>NC_089501.1:58270276-58870276 GCF_036850765.1 Saccopteryx bilineata
CAGAAAGAGAGAGAGAGAGGAGGGACAGAGAGAGAGAGGAGAGACAGAGAGAGAGGAGAGACAGAGAGAGAGAGAGGAGGGACAGAGAGAGGAGAGACAGAGAGAGAGAGAGGAGAGACAGAGAGAGAGAGAGGAGGGACAGACAGAGAGAGAGAGGAGGGACAGAGAGAGAGAGGAGGGACAGAGAGAGAGAGACAGAGAGAGAGAGGAGGGACAGAGAGAGAGACAGAGAGAGAGAGAGGAGGGACAGAGAGACAGAGAGAGAGAACAGAGAGAGAGAGAGGAGAGACAGAGAGAGAGAGAGGAGGGACAGAGAGAGACAGAGAGAGAGAGGAGGGACAGACAGAGAGAGACAGAGGAGAGACAGAGAGAGAGAGAGAGAAAAGGGACAGAGAGAGAGACAGAGAGAGAGAGGAGGGACAGAGAGAGAGAAGAGACAGAGAGAGAGAGAGGAGAGACAGAGAGAGAGAGAGGAGGGACAACAGAGAGAGAGGAGACACAGAGAGAGAGAGAGGAGGGAAAGACAGAGACAGAGAGGAGAGAGAGAGAGAGGAGAGACAGAGAGAGAGAGGAGAGACAGAGAGACAGAGAGAGAGAGGAGGGACAGAGAGAGAGAGAGAGGAGGGACAGAGAGAGAGACAGAAAGAGAGAGAGGAGGGACAGAGAAAGAGAGAGAGGAGGGACAGAGAGAGAGACAGAAAGAGAGAGAGGAGGGACAGAGAGAGAGAGGAGGGACAGAGAGAGAGACAGAGAGAGAGAGAGAGGAGGGACAGAGAGAGAGAGACAGAGAGAGAGAGGAGAGAAAGAGAGAGAGAGAGGAGGGACAGAGAGAGAGAGAGAGGAGGGACAGAGAGAGAGACAGAGAGAGAGAGGAGGGACAGAGAGAGACAGAGAGAGAGACAGTGAGAGAGAGAGGACAGACAGAGAGAGAGGAGGGACAGAGAGAGAGACAGAGAGAGAGAGAGGAGGGACAGAGAGAGAGGAGAGACAGAGAGAGAGAGGAGGGACAGAGAGAGAGAGACAGAGAGGGAGAGAGAGAGGGACAGAGAGAGAGGAGAGACAGAGAGAGAGAGAGGAGAGACAGAGAGAGAGAGACAGAGAGAGAGGAGGGACAGAGAGAGAGAGGAGGGACAGAGAGAGAGAGAGGAGAGACAGAAAGAGAGAGAGAGAGGAGGGACAGAGAGAGAGAGAGGAGAGACAGAGAGAGAGGAGGGACAGACAGAGAGAGAGGAGGGACAGAGAGAGAGAGAGGAGAGACAGAAAGAGAGAGAGAGAGGAGGGACAGAGAGAGAGAGGAGAGACAGAGAGAGAGGAGAGACAGAGAGAGAGAGAGGAGGGACAGAGAGAGGAGAGACAGAGAGAGAGAGGAGAGACAGAGAGAGAGAGAGGAGGGACAGACAGAGAGAGAGAGGAGGGACAGAGAGAGAGACAGAAAGAGAGAGAGGAGGGACAGAGAAAGAGAGAGAGGAGGGACAGAGAGAGAGACAGAAAGAGAGAGAGGAGGGACAGAGAGAGAGAGGAGGGACAGAGAGAGAGACAGAGAGAGAGAGAGAGGAGGGACAGAGAGAGAGAGACAGAGAGAGAGAGGAGAGAAAGAGAGAGAGAGAGGAGGGACAGAGAGAGAGAGAGAGGAGGGACAGAGAGAGAGACAGAGAGAGAGAGGAGGGACAGAGAGAGACAGAGAGAGAGACAGTGAGAGAGAGAGGACAGACAGAGAGAGAGAGGAGGGACAGAGAGAGAGACAGAGAGAGAGAGAGGAGGGACAGAGAGAGAGGAGAGACAGAGAGAGAGAGGAGGGACAGAGAGAGAGAGACAGAGAGGGAGAGAGAGAGGGACAGAGAGAGAGGAGAGACAGAGAGAGAGAGAGAGGAGGGACAGACAGAGAGAGAGAAAGGAGAGACAGAGAGAGGAGGGACAGACAGAGAGAGAGAGATGAGACATAGAGAGAGAGAGGAGGGATAGAGAGAGAGAGACAGAGAGAGAGAGGAGGGACAGAGAGAGAGAGGAGGGACAGAGAGAGAGAGAGGAGGGACAGAGAGAGAGACAGAGAGAGAGAGGAGGGACAGAGAGAGAGAGGAGGGACAGAGAGAGAGAGGAGGGAGAGAGAGAGACAGAGAGAGAGAGGAGGGACAGAGAGAGAGACAGAGAGAGAGAGAGAGGAGGGACAGAGAGAGACAGAGAGAGAGAGGAGGGACAGACAGAGAGAGACAGAGAGAGAGAGAGGAGGGACAGAGAGAGAGAGAGGAGGGACAGAGAGAGACAGAGAGAGAGAGGAGGGACAGAGAGAGAGAGAGGAGGGACAGAGAGAGACAGAGAGAGAGAGGAGGGACAGACAGAGAGAGACAGAGGAGAGACAGAGAGAGAGAGAGAGGAGGGACAGAGAGAGAGAGACAGAGAGAGAGAGAGGAGGGACAGAGAGAGAGAGAGGAGGGACAGAGAGAGACAGAGAGAGAGAGGAGGGACAGAGAGAGAGAGGAGGGACAGAGAGAGAGAGGAGGGAGAGAGAGAGACAGAGAGAGAGAGAGGAGGGACAGAGAGAGACAGAGAGAGAGAGGAGGGACAGACAGAGAGAGACAGAGAGAGAGAGAGGAGGGACAGAGAGAGAGAGGAGGGACAGAGAGAGACAGAGAGAGAGAGGAGGGACAGAGAGAGAGAGGAGGGACAGAGAGAGAGAGGAGGGAGAGAGAGACAGAGAGAGAGAGAGGAGGGACAGAGAGAGACAGAGAGAGAGAGGAGGGACAGACAGAGAGAGACAGAGAGAGAGAGAGGAGGGACAGAGAGAGAGAGAGGAGGGACAGAGAGAGACAGAGAGAGAGAGGAGGGACAGACAGAGAGAGACAGAGGAGAGACAGAGAGAGAGAGAGAGGAGGGACAGAGAGAGAGAGACAGAGAGAGAGAGAGGAGAGAAAGAGAGAGAGAGAGGAGGGACAGAGAGAGAGAGAGAGGAGGGACAGAGAGAGAGACAGAGAGAGAGAGGAGGGACAGAGAGAGACAGAGAGAGAGACAGTGAGAGAGAGAGGACAGACAGAGAGAGAGAGGAGGGACAGAGAGAGAGACAGAGAGAGAGAGAGGAGGGACAGAGAGAGAGGAGAGACAGAGAGAGAGAGGAGGGACAGAGAGAGAGAGACAGAGAGGGAGAGAGAGAGGGACAGAGAGAGAGGAGAGACAGAGAGAGAGAGAGAGGAGGGACAGACAGAGAGAGAGAAAGGAGAGACAGAGAGAGGAGGGACAGACAGAGAGAGAGAGATGAGACATAGAGAGAGAGAGGAGGGACAGAGAGAGAGACAGAGAGAGAGAGGAGGGACAGAGAGAGAGAGGAGGGACAGAGAGAGAGAGAGGAGGGACAGAGAGAGAGAGACAGAGAGAGAGAGGAGGGACAGAGAGAGAGAGGAGGGACAGAGAGAGAGAGAGGAGGGACAGAGACAGAGAGACAGAGAGAGAGAGGAGGGACAGAGAGAGAGACAGAGAGAGAGAGAGGAGGGACAGAGAGAGACAGAGAGAGAGACAGAGAGAGAGAGAGGAGAGACAGAGAGAGAGAGAGGAGGGACAGAGAGAGACAGAGAAAGAGAGGAGGGACAGACAGAGAGAGACAGAGGAGAGACAGAGAGAGAGAGAGAGAAAAGGGACAGAGAGAGAGACAGAGAGAGAGAGGAGGGACAGAGAGAGAGAAGAGACAGAGAGAGAGAGAGGAGAGACAGAGAGAGAGAGAGGAGGGACAACAGAGAGAGAGGAGACACAGAGAGAGAGAGGAGGGAAAGACAGAGACAGAGAGGAGAGAGAGAGAGAGGAGAGACAGAGAGAGAGAGAGGAGAGACAGAGAGACAGAGAGAGAGAGGAGGGACAGAGAGAGAGAGAGAGGAGGGACAGAGAGAGAGACAGAAAGAGAGAGAGGAGGGACAGAGAAAGAGAGAGAGGAGGGACAGAGAGAGAGACAGAAAGAGAGAGAGGAGGGACAGAGAGAGAGAGGAGGGACAGAGAGAGAGACAGAGAGAGAGAGAGATGAGGGACAGAGAGAGAGAGACAGAGAGAGAGAGAGGAGAGAAAGAGAGAGAGAGAGAGAGGAGGGACAGAGAGAGAGAGAGAGGAGGGACAGAGAGAGAGACAGAGAGAGAGAGGAGGGACAGAGAGAGACAGAGAGAGAGACAGTGAGAGAGAGAGGACAGACAGAGAGAGAGAGGAGGGACAGAGAGAGAGACAGAGAGAGAGAGAGGAGGGACAGAGAGAGAGGAGAGACAGAGAGAGAGAGGAGGGACAGAGAGAGAGAGACAGAGAGGGAGAGAGGAGGGACAGAGAGAGAGAGAGAGAGGAGGGACAGAGAGAGAGACAGAGAGAGAGGAGGGACAGAGAGAGAGAGGAGGGACAGAGAGAGAGACAGAGAGAGAGAGACAGAGAGAGAGAGAGAGGAGAGAGAGAGAGAGAGAGGAGGGACGGAGAGAGAGGAGACAGAGAGAGAGCGAAAGGAGAGACAGAGAGAGAGGAGAGACAGAGAGAGAGAGAGGAGAGACAGAGAGAGAGAGAGGAGAGACAGAGAGAGAGAGGAGGGACAGAGAGAGAGAGAGGAGAGACAGAGAGAGAGAGAAGGGACAGAGAGAGAGAGAGGAGAGACAGAGAGAGAGAAGAGACAGAGAGAGAGACAGAGAGAGAGAGGAGGGACAGAGAGAGAGAGGAGAGACAGAGAGAGAGAGGAGAGACAGAGAGAGAGGAGGGACAGAGAGAGAGAGAGAAGGGACAGAGAGAGAGAGACAGAGAGAGAGAGGAGGGACAGAGAGAGAGAGGAGAGACAGAGAGAGAGGAGGGACAGAGAGAGAGAGAGGATGGACAGAGAGAGAGGAGGGAGAGAGAGAGAGGAGGGACAGAGAGAGACAGAGAGAGAGAGAGGAGAGAAAGAGAGAGAGAGAGGAGGGACAGAGAGAGAGAGAGAGGAGAGACAGAGAGAGAGAGAGGAGGGACAGAGAGAGAGGAGGGACAGAGAGAGAGAGGACAGAGAGAGAGGAGGGACAGAAAGAGACAGAGAGAGAGAGAGAGAGGAGGGACAGAGAGAGAGGAGGGACAGAGAGAGAGAGGAGGGACAGAGAGAGAGAGAGGAGAGACAGAGAGAGAGAGAGGAGGGACAGAGATAGAGAGACAGAAGAGACAGAGAGAGAGGAGGGACAGAGAGAGAGAGAGGAGAGACAGAGAGAGAGGAGGGACATAGAGAGAGAGGAGGGACAGAGAGAGAGAGAGGAGAGACAGAGAGAGAGAGAGAGAGGAGGGACAGACAGAGAGAGGAGGGACAGAGAGAGAGAGAGAGGAGAGACAGAGAGAGAGAGGAGGGACAGAGAGAGAGACAGAGAGAGAGAGAGGAGGGACAGAGAGAGAGAGAAGGGACAGAGAGAGAGAGAGGAGAGACAGAGAGAGAGAGACAGAGAGAGAGGAGGGACAGACAGAGAGAGAGGAGGGACAGAGAGAGAGAGAGGAGAGACAGAAAGAGAGAGAGAGAGGAGGGACAGAGAGAGAGAGAGGAGAGACAGAGAGAGAGGAGGGACAGACAGAGAGAGAGGAGGGACAGAGAGAGAGAGAGGAGAGACAGAAAGAGAGAGAGAGAGGAGGGACAGAGAGAG
Organism: Saccopteryx bilineata; assembly: GCF_036850765.1. Classification (NCBI taxonomy): domain Eukaryota; kingdom Metazoa; phylum Chordata; class Mammalia; order Chiroptera; family Emballonuridae; genus Saccopteryx; species Saccopteryx bilineata. The sequence goes on from NC_089501.1 coordinate 58,275,877, forward strand.
AGAGGAGAGACAGAGAGAGAGGAGAGACAGAGAGAGAGAGAGAGGAGGGACAGAGAGAGGAGAGACAGAGAGAGAGAGAGGAGAGACAGAGAGAGAGAGAGGAGGGACAGACAGAGAGAGAGAGGAGGGACAGACAGACAGAGAGAGGCGAGACAGAGAGAGAGAGAGAGGAGGGCAGAGAGACAGAGAGAGAAGTGACAGAGAGAGAGAGGAGAGACAGAGAGATAGAGCGAGAGGAGAGACAGAGAGAGAGAGGAGAGACAGAGAGAGAGAGAGGAGAGACAGAGAGAGACAGAGAGAGAGAGAGGAGGGACAGAGAGAGAGAGAGAGAGGAGAGACAGAGAGACAGAGAGAGAGAGAGAGGAGAGACAGACAGAGAGAGAAGGGGGGGGAGGAGCAGGAAGCATCAACTCCCATATGTGCCTTGACCAGGCAAGCCCAGGGTTTCGAACCGGCGACCTCAGCATTTCCAGGTTGACGCTTTATCCACTGCGCCACCACAGGTCAGGCCAGGAAAATTTTAATTTAAAGAAGACATCCACATATGGTTGGATGAATGCGTGGATGCAGACAGGCATGGAGGGAGGGAGGGTCGCAGGGGGTGGGGGAGGGAGGGAGGGAAGGAAGGTAGGGAGGGAGGGAGAGAGGGAGGGAAGGAAGGGAGGGAGGGAGGAAAGAGGGAGAAAGAGAAGGAGGAAGGAGGAAAGGAAAGAAAGGAAAGGGAAGGGGAAGGGGAAAAGAAGAGATGTTCAGAAAGGCCACCTAGCCTAATGAAAAAGAAAACTTCGCCAGATGCAAGAAGGTAAAGCAACATTCTTGTGTTTCCTTCATCGCTGTACTTAATGTCTGGTTTTAGAAAAGTATCTCTGAGCCTTATTTCCGTCCTCTTTCTGGGGGACAGGGTGGAATGGGACCAGATAAGAGCCAAGTTCCCCTCCAGTCTCTAATATTTTGATCCAAATACAATTGTAGAGTTAACAGAACCTACCTCCCTCACCCTCCCTTCCTTCCTTCCTCCCTCCCTTCCTTCCTCCCTCTCTCCCTCCCTCCCTCCTTCCCCTCCTTTCCTTCCCTCCCTCCCTTCCTTCCTTCCCTCTCTCCCTCCCTCCCTCCCTGCCTTCCTTCCTTCCCTCCCTCCCTCCCTCTCTCCTTCCCTCCCTCCCTCCCTCCCTTCCTTCCCTCCTTCCCTCCCTCCCTCTCTCCTTCCCTCCCTCCCTTCCTTCCTTCCCTCCCTTCCTCCCTCCCTCCCTTCCCTCCCTTCCCTCCCTCCCTCCCTTCCTTCCTTTCCTTCCTCCCTCCCTCCCTCCCTCCCTTCTCTCCCTCCCTCCCTCCCTTCCTACCTTTCCTTCCTCCCTCCCTCCCTTCCCTCCCTCCCTCACCCTCCCTCCCTCCCTTCCCTTCCTCCCTCACCCTCCCTCCCTCCCTTCCTTTCCTCCCTCCCTTCCTTCCCTCCCTCCCTCCCTCCACAAGGGTGACAATCTCAAGTCCCTCTAAGGGCCTGGGGGGGGGGGCAGAAGGCCCAGGAGCCACAGGACTGAGCGCAGTGGGGATGGTGGGGCCCGTGAGTAACTGGGCAGCGTCTGTCCCACCAAAGACATCCACTTCAATGTAAAACAAACAAGTGAACAGTTAAACGAAGCTGGTCAAGCAGACATCGGCCAGGACCGAGCGGTCAGCGTCCTGCCCGGCGGGGCAGCCCCTGAGGAGGACAGGCCTGCGTCCCCTCCCCGTGCCTCCTGCTAACCGATCTGCACACCCACCTCTGCACTCGTACTTGAGGTCAGAGAAATAGACCATCTCTTGAGAGAAGACAAACAGGCCCAGCCGCCCGCCGGCGTACGTGTGGTCGTAGATGGGCCCCGAGTCCGCCATGACTTGCTTTCCCTCATGCACCAGGACCCTGGGGGCGGGGGGAAGAGACCGTGAGCTCCGGGCTTCCCTTCGGCAGAGAACAGGGACCTCTTCCCCTGGCCACGCTGGACACCGTGGCTCCGCACCACCCCGACCTCTCTCCAGCCGTGAGTAACTGGGCAGCGTCAGACTCGCTGTGGCCGCCGTCAGAGTGGGTGTGGGTTCCACCGGGGTCTCCGCCCACCAGGGCCAAAGAGCAGTCCCGCCTGGCGAGCAGCACGCCCTCCTATTCCGTCTGTCCATCTGTCCGTAGAGCAGGCAGCTCTCCGTCTGCACGGGCCCTGGGTTCTCCCCACGGTCATCCATCCGTGGCTCTCACAGGCACCCCAGCCACGGGCTTACGGTGCTGAGCCCACTGACTGAGCTGCATGACAGCCAGGAGGGCCCCGCCCACCCCGCCCAGGAGGGGCTCGCCGTCCCCAGGGCTCACGGGCTGACGAGGAGCAGGTGAGTGAACGGGCGCAGATTCCCCTGAAGAAATGCACTCCCGGGCCCCCAGCCTGCACGCTGCTACCGTCTGCGGGTTCTGGTGGGCGAGACCCCTCCACCCCACGCCCGGGAAGCCCCTGACAGCATCGGGCCCTGATTCTCACAGCTGAGCTTTGCACGAATACTCCACGTTTAAATCGTCCTGTGTTGTTTTACTGAAAACCGTGAAGAAGGCTGTCACACAGAGACTGGCTTTAGGGGAGCTGTTCACACATCGGAGGTCCACGGCTCTCCCAGGGAGCGCATGCCAGTTCTCAGAGTCGCGGGGACTCCACCGGCCCCGTCCTGCACACCTGGAGGCGTCCTGGGAGCCACCGGCCCCGTCCTGCACACCTGGAGGCGTCCTGGGAGCCACCGGCTCATCCTGCACGCCTGGAGGCGTCCTGGGAGCCAGCGGCCCCGTCCTGCACGCCTGGAGGCGTCCTGGGAGCCAGCGGCCCCGTCCTGCACGCCTGGAGGCGTCCTGGGAGCCAGCGGCCCCGTCCTGCACGCCTGGAGGCGTCCTGGGAGCCAGCGGCCCCGTCCTGCACGCCTGGAGGCGTCCTGGGACGCCACCGGCCCCGTCCTGCACGCCTGGAGGCGTCCTGGGAGCCAGCGGCCCCGTCCTGCACGCCTGGAGGCGTCCTGGGACGCCACCGGCCCCGTCCTGCACGCCTGGAGGCGTCCTGGGAGCCAGCGGCCCCATCCTGCACGCCTGGAGGCGTCCTGGGAGCCACCGGCCCCGTCCTGCACGCCTGGAGGCGTCCTGGGAGCCAGCGGCCCCGTCCTGCACGCCTGGAGGCGTCCTGGGACGCCACCGGCCCCGTCATGCACGCCTGGAGGCGTCCTGGGAGCCACCGGCCCCGTCCTGCACGCCTGGAGGCGTCCTGGGAGCCAGCGGCCCCGTCCTGCACGCCTGGAGGCGTCCTGGGAGGACAGGCCCCGTCCTGCACGCCTGGAGGCGTCCTGGGACTCCACCGGCCCGTCCTGCACACCTGGAGGCGTCCTGGGACGCCACCGGCCCCGTCCTGCACGCCTGGAGGTGTCCTGGGAGGACAGGCCCCGTCCTGCACGCCTGGAGGCGTCCTGGGAGGACAGGCCCCGTCCTGCACGCCTGGAGGCGTCCTGGGAGCCACTGGCCCCGTCCTGCACGCCTGGAGGCGTCCTGGGAGGACAGGCCCCGTCCTGCACGCCTGGGGGCGTCCTGGGAGGACAGGCCCCGTCCTGCACGCCTGGAGACGTCCTGGGAGGACAGGCCCCGTCCTGCACGCCTGGAGGCGTCCTGGGAGCCACTGGCCCCGTCCTGCACGCCTGGAGGCGTCCTGGGAGGACAGGCCCCGTCCTGCACACCTGGGGGCGTCCTGGGAGGACAGGCCCCGTCCTGCACACCTGGAGAAATCCTGGGAGGACAGGCCCCGTCCTGCACACCTGGAGGCATCCTGGGAGGACAGGCCCCGTCCTGCACGCCTGGAGGCGTCCTGGGAGCCACTGGCCCCGTCCTGCACGCCTGGAGGCGTCCTGGGAGGACAGGCCCCGTCCTGCACACCTGGGGGCGTCCTGGGAGGACAGGCCCCGTCCTGCACACCTGGAGAAATCCTGGGAGGACAGGCCCCGTCCTGCACGCCTGGAGGCATCCTGGGAGCCAGCGGCCCCGTCCTGCACGCCTGGGGGCGTCCTGGGAGGACAGAGCTTGTCCCCCTCCAGGTCGTCTTCATAAGGCAGGTATGACTGTCCCTCAGCAGCTCTGTTTGCGTTGTTACTTTTTATTGGTTGGTTGGTAGGTTGTAGAGAGGGGGTGGGCGAGGGAGTGAGAAATGGCAATTTGTTGTTGCCCCTGTCCACGCATTCATCGGTCGATTCCTGTTTGTGCCCTGACCGGGGATCGAACCCGCAACCTCGGCCCATCAGTGCCAGTCCAGCCCACTGGGCTGCCCACCAGGGCCTGCTTTTGTTTGTTCTCTTTAAATCAGTGACTAGTGGTAGAAGGCGCAGGACAGAGAGGAGGAAGCCCCTGAGGGAAAAGCCCGGCACCAGCTGCCAGCAGAACCGCCCGGGCGGGTCCGTCCACACGTGCGGCCCAGCAAACACGTCCCTGACCGGGAGACCCGCCCGCCAGAACCCTCGGGGACACGAAGTGGCCCACCTTATGTAACCCGTCTTCGGCCTGTGGGTCAGGTGCCACCGATAGGCAGTGTAGTCTTTCCAGCCGATGTTTTTGGGGTCGTGCCATAACGTCCGAACCTGAGGGGAAACTGTCAGGCGTGAGGACAACGGGCGCCCGCAGCCCGGAGCACGGCTTCACAACACCGGGTGGAAGACACGCCCGTCGCTCTGCAGACGAGTCTCTACGACTCACGCCCCTGGCACGACATTCTAGTGCACGTAGGAACCCATCGGCCGGAACCACGGCGCAGGGGCTGGGCTCACGGACCCAACTCTGGACCCTCTGCTTCCTGAACCTCGGACCACGGGGGAAATGCACTTTCTTTGTGTGTGTGTATTTCTGAAGCGAGAAGCAGGGAGACAGAGACAGACTCCCGCATGCGCCCGACCGGGATCCACCCGGCACGCCCACCAGGGGGCGATGCTCTGCCCCTCCGGGGCGTCGCTCTGTTGCAAGCAGAGCCACTCTAGCACCTGAGGCAGAGGCCAAGGAGCCATCCCCAGCGCCTGGGCCATCTTTGCTCCAATGGAGCCTCGGCTGTGGGAGGGGAAGAGAGACAGAGAGGAAGGAGAGGGGGAGGGGTGGAGAAGCAGATGGGCGCTTCTCCTGTGTGCCCTGGCCGAGAATTGAACCTGGGACTTCCATATGCTGGGCTGATGCTCTACCACTGAGCCAACCGGCCAGGGTGGAAATGCACTTTCAAAAGCAGCCCCCTCCCTCTAGCAGAGGACAGAAATGTGTGCGATTTGCGAGAGGGTCGTCATGCGGTTCATCAAGCTCACCACCCTCCATGAGGCAGAGGCTCAGTATGACATTGTTCAAATTGCTGTCGTCTGGATTAAAATGGACAGATGTGTAGGGGTCTGACTTCAGTGGGGTGGACAGCTCTCCCGAAAACCGCGGTGGCCGGAGCCGCCGCCCCAGGCGCTCACCTGTCCCGCTGTGTTCCCCGTGTGCCACAGGCGCTCACCTGTCCCGCTGTGTTCCCCGTGTGCCACAGGCGCTCACCTGTCCCGCTGTGTTCCCCGTGTGCCACAGGGCGCTCACCTGTCCCGCTGTGTTCCCCGTGTGCCACAGGGCGCTCACCTGTCCCGCTGTGTTCCCCGTGTGCCACAGGGCGCTCACCTGTCCCGCTGTGTTCCCCGTGTGCCACAGGGCGCTCACCTGTCCCGCTGTGTTCCCCGTGTGCCACAGGCGCTCACCTGTCCCGCTGTGTTCCCCGTGTGCCACAGGGCGTTCCTCAGGTGCTCGCCGGTCCCCGTGGTGGAGTTGACCACCTTGAGGGACACGCCCGAGTAGCCGTAGGCGTGGGTGGGCTGGTCCTCCCAGTAGGTCTGGGTCACCTGCTTCCACATGACCACGTAGAAGCGGCTGCTGGACTGGTAGCCGAAGACGAAGCCGGCGTAGTCGTCGTCCCGGTCCGTGTTGACGTAGAACGTGCCGCTGAAGTCCACTGACCCAAACTCGTCAAAACCTGGACGCCAGAGAGGATGGCAGCCGTGAGGGGCGGGCAGAGCCGTGAGGGGCGGGCAGAGCCACCTCTCGGGGGTGACCGGACCGGACCGGACCCTCCACGTGGAGCCCTGATGGGGGCACTCGGACATGCTCCCACCCGGCTCTGGTTCCATGGCCGTGGCGCTAACGACACGGGCCGGACTCTGTCCAGATCGGACCTGTGGAACCCCAGCCGAGCTCTGCTGCCTCATGGGACAGTTTGCAGCCGAAGGTTATAAAACAAAACGGCAAAGCGCTTCCAGGATGTGAGACCCCCGACGTAGGAGAGGCACGTGTGTGTGTTGAGGGGGCAGGATGTACAGACCACAGGGGGACGGGGACCGGACGGGCCTCTGAGGAGAGCGGTGGTCCTGCCCCGGGGCCGTGGCTGCTGGGGGGGGCTCGCCTGTCCCGGGACCGCGGCTGCTGGGGGGCTGGGGGGCTCGCCTGTCCCGGGACCGCAGCTGCTGGGGGGCGGGGGGGCTCACCTGTCCCGGGACCATGGCTGCTGGGGGGCTGGGGGCTCGCCTGTCCCGGGACCGCGGCTGCTGGGGGGCTGGGGGCTCGCCTGTCCCGGGACCGCGGCTGCTGGGGGGCAGGGGGCTCGCCTGTCCCGGGACCGTGGCTGCTGGAGGGCGGGGGGCTCACCCACGGCGATGCCGGGGTCAGAGTTCGCCGTCTGCACCAGCTCCTTGCCCTGGTGGCGGATGACCCAGTTGGGGTCGATCTGAGTGGTGCCCTTGGGGTCCAAGTGGACCATCTGGAAGTTCCTGAAGTCGGTCTCGCTGATGGCGCTGTTCTCGGGACACACGTCGTCGATGTCCGGGACGCTGTCATTGTCGAAGTCATCCTTGCAGGCATCTCCCCGCCCATCCCCTGTCGGCACGGACACACGGGAAAACCGGAGTGTGGGGCGCGGCTCGCCCCGGGTCCGAGGACACGCAGCGCACGGACCTCGGGAGGCCAGGCACAGCCTCAGGGTCGGCGCTCACCCCAGGGGCACCACGCTTGATGCCGGCAGAGGCCTGGACCCTCCCGAACCCTGCTGGCCGAGCCTACCCCGGGCAGCGTCCTCTGGGGGCAGGGATCACCGTTAGGTCTCACCGGCTCTGAACTGAGACGGGCAGTGAGCGGGCAAGCTGCCAGCGTGGATGTGTGTGGGCGTCCACACACTCCGAGCATCGTGTGTGACCCTCATGTCGTCCCGCCCACCATCGCCATGGCAACAGAGCCGCTGAAAGTGACTTTGCCGCCCAGGGGATCAGGACTTCCCAGAGAGGTGGGGAGAGGCGGCGGCCGGGCCCTGTGCCCCCCACGGCACCCAGTCCCCACAGATGGGCTACAGGTCACTAAACGGGCCCTGTCAGTGCCCCCGCACAGAGGAAGGAAAAGATAACCAGTTCCCATTCATTCTTCAACTACCCCCTTCCTGCGCAGTGGCACGCACCCCCTCAGTGTGTGGCGAGGAAACCCTAAAAACCACGAAAGGCTCCCACGCACATCAGTCCTCCTCCTGGGGAGAAGCCCAGATCCCCCCACCCGGAGCCACAAGCCCGTCCCCGAGCTGAGCAGCGGTGGGGACCGGACATGTCCCCTGCTGAAGCCCTGTGGCTCTCCGGAGGGCCCCGAGGCCGCGCTCAGGACGGCGAGCCCCTGCTCCAGCCTGTCCGTCACTGGCCCTTTCTCACAGAGGCCGGGACCACGCTCGTGTGGATGCACATAGACAAGCAATTGGAGTGGGACACGCAGAGGAGGTCTCGGCGGAGGCCGCAGGGCGCCGGGCAGGCGGAGGACGCTGCCCCGCGTCCCGGCCGCACACCTACCGTCCGAGTCCTCCTGGTCGGGGTTGAAGACCAGCCGGCAGTTGTCCCGGTCGTCGGGGACGCCGTCATTGTCATCGTCCGAGTCGCAGGCGTCCCCCCGGCCGTCCCCGTCGTGGTCGGCCTGGTTGGCGTTGGAGACGTAGGGGCAGTTGTCCTGGTTGTTCTGGTGGCCGTCCTCGTCGATGTCCTCGTTGTTGTCACACTGGTCGCCCACGAGGTCATTGTCCACGTCAGTCTGGGGACAGAGCACAGAGAGCAGCACTGAGCGTCCGTCCAGCGAGCCGTGCCCAGCCGACGGTCACCGTGGGCATCTGGACGGGACGGCGGCATCCAGCCCGCGCACAGCGGGGCTGTGGACGGGAGCCAAGCGTCTGAGGTCCCACGGCTGTCCACACACAACGAGGCACAATGCAGGAGTCTCTGTCCCCCCCACCACCTCTCGACGGCACTCCCTGCACTCGGGGGACACTGGAGAAAACCATCCGGAATCAAGTCCCTTTCTGACGTGGCCCACGGGCAGAAACAGGTCTGCAGTTGTTCACACAGAAAACGCTGCCAGGATCAATGAGTGACACAGGAATGCACGGTTTTGCAGGCTCACTGCTGCCCACCGGGCACCCCGTGAACTACGCCTACACGTCCGTCCCCGCTGTGTCTCCCACAGGCCACGTCCTCGGAGAGACTCGGGGAACGAGACGGAGACACGACGTCCCTACAGAGCACGGGCACAGCCTCCGCTCGCCGGGCCTGGGGCCACCAGATGCAGCACCGCCCGCGCTCCGAGTCCAAGAAGTGTTTTCCGTTAAAATGATGGACGGACGGGCCCACGCCGCCGTGTCCTGGAGGGGCTCGTGGAGACCCACAGGATGTTTCTACCTGTGACTAAGTCCCGGACACCCCCCTTGCTCACAGGCACTGATCGGTCGCCCGCCCCTCGGTTACCTGGTCAGGGTTGTGCACCAGGGGACAGTTGTCACAGTGGTCACCTACGCCGTCGCCGTCCGTGTCTCTCTGGTCAGTGTTGTAGACGTAGGGACAGTTGTCTCGCTCGTTGAAGACATCTGCGGGTGTTCGGGGACAGAAAGAAGCCTGCTGAGCGAGCGACAGGGCTTCCCTATCCCGTTAAATCTCTTACAGCCGCGCTTGCGTGTAACACACGTGGAGAAATGTGAACGTCGGATTTTGTGGAAGAACATGTGAGATTCCCCATCAATGTTCAAATTCCCTCCATTTAAAACAGAACCAGCTCTCGGAGTTTCCTGGGCGAGGCCACCCGGGGGGTCCTGGCTGTGTCACCGCTTAGTCTGGGTCTGGGTCTGCTGGGACACCTCCCGGGACACCCATCCAGGGGACAGCCTCTGGGTGCCTGGGCGTGACGAGCCTCGCCATCACCCACCCCGACGTTAGCGGGAAAGTCACGGCGGCAGAGACGACAGGTGCGTGACCGTATTTCAGGAAACACAAATACGGACCATGACCCGGGACAAGTGGAGTTACGAGAAGACATGGGTCATTTGCGCTGGGCCGCAAGGACACAGCCACCAGCGACCAGGCTGCAAACGTCCCCAACCACGGGGCAAAGGGAAGGGTCTGGGAAGGCGAAGGGGCAGCCCGGGTCCAGGTGGGCTGGACAGGACCGGACGCTGCTGGAGGAGACTCCCTAGCAATCTGGACTCAGTCCTGAAGTTGGGGAAGTGGTCAGTGCCACAGCAGGGAATGCACAGGTGAGGGTGAGTGCAGGCGTGGGGCCCGCAAGCTGCTTCTGGGCACGGGACACTGGGGTTAAAGGTCAGCCTAGTGGAATCAGAGGTTCCTGTCTGTGGACACCTGGAACCTGGGGGAGGTTTGCAAGGAATGGCGGAGGGAGCCTGACCAGGCGGTGGCGCAGTGGACGGGGTGTCAGCCTGGGACGCTGAGGACCCAAGTGTGAAACCCTGAGGTCGACATCTTGAGCTAGGGGTCACTCGGTCTGCTGTAGTCCCCTGGTCAAGGCACATATGAGAAAGCAATCAATGAACAACTAAGGTGCCACAACGAAGAACTGATGCTTCTCATCTCTCTCCCTTCCTGTCTGTCCCTATCTGTCCCTCTCTCTCTGTGTCTCTCTGTCTCTCACTAAAACATAAACAAAAAACAAAGAATGGAGAGAAATAAGATCTTGGTCATAGGTACCCCTGGGGAGAGGCACACATGCTGACCAGACCCCCCGAGAAGCAGGTAGTGAGGAGGAAACTGGGCCCTTGGGGGTCTGGACAGCATGTGCATCAGAGAAGACGCCATGAGGGGCTCCAGAGCTGGCGTCCGAGGGGGCAAGATGCCAGGTTGTGGTTTTCCAAGGATGGCCCAGAGGTTGATGACCCCTGCCCTTGCCCCACAGGGAGAGAGAGGCAGACGGACCATGGGCCCTGTGAGAACAGCTTAGTGACTCATCTCATCTTCTGTCAGTGCACAGGTAAGGTCAGTGCACAGGCGAGGTCAGTGCACAGGTGAGCTCAATGCACAGGTGAGGTCAGTGCACAGGTGAGCTAGGTGCACAGGCGAGGTCAGTGCACAGGTGAGCTCAATGCACAGGTGAGGTCCGTGCACAGGTGAGGTCAGTGCACAGGCGAGCTCAGTGCACAGGCGAGCTCAGTGCACAGGTGAGCTAGGTGCACAGGTGAGGTCAGTGCACAGGTGAGCTCAATGCACAGGTGAGGTCAGTGCACAGGTGAGCTAGGTGCACAGGCGAGGTCAGTGCACAGGTGAGCTCAATGCACAGGTGAGGTCAGTGCACAGGCGAGCTCAGTGCACAGGCGAGCTCAGTGCACAGGTGAGCTAGGTGCACAGGTGAGGTCAGTGCACAGGTGAGCTCAATGCACAGGTGAGGTCAGTGCACAGGTGAGGTCAGTGCACAGGCGAGCTCAGTGCACAGGTGAGCTAGGTGCACAGGTGAGGTCAGTGCACAGGTGAGCTCAATGCACAGGTGAGGTCAGTGCACAGGTGAGCTCAGTGCACAGGCGAGGTCAGTGCACAGGCGAGGTCAGTGCACAGGCGAGCTCAGTGCACAGGTGAGCTAGGTGCACAGGCGAGGTCAGTGCACAGGCGAGCTCAATGCACAGGCGAGCTCAGTGCACAGGTGAGCTAGGTGCACAGGTGAGGTCAGTGCACAGGTGAGCTCAGTGCACAGGTGAGGTCAGTGCACAGGTGAGGTCAGTGCACAGGTGAGCTCAATGCACAGGTGAGGTCAGTGCACAGGTGAGGTCAGTGCACAGGTGAGCTAGGTGCACAGGTGAGGTCAGTGCACAGGCGAGCTCAGTGCACAGGCGAGCTCAGTGCACAGGTGAGCTAGGTGCACAGGTGAGGTCAGTGCACAGGTGAGCTCAATGCACAGGCGAGGTCAGTGCACAGGTGAGGTCAGTGCACAGGTGAGCTAGGTGCACAGGCGAGGTCAGTGCACAGGTGAGCTCAATGCACAGGCGAGGTCAGTGCACAGGCGAGGTCAGTGCACAGGTGAGGTCAGTGCACAGGTGAGGTCAGGGCACAGGTGAGGTCAGGGCACAGGTGAGCTCGGTGCACAGGTGAGCTCGGTGCACAGGTGAGGTCGGTGCACAGGTGAGGTCGGTGCACAGGTGAGCTCAGGGCACAGGTGAGCTCGGTGCACAGGTGAGCTCGGTGCACAGGTGAGGTCGGTGCACAGGTGAGCTCGGTGCACAGGTGAGCTCGGTGCACAGGTGAGCTAGGTGCACAGGTGAGCTCAGTGCACAGGTGAGGTCCGGCGTACCCAACAAGTACCGAATAAACGTTCGCCCACAGGTCTCACTGGACCTTAAGGACAGGCGCTGAAACGGGCAGCACTGACCGTCCCCGTCGATGTCCACAGAGCAGGCGTCCCCCTCGCCGTTGTGGTCCGTGTCGATCTGGGCGGGGTTGTGCACGTACGGGCAGTTATCACAGCGGTCCCCGACCTCGTCCTTGTCGTAGTCAAACTGCCGGGGGTTGAAGAGGAGCTGGCAGTTGTCCTAGAAAAGGGCAGAGGACGGGCTTAAGCAGCAGCCCAGGAACGTCTGCTGGACGGCCCACCGTCGGGAGCTGTGGGCGCAGGGACTGAGGAGGGAGGGCCCGTGCCCCCAGGCTGAGCACACTCCCGCACTGGGGCCTTTCATAATCACCCCCGTGACAAGTTCTGGTATTTCCCACAGCATGAGCTTCCTGGCGAGGACAGACACGTCAGTGTTGAGTGAATGCGTGAGGAACGGGCAGCGGACGTCAGACACCATGAAGCTGTAAAATACTACTGTCCACCTGCTCGTCCTGCATCGTGTCCTGACCACAAAGCACCCCCGTTTTGTGAGTTTGCTCAGGAAGTGGGGATCCCTCATACTGCCGTAGAGGCCAGTTCACCTGCGTCGTGAGGTCCCGCCCACCCCTGGCCTCCACCCGGAGGAAGGTGGTGCGTCCCTTCTAGCCACTGAAAGTAAACGAAACCATCACAAACGGTTCTGGCCGGGCACCCGGACAGCACCACGCTTGCTGGGGTCACCGTTCTATCCTGACAGACCAGCGCTCGCGGTGGTGACTTGCGGACGACGTAGCCAGGGACGCCCGTCACAATGATTCACGGTGACTGTTTTATCAGGAGGTGATGCCCCCCCGGAACCCCAGACCCCTGAGACCCAGGGCAGGTGCTCAGACCTTCTCATCAGTGACGCCGTCATTGTCATCGTCGTCATCACAGGCGTCGCCGGTGCCATCCTTGTCGAAATCTTCCTGCCCGGAGTTAGGCAGCAGCGGGCAGTTGTCCTGTGGTCAGAGGAAGCGCACAGTTAGACGGGCACCCGGGGAGCCCGTGTCCGGGAGGGCAGGCGGATAAACGCCGTGGACACAGAGTGGAGAGGCCGATGTCACTTATCGGTCCTCACGGAGCGCGGGAGGCCACGCAGCGAGGCCAGAGGCACGCGCATTTCCAGTGCTGCCTAGAGAGGGTGTCACCACCCCATGCAGTGGAGACGAAAGAGGCTGTGTCCTGGCCCAGGACCCTGAGAAGCTGCGTGACTCCTGACGAGGGACTGTCGCTCCCGAATGAGGACAGAGCCTTCAGCGGGGGCCCCTCTCCTTCCCGCAAACTTCAGCCCGTCCACCAGAAAACCGAGGCTCCCACAGTGCTAACCCGCCTGAGTGAGCCAGGTGGGCCCTAGGCTGGAACCGAGCAGTGACCGGCTCAGAGCCTGAGGCCCAGCCTCCACGAGCCGGGTCACTGCCCCCAGGTCAGCTCTTCCCAGAAAGCAGACGGCTGGCATGGCCGTCGCCTGAGCCCGCTGTATTCTAAGTCAGGACGGAGCTGTGCGGGCCCCAGCAACGTGGGGGCGCTGGAAACACCCAGGAGGGCGGGCGGCAAAGCCGGCGTCTCTGCTACGGGTCTGCATCACCGCAAAAGCTGGGCGCCAGGGCCGCGTCTGAGCCAAGTCTCAACCCCGGTCCGTGAGGAGCGAGGACATCCCGGGGCCAGCACGGAGCAGGGACAGCGGGGGCCCCTCTCAGCAGGCACACAGGAGCCTGTCAGACCAGGCGTGGGATTCTAGCACAGCCTTATCAGACACACCATAATCTAAGTGACTAAATTCCTAACTGAAACTTCATGAGAATGAAAAAATAAATTGAGGATGTCCTTATAGCAACCTGAGCTTCACGGACGGACGCCGTCTGCTGTCCCTGCCCCGGCGTCCGGGGTGTGGATGACCCTCACCGGGCAGTCACACCCACAGGCACCCTTCCTGGGGTCTCGGGGCTGATGCCCGCCCGCTGTCAGAGAACGGGGCGCCCCAGGAGGGCGGGGCACCTGTCAGGGCCACCGAGGAAGCCCCGCCCCCACACCCTCACCTTGGTGCAGTGGTAGGTGGCGTTGGTGGCGCAGACCAGGTTCTTGTTGGGCCAGCCGTCCAGGTCCGAGTCCTCCCCGCAGATGAGCCCGTCGCCTGCGTAGCCCGTCTGGCACTCGCACTTGTACATGGGGTCGCTGAAGTGCCCCAGGTAGATGCACTCCGCCTGTGCGTGGCAGCTGTGCGTCTTGTCCTGGCACGGGTTCTCGGGTTCACACACCTGGGGGACGGGCAGGGCTCACTGAGACGCCAGCCCCCGCGGGAGGGTCCGAGGCCAGGCCCGCTCAGGGTCGCGCGGGGGCGGGGCCCTCTGGAGGGTCGCTGCAGACGGGCAGCGTCTGGGGCGCATCCAGAGACTCGGACTCTGTTCCCACCGAGCGACCGTGAGGCAGCGTCCACCCCACTGAGCGCTGCCAACTTGTGTCCGAGCCACAGATGACCGCGTGGAGCTCACTCATGAAAAACCAGACCCGGTCCCCTTGGAGCCCGTGCATGACAACAGAACTCTGCACCCCCACAGATCCGTCTGAGGGCGGCGACCATCACCCTCTCTCCTGCCCCCTCCACCCTCCCTGCCCCGGGTCCTGGCTGACAGCCGGAAGCCTGACGTTCACGCAAAGGGTCGCCCTGCTCACTTGCTTCTCCGTCTGAGCTGCCTCCAGGCCGACCCCGAAGGGCTGGGTCCCCTTGTAGCGAGGGGGGCAGGGCAGGCAGTGGAAGCCGGGGTCGGTGTTGACGCAGCGGAGGGACTTGCTGGTGGTGGAGAAGCAGACGTCTGCGACCAGGGCGCACTGCGGGGACAAGCGGAGGTGAGCCCGCCGACCCCAGCTGCGCGGATGGACGCCCCTCTGCCTGGCGGGCACCCACCTCGTCCAGGTCCTCGCAGTGGGTCCCGTTGCCCAGGAAGCCCACCGGGCAGGAGCCGCAGGACCAGGAGCCGTCGGGGAAGCTGTTGCACTGAGCTCCCGGGAAGCAGGGGTTGGACAAGCAGCCGTCTGCACGGGGAAGCAGGGAGGTCAGGCCACGGGCCCGGCAGCCACCACGAACCTGAACTCGGCGCAGGGTGATCAGGACACTGTCCCCCAGAGGCTGGTGACCGCACGGTGTCCCAGCCCAGACACCAGACTTCCCATCATCGCCCAGGACACTGCCCTGAACATGCAGAGGAACCTGGCATAGTGGCTAACGTGTGCTGAGATTGAGTTTTCTTTTCTAGACTTTCTTCCTTCAGCCAAAATGAAAGCGGGGTGGTCACCGCAAAGACTCCCGAGGCTGCAGCAACCGAGGCGCGGGACGGCGCACGCCTTGAGGGCCGCCGGCTGGGTGTCCGGCGCGCGGGCCCCCGCGGGCAGCCCCCCCGGCCCCCCCACGCCCGCGCACCTATGGGGCAGCTCCTCTTGTTGCACATCTGCTGCTCCCTCACGTCCCCCACGCAGGCCTTCCCCCCGTGCTGGGGCTCCGGGCTGTTGCAGACGCGCGTCCGCTCCCGGATGCCGCCGGCACAGGTGACGGAGCAGGCGGACCACGGCGACCAGGGGCTCCAGCGGCCGTCGACTGCGGGGAGAGAGCAGAGACAGCGTCCGGCACGAGTGACCCGCGGGGCGGGCCGGGAGGGAAGAGGCGACAGGAGAACTGGAGAGAACCCTTTGTGACCCGAGATCCGGGTGACGGGAAGGACCGGACCTCGGCTGATTGGTTTGTAGCTCTGGGAAGAGGAACCACAGCACAGCACCACGTGTCTGGAGGCTGAGAACTAGCCACGGGGGCTGCAGGTGACCTCGGTCAGGTACGCGAGAGGCTGTACGACGCTGGGGTCACTGCGAACGCTGCCTCGTGGCCACCAGGACACAGTAACAAGCAGTGAAAGCAACCACCCGCTCGCTTTCTGTGAGTGACAGGGCAGCCCACGAATCAGGCTCCCAAAGGCATCCTGGAGCTGGGGACCCGCGTGTTGCTGTCCGCGTGGACCCGTGCCAGGACTGTGGACGGCCGTCGTGGGTGGCAGGTCAGCGGTAATGCACCCGCACGGCTCAGATGAGCGCGTCCCCACCCAGGGGCGCTTCCGGGCCAAGGGGACGGGCGGCTTTCCCCACTCGGGCCAGCTGGGTCCTCACCGGACTGAACAGGGGAGGCGACGGTGCAGGCCCTGGCCCCGCCCACGTGCGCACCCCCACTGACTCCGCTTCCACAGTCCCCACCCACGTGCAAGCCCCCATAGACCCCCGCCCACGTGCGCGCCCCTATAGTCTCCGCCCACGTGCCCGCCCCACGGACCCCGCCCCCAGTCCCCGCCCATGTGCCCGCCCCCACAGGCCCCACCCACATGCAAGCCCCCCCATAGACCCCCGCCCACGTGCGCGCCCCCACAGTCCCCGCCCACGTGCGCGCCCCTACAATCCCCGCCCATGTGCGCGTCCCCACAGACTCCGCCCCCACAGTCCCCGCCCATGTACCCGTCCCCACAGGCCCCCACCCACGTGCGCGCCCCCACAGTCCCCACCCACATGCGCGCCCCCAGACCCGCCCCACGTGCCCATCCAGCACTCACTTGGGCACGGGACGCCCTGGCAGCTCTTGGTCTCGCGGCCGCTGCCTTTGCAGCCCTTGCCTCCCATCTGGGGCACCGGTGAGTTGCAGAGACGTATCCGCGTGATGTTGCCGACCCCACAGGTCACGGAGCAGGACGACCAGGGTGACCAGTGGCTCCAGCCACCGTCCTGCCGGACTAGCACACGAGGGGCAGGTATCAGCGTGGGATGCCCGGCTGGGAGTCTGCTCATCGGTTAGGCTGAGGGGAGCGGACCCAGCAGGAGCCCTTGGATGAGGCTCGGAGCACCCCAGAAAGGCCGTGGGAGGCTGTCCTCCCAAACCCACATCCCCTGGTCGGTGACCCACCCACGCAGGGACGGCCGGTGGCGGGACACTCACAGCGGTGGTCGCACTTGCCCAGGCTGCACATCCTCGTCTGGATGGACGGCCCCGTGCAGGTGTGGCTGGTGACGTCGCAGGACCGCCCCCTCTGCTGGGTGCCAGGCCCGCAGGTGACAGAGCACTGGGTCCACTCAGCCCACGGGGACCAGCCCTCCTCGCCGTCCGCCGCTGTGGGAAACACAGGCCGTCAAGCCTCTGCCCAAGGATGGCACACGCCCCATGGGGGGACCCACGCCCTCAGGACAGCGGCGGCAAACTCCTATGGAGGAGGACCCCCTACTTCCCCGTGGGCAAACACCAGGCACCCCAGGTCTGGTCCCGGGTCAGAGTCAGGAGCTGCCCGCCGGGAGAGGGTGGGAAGGGTGGTGCGCTGGGCGCGGCCTCCGGCGTGGGGGCGGCCTCCGTGGTGGGTGTGCAAGGACAAGGTCTGAGGCCACGGTGCCCTCTGGCGCAGTGCTGGGCGCAGAGGCCAGGTCACGTGCACACTGCGTTCTGGGCAGGTGTTCCAATCAAACACCTCTGTTTGCCGGTTGCTGGGTGGCAAGGAAACTTAGTCGGACTTGCAGGTCAGTGCACTTAGCGCCGAGTCATTCAAGTTGGACAAGTCGAATAAAAGCAGCTTTTTGCCAGTACATTTTCCACAGGAGATTGCAGCCCCCAAGTTAGAGAACAGAGAGTGACAGCACGGGAGGCGTGTCCGGGGAGCAGTGAAAGACACCGTTCCCGGTGCGGGGGCGGTCACACGGCAGTGACAGCCCTCCGAGTGTGCGCAGAGCTGGAGAGCGGGCTGCCCGCGCCTTCCCGTGTGGCGATGCCCCCTCTGGCCCAGCGGAGACCCTGGTGTTGTCAGAGTTGTATCTGGTGCATCCCCGTCACGGGGGCGCACACGTCAGGCAGGGTGACTCGTAACCTTAAAACCGGCCCTGAGTCGTGGGGATCACGCTCTGAATTTTACAGGCAAGTCTGAAACCCAGGAAAGAGGTTTTGCTCAAACTCGTTGTGTGACGGCCTGAGCTCTGTCGAGATCCACTCCTGTCCACCCAGGGAGGACATACGTCTCGGCCACCAGCAAGAGGAAGCACCCTGTGCGGTGGCTTATGCCCCACCAGACCCCACAACTGCCCTGCATCGGGGGCCTGGCTCACATGGGTGGACGTGCAGGGACAGGGGGCCTGGCTCACATGGGTGGACGTGCAGGGACAGGGGGCCTGGCGGCTCGAGGAAGCACCCTCGTCCAGCCTCGGGTCATCAGCAACCGCTCGGCCCAGACCCAAGGTGTGAGGATGAAGAGTAAGAAGACAACCCCAGACACGTCAGAGAAAGCCAGGGCCCAGCCACTCGGCCAACACAGACGGCTGACGGAAGGACGGGGCCCAGGCGTCCCTGGGGTGGCAGCACCGGGAGCCCCTGCGGGATGAAGGGCACAGCCTGGCCTCAGCGAGGCTGGCTCCGGAAGACGGACTCGGTGGCAGGTGTGTGCCCTGTGGAGACGCCCCAGAGGCTGCTGAGTGCAGGGGCCCCGCAGGGCAGGGACGGGAGGCTGTGGACGTGCGTCCATCTCATCCCTGTCTGGGTGTCCCTTCCTGGGAGCGTGTTTCTGTCACTAGGATGATGGTCTTTGGCAGCTGTTTTATTTTCCATTGTCTTTTCCCCAAAGGGTGTGACTGCAAGGATGACTCATGCTGACACACCCAGGGCTCCAAGCTGCGCATGACTCACAGAGGGCGCTCACGCCGGGCCAACGCCAGGCTTCTCCGCGCCCAGTGGTCAGGCAGCAAGGGCTCCTCAGCCAGAGGGCACTGGCCAGCACAGAAGCCTCCAGTCCCTAATTCAAGGCCTAGCAGACGCTTGCTGGCCAGTGACCAGTCAGTGTGGAGCACCCCTGGGCACGCACAGCCCCAGCCTCGCCCTGTGTGCCGAAACCACTGGTGCCGAGCAGACGAGAGGGGGGAGCCCGGGAGACCCGGCGGCCACACTCACAGTGGAAGCAGGACGGGCAGCACTCCCCCTCCGGCAGGGACGGGTTGGCGCAGGTTGCTGGCGGGCAGGAGATTTGGTGGCAAACGGTTTTAAATTTCTACAAGTGAAGAAAGGAGAGCACTCGCTTATGAACGGCCCATGGTCCAGGGCTGGAATGTCCACCATGGTCTCTGCCCACGGGCCTGACGCCCACAAGCGCCCAATAGCCTGTGTCCTTCCTGCCCAGAGCTGACCCTCTGCGTCCCCCGTCCTTGCCTCCTCCCCTCCCCTGCAGAGCCAGGACAACCCTGAGGCCTCCCCTGCTGCCGGCCGGCGGGCAGGACGGATGGCAGGGTCAGCTCGGGTCTGTGACGTCCGAGGCCACATTGGTGGAGAACGGAGGGAGACCTACGTGACCCGCCCACCGGCCCCGTCTGCTGAGCCTCTGGCCCTGGCAGAGCTGAGATCTCGGCACGAAGCAGAGGGACCCCCGGGGACCCTGGCTGAGACCCGTCCCCTCCCCAGGA
Source organism: Saccopteryx bilineata (assembly GCF_036850765.1). Lineage (NCBI taxonomy): Eukaryota > Metazoa > Chordata > Mammalia > Chiroptera > Emballonuridae > Saccopteryx > Saccopteryx bilineata. Next base: position 58,295,009 of record NC_089501.1, read on the forward strand.
TTGGGTTTCTCTATGTGCAAAGCAGTGAGGCTGGGAAGCCTAATCTGCAGCCAGCTCTGCTTCCCTGCGTCCCTACGGTCAGCCAAGGACCAGCCGCGTCCATGCCGTCACCATGCACTGGGCACTCCACACGGCTGGGGGACGGCTGGGGGACAGTGTGGGGGACGGGTGGGGGACAGGGAGGGGGACGGGGTGGGGGACGGGCTGGGGGGGACGAGCTGGGGGGGACGGCTGGGGGATGGGGTGGGGGACCGTGTGGATGCCCGCCTGCCGAGGCAGCAGGTCGCTGGGGCCTCACCCGGCAGGTGCACTTGGTGCAGCTGTCCACCACCCAGGTTTCGTTCTCCGCGAAGAACCGGCCATCCTGCCAGCAAGCGGACATGTTCCTGGTCTTCGGGGGACCTCCGATGAGCTCCCAGAGGAACTGGTTGTCGTTCGACTGGACAACCGGACAGGATCCAAGGACAGAAGGGAATACACAGTGACCACGCTCGCCAGGGAAGGAGGTCCCCTCACTGGCCGCCCTGACCCCCCAGAGCAGGGACGAGGTGTGCAGAACGACTCGACTGAGACGTGCAGCCCATGAAGGGGGGCAGGGGGGCGTGCAAATCCCTGCACGCCCCCCACCGGCCGGTGCACACCCGCCCGAGGCCTCAGCCGAGCAGACGGCCTGACTGCCAGCACCTCCCCACGGCCGCTCCGCTCGCTCCCGAACACCTGTCTGACCCGTGCTGACCTCTGGCCGCCTCTGCGTTCCTGCCCTCAGGCTCCCAGTGGACAATTCCAGAAGGCGCCCTCCGCCTGGGGTGCTGCCCCAGCGAGCTGCCCTGGCTGCGCTCACCCCCTCGACCTCCCGCAGACCACCCATCCCAGACGGTCAGCACGGGCTCTGGCCCTTGGCGGTGGGCCGAGGACAGGAGCCGGCCTCTGGGCTCTTCCCCGCAGCTCAGGCCCCTCTGGGGAGGCAAAGCCCCCCCCGTGCTGGAGGCTGTGTCGCCCACGACCGTCCAGCGTCCTCTCACGGCCCCGCGCCCCGGCCGGGCCCCGGGCACCCACCACTTTCTGCAGGTTCTCGTGCAGCTGGTTCACCACCAGGCGCAGCCCCGACAGCTCGCGGGCCATGCTGCCCAGCTCCTCGCAGGAGCGCTCGCACACGCCCGGCCGCTGCTCCACGCTCCGGCCCCCGGACTCGGGGGCGACCGCCGGGCTCAGGTGCAACGTCTCCGTGTTCTCGCTGATGGCGTTGGCTTCCGCTGAGGGCACAAGCGGGGGCGGCCCGGTCAGAACCGGCCTTGAGGGGCAGCCCGCCCGCCTCACACACGGGTGCCCGGGCCCCGCAGTGACGTCATGCTTCCCCACGGCAGCCGGGAGCGCCAGGAGCGGTCACAGCCCGTGCGTTCAGCGGGAACACCCCGCATGTGGCCCGCTCTGACTCGGCGCTGACGTGGCCGTTGGTGGGGCGGGAACGCACAGGGGGCCGGGAGACCCGCATGGCGTGGGCACCGGTGTCCGGCTCAGTCACACGTCCCCACACGCCTGACCACTCTCAGCTCTGTGTCCATCTGTTTCCGTCCACAGCACCCCCTCTCCCGACTCCCTGTTCTGCGTACTCACTGGACGTAGAGCGTTCAGAACCACAACACTCACGCCTACGAGTCACTGTACACTCAGACGGAAAATAAGAGGCCACCAGCCAAAGGTGCCCCTCAGGGACAGCGCCTGACCCAGGTTGCGCCCCGAGAAAGCCACGGGCAGCCTTGTCGGGAGCTGGGCAGGACTGGCACCGGACATGGGGCCGCCTCCACCTATTCTGTCTCAGCGCTGGGACCCCCAAACCCTCCCCAAAGACGATGACTTAGTTCTCAGGGACGGGGTGTTAGAATCTCAGCCGGAACTGGAGCTACGATCAGACTCTGTCAGTGCCCTCAGCAAACGGGGACTGGGGCACTGAGAGTCTGTCACGGGGCCTCGGGGACCTCTCCTCTCCACGCTGCGGCTGACAGTCGGTATTTTAATTCCTTGTGCTGCAACTAACCAGCAGCCGACAGGTGTACAGATGGAAAACCCAGGTCGTGGTCGGCGACTCTGGGCAGAGGGACCCAGGGGACAGCGGACGGACTGCCGGCACGTGGGACACTCAGGGCTCAGGGCTCAGGGCACGTACAGTCTCTCTCCGTCATCCACAGAGAACTGACACTTGTCACGACTTAGGCTGACGTGGAGACGTGGTCTTAGAACGCCACGTAGCGGGAAGAGCCTTCTCTCTGGGGACGCCAAGACCAGGTGTGGCCGCCCTGACGGCTCACAGGTAGAGACACCTGGCAGCTGACAGGACCCTGCTGCCCTCAGCTGCTTCCTCTGTCCCCTGAGCCAGTGCAGGCGCCCGACTCGCACGGGCATGTACAAGATGGAGCGACGGGACACGTCGCACAGCACAGAGCCCAACAGCGCCAGCCTCAAATTAAATGCTCAGAAGATGCTGGCCGTCAGGGTGGGGTACAAATTCGAACTGCGTGGTGGGGGTGTCATAGGCTGAATCGTGGCCACGGATCGTTCCGGAAACGTCCGCACACCAGGGGACAAACGGCTGCAGTGTCCGCTCATCAAGACGATGGTCACACGTTAATAGACCGGACGTTTTGCATACATTTAAAATCACGTTAAAATGGCAGCAGTTTATGTTTTGGCTCATAAATGGACTATTTTGGATTAGTAAAACTTATGCAAAATCAATCCTTCACGTAATGCGTGATTTTAAGATATCAACATGTCTATGTTAACCCGCTAACTCACTCAAAGGCATGGTTGTACTTTATTCAAATATTTTGATTTAACTTCTCACTAGCCCACATTCACGCATGTGCACAGACACACGTGCACACATGCACACAACACAGCAGGAATCCATCCAGGACGGGAGACAGTGCAGGGTGCCGTTCAGAACACACCTACCTCCCTGGCTTTGCTGACACCCTCTCCTGCTAAGAACGTCTTCCACAGAATTTTCAAAAACTAAGTAGACATTCTGCAGCAAACCCTGCGAACACAACAAGGAGAGAAGCGGAGCGCTGGACAGACGATCGTTTGGTGCCGAGGGAAGAGAAGGAAGTGAAAACAGAAGACGTAACCTGGACACAGGGGGAACCCTTCTCCTGGGCTTTCACACACAGCAAGTCTGATGTCTAACGGGCCATCCCGTACACACCACTTTCTCAGGCGTGCGGCCCAGACCCTGGCGGTTTAACCTAAGAAGCCATTGTTCCCCGCAGAAGAATGGGGGTGGCCCCAAGATGGGCAGGAAACTGTCTCTGGAGCCCGTGCAGGTGGGTGTGCTCAGCTGTTCGCAGGTGATCACTACATTTGGATAAAGGTCTTAAAAATGTCCCCTGGTCCAACCTCAGACGGAGCAATAAAAGATAAGAGTGTCTTCCACCCCACGAGTGGAAAGTGACTTGTCACCGTGGGGTCGGGTCACCTGTAGCCACTAGAGCTTCCTAGCCCTGACGCTAGCCCTGGATCCTAACCCTCGCCTGACCCCGGCCGCCAGAGATGAACTCAGCACCAAGTTAAGCATCTGTAGGCCTTTTACTTGAATAACTGAGTTTAAACACACATTTATTTTCAAAGAACATGCTCTCACCCTCCGCTGTGGGTTCTTAAACCCCGGTGGTTTTGAAAAGGCCTTCCAGAAAATATTTGAACAGAGATGCCCATGGAGCTATCAGTCGCCTTTCCTTAGGAAACTAGAGTTGTCGACTTGTTCGCGTACCCTTTCAATAATGAAACGGGATCTGGGAGTGGGTTTGGCTTCATGAAGTTGGTCTGGGGTTTCCAGGGACATTTGAAAGGAGCGGATTCCTTCATCAGCCCCTCAGACTTGGCTCTGAAAACCAGTACTGTTTGTGTGGGTCAGAAAGTGCTCCTGTGACAACTCACTGTTTATTCTTGGTGTTGTGTGTGCACATGTGTGTATGCCTTGTGCATGCCCACACGAGTGCGACTGCAATTGTGTGTGTACATGTGCAGGTGTAAGTGTGTATGCTTTGTGTATGCCCATACAAGCGCAACTGTGTGTGTGCAGGTGTGTACATGTGTGCATGCATGTGTGTATGCCTTGTGCACACCCACACGAGTGTGACTGTGATTGTGTGTGCACATGTGCAGATGTAAGTGTGTACATGTGTGCATGCACGTGTGTATGCCTTGTGTACGTCCACATGAGTGTGACTGTGTGTGTGCATGTGTGTAGGTGTGTGTACATGTATGCATGCACATGTGTGTATGCTTTATGCATGCCCATATGAGTGTGACTGTGTGGACCTATGTGTGCACATGTGCAGGTGTGTGTACATGTATGCATGCTTTGTGTATGCCCACATGAGTGTGGCTGCTTATGACCTGTGTGTGTCCACGTGTGCAAGTGTAAGTGTGTACATGTGTGCATGCTTTGTGTATGCCCACACGAATGTGTCTGTGTATGACCTGTGTGCAGGTGTGCAGGGGTAAGTGTGTACATGTGTGCATGCTTCGTGTACACCCAAACGAGTGTGGCTGCATGTGGCCTGTGTGTGTGCACGTGTGTGTGCCTGACCGAGCCCTGGACACAAGCCCTGGACCAGGAGTCGCCCTCCGGGTCCGATCTCCCCAGGCGCCCTGCACAGCGATGCGGCCGGCCGTACGTACCCTGAAGTGGCTCTCCCGAGAGGAGCCTTTGGCCACGTACATCCTGCTCTGCTCCGTCCTCAGCTGCTCGTAGAAGGGCTCGTCCAGTGTGAAGCTGTCGATCAGGTCGCAGCCCACGTACAAGCTGAAGGCCTCGCCGGCCACCTGCACGGTGACATTCTTCCACTGGGAGTCGGCCAGGCCCACGTCCTCCAGGGACAGGACATGCTGGGTGCCGTCCACCCAGTAGGTGAGGTCCAGTGTGTCGGCTGGGCCGTTGGAGACGATCTCGAACTGCCTGTGTGCGGGCCCGGGGCCCTCCAGGGCCAGCAGCGTGCCACGGGACATGCGGTCCTGCTTCAGGCTGGCCGCCAGGAAGAAGCCCTCCTTCTGCCGCATGAGCCCGGCGATGCGGCCCAGGGACTCGGCGCTCACCGGCGGGACGTAGTCGAACCGCACGAAGCGGTAAGCCGGCACGCTGGGGTCGGGCCCCCGGAACTGCTTGGCCCCGATGGTCTTCCGGTTAATGTTGCTGATGCTGAAGAGGTCGAAGGCTGTGTCCTCGTCCTGGTCCCCAGCTGCTCAAGGAGCAGAGCGGAGGTTACACCAGGCGGGGCCGGGCCGAGGCCGGGAGGGGCGCTCTTACACCCCAGCGGCGACGCGGTTCTAGGTGCCGGAGGCTGACGCGGCCGCCCAGCCCTCCAGGTTGGCCTCCCTGCCCACAGGGGTGCGATGCTGGCGTCCTTGGTGGAAAACCCCTCTCCTCTCGCCCCCAGGCTGCAGGTCAGAGCCAGAGCAGGGTCCCCGAAACAGGGGCTGGTCCCCTTGACAGGTCAGGAAGCACCGGCCAAGAAGGTCACCAGCAACGTCAGCCACCCCCGTGATGAGCTCAGCTGACACTGTCCCCAGCAAGGCTTCCCCGGAAGGAAGCAGGGTCCCGAGTCCCGCCCTGACACTTGCTCCAGACCTTGTCCCCACCCATGCCCTGCGCCCCCAGATCTGGGCGTGAGTGCAACCCTCTCCCACCGCGCAATTGCCCGGAATTAATCCTAGAAATGAAATGCACCGGTAGCTTCTCTCCACGTGTTTGCAGAGAGCGACTGAGAGCTAGCTGCTGCTTTCCTATTGAGACCATCTGAGTTAAAATGGCATAGGCATCTCTTTACATTGTAGAAACCACTGTCACATTGTAACGCACACCACAGGCCCGGACCTGGGAGAGCCAAGGGACTCGAGTCTGTGAACATACAGCGTTAAATCACTGTCTGGAAAGAAAGTTTCCAGACTCACCAAAAGTATAACAATTCACATAATTCAAGGTAACTTCCTGAAGGGAAGGTTTAAATATAGTGTAACCTTACATCTAATATCTGGTAAATTAAAACATCATACCCCGTGTTGCTGACCGAGTTGTGAGGTGTGGACTTTCACTGGAGCTGTTTGACAACAGCTCCAAATCCTTAAAACAATTAAACCTTTGACTCAACAAGTTTATTTTGGGAACTTGTCCTAAAGTATAATTGGAAATGCTGGAAAAGATTTATTTATGAATGCATGCCTGAGGCATTGCTGATACCAGTCAAAATAAAGCGACAAGTGAGAACTGACCAAAAAAAAAATTTTTTTTTGAGAATTTATCTTCTGATGGAATATTGTACAGGCATTAAAAATCATGCTGTAGGCCCTGGCCAGTTGGCTCAGTGGTAGAGCGTTGGCCTGGCATGCAGGAGTCCCAGGTTTGATTTTTGGCCAGGGCACACAGGAGAAGCGCCCATCTGCTTCTCCACCCCTCCCCCTCTCCTTCCTCTCTGTCTCTCTCTTCCCCTCCCACAGCCAAGGCTCCATTGGAGCAAAGTTGGCCCGGGCACTGAGGATGGCCTCAGTGGCAGATTCTCTGCCTCAGGCGCTAGAATGACTCTGGTTGCAACAGAGCGATGCCCCAGATGGGCAGAGCATTGCCCCCTGGTAGGCATGTCGGGTGGATCCCGGTCAGGCGCATGCGGGAGTCTGTCTGACTGCCTCCCTGTTTCCAGCTTCAGAAAAATACAAACAAAAAAAATCATGCTGTAAAAGAATAGAGATGTAGATTCTGATGTATTCTTAAGGAGGATGAAAGATGGAATAAAGTTACAAAATACTAAATAATTTCAGTGTTGTAAATGCAGAATAGAGAGAGAGAAGAAGAAAAAAAGCTAAAAAAAGTATCCCAGAAAAAAGCACATCTATAGGTGGGCAGGTATTTTTCTACGATAACCGAATGTGGTAGAGAGAGATCATTTCCTCTCGTCTGTACTCACAAGTAAACAAATACGTGTGTGAAATGAAGTTCAAGTCCTTTTTGAGTCAGACTTTGCTTTTCCGGCCCCTCCCCCTTGGGGGGTCCCCACGCCCCAGAGCCAGGCCCCCATGGCCGTGGCTGGCCGGGTCCCCACTCACCCTGAGCGTGGCAGGAGGCCCAGAGGGCCGGCAGGACCAGTGTCCAGAGCATCCCCTCGCGGCTGCCAGACCCTGCGGGCGAACAGAGCCTGTTAGTCACCAGCACGTGGCCACCCTGGGGGCAGACGGGGGCTCTCGCTCCTGTGACCAAGTGGAAGAAGTTCCTGCATAAAAGTCAGAGCCGTGCTTTTCTCGCTGGTCTCCCTGGCCGGTGTTTGCTGACCGGCCCTGTGTGTGAACCACATTCAAACGGTTCTGTTTCTGAGTCGCCGTCACCGCCCAGGAGTCCTGAGACTGCTGCTCTCTCCCGAGCCCGGGAGAGTACGAGGAGGCCGAGAGGTCGGCGTCCCGGTCCACAGCTACGCTGCCCGTCAGAGGTGCGCTCTGACTCCAGCCAAGGTCCTCGGACTCAGAAGGAGGCCGGCCAGGCTGGTGGAAGGAATTCGTGAAGGCATGTTGAGTAAATAACCAACATGAAAAGAAGTTACACATAACCTAATTAAATAGAATGAATATTAACTGCATGTTCAGTTACGAATGAATCTAATTTGGAGTATCATCATTACCAAAAAAAAAAAAAACCCAAAACAACAACAACAAAAACCCGAAACATTCTGCTGAGATACGATTCTCGCTCTGCTTGGCCCTCGTCCTGCAGGCCTGTTTTTCCGTTCCCAGGGACTTGACTTGGCGCGCTCGGCAGAGGCTGTCCCAGAAGTCAGGAGATCTGGTGGGAGCCCGGCTCCCCGTTAACCCCTGCTGGGCCTCCAGCGTCCGGGGTCTGGACCCCCTCGTTCCCATGTGCTGGGCTGAGCCAAACCCTGAGACCCAGCTCCTCTCCCGCTGAGGCCATCCCAGTGTGTCAGCTCTCGGTGCAGAAGGGACCCCTCTGTGTGGACAGGTTCCCCGGAGGACGAGGAAGGTGCCGGGGGGCCTCTGCAGTCTGCCCCCGTCGAGGCCAGGAACTTGGCTGTTTCCAGCCAGCAGCCGGGGACGCAGGGGGCTCAGGGTGAGCCCAGGCCTGCAGCTCACAGTTGTGCCGCCCAGGACGCCTGTCTAACCTCTCTGGGTGGGTTTCCTGACCTGTAGACTGGAAGGGGCTCATGTCAAACACCCACCTGCGAAGAGCTTGGGTGGAATCCATGAGGCTGGTCAGCATTTGTGAAGGGCTCACTTAGCTCAGCAAAGACACAGCTATTGGTCACACGCCCCGGGCCGGGCTCCCGCCTGGACGCTCTGGCCTGTGACTTCCCAGTGACAGAGTGATGCTCCAGTCAGTGGTCTGTGGTCTGCAGCGCCAGGCCTGTGTCCTCACACAGGCGTGCACCTCTGTCCCCTGTGGACGGTGGCGAGGCTGACTGGCAAAGGCAGCCACCATCCAAACACAAACTTGGAGTGTCCGGCTGCCCCGCCTCCCGAGTCCAGGCTTACAGAGTGCAGGAGCTCTGTTCTGACCATGCCACACTCTGGGTTTGGACACAGAAGCATCCCCACGTCCATCTCTGCCACTTTACCAAACGAGCATGAGGACCCCTCTTACCTCACGGGGTCACAACAACAACAAATCACCAAGCCCTGCCGGTGCGGCCACACAGTCTCACTGCACCCGGTGTGCTCTGGCCGCAGAGCCCAGCACAGAGGTGAGGGGAGGTCACAGAGCACACCCCCCAGGGCCGGGCACACAGTCTCCCCACACCCGGTGTGCTCTGACTACAGAGCCCGGCACAGAGATGAGGGGGGGTCACAGAGCACACCCCCCAGGGCCAGGCACACAGTCTCCCCACACCCGGTGTGCTCTGACTACAGAGCCCGGCACAGAGATGAGGGGGGGTCACAGAGCACACCCCCCAGGGCCGGGCACACAGTCTCCCCACACCCGGTGTGCTCTGGCCGCAGAGCCCGGCACAGAGATGAGGGGAGGTCACAGAGCACATCCCCCAGGGCCGGGCACACAGTCTCCCCACACCCGGTGTGCTCTGACTACAGAGCCCGGCACAGAGATGGGGGGGGGTCACAGAGCACACCCCCCAGGGCCAGGCACACAGTCTCCCCATACCCGGTGTGCCCTGGCTGCAGAGCCCGGCACAGAGATGAGGGGAGGTCACAGAGCACACCCCCAGGGCCAGGCACACAGTCTCCCCACACCCGGTGTGCTCTGGCTGCAGAGCCCGGCACAGAGATAAGGGAGGTCACAGAGCACACCCCCAGGGCCGGGCACACAGTCTCACTGCACCCGGTGTGCTCTGGCCGCAGAGCCCGGCACAGAGATGAGGGGAGGTCACAGAGCACACCCCCCAGGGCCGGGCACACAGTCTCCCCGCACCCGGTGTGCTCTGACCGCAGAGCCCGGCACAGAGATGAGGGAGGTCACAGAGCACACCCCCCCAGAGCCGGGCACACAGTCTCCCCGCACCCGGTGTGCCCTGGCTGCAGAGCCCGGCACAGAGATGAGGGGAGGTCACAGAGCACACCCCCAGGGCCGGGCACACAGTCTCCCCACACCCGGTGTGCTCTGGCTGCAGAGCCCGGCACAGAGATGAGGGAGGTCACAGAGCACACCCCCAGGGCCGGGCACACAGTCTCCCCACACCCGGTGTGCTCTGGCTGCAGAGCCCGGCACAGAGATGAGGGAGGTCACAGAGCACACCCCCCCAGAGCCGGGCACACAGTCTCCCCGCACCCGGTGTGCCCTGGCTGCAGAGCCCGGCACAGAGATGAGGGGAGGTCACAGAGCACACCCCCAGAGCCGGGCACACAGTCTCCCCACACCCGGTGTGCCCTGGCTGCAGAGCCCGGCACAGAGATGAGGGGAGGTCACAGAGCACACCCCCAGGGCCGGACACACAGTCTCGCTGCACCCGGTGTGCTCTGACCGCAGAGCCCGGCACAGAGATGAGCGAGGTCACAGAGCACACCCCCCAGGGCCGGGCACACAGTCTCGCTGCACCCGGTGTGCTCTGGCTGCAGAGCCCGGCACAGAGATGAGGGGGGGGTCACAGAGCACACCCCCCAGGGCCGGGCACACAGTCTCCCCACACCCGGTGTGCCCTGGCTGCAGAGCCCGGCACAGAGATGAGGGGGGGTCACAGAGCACACCCCCAGGGCCGGGCACACAGTCTCGCTGCACCCGGTGTGCTCTGGCCGCAGAGCCTGGCACAGAGATGACACACAGATGAGGGGAGGTCACAGAGCACACCCCCCAGGGCCGGCACACAGGCTCTGAGGGCGTGGGGACCGACTGTCACACACTTACAGGTGTTCATGGTTCAGTTGTTGCCAAAAGAGTTATTTCCAAAGCCTTTCTGCCACAGAATGTCATTAGCACTTCTAAAGATCTCTTAAAATTCTCTTTTGTATCAGCCATCACTGCAAAAATAACTTTCTGAGGGATACCTACTCCCCCTTGAAGTGCTGAGTTCAAAGGTTGTGCCTCTCAGGCTGCCCTGGGCCCCCACTCGATGACCGATGACCATGACCGCCAGGCAGGTCCTTCCTTATGCTGATGACCACACCTGCAGGGGTTGCATTCTGGGCTCTTTTCCGGGACTTACTCTGTATTATTCATTGGTAACATTCACACCTCTTTAATAATGTTAATAATGTTTACAGGTCTCTAGAATACCTCTGGTTATTTTTCCAAGTGGTCAGGAATGTCCTTTTCCCCCTCATTCCTTCATCCTGGTCCCCCCCCTCCCCCAGAAAAACAAACTTTAATGTACAAACTTCTTATTCTTCCGTAGCTGAAAACACGAGCATTTGCCCTGGTTCCCAGACAGGCACGTTCACATAACAACCAGTCAGGAGCCTGACCCGGGTGCCGAGGACAGGCCGGGTGTGGGGACGGGTCCCCCGCAGCCACCACCAGCTCAGGTCGCCCCCTTCCACTGTGAACCCGGGTCCACTTTGTCCTTCTCCCCTCTGAGAACCCAGAGGAGCCTTCTGGAAAACTAAGCTGCAAGGACACGATTGGGTCAAGTTAAAAAAAAAAATCTTACCCAGAGAGTGGAAGCTGCAGCGAGGGCCGAGTGGGCGCGGGGAGGCGGTCAGCGGGGCCGGGGGCGAGGGGGCGAGGGGGCGAGGGGGCCCTGGACGGAGCGGCGGGCGCACTGGCCTCGGGCAGCAGCCGCTGCAGCTTTATATGCTTGGGCTCGCTCAGGCGCTTAATTCATTCCCTCGAAGGAGTGACATAATCCCCCCTCCTCGCCAGGGGACCGCGGAGGCGGGGCCAGACGGAGGAAGATCGCTTTCCTTCTCTCAGGAAATAAATGCTATAAATAAAACCGGCGAGAGAAAGAATGCGAGTTCTGAGCTGCAAGCGAGCTCCCCGTGGACGGCCTTCCGGAGCCGCGGGAGCGGTCAGCAGGGCGCCAAGGAGGACGGGGCGCAGGTCATTCATCAGGGACGGGGGCCCTGATTAACACACATGACTGAGTTTAATTACCACGTGCAAATAATAATAATAATAATAATAATAATAATAATGTTTTAATCCGAAAGCGAGAGGACACATTTCGGTTCCTGCAGCTGAATGACTGAGGGATCGTTGTTTTTTTTTTTGGGGGGGAGAACTAATTTGCATCTGAATCCAAGTTCTTTTGCTCAGTCTGGCCCGTCCCTGCGGATGTTCAGACCCCGACAGAAACCCCAACTTTTCCAGGGGCACAGACACCCCGTCTTTGGCGTCCCTGGGCTCAGCAGGCAGCCTGGTGCCCGGTGGTGCAGAATGAACTGCCACACTGTGTGCCCCTCCCCAGAGCTCACGCACCAGCAGACCTGGGCAGACAGAGGGAGGGGTGTGGTCAGCTGCTCAGGCCGCTTCCGCGCAGAGGGCACTGGCGCCTGGACGCGGGCACACACGGCTGCAGACAGGTCACGTCATCGTCCCAGTGTACGAGAGCGTGTGTGTGGAGTTAGCTCTAAGCCAGCCGGGCAGCGTCACGGAGGGACCTGGCATTCCCAACACCCTGCCCAGTTCCCTTCCCGGGCTCCTGCCTGTGGGTACAGGAGGGGGCTGGAGGGGGTGTAACTGCAGAGGAGGGGGTCCTTGTTCTTCATCCACTGGCTTGAAAGCCTTTTTCCTTATGGGCACAGTTCACCTGCGTCTCAGACAACAAGTTCTGGTCGCAGACAGGACAGACGTGACTCAAGGGCACACACTCCTTCCTTCTGGTCAATAGTTGCTGATCAAGTCATCATCTGAATAAAAAATAAAAAATAAAGGACTCCGTGTAACGAAATTGATGTTTTCTCAAATTCCAAAGAAGACTGTATGTATAACCCAGTTTCTCTTCAAGATGTTTCAGCGGATGGTTGTTAATTCACCAGTTTGCCTTAGTTTGTTTCAGGTTGGGGTCTCCTGTGGCCGGAAGGTGCAGGTCAGGACCTCTCCCTGGTGCCAGCCCAGGGGCTGGGATGCCGTTCTGAGTCCGCTCAAGCCTGGGGGGGGCAGGAGAGGGGGGCTCGACAGGACTCTGCCCACAGGGGTCCGCCCAGGGAGCTGGGGCTGGGTCAGCACCCAGGCCGGCGCGGTCCGGCAGCAGCAGGACGGCCGCGGTCCAGGGCGGGTCAGCCCAGAAACTTCCGAGTTCAAGGCTGGAGATCACAGCAGTCACATGGGGGGGACAGACGGGGTTCCGGACAGCTGGTCACAGGATGAAACAGAACGTCTTCACCAGGCTCAGCAGCCCCTCTCAGAGGGCGTCCCGGGCAGGAAGAGGGGAGACAGGTGCGATCCCACCCCCAGGACACCGCTGGGGGCTGTCCCCTCACGGGAGCGCTCAGTTCCGGGCACCGGATGTGGCCCGGGTACAGGGGAGAAAGGGGCAGGATGGAGAGGGGGCTGGAGGCGGGGGTCCTGGGAGGCCACGGCCATCGGTTTCTCTCAGGGACCGTCGGGAAGAGGGGCCTTGTGGGGTCCAGAGCACCTGCAGTGCTTCTGCCGGAAGGAGACAGGTTATCAGGAGCCCCGCTCACCCCGGGCAGCGGCGTCCAGTCACAGGAGACACTGAGCACAGACCACGGTCTGAGGCGTGGCCGGGACTTCTGCACCTGGCAGGCGGGACTAAGTGTGACCCAGAAAGGCAGGGACCACTTACGGTCACTCAGGCTGTGGACTTGGGACAGCTCCGGTGGGCGTCAGGTGCCGCAGACGCTCCGTAAATGCCTCTGAGCTAAAGAAGAATGAACTAGTCCAGAAACGAATAAACAAAATGACCAGGGTGTCCCTTTCCTCACAACGTCTCTGAGTGGGCCAGGTTTGGACAGGGCAGAGGGGAGATGGGTGGCCGAGAGCTGGCCCCGCTGGGGTGGTCCAGCCCCCCCCAGATGGGCCCTGCTTCCCAGTGGGACACACAGGGTCCGGGGCGAGGGCTGGGCCCCTTCGCTGTGCTGTGTCGGGGGCCACGGTCAGCCCTGGCTCTGGGCACAAGGCTGGAGCAGAGGGCTGAGAGCTGTGAGCTGCTGGGATGTGAGACTCCCGGCTCCGGGCACCTGTTTCCTGTTTCCTGTCCATATCCTGAGGCCACAAGTAAGCGAGGGGCTCACCCCGCTCCGGGCAGGGGTTTTGGGAACGCACGCCGTCCTCGCTAAAACCAGAGGGAAACGGTGGAGTTCCCACAGCCAAGCCGGGCTGGTCGCAGGCAGGAGGGGGAATTCATGAAGACGCTCAGGAGGACGGAGGCCAGGTGGATGAGGTCATGGTCACGTCCACTCCTGGTGTGAACTGAGCACTCAAACACACAGGCTGTGGGCCGGGACCAGGACCAGGGAGAGCGGAAGAACCAGCCCGCCAGGCTGTGGGCCGGGACCAGGACCAGGGAGAGCGGAAGGGCCAGCCCGCCAGGCTGTGGGCCGGGACCAGGACCAGGACCAGGACCAGGGAGAGCGGAAGGGCCAGCCCGCCAGGCTGTGGGCCGGGACCAGGACCAGGACCAGGGAGAGCGGAAGGGCCAGCCCTCCAGGCTGTGGGCCGGGGCCGGGACCAGGACCGGGGAGAGCAGAAGAACCAGCCCGCCAGGCTGTGGGCCGGGACCAGGACCAGGACCAGGGAGCGTGGAAGGGCCAGCCCACCAGGCTGTGGGCCGGGACCAGGACCAGGACCAGGGAGAGTGGAAGAACCAGCCCGCCAGGCTGTGGGCCGGGACCAGGACCAGGACCAGGGAGAGCGGAAGGACCAGCCCTCCAGGCTGTGGGCCGGGACCAGGACCAGGGAGTGCGGAAGGGCCAGCCCGCCAGGCTGTGGGCCGGGACCAGGACCAGGACCAGGGAGAGCGGAAGAGCCAGCCCACCAGGCTGTGGGCCGGGACCAGGACCAGGACCAGGGAGCGTGGAAGGGCCAGCCCACCAGGCTGTGGGCCGGGACCAGGACCAGGACCAGGGAGAGTGGAAGAACCAGCCCGCCAGGCTGTGGGCCAGGACCAGGACCAGGACCAGGGAGAGCGGAAGGACCAGCCCTCCAGGCTGTGGGCCGGGACCAGGACCAGGGAGTGCGGAAGGGCCAGCCCTCCAGGCTGTGGGCCGGGACCAGGACCAGGACCAGGGAGTGCGGAAGGGCCAGCCCACCAGGCTGTGGGCCGGGACCAGGACCAGGACCAGGGAGCGTGGAAGGGCCAGCCCACCAGGCTGTGGGCCAGGACCAGGACCAGGACCAGGGAGAGTGGAAGAACCAGCCCGCCAGGCTGTGGGCCGGGACCAGGACCAGGACCAGGGAGAGCGGAAGGACCAGCCCGCCAGGCTGTGGGCCGGGACCAGGACCAGGGAGAGCGGAAGGGCCAGCCCACCAGGCTGTGGGCCGGGACCAGGACCAGGGAGAGCGGAAGGGCCAGCCCGCCAGGCTGTGGGCCGGGACCAGGACCAGGACCAGGGAGAGCGGAAGGGCCAGCCCGCCAGGCTGTGGGCCGGGACCAGGACCAGGACCAGGGAGAGCGGAAGGGCCAGCCCGCCAGGCTGTGGGCCGGGACCAGGACCAGGACCAGGGAGAGCGGAAGGGCCAGCCCGCCAGGCTGTGGGCCGGGACCAGGACCAGGACCAGGGAGAGCGGAAGAGCCAGCCCGCCAGGCTGTGGGCCGGGACCAGGACCAGGACCAGGGAGCGTGGAAGGGCCAGACCACCAGGCTGTGGGCCGGGACCAGGACCAGGACCAGGGAGCGTGGAAGGGCCAGACCACCAGGCTGTGGGCCGGGACCAGGACCAGGACCAGGGAGCGCGGAAGAACCAGCCCGCCAGGCTGTGGGCCGGGACCAGGACCAGGACCAGGGAGAGCGGAAGGGCCAGCCCGCCAGGCTGGGCCGGGACCAGGACCAGGACCAGGGAGCACGGAAGGGCCAGCCCGCCAGGCACGCAGGAGGCGGTGCAGGGCCACCCTCCCCGGGGGAGACAGTGCGTCTGGTGGGATGAGCCCAGAGCCCGGTTCCAGCCCCAGGCGGCCGTGGCGCTGACTGTCCCCTCTCTGGGCCTCGGTGTTCTCTCCTGAGAAATGGGCACAGTCACGGAGCCGGCTCTGGAGTCGGGACCAGGTGTGTGCACACGGGGAGGCTGGGGAACTCGGCACCGAGGGGTTTTCCCTTTGCTGATTTTAGCAAACTGAGCGCAGTAACCATCTCTCAGGAGTCCCTGGGGCCCCTCTCCCTGCAACCTGGCCCACCCGCCGGCCAGACTGTGAGGCAGCCCCACCCAAGGCTCAGCCCTCACCTACCTGTCCACTACCCTTAACCCAGCAGGGCCACCAGCTTATCCCTCTGCTGCTGCGGTGGGACGGTCCCCAGGGGGTGACACAGCCCTCCTGCCCGGACTCAGTCACAGCGAGACGGGAGAACGGAAGGTCTTCTCACCGGGAAGCCACACAGAGGGCACAGCCGTGCCCCGGCTCGGCAAGCACGCAGCCAAGGCCAACACCCCGGTGCTGTGCCACAGCCGTGGTCTGCCACCCCATCCCGCTCTACAGCCGTTCCCCAGTGCCCGGAGGTCACGGCACAGATGACACCGTGGGACTGCCCACTGCAGCCCCAGGCGGTGCCCCCACGCCCAGCGCCCTCACCTGGGCGGCCCCTGCGTCCTCCCTCAGCCGGTCAGCCCTGGACCGCCAACGTGGTTCTCAGGGGCCCTGACTTGCTATTCCTTCTGCCCAAAACGCTTTCCCGTCAGCTGCTGAGACGGCTTTTTCTGTCCACTGTCAGCCACTGGGGCCTCAGCTGACCCTGGGGGTCAGCCCGCCCAGGGCCCTCCTCACCTCCTGTCACTGTCACTGTCACCGTGCCGCCGGGCACCGCACTCACTTCTGTATCCCCACATCCCCTCTCCTCTCACCGGACTGTGGTCTCCGCCAAACACAGGGTCAAGGCCTGTCGGCCTCATGCAATGTGGCAGAACTGGGGGACGTGCTCCCCAGCCCCCGGGAGAGGCCCTTGACTTATCTTTTAAAGGTCTGCTCGTTTAGTTGACCTTTAAACACCCAGTATGAGTATGAAGAACCAAGGAGTAATGAGCATGTTTTTAACTGAAATGCTCGATTCAAAAGCAAAGCTTAAAGAAAATTTGGTAAAAATAAATAATAATAATGATAATAATAATAATTTTTTTTTTAAGTTTTGGGCTCTTTGAGGCCTAAACAAAGCTTTTTAAAATGTTGCAATTTAACTCGAATTTCAGTGTTTACATTTCGTCACGTTCTTTTCTAACATCCAGCCTGTGTCCATGGCTGTCTGTAGAAATCTTCAAAACCCGATCAGTTTTTATTTAACAATTTTATTTTTATTAGTAGTAGTATTTTTACTTTTCGTCTATACGGGTTGGCAAATGTAGGTCTACAGTTGTTCATATGGAAAATACAGTAATAAATAAATTAAAAAAAAACAAACAAGAATAAACTCTGTTTGATGTACTCGCTGTACATCTACTTTTGCCCCATTCCTGGGTTGTAAGTGGCACTTTTTTTCTTAATTTCCTTTTCCAGCAATTTGTTTAGTGTATAAAAAGCAGAACGGATTTTTACACGTCGCTTTTATCTCCTGAAACAACGCTGAGTCTGTCAGTTCTGACAGTTTGCGTGCGTGTGAAGTCTTCAGGGTTTACTACGTATAAGATCGTGACATCTGCCAAGATTACATTATTTCTTCCTTTCCAGTTCGGATGACTTATTTCTTTTTCTTGCCAACTTGCTCTGGCTACCACTTCAAAGTGTCATGTTGAGTAGATGGGAGGAGAGGGGACCTCCGTGCTTTTGCTCCGGATCATGCAGGGGACGCTCCGGGTGTCTCACCACTTGAGTAGAATGTCAGCTGTAGGCTATTTTTTTTTTTTTTTTTTACATTCAGCCTTATTGTGTTGAGTGTTGTTTTAACACTCCTCCAGCCCACGAGCCTCCTCACCTCCTGTCACTGTCACTGTCACTGTCACCGTGCCGCTGGGCACAGCATTCACTTTTTGGAATCACCTAGCTCACTTCAGTATCCCCCACATCCCCTCTCCTCTCCCCGGACTGTGGTCTCCACCAAACATAGGGTCAAGGCCTGTTTTAACACCCTTCCTCTAATTTACTGAGGGGCTCTCCAGTGGAACGTGCTGAATTTTATCACCATCTTTTCCTGCGTCTCACGAGACGCTCGTGTGATCAGTATCCCTCACCCTGCTGCTGGGGCGCATCGCCCCGACTTGCGCCCGCTGAGCCGACCTTGCATCCCGGGGACCAATCCCACCTGGGACCTGGGTTTGCAGTTTGTCCCTTGTGTGGTGTCCTAGCCCAGCTTTGGTGTCGGGATAATGCTGGCCTCGGAGTTTGGAAGTGTTTCCGCTTCTGTGTCTGGAAGAGTGTAAGAAGGCTTGGTATCAGTTCTTCATTAACTGTTGGGTAGAATTAACCTGTGATGTCACTGGGTCCTGGGCCTTCGTTGTTGAAAGGTTTAGATCAGGGGTCCCCAAACTTTTTACACAGGGGGCCAGTTCACTGTCCCTCAGACCGTTGGAGGGCCGGACTCTAAAAAAAAAAAAAACTATGAACAAATCTCTATGCACACTGCACATATCTTATTTTAAAGTAAAAAAAACAAAACGGGAACAAATACAATATTTAAAAAAAGAGCAAGTAAATTTAAATCAACAAACTGACCAGTATTTCAATGGGAACTATGCTCCTCTCACTGACCACCAATGAAAGAGGTGCCCCTTCCGGAAGTGCGGCGGGGGCCGGATAAATGGCCGTAGCTTGAGGACCCCTGGTTTAGATCACTAATTCAATCTCCTTACTGGTCAGTTCAGGAATCCTGTCTTCTTTATCAGTCCAAGTAGGTTGTGCATTTCGATGAATTATTCCGTTTCTTTTAGATTGTTCAATTTGATGGTGTGTAATTAATTATTCATAATAGTCCCTGATAATTGTTTTGTTCTTTTACTTTCTGTGACATGGCTTCTGATGGCTCCGCTTCCATTTCTGATGTTATCTGATTCCTCTTCTCTTTCTCTTTTTCAATAGTCTAGGCTCTTTGGCCCCTTGAGTGTGGCTCTTCCACAAAATACCATGTGCGGGCGCTGCCTCAAGAAGGAATGTACCTACCTATATAGTTTAAGTTTAAGAAACTGGGGTCTCAAAAGAAATTTCAGTCGTTGTACTGTTGATATTTGGCTCTGTTGACTAATGAGTTTTTCAACCACTGAGTTTACTGACCACCGACTTCACTGACCACTGAGTTTACTGACCATTGGTCTAGACCAGGGGTCCCCAAACTACGGCCCGCGGGCTACATGCAGCCCCCTGAGGCCATTTATCCGCCCCCCGCCGCACTTCTGGAAGGGGCACCTCTTTCATTGGTGGTCAGTGAGAGGAGCACATTGACCATCTCATTAGCCAAAAGCAGGCCCATAGTTCCCATTGAAATACTGGTCAGTTTGTTGGTTTAAATTTACTTGTTCTTTATCTTAAATATCGTATTTGTTCCCATTTTGTTTTTTTACTTTAAAATAAGTTATGTGCAGTGTGCATAGAGATTTGTTCATAGTTTTTTTTTTTTATAGTCCGGCCCTCCAACGGTCTGAGGGACAGTGAACTGGCCCCCTGTGTAAAAAGTTTGGGGACTCCTGGTCTAGACTAAGATTTGGCCATTTTGTTTATTTTTTCAAAGATAGTTTTATTGATCTGTTTCTATTTGCCTTTTGAGTTCCCTATTTAATTTATTTCTGCTCTGATACTTACTATTTCTTTCCTGCTGTTAACTTTAGGCTTGTTTTGTTCTTCCATTTTTACTTTCTTGAAGTGTAAAGTTAGGTCTTTTTTTTTTGAGATTTTTTTTTAAAAAAATTTACTTATTATTTATTTAAGGGAGAGAGAGAGAGAGATAAGGAGACAGAGATAAGGAGAGTGATTTGTTGTTCCACGCTCTTACACATCATTGGCTGATTCCTGTATGTGCCCTGACTGGGGATTGAACCCACAACCTTGGTGTATCAGAACAACACTCTAACCAACTGCGCCACCCGATCAGGGCTTTTTCCTTCTTTTTTTAATGTAGGCATGTATCAGTATGAACTTCCTTCTTGGTGATGTATCTCATGGGCCTCGGCATGCTGTGCTTTTGTTTTCATTCATCTTAAGATATTTTCTAATTTTTCAAATTTACTCCTTTGACCCAATGATTGTTTAGAGCTGTGCTGTTTAAATTCTGTGTATTTCTGAATTTTTCCATTCTCCTTTTGTTATTGCCTTCTACTTTCATTCCATTGTGGTTGAAAAACATACTTGAAACGATTTCAGTGTTCTTAAACTTGTTAAGACTTGTTTTATGAGCTAGCATGTGATCCGTCCTGGAGGAGAATGTGTCTCCGGCTGTTGTTGAGTGGAGCGGTCTATCTATCCCTGCCTGGTCCATTGGGTCTATAGTGTCGTTCAAGTTGGCCTTTTCCTCAGATATTTTGTGTCTGTGTGGATGCTCTGTCCATTAATTGCAAATAGGGTGTTGAAGTCTTCTTCTCACTCTTACTGAATTACTGTTTATTTCTTCCTTCAGATTGGTCGGTGTTTATTTATTTAGGAGCTCTGATGTTTGGTGCTTATACATTTATACTTATCCTATAGCCTGTTTGACTCAATCCATTTTTAATGTATGCAATGACTTTCTTTGTCCTTGTGACAGTTTTTGACTTAAAGTCGACTTTGCGTGACGTAAGTAGAGACACCCTTCTTCTCCTCTGGTTGTCACTGTTGTCCCCTCCCTCTCGGCCTCTCTGGTTGTCACTGTGTGTGTGTTTTCTGAAGTGAGAAGCAGGGAGACAGAGACAGACTCCCGCATGCGCCCGACCGGGATCCACCCGGCACACCCACCAGGGGGCGATGCTCTGCCCACCAGGGGGCGATGCTCTGCCCCTCCGGGGCGTCGCTCTGTTGCCACCAGAGCCACTCTAGCACCTGGGGCAGAAGCCAAGGAGCCATCCCCAGCGCCCGGGCCATCCTTGCTCCAATGGAGCCTTGGCTGCGGGAGGGGGAGAGAGAGACAGAGAGGAAGGAAAGGGGGAGGGGTGGAGAAGCAGATGGGCACTTCTCCTGTGTGCCCTGGCCGGGAATCGAACCCGGGACTTCTGCACGCCAGGCCGACGCTCCACCACTGAGCCAACTGGCCAGGGTGCTTCAGTGCTTTTTTTTTTTTTTTTTAATTTTTTTTGCATTTTTCTGAAGCTGGAAGCAGGGAGAGACAGACAGACTCCCACATGCGCCCGACCGGGATCCACCCGGCACGCCCACCAGGGGGCGATGCTCTGCCCATCCTGGGCGTCGCCATGTTGCGACCCTCCTAGGTGTCGTCATGTTGCGACCAGAGCCACTCTAGCGCCTGGGGCAGAGGCCACAGAGCCATCCCCAGCGCCCGGGCCATCTTTGCTCCAATGGAGCCTTGGCTGTGGGAGGGGAAGAGAGAGACAGAGAGGAAGGCGCGGCGGAGGGGTGGAGAAGCAAATGTGCGCTTCTCCTGTGTGCCCTGGCCGGGAATCGAACCCGGGTCCTCCGCATGCTAGGCCGACGCTCTACCGCTGAGCCAACCGGCCAGGGCTTCAGTGCTTTTTTTTAAAAATTGTTCTAGTGCTGATGAACTCTCTCATATCTATATTTCATTTTCTCCAAGTTCTTTCTTTTTATTTTACCAAAATGCACATAATATAAAATATACCATCTGAACCATTCGTTAACTGTACAGTTCAATGGTTTTAAATACATTCGTAATGTTGTGCAGTCAACATTATTCTTCTCCGTAAAAGTTTCTATCTTTTATGGTATTTCTCTCTTATGAAACTGAAACTCTACCTGTGAAGTAACAGCTGCCGCCCCCTCTCCCCTCAGCCCCCAGCACCCCCATTCTGCTCTCTGTCTTCATGGCTGTGACTACTCTATGTGGCTCGTGTCAGTGGAATCACACAGTATTTGTTGTTTTGTGTCTGCTTATTTCACTCAGCAGGATGTCGTCCAGGTTCATCCGTGTCACAATTCGTGTCAGAATTTCCTTCTTTTGTAACATTCAATTTTATCAGATGTACTGTTTCCATAATGTTTCCGCACATTTTTTAATACAGTTCATTTGCTGTCAGTAGGATGCTAAAGCTGTAGCTTATTATTTCTTCTTATTATAGTAAAGCCTCTTTCAATCCTCATGCACATTTCAAGCTTAATTTTTTTTTCTTTTCAGCTCTGTTGGGGTGTAACTGACACGCAGCCTCGGATGAGCCAAAGGTGTAGAACACAATGGTTTGACTTACATATATCATGAAATGGTTACGACAATAAGTTTAGCGAACGTTTCTTATTTCCTAGAGCTTTTAAAACAGGGGTCGGGAGCCTTTTGGCTGAGAGAGCCACGAACGGCACATATTTTAAAATGTAATTCCATGAGAGCCATACAACGACCCGTGTACGTTACACATTATCCAATAAAAATTTGGTGTTGTCCCGGAGGACAGCTGTGATTGGCTCCAGCCACCCGCAACCATGAACATGAGCGGTAGGAAATGAATGGATTGTAATACATGAGAATATTTTATATTTTTAACATTATTTTTTTTTATTAAAGATTTGTCTGTGAGCCAGATGCAGCCATCAAAAGAGCCACATCTGGCTTGCGAGCCATAGGTTCCCGACCCCTGCTTTAAAAAGAAAAGGAAAATGTGCCGTTCCTTGTGATGAGAACTTTCCAGACTATTCTCTTAGCCACTTTCAGACGTGCCTCACGGCGGTGCCCCGTACAGTGACCATGCCACACAGTGTGTCCTCGGGGCTTGTTTATCTTACATCTGGGTGCCGGTCCCTCGTGACCAGTCCCCACTTCCACCTCCCCTCCTCAGGGGACATGGGACATAAACTGATCACTGGGCAGGGCCCCCATACTGTGGGACGTGAAAGTCCACGCCCGATTTGTGGGTTTCTCTCTCGCTCCATGGAACGCCCTTGTGACATTCATTTCTTAGCCTTTCGAAATGTGCGACGCCACAGGACTTCTGAAACCCCGATTCCTTCTCGTAAAAACGTCCGGCTTCCCCAGAACATCTGGATTCCAGTTACTTCGGCGCACGCTCCACAGCAAACCTCACAGAACGCTTGAAGATGTATTTAGAACGTCTTTCAAAGGAGGGAGATCCCGCAGGACTAGAATTTACTCCAAAAGTCTAAACAAAACTTGAACCCATTGAAACCTCACGTATCAAATTTGATTATGCAACATGGACCCCGTCGGCGGATTTCTGAGAAGGTTACATTCCGGTGGCCCGTGTGACCGCAGCAACGTGGCAATGTCCCCCCCCGCGGGCACCCGGAAGGGACGGGGCGCCCTCATCCCGCGACAGGCCTGTGGGAGCCACTCTGCGAAAAGCTCTGTGTCGGTTGTTGACTCCCACCTTCCGGCCAGCCCCTGTGTCGTGTGACAGCCCGTTTTAGTGACGGTTCTCCGTCCCCTCTCGGCACGTTTTGGCTGGAACCGGAGGTGATGTTGGCGAGAAGTTACAAAGCCCGTCCGCACGGGGGCCGCGGGGTCTTGTTCCACGTATGTGGACGCGGCCGGCGCACGTGACCCAACACGGTCTCGTCGGCGGCCCACTCCTCGGAGGCTCTCACAGCGCCCACACTCAGGCCCTGTCCACCGCTCCCCCCACCCCAGGCGGGCAGGACACGGGCAGCGTCCCCGGCCGGAGGTTAACCTCTGTGCCTCCGTCCCCGTCCGCCGCGCAGAGACGGGGGTTGGACACTAACCTGCGGGAGCGCGTGAAAGCCACTTTCACAGGCAGCGGGGAAACGGGACCCCGTGAGGCTGGAGCCTCCCGTCCTCACTGCTGCCCGAGCGAATACGGCCCATTCCAGCATCTACCCCCGTAAAACACCGTGCGAGGAACAGCGTGAGCATATACGGACTTGGACGAAAGTGGAAAGTCCTGTCTTCCCTGAGTGACAAAGCCAAGCAAAATTCGAGTGACCGTGAAAGTGAGTCGTGACTGCGAACAGCTGACATCCAGAGGAGGAACGGGACCTGGTCTGTGCTCCACGCGGTCCAGCGCCGGCGAAACGCCGAGGGCAGAGGTGTCCGCGCGCGGGCCCTCACCTCGCCCTCCACGCGCTCATCCTGACGCCGGCACTGCGCCGTCTGGGGGCGGCGTGTGACTGCAGACATACTCATTCTTCAAACTTAAACCGTGAGAAGGTTCTCAGGCAGCCGCGCCTTAGCGTAAATCAACCCCACGAGATTGTTATCTATGAGCTCACGATCAAGACCGTGCTGCCCGTTTGGAGAGCGAGACACAGAGCGGGGGCCACGCAGCCCCGAGGGGAGGGCACGGGTGGGGGCGGCCTCGCTGAGGAGGATACTTCACACGGTATTTGGTGTTCTGTGTCTGGCTTATTTCACTCAGCAAGACGTCGTCCGGGTTCAAACATGTCACAATTCATGTCAAATGTTCTTTTGTAACATTTGATTTTATCACATGTACTGTTTCCCTAATGTTTCTGCACATTTTTTTTAATACAGGGCCTCGCTGAGAAAGAGACATCCCCCTCTCCGTCCTGAGAAACATTGTGAATTGTGGGCCACATCCACGTATTAACCATTCAAAACGATGAGCATCTCATTTAAATGTCCCCGTAGTGGGTAAATGTCACAGCGGGAAGATGATGTTTCGCTGATCCCCTATCTGTTTTATTCTTTCTTTTATTTATCATGGGTAAGGATTCCCGTGTGTCCTCCATCACTGGTCACTAGGGACTATTTTATTTTATTCCCAGCTCTGCTCTGAAGGGAATAAAAATAACCATGAAGTAACACGCACATGAACCGCGCCCCGGTCAGACAGAAAGCTTGGGCAGAGGGCGTGATTCTTTATTTTTTTGTATTTTTCTGAAGCTGGAAATGGGGAGAGACAGTCAGACTCCCGCATGCGCCCGACCGGGATCCACCCGGCACGCCCACCACGGGGCAACGCTCTGCCCACCAGGGGGCGACGCTCTGCCCCTCCCGGGCGTCACTCTGTCTCGACCAGAGCCACTCTAGCGCCTGGGGCAGAGGCCAAGGAGCCATCCCTAGCGCCCGGGCCATCTTTGCTCCAATGGAGCCTTGGCTGCGGGAGGGGAAGAGAGAGACAGAAAGGAAGGAGAGGGGGAGGGGTGGAGAAGCAGATGGGCGCTTCTCCTGTGTGCCCTGACCGGGAATCGAACTTGGGACCTCTGCACGCCAGGCCGACGCTCTACCACTGAGCCAACCGGCCAGGGCCCAGGGTGTGATTCTTGGAGAGGAACCATAATGTGGCCTTCCTGGAGTAGGTCCCAGGGGACAGGCTGTGAGGAAAGAACAGGCTTTCGTCCGTGGGCTGAAGGACAGGAAGGAGGGTGTTCGGGGCAGGAAGAGTCCAGTGTGTGTGCCGATCATGTGGGCCCAGCCCGGACGCTGGTGCAGTGCCACAGAGCAGACACCGGCTCTGACCACAGCACCATCCTCTTCAGGGCCCCCCCCCCGGAGCCCACAGCGCAGTGATAGGGGCTTCAAACTGAGGGGGGGAGAGGATGCCAGTGAGGCCTGGTGGACAGCAGACAGGATGGCACACATTAGCTGTTTGTTGTTTCTAGTTAGGACCAAACATAACTAAAAATAAAAACGTAGGAGGCTGAGATGTAAAACGATTCAGTGATTGTTCTGTTAATAAGCCGTTAATAAGAGCCACCATTTCGACACCAGATTTGCTGAGCGTGCTAAACCGGTGTGGAGAAGAGGTCCTGGCAGGTGGTGACAACGGGAGAAAAGGAAAGAAAAAAGAGCAAAGAGAAGCATGAAAGACATAAAGTAACCACACGGCCAACTGCGTCGGTGGGACGCGGGGACACACGACTGTAACTCAGGGTACAAATGTGACAGTATTCTCAGCAGCGCCATTGGTTTGGATTTTTCAGACCAAATGAGGGTGTCTTTAGCCAGCAGTCTAGTGGACTCCGCTGAATTCCAAAATAATCACAAGAAAAGTGAATTCCCACCATGGGCCGCGTCACACTCACTCTAGAGGCGAGGGGTCCCTGAGACCAGCCGCGTCCCACGTCGGGGCAACAGCTCCACGCTGATGGCGTTCCCGGGATGCTCTCCACCCCAGGCCCTCACTCCTCAGTCCTGACCCCTCAGCCCTCCCCCCGAGTCTGTTTCCACTTAGATACTTCCGGATTCACACGTCCGGCCCCAAGCGCGCTTCTGCGTTCCGTAGTTCAGTCACCGATGAAATGATCCCAACCAGATGGTTCCTGGTGACTCTGATCCATCGTGGAGCAAACAAAGACACTGTCATCGTCTCCTCCTGAGCTTCCCCTTGGTTGTCCTGGGACAGGTGATGGCAGCACCGATGTCTTCTGTTCTTTCCAGGGACCTCACACCAAAGTGTCTCCCAGCCCGGCTCCTGCAACCTGATGTTTTGAGGAACCCTGAGAGGACACCTCACTCCTCTCACGAGGGCAGGACACAAGGGCAAGCACGAGGTGAGAAATGGTCATCGCTAACATTTTCCATGGATTGTACACTTGAGCCTCACCTACAAAGCTGAATGCTGTTATTCCAACCGAATAGCTAAGAAAACTGAAATTCCGAGAGATTAACCCAATTGACCAAACCACATAGCCGCTGAGACATAAAATCACACTGGAATGTAGGTCCGTCTAGCTGCAAAGTCCAGACTCTTGAACCAAAAGAATGAGAGCCAGGTGTACAGACAGCATGCCCACAGGGGGGGATCTCAGCTTTCTTAGAGAAAACTAGTTCTCTTTGCAGCCTGCCACCTGCCAGGACTCCTGCCTTTCCTTCAACGCTCTCCAGGGGCGACCTTTCCCGGTCTTTCCTCTCTGCGCCCCGCACATGCTGTTCCTTGGCTCTGAAATTCCTTTCCCAGCCCATACGGTGCACCTAGCTACCACTTCCTTATCCTTCAAGGCTCAGCTCAAAGCAGATTCCTTGGGAAACTTCTCCCTCCTTCCAGGGGGGGGAGGATGCACCCACCTCTGTGCTCCCACAGCACCCCGTGCTCTTCCTGCGGGGGCCCCCATCACAGTCACCACACTGCTCACCAGAGGCCTGGGCTCTCGGTCAGTTACCTTCTTCAGAGCTGCCACGTTCTCCTTTCCCTCCTTAGCATCTTATACGCATCTCACGTTCTAGATTCGCCTTCTCTTTGCCTGAAATTCCCACTCAGAATCCAGAGAACATTTTCCTTCCCCACTCCGACAAGACCTGCCTGGCTTTTCTGGCGACGTGTCATGGCATTACCTCCGTGACTCCACGTTCCAGTTACGTGGCTTCTCCCTTTTTATTTTTTATTCATTTTTATTTTTTTGCTTGTCCCTTTTTAGACTGTCCACCATCAGTTGCAACGAAATCATAGCTGGTGATTTCTGAAACTGGCAGGAATGACATTCCCCAGGACCATCTCACGTGCTGGATGATCGCTCAAGGTTGACTAACGTGAAATAGAGCTGAACTGTTTAGTCGGACTTCTGGGGGCAGAAGGTTAGCTGAGATACTGGAGTATCAACCCATGGTGGTTGGTGCCAATGCAGCACTAACAGGAACCCCAAATTTGGGGTGTGGTGAAATAGGAAACATTATTCAGTGCGAGATATCTCAATGTGCCAGTACAGGCTGTGAGGCAGCCTCGGGGCCGAGCCCTTTTCTGGCTAAACGGCTCTGCACGGCTCTGGTGTTTTAGCTCAGCCAGGGTGGCCAGGGGGAAAGGGGAAGTGCTCCCAGAGCCAGAGTGGAGCTCGCTTATATAGACAAAAGTCCCACCCCTGGTCCCTGATTGGTCCATCCTCATGCAAATAGAGACTCCAAATCCTCACAGTTTGATTGGTCCAAAAGGCACTGTCCTGATTGGTCAGAATTGAACTGCTCTGGTTAGTAGGAGCTGCATGGCTCCAACTGGATGGGGAAAGCCTTGGTCCTATTGGTTGAAATAGGATCCAGGGGCTCCTATATAAGGGCTGCTCAGCTGGCAGGGGCACAGGGTGGCCAGGCCGTTTAGTGCAGGGCTCTCCCTGGATGCAGTTTCTGAGAGGCCCCTGGGCAGAAATGGCTGCCAGTCTCGGCCTTTTTTGTTGTTTTTTCATTTGAGTAGGTGTCTTCTCTCTCAGAAGAAACACAGAAACAGTCAAGACTTCCAGTCAATATGGAAATGTGAGGAATCCGTCTACAACGTGTCTCGCATCTTCTGAGCTCACGACTTGGCCTCTGGTTCTGCAACGGACCTCGTGCAGGAGGCTGGGCACACAGAAGAGTGCTTCACAGGTCCCCTTGTCCTCACCCCTTCAGCAGCAGGGCCTCTCCCAGGGTCGGGTGTTATTCTGAGAGCTCCAGGCCTGGCCGACGACCACGTCATTGTGTTGTATTCATCGTTTCCACATCCTGTCACCACCTCTGTTAAACCGTTAACCCCACCGTTAACCCCACGACAGCAGCCTGCTCTCAGCACATGCGGTCTTCAGGGTCCCCGAGCGCCGGAAGGGTCGCGTGGGTCAGGACTGGGAGGTACACAGCATTACCAGACTCAGAGACTCTTCCCGGAACAGGGCTCGTTCCCACCTGGTCACCCGGGGCGCCACGCTGCCCCTGGCCGTGACCCGGCACTCACCGCAGGGTCTCCTGGGACCTGGGACGTTCCCGTTGTGCAATGGCCTTGCAGAACGATGTCCTCACTGAGGAAGCGAGATCAGATGGCCCCTGGCGCGGTGACTCATTCCGGCCTTTTATCTCGACAGGCAGGGTTTTGTCTGTCGCTGCCGCAAACTCTTCTTTCCATTTCATCAGAGTTTGATATTTTATAGCCTGTGCTGTTCGACAATAATTGAAACCATCCCTTGGCCTCTCCGGGCAGGAGCCCACTGAGGAAAGTCCAACGGGATGTTTCCGGATGTCACACACGACGATTGTATACACTCCACTCTTTTACATGACTCATCTGACATCTGAGCTTGACATTTAAACTCTAAAAGGGAAATTTTATTACCGAATGATTATAAAAAGACAATTAAAGCATTCAAAGTAGTCACTGAGAAGGGCATATTTACGAGCATGACTAAATCAGATGGTTTTAATCATGCACTTCAGGATGATAATTAGAGTTAGGTGGGCTGAATCAGAGTCTCGGAACAGAATTTACTGTGTTCCCATTCATTTCTTACAGCGTAATCGTTTCTGCCCTCATAACAACGCTATTTCTATGGCGGAGAGGGCCTTTCAACAACTTAAAAAATGTTATAGATATTGATCTGACACATGTATGTTTCAGAGTCACCCGAAATGCCCCAATGGGAGAGCCACGTCTTAGGTGGAGCAATAGCAAGGACACCATACTCTGTGAATCCATTTCCTTAACATCCTGACGCGGATCTCCAGGGCGCGTTTAAATCTGTGTCTCTGCTCCGTTCAACTGGAGGCTCCTGTAAGAGAAACTGGACTCGCTGCTTTTAATAAAATGGGCTGAGGTATTCTCTACGTCAGGGGTCCCCAAACTACGGCCCGCGGGCCGCATGCGGCCCCCTGAGGCCATTTATCCGGCCCCTGCCGCACTTCCGGAAGGGGCACCTCTTTCATTGGTGGTCAGTGAGAGGAGCATAGTTCTCATTGAAATACTGGTCAGTTTGTTGATTTAAATTTACTTGTTCTTTATTTTAAATATTGTATTTGTTCCTGTTTTGTTTTGTTTTTTTACTTTAAAATAAGATATGTGCAGTGTGAACAGGGATTTGTTCATAGTTTTTTTATACTCCAGCCCTCCAATGGTCTGAGGGACAGTGAACTGGCCCCCTGTGTAAAAAGTTTGGGGACCCCTGCTCTATGTACTGCCGACTGCTGACACCTGAGTCCAGATTGACCAGTTCTGACCAATGAGGACGCTGACATGGTCACCACAATCAAGACGCCTTTCTGCCCTGAGGTTTCCACATGTCCTGCAGTGCTCACACCTTCCACCACTGCCTTGGCCCCAGACCAACACCATTGTGTCATCTGTCAGTACAGATTAATTTTTTTTTCTTTTTTAGAAGTTACTAGAACCCCAATGTTTCCCCTTAGGGCTGCCTGCCTCTGCATGAACAGGAGTTTGCAGTTTAGAAAGAAAATAAATGGTTTAATGTTGAATTGGCCAACACAGAGACAGGGGGAGCTTAAGCTCTCAACGCGACTCCCTGATGACAATGACATTGGTTACAGATGACATCAGGGCAAAATCTCAAGACAGCAGGGGTGAGGGGGTGCAGGGTTGTGCTGGGAGCTGACTGGTCAGAGCTGGAGTGAGTGTGATGAACTATTTCTTCAAGCCTGAGGACAGTTCTGAGGTCTGGTCGAGCCCCCTGTCCAGTCTCATGAGAAAGTTGTCAGGGGGCCATTCCATCTTAGGACTCAGGGACTGAAACCTAACTTAGGTGAAGATGTTATCTTTAGCCTGCAGTGGTCTGGACCCAGTGACCATCGGTCAGATCCGGGCTACTGATGTCTGCTGGCTCGGGGGTTGCTGAATATTCAGGGAAAGGCTAGTCTCAGAGGGGTGTGGGGAGCGAGGGAGATGGTCCCTAGAGCAAGGATTGACAACTAAATTTAATCAAAGTCATAAGAACCGTCGGTTTTATTGAATCTCTGTAAATTGAATCACCTTTTTTTTGTTTGTGTTTTACTGTTGTTTTTTATTATTTATCTTAGAGAGGAGAGAGAGTGAGTGTGTGTGTGTGTGTGAGAGAGAGAGAGAGAGAGAGAGAGAAAGAGAGAGAGAGAGAGAGAGAAGGGAGGAGGAGCAGGAAGTATCAACTCCCATATGTGCCTTAACCAGACAAGTACAGGGTTTTGAACCGGCGACCTCAGCATTCCATCCAGGTTGAGGCTTTATCCACTGCGCCACCACAGGTCAGGCTGTTTTTTTTTTTATATTTTAAAACCTTTCTTTCTTTATAAATGAAGTAAAATAAAGAGAGAGGACCCCTGAGCACCTATTTAAGGTGTACAAGTTGATGAGTTCTGACACGTTACCTGTGAAGTCATCACCACAATGAAGCTATGAACACAGGACTCACGCCTGCCCCCAGAAGATTCTCCGTGCCCTGGTGCCTCTCTCCCGGGCCCCTCCCTGCTCCCTCCACACTGCTACTGAGATACATACTGTCACAGTCCCAGGACGATCCCTGTGCCCCGGTCTGGTCGACTTCATTTTGTGAGGCAGCAACTGTCGGGTGTCACCACAGATCAGGTTCGCATTTTCTGGCGGTTGATTTCATTGGAATAATACGACGTTGTGCCTGGCTTCTCTCTCTCAACATAACGATCTCGAGATACAGTAGCCTGTTGCTTTTTATTGCTAAGTAGAATTCATTAAATTAATATACTGTATTTTATTGATTGCCTTATACTGGATGTTGGCATTATGTCCGTGTTTTTTATCGTTATGAATAAAACCACTCTGAGCATTTTTGTACTTTTCAATTTGTGGCCATGTGTTTTCATGTCTATTAAACATAGATACATCGCTACGTCAGTGCCTTTAGCTTTATAAGAAACAGGCAACGTTTTCAAAGAGACGTCACCCCTTCCACTCCCACAAGCAAGATGCAAAATTTCCAAATGTTGTGCATCGGTCCTCATGTCAGTTATTTTCATGGGAGCTCAGTGACAGCTTGGGGACGTGAAGTGACATTTCTCTGAGGGCAAATGCTATTGAGCACTTTCCCAGAATGAGTCACGTGTTGGCAGTCTTGTTAGAGTCTTTTGTCCTGGCCGCTGAGTAGTTTGTCTTTTTATCATTAAATTACGGGACTTCTTTTTATATTCTTTACATACAAGATTTGTCTCCACTAAATGCATTGTAAATATTTAATCTTATCCTAGTCTGTGGCTTGCCTACCTATTTTTTTTTTTAACGGGTTTATTTATGACCAGAAATGTTTAACTTTTGCTGTTGATCCAATCCAAATGACCATTTTTGTGGTGGCTGTTTTCTGTGACATTCTATGACATCTTTATCAATTATAAAGTTATAAATATATTCTCTTCAGATTTCTTCTAGAAATTGTATAACTTGAGGGTTTCTATTTAGGTCAGTGTTCCATTTTGAGTTAATTTTGTGGCCTCAAACGAAAAAGGGGTCTGATGTCACTTTTTGGAAGTGGATATTCAGCTGCTCTAACCTTGTTTGTGGAATAGACTTTTTTTTAAAATCCCAATTAAATTAAATTGCATTGGCACCTTCATCAAAAATAAACTGTAGCTGTCTTCAGCAGTTTAGGCTGTATAATAAATACCCTGTAGTCTGAGAGGTTAAATAACAAACGTTTATTTCTCACAATTCTAGAATTTGGGATGTCCAAGGTCAAGACGTTGGGAGACCTGGTGTCGGCCGAGGCCCCACTGTGAGCTTAGCAGGTGTCCTCACGGTGTCTTTGCAGGGTGAAGTTTTCTCGTCTGGTAGGGACATCAATCCCCTTAGAGCTTCCACCCTTGTGACGTTATCACCCTCGAAGGCTCCACCTCCCAACGCCATCACCCTGGGGATTTGTTTTCAACACATGAATTGAGGGGAACACATTCAGCTCCTGGCATGTTTACATAATGTCTTTGTCCCCCTTTGATTTGGGGATTGTGGTGACATTGTGAAATGAGCTAGACAATAAATAATTGCTTCACTATTTTCTAAAAAAAAAAAAAAAATCTGAATAAGATCAATGCTATTTCTTCCTCAAATGTTCAATAGAATTCTCAGGAAAAAAAAAAAATCTTGACCTAGAGTTTTCTTTCTAGGAAGAGCTTTTAACAGCACATTTAATTTATTTAAAGGCTATGGGACTATTTAGAATTTTTGCATGTTTTGTGTAATTTGGGCTTATATTCTTCAGGAAATTTATCCAGTTAATCTGTTTTCGAATTTGTTAGAATAAAGTTGTCCAAAGTATAATCTTATTATTTTTTAATGTCAGTGGGGTTTTTAGTGATAACGTCTTTTTCATTGCTGACATTTCTGATATTTAATTTTTAAAATTATCATTCTAGCTAGGTGTCTGTCAACATGGTTGATTGTTTCAAAGAACCGTCTTGTGCCTCTGATAACTTACTCTATTGTCTGCTTGTTATGTGACAATTTTGTATCATTCAGTTAAAAAATAGTACAATTTCCCTTGTAAATTTAGTTTTGTGTCAAAATTAAAGTTTCACTTCAAACGGTACAGGAAAAAAGACAACTGCCAAAGTATTTGTGGGTTGTTGTTTTTTTTTACCATATTTAAATAATGAGTTAGTGCATTAACTTATATTGGGAACAATTAGTTATCTTTTTAGAATTATTATTATGAATTAACTTAATTAAAAGTACTTCAAAAAAAAAAAAAAAAGTACTTCATGTGGTCCAGTTCATTGAGTTCACTCACTACCCACAGCGTGCTCAAGTTTTCCCACATGTGGTCAGTTTGAACCCTGTGATCTTATGGCTTTGGTTTCACCGTCTTTGAGGGAATCTTTCTGTGTCCAAGGTCCAGATGGTCCAGGCTCATCTTATTCATGTCTGACCCCCCGGTCAGACACAGGCATTTCTTAAGGAGCCTGAGGGCTGTCGTGGAAAGTAATACACCAGGGCCCCCATTTGGGCACTTAGAGGTGGTCATTACGGCTGGCCATTATTTTTAGGTCATTTTAGTGGGGGGGAAATTACAGGGCTCTCTTTTCGATATAAAATACCTCATGAGTTCATTCCGATGTTGCCAATTACATTCATAATTCTGGGTTTGCACTAAACCTCTTATATTTTACATCTGTGCTTTCTTTGTCCTGGGCCAAGAAACTTGGTTCTAAATCGTATTGTAGATGACAGAATACAATCTCATCACTAAGCTCCCTTATCCCACAATTCCACACCCCAAAGTCTTAGACGATGTTAACATGCCTATTCAACAGGACCACAACAGAATAAAGTATTCGCTTTATAAAGCTTTCTTACCCTCAATCTGTCCTTCTCCAAAGGGTATACAATAGACTGTGTCTCAGTCATTTTAACTGTTTTTCTGTGTGGTTATTCCATGAATTCCGTGTAGACACTAAGATTTATCTGTTTCTTTACATGTCTGGATTTTTAGACGTTAAACTTTAACATTTACTTTCAGTTTATGATTATGTAAATAACTTATATGACTCCAAAATCAAATGTACAAGGTAAGTTACACTCTAGAAGTTTAGCTCCTGTTTTAAGATGAAGACCCTGATGACAGAGCCATAACCCTATTATCACCTCCACTTGTAAGAAAAAACATTAGAAGCTCTCTAGTGCATTATAAAGAGATACATATGTGTTCGTATTTTATTTAGAAAAAGTGGTGTGGTGTGCACTTCCGTACAGACACTTGATTTGAATGAAAAGAAACGCTATTCAGTACAGAACCGTAGCCCCGGCGTTCGAGTTAGCTCACACTCACAGAAGGCTAGCTGTGTGGTGAGGAGGGACACTGGTTATTGAGTTATTGTATCATCTGATGCATACGCTGCACCAGATATTTTAAACAGATACTTCATGTCAATTACTCCTCGAAATGATCTCGTTGAGTAGGAGTTACTGTCTCCCATTTAAAACTGACAGACTGATTCTCAGAAGCCACCTGTTACAGAGCAAGCCTGGCTGGTCTCACTTTCGCACCACAGGCTGTGGGGTCACGGGGTGAGCCGTGTGTACCCCCATCTCTCACGGGTGCGTTTATACTCGAGACCACTGGACTCTCTCCCTAGCATAGAGGTGGCTGTAAGAACGGATTGGCCATTACGTATAACGATTTTCATTACTTTAACCAAAGGCATTCTATTTTTTTTTCTTTATCCTTTAAAGGAATGAGTCACATTTGGCCAATTTCCAAGAAAGAAAATGAAGTTCGAGGTCAATGTGTTCTGCACTGGGTGCTGTGCTGAGGCGACGGCCCCAGGGGACCCCAGGTGCCCTGTTCACCCAAGGGTCTCCTCTCCCTCAGGGGCCCCGTTAGAGAACAAGGTCAGTAAGTGACTCCGGGAGTCACGGGGGCCTGTTGTGAAAACATCAGCAGGAACGGTCGGTACACACGCACTCCCCTTATGCCTGGCGGTAGGAGCCGCCCCTGGAAGTCGGGGCTGGGGCCTCCCCGGACAAGCCGCACCCAGCGACCGGCGGTCCCTACTGCTCCACACAAACATCCTCACAGGTCCTGTGTTTAAAAATGAAGACGTTGAACGGGGGACTAAACACACCGGCTGGGACTCCCGGGGGAGGAGTGACGGACTAGCAGACCCACAGAGCGGAACCCCGTTTTCTCGGGTCCCCCAGCGCCCCCCCCCCGGGGTTGGGAGAAAACCAGCAACTGGAGAGGCAGAGTGGGAGGCAGCACCTCGGGGACCTGCGGCCGCCGCCCGCCCGCAGCCGCGGTCTTCAAATCAAAATTCTTCATGGAAAATTAACCCTCCTGGTTTGTATGCTCTTTAACATCCAGGGGTAAAGCCCTTGATTGTGAACTCGGGGCGGAGGGCCGCGCCACCTTGGGAAACGCGGCTGTGCGCCCGCCCCGCCCCCCCCGCGTCCACGCCCCGCGCCCCCCGCGTCCACGCCCCGCCCCGCGTCCACGCCCCGCCCCCCCGCGTCCACGCCCCGCCCCCACCGCGTCCACGCCCCGCCCCCCACCGCGTCCACGTCCACGTGACGCTCTCAGCTTCGTGCAGACGCCCCTGCTCCAAGCACCAGAGCCCCCGAGGAAGGTATTTCACAAGAGATGACGCTATGAACGCTGAGGTTCAGAATGTGAGTTGGTGCCATTCTGGGCTGGGCAAGTCCACAGGGGAGCAGGACACAGAGGCTGCTGCGCGTGGGATGTTCACAGGCCCCCCGGAGTGGGGGGCACAGGAGTAACGTTGGGGTGGGCAGCAGCACGCACAGGGCATGGAGGAACCAGAGGGGGTGAGGGACGTCCACGCCTCCTCCCGAGGTCGGGAAACGCCCTGAGAGCGAAGCGTTTGTTCTCGACATGTGCTGAGCTAAAGGTTCTTAGGGAACTTGTTTTTCTTTAAAAAAAAAAAAAAATGCCCTACAAAATACTTAAAAAAACAAGGTGAATTACGGCCAACATTTTTTGCATGCTCAGTGAAGATCAGATTTTACACAGGAAATCCCAGGGTCTGCAGGACGGAATCCTCAGCTTCCCCGAGGACAACGTTCCCCCACCAGAAACTTGAAGCCTCGGGCTGCGCCGGCCTCTCAGCAGACGTAGAAGAGTCTGCGGCCAAGGACAGTGGGAGTCTGGACTCCGCCCCCGAATAAACACAGCTTACTTGAAGACTGGCAGTCTCCACCTCCACGCACGCCGTCCACTTGAGAACCTGAGGACAGTACCGCCTACTGATTTGGGTTCGAGTCCACACCACCTCTGTGAGCCAGCGTGCTGCTTCCAGAGAGCCCTCTCCGCACTGGGGGAGCGCGCCCCAGCCGCCACCTCTGCGACCTGGAGACCTGCTTGTGCCAACGACAAACGGGGGTCACTGCGTTCTGTTTACTTTTCACTCATCGCTGCTGAAGGGGCCACGCTGGGCTAGTGGCTCCCACGCTGGACAGCGCAGATGTGGTCCCTTCAGGGCTCTAACTCTCTCTGAAGAAGCACACGCAGAACGCAGGACCTCGGGTTTCTGCTACGAGCAGCTTCTGATGAACTTGGAGCTTATAGTTACAAAACACTCTAAAAGCTACCGTACGCAAGAGCCTGCAGAAAAAACAAAGAAACAAACAAAAAAAAAACAGCAAAAGTCAACCCCTGAGGACTTCAGATGTTGAAATTATTAAATGAAGACATGAAACTCCAGGCAGCCTGTAGTTACAAGGGACACAGGCTCTGTGGGTTGTTAAGTTGAATTTGTTTGTAGGTTGGAACAGGTGCGTTTACCTGGGAAATGCAACGTAGACGCTTATCTTAACACAGTGTTTATTACCTTTCTGCGCATGTAAATAAATACTTAAACATTCTCCGACCTACAGAACCTATTTCATTCGTCACCCGGGGAATGCCTGCATGTGTGAAAGAATAAAAAGATAAAATTAAAAATAGGACAAAGAAACTGGAGACCATCAAATACTAACAGGTAGATTGGGGGAAGAATAACACAGGGCTGCTTAAACACACGTATGTAAACACATATATTTTAAATGAAAAATCCAATGGGTTGTTTTATTTATTTATTTACTTATTTATCCAAGTGAGAGGAGGGGAGATAGAGAGACAGACTCCCGCTTGCGTTCCAACCGGGATCCACCCGGCAACCTCCCCTTCTGGGGCTGACGCTCTGCCCATCTGGGGCCATGCTGGCAACCAAGCTATTTTTAGCACCTGAGGTGGAGACTCCGTGGAGCCGTCCTCAGCATTAGGAGTCAATGCACTAATCAAGCCACAGCTTTGGGTGAGAAAGAGAGAAGGCAGGGAGAGGGGAGAAGCAGATGGTTGCTTCTCCTGGGTTCCTTGACCAGGAATCAAACCCAGGACTTCCACATACCAGGCTGACACACTACCACTCAGCCAACCAGCCAGGGCCACCCCGATGGGTTGTTTTAAACAACTCTGTAGACACTGTGCGTCAAAGATTCAGTGGGCCAGAGGATGCTTCTGTCACTATTTCCCAGACAGACTCTCAGATGGAGCAAGAATATGAGAACCTGGTGAAAGGCACAGACAACGAGATGAGGGAGCCTCAGGCGTGCTCAGCAAGAGTTCCAGGAGGAAATAAAACGGCATGGGGGGGGGGTGCCCTGAGGAACGAGGGGCGACAGTGTGTGGGGATTAAACCCTCGAGGAGCCATTGCTGATTCCTCGCAGGCGGCTCAAACCAGAGACTGATAATCCCAAGTGCTGGCACTCCGTGGAGCAACGGGAAGTCTCAGGGCCTGCACGCAGGTGAGCGCTGTCTGCCAGGCGCGACCAAAGCTCCGTGCGTGACAATCCTGCAACCCAGGAACGCTCTCCTGTGCGTGTGCCCGACAGAACTGCATGTGTGCCTACGCCTGAGACACATGCAGGAAGGTCCATCACCCGCCGTGTGGATACGAGGGCCGTGGTACGGACACGACCCTGTTAAATATGATGTGGGTGACGTCACAGTACAGCAGAGAGAGAAAACAACCGGACACAAAATGCCCGTTATAT
This sequence comes from Saccopteryx bilineata, assembly GCF_036850765.1. Taxonomy (NCBI): domain Eukaryota; kingdom Metazoa; phylum Chordata; class Mammalia; order Chiroptera; family Emballonuridae; genus Saccopteryx; species Saccopteryx bilineata. The sequence continues at coordinate 58,332,744 of NC_089501.1, forward strand.
AAAGGTCAACAGGGGACACTTCCTGCCATGCCGGGAGCCACTGGGGGGTCCTTGGGGGGAACGTGGGCGCGACCGAGTGGCCCTGTCCCCTGCCGTGCCGGGCATACCTCGCTCTTACCCAGCTTGTGCCCACACCACCGCGTCCAGCTCACAGTGTCTCTCAGGGCACGCGGTCAAGACGTGTGCACACCCCCCTTCCCCTTCCAATGTTGCGTTCTGACTAATATGTGCATCTAACGTGGCAATAAAATAAATGACAGCTTTGAAAGGTCGCCCTGAGGTGAATCTTTAAGTGAAGATTTATGTGTTCTGGGTTTTTTTTTTAGACTGAATTTTTGTCTTGGTCTTTTTTCTTCTCAGAGAGAAGCAGACAGAGCCCGTATCTCCCAGCGGCGGCGGCGGCCACACCCACACAGTGTGTTTAAATCTGCGCCTCGCTGAACGGCGGCCCTCCCACACCCCGTCCTTCTCGTCGTCCCGCGGGGTCCGCTCACCGCCACCCGGAGCAGCTGTCCTGCCTCCTTTAGCTTCTCTGAGGTGCCCAGTGAGTCACCGATGTCTTCGTTTTCCTAGAAGTCCCAGAAAGGAGTCGCCGGAACAGCCTGCATGGTTTAACCCTTTATTACAAGTTTTCCCTAAAACTTAAAGCTCATTCCGGTGGAAACTAAAGCAGTGGGCAGAGTCCCAGACGGGTGCGCTGGGCAGCCCCGCGAGTCAGGACAGGCAGTGCACGCAACCCTAGACCTCGGGACCTGTCCTCACCGTCTGCCCCTGTGTGAGCTCGGGGTCGTGGGCTCTATGCCAGCTCTTACTCGGTTCTATTAATTCACCGATCTGTGAGCCCCCTGTGATGCTGGGCTGGAAAGGAAGTGGTCCAGTACCACACTCCGAGCACGTGTGCACACTCACACGCACACACATGCACACGCACAGCAATTCCCTCCATCTGAGCCCTGTAAGGAGACAGTGAGCCCGAGACCCAGGCCGTGAGCACCAGCAGCACCGATGTGTAAGCCACCCTGCTCCCCTCTGCCTGTCTGCAGACCTGTGGCCCCCACTGGAGTCCAGAGTGGTCCTAGTGGACATTTCATAGTGGACATTCCTCTAGTGGAGGAGGACGAGGTGAGCTTGCTTGCTCCAGCCAGAGCTGAGGGGCAGAACTCAGGTCGTGCACCGGGCCCCTGTGGACCACGTGGGGTGGGGACGCAGACATGTGGGCAAGAATGAATGGTTTGACAGTTTGCCAAGAGGTCTGGAGAAAGAAATGTGACAGAGAAGTGAGCTGTGGGTGCCCCAGTGGGTGTGGGCACCATGACCCGTGGGTGTGGGCACCGTGACCCGAGCATGTGGGCACCGTGACCTGTGTGTGGGCACCGTGACCTGTGTGTGGGCACCATAGTGTGTGGGCACTGTGACCCAAGTGTGTGGGCACCGTGACCTGTGTGTGGGCACCGTGACCCGAGTGAGTGGGCTCCGTGACCCGTGGGTGTGGGCACCGTGACCCAAGTGTGTGGACACCCTGTGACCTGTGTGTGGGCACCGTGACCCGAGTGTGTGGGCACCGTGACCCGAGTGTGTGGGCACCGTGACCTGTGTGTGGCACCGTGACCCGAGTGTGTGGGCACCGTGACCTGTGTGTGTGGGCACCGTGACCTGAGTGTGGGCACCGTGACCTGTGTGTGGGCACCGTGACCTGAGTGTGGGCACCGTGACCTGTGTGTGGGCACCGTGACCTGAGTGTGGGCACCATGACCTGTGTGTGGGCACCGTGACCTGAGTGTGGGCACCGTGACCTGTGTGTGGGCACCGTGACCCGAGTGTGTGGGCACCGTGACCCGTGTGTGGGCACCGTGACCTGAGTGTGGGCACCGTGACCTGAGTGTGGGCACCGTGACCTGTGTGTGGGCACCGTGACCCGAGTGTGTGGGCACTGTGACCCGAGTGTGGGCACCGTGACCTGTGTGTGTGGGCACCGTGACCTGTGTGTGGGCACCGTGACCTGTGGGTGTGGGCACTGTGACCTGAGTGTGTAGGCACCGTGACCTGTAGGAGTGAGCAATGTGGACTATGGGAGTTGGCTCATGGCCTTTGAGGCTGGAGACCAATGGGAGTGAAATTCTTTTTATTACATAATTTCTTCGCTGAGAAGACCCACCAAGAATGAGGACATGGATACTCACTCACACACACACAGAGTCAAGTAGACACACAACTCACCCACCCTGAGCTGAGGCCACCACCACGCTGCCCAGTGGGTGCCTTGGGGAGCAGGTGGGGCTGTGCCTGTCCCAGCAGCCTGGGTCCTGCCGTCCCAGCTGAGGTAGCTGCTGCCCTGGCTGGCGTCCCCTCTGTCTGGTACAGTCACCCTTCAGGAGAGCCCAACAGCCAGCTGGGGCGCGGGTGGTGCTAGAGCAGGGGTTGAGAACCTGTGGCTCACGAGCCAGATGTGGCTCTTTTTATGGCTGCATTTGGCTCACAGACAAATCTTTAATAAAAATAATAATAATGTTAAAGATATAAAACATTCTCATGCATTACAATCCATTCATTTCCTACCACTCATGTTCATGGTTGTGGGTGGCTGGAGCCAATCACAGCTGTCCTCCGGGACAACACCACATTTTTATTGAATAATGCATAATGTACACGGGTCGTTGTATGGCTCTCACGGAATGACATTTTAAGGTGTTCATGGCTCTCTCAGCCAAAAAGGTTCCCGACCCCTGAGCTGGACCCTCCCATCCAGACAGAGCCACGATGCCCTCTCTCGGCACCCAACACGGCTCACCCCACTCGCCCGTCTTCCCCAGAGGTCTGGCCAACAACAGACCATCAAGTCAAATCTGTGTGTTAAGTGGGTAACAAGTGACTGAATGAATAAGTTATCATTACAATTCTAATTACAATTCAAATAATGAATAAATTATCATTCATTCAAAATACCCTTAACAAATTGAATGACTAGCTCCTAATTTTTACCTTATAAGACAAAAGAAAACAATGTATTCATTTCAAGTTTCTACTTGGAGGGGTAAACACGAACCTGAGAGAAACAGAAGTCTAGATCACGGGTCCCGTGAGGCAGGGTTTTTCTACAAATCTCTGTCATCTCTGCAAGGAGTAGAAAGTAAGGAAAAGCATCCCTAATGTTTCCTATAAATAGCACTGAGGTCACTCTGTGCCTGTTTAGTGTGTTTATCCCCCCTGCTATCTTCAGAGCTCTCCCCTGGTAGCCTAGATAAAGTAGTTTAAACATTTGCTCACTTTGATCCTCGCCTCGTTCAACCTCAGGTTTTGGCCATAAAAGCTGAACGTGTTTAAATGTCCTGTTTCTCACTAGTCTGAATCTGACCCTGGACAGACAGTGAGGACCCGGGGCAACTCCCCTGGCATTAGATGAAATGTCCGCAGTGGAGTGTTTACATGTTTAATACTTGTAAAATGCTCGACCACAAATATCAAAAAATTTAGCAGTCCTGGGAGAATCAAAATAACCACTTTTGCCTAATAACCAACATCAAAGCCCCAAAGATGATACAATTAATTATCTTTTGTCTCTCACATGAAATGCTGTCTTGATTCCTCACTGTTGACTCCAAGGGTGGAATTTCCCTCTGCAAGTCTTCAGAACCGCTAAGAGGTCACGCACAGACACTCACACGCGTGTTCCCAGCGGCTCAGCTCACAACGAACGAAAGGAACGTGGTCCGTCCACAGAATGGGTGTTATTTTGCCCTAAAACGGTTGCAGTGACGGAACACACAACGGTGTAAATGAATTATGAAAAGACATTCAATGAAAGAAGCCAGGAGCAAAAGGCCACATATAGTATATTTCTATTTCTATGAAATGTCCAAAGTAGGCAAATTCACAGGAACAGAGGAAAGACCGGGGTTTCCTCTTGGAGTGATGAGGTCAGAACTACACTGTGGGGGTGGCCACGCACCATTGTGGATCTACCACAAGCCACGATTTCTTTCACCTGAAAATGCTTCGTATTCTATCCGGTGAATTTCAGCTCAACAGGAGAAACAGGAAGCTAAGGTGCAGGACTCTGGTTGGGAAGGTCACAGAGAGTTGTGGAAAGTTCCGGGCAGAGGAAGTCCATCAGGGGAGATACATCGTGGGGAGGGCAGCTGCCGGACCGGAGCCAGGAGGCGGTGGTGAGGTGCGGGCTCCTCCCCAACCGCGTGCACCTAGGAAGTCACCGCCTTCCTCTGCGCGCGGGACGGCGACGTCACCTCAGACCCGGCGTCCGGGCTGAGCGAGAAAGGAACAGGACACACGGACAAAGGACACAGGACACATGGACACGGGCATTCACATTCTCAACAGGATCCGGAATAGGCTCCTCTCACACATGCACGGGTGACCCTTCCAGCGAGAAAAGCCGGTATGTGGTGGGACTGTGATTTATAGGAAGAACAAACTGTGATCGCTTCTCCACCCAGAGCTCTTCTAGGAAGAGAAAAATGCTTTTGATGTATTTTGGATGGACCAGTGAATCACCATGTAGGATTGAGGATAACGGTGTTGATTCACAGCTGTGTCATCCTCTGATATTTTGAGCATTGTTCCATAGTCACCACATGGAGGGAATCCAACATTTTAGGACTGGAGAACACTTGAAACCATTGCTTTCTGTTTCTAATCACTGACACATGGAACACCGGCTCTTGGAGGCTTCGTGCGGATTGGTTCAGAGATTTTTTTTCCTCTCCTGATGAGAACAGGGCGCTGAGACACCAGGTGCGTAGGGAGCTGGTCTGGCGTTCCGGGAAGCAGGTGAAACGAACTGTATCACATACTGTTTGCTTGAAGAATCAGGCTCCAGCCGTAAGAAGGACAAGGCTAAGAGGTAAAAACACCACCACACCTGCCGGTTTCCCCAAGAAGGTGCCTCTATTTCCTGCTTCCCGGACAAAGGGGTGAGAAGAGAAAACTGCATTTGAATGAGTGACGAAGATTCCAGAAGATAGGAGTCAACGGCCCAGCGGTGAGCACGGGTCTTCCGACGGGGACGATGGTGACAGCGGGGAGCACGGGTCTTCCGACGGGGACGATGGTGACAGCAGGGAGCACGGGTCTTCTGACGGGGACGACAGTGACAGCAGGGAGCGCAGGTCTTTTGATGAGGATGACAGTGACAGTGGTGAGCGCGGGTCTTCCGACGGGGACAACGGTGAGGAGGGTAACGGTGGCTAAAAAAAAAACCAACTCTGCACGTCCACTGACAGTGTCCACGAACGCACTTCTTCACGAAACGCCTCGACTTAAGTAATTTGGGAAAAGTTCGGGACTGGGAAATTTGGGGCAAGTCCCTTTACTTCTTAAGGTCCAGAATCTCCATTTTCTGTAAAAAATAATAATAATAATAACACCTCTCACATGCTGTGACGAGAGCAAAAGGGGACAGTGTGTGTGCGTTAAGAGGACACTTGAACACCAGTGTAACTACTCCACAAACAGTAGCTCCTGAGAATTTAAGTCCCCGGCCATGTGACTGACAGGCCCTGTCACTGCTGGGGGTTACAGACGAGGACAGTGAGGCCGAGAGGAATGCTGAACTGCCCGGGGTCTCACGGCAGGCGAGAATGGGACTGAGGCTGGGACTTGAACCCAGGCCGGTCGGTAGGTTCTGGACTCCGCTATCGACCATCATAGAAACCACCAGAGAAAAAAAATATCTATGTCCGTGCATATCACGTGGTAACGATTTCATATGTGTGCGTAGAGAGTTCCCTTTAAAACTATATTGTCCACCAAAGGCGGCATTCACTGGAATGAACCCCAACCCTACTTGGGACAAGAGAGAAAGGGTGTCCACTCTGGGTGGTCTCCCCCCTTCACGTCCTCGGCAAGGACACGGAGCCACACAGGCAGAGAGCTCACGCACGACAGGTCTGATCAGACTCGCTGGTGCGCACGGGGACGGGAGTTTGCTTCCCGGATGCACATAAACTCGTATCTGTCAGGGGCTGTCGAAGGCCATCCCTGCACCCCTCGGATTCCCTGCACCCCTCGGATTCCCTGCACCCCTCGGATTCCATGCACCCCTCGGATTCCCTGCACCCCTCGGATTCCATGCACCCCTCGGATTCCCTGCACCCCTCGGATTCCATGCACCCCTCGGATTCCCTGCACCCCTCGGATTCCCTGCACCCCTCGGATTCCATGCACCCCTCGGATTCCCTGCACCCCTCGGATTCCCTGCACCCCTCGGATTCCTGTCTTGGTATCTGGTTTTGTTCCCAAGTACGTGACAGATGCAACTTTGACCATCGAACTGGATCACAAAACTCAAGGCACTCGAGGCCAAACAAGAGTATTTCTTTCCAGAGATGGGTAATGCGGTGGACGCAAGGTCACCTTTCAGAGAGAAACTGTGAGGGGCAGGGGGACTCGGCGGTCATCACCCCCTTTGTCCTGATCTGGGAAGATGAGGTCACAGGAAGACAGCACAGAACACTCTTCCCCCTTTCCTGCCCATTTTCCAGAAATGAGTTGGTGGGATTACTTTCCCTGAATTGTTGTCAGTGACACAGGATGTATCGGTCATCAGTTCTGTGCCCTGACTCGACTGCTCTCCCAGAAAATCAGGGAGGACACTGTGACCTCTAAGCACCAGCACACGGCCACGATGATTTGTGGGTAGCAGGGTAGACCCCGCAGGGAACGGCCCACATATCTGGGAAAAGTGCAGAGGAATTCTGCAGGATCCCAGCTGCAATTCTGACACATTCCACAGCTCACTGTAGTTTGAGACCAGCTCTGTCAGACGTGGGTCAGCACACCAGTGTCCTGGGGGTTTTGAAGCGTTCAGACCTGACTCACCTCACCTCTGCTGGTCACTCACCTCACCTCTGCCAGTCACTCACCTCACCTCTGCCTGTCACTCACCTCACCTCTGCCTGTCACTCACCTCGGTGGGAGGCCACCCGCCCTCCTTGCAGGCTCCGGGAGGACGGACATGGCGTGGGGCAGGGCAGCCGTCCCTCTGTCAACGTGGGTCACGGAGCAGGCGTAACTCTGAGCACACCCGCGTCAGCTCCATCGCCGGGACTCACCCACACGGACTCGGGGCAGAGGGACCGGGCATGTGTGGGCTGGACGCCCAGGGGAGACAAGGGTCGTCCTGCAGACCCGCTGAGTGAGAGGAGCTGGTCCTGTCTCCTGGCCTGACACAGGTGGATCCTGGAAGTCCAGGCAGCTTAGAGACAGGGGGAGGCCCCAGTCCCTCGGACCCCTGCAGACCCTGCAAGATGAGGCCCAAGTCCCTTCCAATGTGGGTGGGCTTGTTCCTCACACCCTCCCCTCCCTCCTTCTTCTCACTCACAGCCCCCCCCCCCAGTAGGAAGCCCAGGCAGGTCAGCTCTCGTTCAGGAAAAGCACATATCTTCACTCCCAACAACGGGCACCAGGACGATGGGTCACTCCTGGCTCTGCCCCTCGGCCCCACGGACTAAGACTGCCCAGTGGGCTACATAGTTTATCAGTGCCTCTCTTCAGAGAACATGACCGCATGGCCTCCTCAGCCGCCCCTGCCCCAGGCGTGAGCACACTCCTCTGGGGCAGCCAGGAGCCCGCAGCTGACCAGGACGGCATCCCCGGGGGGGCACCTCCCTGCCAGGGCGACCTGTTCCCCTGGACACAGCACGTGGGCTGGAAATGCCTCGGTCCTCTCGCAGCAAAGCAGCAACAGAGCCCTCTGCTCCCCCGAGAGCCTGCAGGGCTCAGTTACAAGTGCTGGTTCCACGCAGAGGGGGGACAGGCTTTCGGGGACAATGTTGGGAAATTGTCACAAAGCCTTCCTCAATATTCTTTAACTTACTCATTAAAGACAGCTTTACCGCGTGACCTGGCGTGGAACCAGCGTGGCGTCAGGGTGCGCAGACGGGATCCCGCGTGGGCTGACCTAGAAAGAAGCAAAGCCCAAGACGGATTGGGGTCCAGCCGCGCGTGGACCGTGTTGGGATTGAGAAACATGGTCCTGTGGCACCCGGGAAGGTCACACGGACGGGAAGGACACGTGGAAGCCCACCTGTGTGAGAACAAGGACAAGCTTGGGCCATCCAATCAGAGACCACCGTTACCAGTCCTGTGAGTTACGAGACAAAGAGCCAGTGTTCTGACTGCGACATAGAAGAAAGTTAGGCCTTTATTTTTTTTCTTCTGCCCTTCTACTCAGAAGTAAGAACTCTGTCTGAGCTTTCAGGGACACCAGGGACGTCCACACGAGCCCAGAACCACAGAGCAACCACCAGGGAGTGCAGGTCGGTGCACAGCGGAGTTTCCTGTTCTCAGACGCGGCTGTTCTACCCACAGAAGCCGGAGCTGATGTGGCAACCCCATCCCCGGCCTTCCCCGTGCCCGCCGCGGTCTGCGTGACTCACCCCGACAGCACGGCTGCTCCGTGACTCAGCGTGACCCGCCGCAAACGAATGTCTCCACAGATAAAAAAGCCAATGACCACCGCACAAAAGAATCTCACATTCTTGGTCAAGTGTTGGAATGTCTTTACCAGAAATAGGAGTGTTTTTCCCCTAAGTCGTCCAATCCTGCCACTGCAGTGGGCCAGCGCGGAGAGGGGACCCTGAGGCCTGGCCGGGGAGGGTCTCCACGCAGGGAGGGAGCAGGGCCCCACCTGCAGGGCTCGGTCACAACGGACCCTGTCTCAGCCGGAGGGCCCACGTGTCTCCTGGGTGCGAGGAGGAGATGCCCCCACGGAGGCTCCTGTGGCTTGTGGACGGCGACCGAGCTGAGCTTCCCAGACCAGGTGCCGACCCACCGCCTCCAGACGTCACCGGGCACCAGAGCAGGTGCCGTGAGAGGTAGAAACGGAAACAAGCCGGGCCGCCCTCCCAGGTTTCACTGTCCAACGGGAAACATTTCAACGGCACACAAATTATGATGCTGCAAATGTTAGAGAGGCTGTGGAGAAAAAAGAACCCTCATTCACTGTTGGTGGGAATGTTAAGTAGTACAACCATTATGGAAGAAAGTGGTTCCTCAAAAAACTGAAAATAGAACTACCTTATGACCCAGCCATCCCTCTACTGGGTATATACCCCCCAAACTCAGAAACATTGATACATAAAGACACATGCAGCCCCATGTTCATTGCAGCATTGTTCACAGTGGCCAAGACATGGAAACAACCAAAAAGCCCTTCAATAGATGACTGGATAAAGAAGATGTGGCACATACACACTATGGCAGAGGTCCCCAAACTTTTTACACAGGGGGCCAGTTCACTGTCCCTCAGACCGTTGGAGGGCCGGACTATAAAAAAAAACTATTAACAAATCCCTATGCACACTGCACATATCTTATTTTAAAGTAAAAAAACAAAACGGGAACAAAAACAATATTTAAAATAAAGAACAAGTAAATTTAAATCAACAAACTGACCTGTATTTCAATGGGAACTATGGGCCTGCTTTTGGCTAATGGGATGTTTAATATGCTCCTCTCACTGACCACCAATGAAAGAGGTGCCCCTTCTAGAAGTGCAGCGGGGGGCGGATAAATGGCCTCAGGGGGCCGCATGCAGCCCGCGGGCTGTAGTTTGGGGATCCCTGCACTATGGAATACTACTCAGCCATAAGAAATGATGACATCGGATCATTTACAGCAAAATGGTGGGATCTTGATAACATTATACGAAGTGAAATAAGTAAATCAGAAAAAAACAGGAACTGCATTATTCCATACGTAGGTGGGACATAAAAGTGAGACTAAGAGACATTGATAAGAGTGTGGTGGTTACGGGGGCGGAGGTGGGGGGAGGGAGAAGGAAAGGGGGAGGGGGAGGGGCACAAAGAAAACTAGATAGAAGGTGACAGAGGACAATCTGACTTTGGGTGATGGGTATGCAACATAATTGAATGACAAGATAACCTGGACATGTTATCTTTGAATATATGTATCCTGATTTATTGATGTCGCCCCATTAAAAAAATAAAATTATTTAAAAGAAAATTACGGTGTAAAAACCGTAAAGAAAACGAAAACCCGCTTTAAAGTAGCATTTTAGAGAAATTTACATTCCTCGGGCTCTTAGGGAAGAGAAACGGACACGGACGAGCTCCCTGCAAAACTGAAAGTCAGGTGACAAAGGGCGCTGGAGCGGTCCAAGCGGTTCAGGTTCGAGTCACGCAGGTCACGGCCTCGGGCTGGGCTCGCTCTGCACGCGGGGGGCCGTGCAGAGACGCTGCTGGGAGGGTGACGCAGAGGACCGTGCAGGGGCGCTGCTGAGAGGCGTGACGCGGAGGGACGCGCAGGGACGCTGCCGGGAGGCGTGACGCGGAGGGCCGTGCAGGGACGCTGCAGGGACGCTGCAGAGACGCGTGACGCGGGGGGCCGTGCAGGGACGCTGCAGAGGCGCGTGACGCGGGGGGCCGTGCAGGGACGCTGCAGAGACGCGTGACGCGGGGGGCCGTGCAGGGACGCTGCAGAGACGCGTGACGCGGGGGGGCCGCGCAGGGACGCTGCCGGGAGGCGTGACGCGGGGGCCGTGCAGGGACGCTGCCGGGAGGCGTGACGCGGGGGGCCGTGCAGGGACGCTGCAGAGGCGCGTGACGCGGGGGCCGTGCAGGGACACTGCCGGGAGGCGTGACGCGGGGGCCGTGCAGGGACGCTGCCGGGAGGCGTGACGCCGGGGCCGTGCAGGGACGCTGCCGGGAGGCGTGACGCCGGGGGCCGTGCAGAGACGCTGCCGGGAGGCGTAACGCGGGGGGGCCGTGCAGAGTCGCTGCTGGGAGGCGTGGTTGGCACACGGGTGCCCTAGCGTGTGGGCTGGCGCCCGTTCCCAGCAACACCGCGCACTCACGCGTCCTGGTCCTGTCGCTGAGGGCCAGCAGCCCCCACGCCCGGTGGCAACAGCACACCCGTCCCAGGCCTTGGCTGCCATGCGCCCTCCCTATGAAAAGCCACCAGGCTCCTAGAGGAACGACCGACAGGAAGACCGACAAGCTTCCTTGTGACGTCAGAAGGTAAGGGTGGGGTGTGTCAAAGGGACACAGCAACGCTCCCAATGGCCTCAGCCGACACCATTGAACCAGAGAACAACATTGTATCAGATTTTAATTCCACGTGTGAAGTAACATCCGGGAGTCCACAGCGACAGGAGCGCCTGCGGGACAGACAGGGGCAGGGGGCGGGTGGCACGGCTCATGTGACGACATGCTCCTCCGTCAGGGGCCACCGTCCCACACCCTCCGTGTGGGCTGTCATGGCGACCCCTTCCAGAGACAGTGCAGAAAGGGGGAGGGGACAGCGCCCCGACCGCCAGCTGAGCCCGGGAGCGGAGCGGCCATCTCATTACCCTGGTGCAGTTCCTGCGGGGGGCGCTCATTCAGCGGAGGGGACCCCGTTCAGTGGGGGGACCCCATTCAGTGGGGGGGCCCTGTTCAGTGGGGGGGAACCCGTTCAGCGGGGGGGGGGGACCCAGTTCAGCGGGGGGGGCGCTCATTCAGCAGGGGGACCCCGTTCAGCGAGGGGGACCCCGTTCAGCGGGGGGGACCCTGTTCAGTGGGGGGTCCTGTTCAGTGGGGGGACCCTGTTCAGTGGGGGGGCCCCGTTCAGTGGGGCGACCCTGTTCAGTGGGGGGGCCCTGTTCAGTGGGGGGGACCCCGTTCAGTGGGGGGACCCCGTTCAGTGAGGCGACCCCGTTCAGTGGGGGGGGCCCTGTTCAGTGGGGGGGGACCTCGTTCAGTGGGGGGACCCCGTTCAGCAGGGGGGACCCTGTTCAGTGGAGGGGACCCTGTTCAGTTGGGGGGACCCTGTTCAGTGGGGGGACCCCGTTCAGCGGGGGGGACCCTGTTCAGTGGGGGGGACCCAGTTCAGTGGGGGGACCCTGTTCAGTGGGGGGACCCCATTCAGCTGGGGGGACCCTGTTCAGTGGGGGGACCCCGTTCAGCAGGGGGGACCCTGTTCAGTGGAGGGGACCCTGTTCAGTGGGGGGACCCCGTTCAGCGGGGCAACCCCGTTCAGTGAGGGGGACCCCACCTCCTGCCCCCCGGCACTGTCTTCCTTTCATAACCTCGTCCGTGATTCAGCAGCGAGTGGACTTGACTCGCTCTAGCTCCGGGGAAGCAGGTGGGTGCAAAGGCCCTGCGGGTTACGAGAAGGTAGACGCTCCCAGGCACGTGCGCTTTCTCACCGCTGCGGGCGGGCGTTCCTGGCGGTCTGTGGGGCATTTTCTTATTCCAGCTTCTATTCAGGCTCAGTTCTGGAATCGTGTCCTGAGCAAAGGGTCCAGGGTGACCGTCCAGCCTGTTGTCCACAAGCCGGGATTAGGACTGAGGAGCCGCCCAGGGAGGGCCGCAGTCACGCAGCCCCCACCGGCACACGGCCAGACACCCTGCGGGCTGAGGAGCCCCTCCGTCCCCCCCGGCAGGGCCCCGTACCCGGGAGGGGGGTGGCAGGTGGCCCGGCCTGCACCAGGACCTGCCGGGGGACCAGCTGGGGCACGGAGCCCAGAGGCGGTCACCTGCAGGACTGCCGTGACGTCCAGGGCCTCCCTGTGGAGCCCACAGGTCAGCTGTGCGTGAGCTCGGACCCCAGGAAGTTGCAGATGCCCCCCCAGCAATGAGGCCACCATGCCGGAGGCCCCAGAGGTGACAATCCATTGTCTGCTACAGGCTCTGGGAATCAGTGAAAAGCTTGGATTTTTATCTCGGGGTTCATGGAAAATTACACAGAGACTCAGGACGTAATATGAGAAAAGCAGAGACGAGGACAATCGGATCCAGAAGCTGTTTGCGCGGGAGCGAGGACACCCCACCTGGAAAAGGCGCCTAATCCATCCCAGATGTCTCTCGAGCTATTTTGAGACAGTACCTGGCAGTCTCAACGCTGAGGCGTTTGACGCCTCAGAACCACTTTGAATTCCCCTGAGGCTGTTTTCCCAGAGCCGAGGGCCGGGCCGCTGAGACACAGGACGTCCCGATGTCCAGGGGGCCCCAGGGGCGGCCAGCATGGGACCCCCATCTCCCCCTTTCCCGTCCTCGGAAACGGGAGACGAGGACGCTGCCCCGCCGGAACGTGTGTCCCCGGCTCAGAGCACGCTGTCGGCTGTGCACGCGCCCGAGCTCCCGGGAGGGTCTGCTGTTACCCCCGTGAAACACGGAACCTGCGTCCCCGGCTCAGAGCACGCTGTCGGCTGTGCACGCGCCCGAGCTCCCGGGAGGGTCTGCTGTTACCCCCGTGAAACACGGAACCTGCGTCCCCGGCTCAGAGCACGCTGTCGGCTGTGCACGCGCCCGAGCTCCCGGGAGGGTCTGCTGTTACCCCCGTGAAACACGGAAATGACCTGTGTTAGGTTTTGGGTTGTTTTTTTTAAAGGTAATTATTACTCGAGGTCTTGGGGTTAGCCGCAATGCACAACTCAAAGAGCCACGCTCACATTTTTCTCAGGTTAGGTGGGGACACTCTTCTAGACAACACAGAAAAAATACTGTCTGGGCAACTCTGCCCAAGAGCTTAACACAAATAAAAAAAACAATTTTTTTTCTTTTTTTACATAAGAAACTCAACGAGTTAAAACATGTTTAAGCCCGTTGTGAAAGGCTCTCTTGCCGTCGATCCTGGCGTCCGCCGGCTCTCGACCGTGAGGGAACACCCAGCATCGACTGCGGATGTGAATGAGGTCCAGTCACACCTGTGGGGGTCCAGGTGCCGAGTCTTTCTCGGGAGCTGGCTCTGTCCGCCTCCGGGCCTGGGGCGGGGAGCAGGAGGCGGAGGTGTCAATGGGCAGGCGGACCCCGTCCCTGCGTCCAGCTGGCGCTGAGGACAAGCTCAAGGCGAGCCTGCCAGCCCACACTTCATCCTGGTCGCTCCCTTGCTAACATACCTGCAGGGGAAGTCGGGTGGGTTCCTGCTCCGGTTTCCGCTGTTGTTATTTTTGGGGTGGAATTTCTTCCTGAGTTGAGGGACGATGGCAGTTTTGGGTGGGTGGGGGGGTATTGGCTCAGCTGTTTTGTCGTCCGCTGATACGCACGTTAAGGGACATACTGGCTTTGAAGTATTAAACTTTGGCATCACTCTCTCGCCGCCCTGGTCCCCTCAGACCGTTGTGTGCACTGCGTTCGCAAGCTGACCTTCTTTATTCCTTTACTGTCTCTCACACTTACCTTAGCCCGATGTGGTCACCTCCGGGCCAGACAGCAAAGCCTCCATGGGATGCACCCCGAGCCTGAGCCCAGCTCGCCCCCACCCCGGGGCTCCCGCAGCCCCGTGTCACTGTGGGAGGGAGACTCGCCCAACAGGAGGCTGCTGGGCGCCCCAATCTGGGCCTGATCCCCTGGGCTGGCGGCCGGCGGTGCCTCCGCGGTGGCGGTGAGATCACCCCGGCCAAGGCCCGGAGCTCGGCACAGACCCGGACAAATCCCGTCGGCCGCGCCCAGGAGGAGCTGGGGAGGCTGGGTGGTGGAGACCGCCTTCCACCCCGCTCACGGTTCTGTGACACCAGGTCCAGAGGGACAGAGCGTTCACCATCCACAGAACGCTGCGCGTTTGAAGCAAATCAGTGACTCTCAGAGGTGAAACTTGCTTTCTCGGTTCATTGTCGCAAAGTCAGTTTGTAGTAAGTCAGCAGAGCGTCACCTGGGCAAGACCCTGGGGGGCGTCTGAGGGCGTCTCACGGGTGCAGCGTCCCTTGGGTCCAGGGTGGGAGTCAGGCTGGTCACTTCATCCACCGGGTGTAGATCCACGGGCAGTGACAGCCCAGGGCCGTGTTTTGGACCCTCCGAGGGTCAGGGACGCCGCTGGACAGAGTCGGCCCGTGTCCCTGGGCCGCGGCTCCTGCGCACTCCCTAGTTGCTGGAAACTCCTGGGAGAGGCCGAGTCCCTCCCGGACGCCGGTCACTGATGGCCATCCCAGCATCTGTCCGGCCACAGTCACACCAGTCTGCAAACCACGCTCTTCCAACCTGTCTCCCCGTCGGCCTCTGTCACTGGTCCCTGATGTTAGCAGTAACTGTCACGATCAACGGTGTGCACTGTGTGCTGACCTCACCACACATTTCAAAAGGCCACGTCCACTTCTGCCCTTGTGACAAAGTTCCCTGGACGGCCAAGCAGCACAGTCAACGTGTTTTAATGCTGAATGTCATTTTAAACTTATCTTTTTTTTTTTTTTTTGCATTTTTCTGAAGCTGGAAATGGGGAGAGACAGTCAGACAGACTCCCGCATGTGCCCGACCGGGATCCACCCGGCACGCCCACCAGGGGCGACCTCTGCCCACCAGGGGGCGATGCTCTGCCCCTCCGGGGCGTCGCTATGTTGTGACCAGAGCCACTCTAGCGCCTGAGGCAGAGGCCACAGAGCCATCCCCAGCGCCCGGGCCATCTTTGCTCCAATGGAGCCTTGGCTGCGGGAGGGGACGAGAGAGACAGAGAGGAAGGAGAGGGGGAGGGGTGGAGAAGCAGATGGGCGCTTCTCCTGTGTGCCCTGGCCGGGGATCGAACCCGGGACTTCTGCACACCAGGCCAACGCTCTACAACTGAGCCAACCGGCCAGGGCCAAACTTATCTTTTTTAACGTGGCTGAGTGGGCAGGGGTGTAAGGAGCCCTCAGGGGACAAGAGGAGCCCCGTGGGACTTCAGGGAAGGGAGGCTGGCTGTGGTTTGGGGCATCTGGGGAGCCCAGGACAGGCTTAGCTGGCTGGCCATCTCCTCCCAGCAGCCAAGACCACCAGACCCACAGCCACGCCGACCCCCTCCCAGGCCCTGTGACCACAGCCCGGCTCCGCCCACGTCGGGATTCCAGCAGCGTGATGCTGGGCTGTCGGTCACGTTTTGTTTTCTCTGGGTTTTTTTTTTTTCTTTACTTCTTGTTGAAGTGTTCTATCAACTGTCAGCAAAAGAACGTGAAGTCCTCACTCTGGTTATTTCTGTCCCGAGCTCCATCGATCCGGCTTCGTGGGCTGAAGCGTCCTTCAGTTTGCCACACGGCCAGCGGTCATCTCAGACGGTGTCGTCATCGAAGTAGAGCGGCTGCAACTCGCCGTTTCCGAGAGATCCCGTGAACACAGCGACGTGTGAAGGCCGAGGACGGAGGGCCCCCCGCGTTCGTGCCCTATGAGGCGCAGTTCACGGTAAAGTAATTAAACACGCCACACAAGATCATTTCTGACTCGAAGGAGAGAAAGTCCGGCAAACCCAGCTGTGTTTACCCACAGAGGCACGGGCGTCTCCGCTCTCCTCAAATTGGTACCGAAAGTCTCCCTCTCACACCAACAGCTAGAGAAAGTTCCATGTCGGCCCCGTGGACAAGACAGGCGACCGCAGGGAGGATGGGACAGTTAGACCACCGTGGGGAGGGGACCGCAGGGAGGATGGGACAGTTAGACCGCCGTGGGGAGGGGACCGCAGGGAGGATGGGACAGTTAGCCCGCCGTGGGGAGGGGACCGCAGGGAGGATGGGACAGTTAGACCGCCGTGGGGAGGGGACCGCAGGGAGGATGGGACAGTTAGCCCGCCGTGGGGAGGGGACCGCAGGGAGGATGGGACAGTTAGCCCGCCGTGGGGAGGGGACCGCAGGGAGGATGGGACAGTTAGCCCGCCGTGGGGAGGGGACCGCAGGGAGGATGGGACAGTTAGACCGCCGTGGGGAGGGGACCGCAGGGAGGATGGGACAGTTAGCCCGCCGTGGGGAGGGGACCGCACGGCTCACGCCGAGTCTGACCCCCTGGACCACGTGCAGACAAGCCTCCTTCGGGGGCTCGAACCCCTGAGCTCAGCCCCATGGGCTCTGCAGCTGCTCGGAGCCACCAGTGCCGCCTGCAACGCCTCGCCTGGCTGGGCCCGGGTCCCTTTAAAATAAAAGTGAGTTTTGCTGTAGGAAAATTGTCTTTCCAACTCCTTCCACTTTCCGTGGGGCTTGGACGAAGTTCTGACCTGGAAGCGAATCAGAGGGAATCACAAAGGCCCACTGTGTCTCCCTGGCATCTGCCGCCCAACCTCTGGGTGGATTTTTTTTTATAGGGTTTTGTTGGCTATTTTTACTGACAAAGACAAGGAACTTCCTAATTGGTGGGAGGGGCCGAGAAGGCCTGGGGTGGGGTGGGTGCTGGCAGCGGCAGCGGTGTCAGAACGAGCTTTCTATGGAGCAGACGCCTTTGCCGCGTGGACGCCAGACCCCTGTACCCGGCACACGGCTCCCGGACACCGGCGTGTACACACCCAGACGTGGTCTGGACAGCCAGCACTCCGTGCACAGAGGCCAACGTGGGAGCCAGGGGCTGGGCCTGGCACCGGCCCCACCATTCCAGGCTGGGTCACCCGTGCCACGCCAGGTCACCGCACGGCCGGACAGCCCCACCGGCCTGTGTGCAGCTCTTCCCGTCGGTCGTTAATGAGAGGAAGTTTCCTCACTGGAAGCATCTGTTCGTCGGCCTCGGGCCTTCTCCTGACTGACGCTGGTTCCTCTCCGAAGGGGCGGAGGGGCCGGCCTGCCGTGGGCGCACCCCGCCACCCTCGCCTCCTGTGCTCAGAGCCTGGACTTCATCTCGCCAACGCTCGGAAGCTTTTGTCTCAGAGTTTAAAAGTCAACACGAGCCCAGTCCGATTTCTGTTCAAGGAAAGTCATTCCTGGCAGAAGTGGGCTGTGTGCGGGGACCCCCGGGCTGGCCTGTGCGGGGGACAGGAGCACAGGGGGGCCGAGGGATGGGGGGGGAGACCCCGAGGGCACGGCGTCTCCAGAGGGCTTGCCGATCGGATGAGGGGCTCGGGCGTCTCCCACCAGGCGGCTGCTGCGTCTTCCCCAAGATTGGTCTCTCCCATCTGTCTGGACGTAGACTTTGTGGGGAGCATGATCTCTCCCTCATCGTGGGTCCGATTTCCATTTTCTCCAGAACCAGAAATGTGGGTCACCACCCCCCCATGCTCAGTGTCCCTGGGACGTCCCGTTGGTGAAGCTGCTGTGTGACCTGTCGCCCGGCACTCGACCTGGGCTGACTACCGTGTCTGACCGAGGAGCTGGGTTGGTATTCTGGGTTCAAGAGTGTGGCCTGCCTGTTCCCTTCCTTAGGGTCGTCCCTGGGTGAACAGAAGCTCTTCGTGACATGACCTCGGCTCACCCTGTCTTATTATGTTAGCGCTGTCTGTGACTCCCGAGACACACCTGCTTCCTGAAGATGATGCCAGTAGCTACCTTTCTGGAAGAGGTGGTTAGGGTGGAAGAAGAGGCAAGGAGCCCATGGAAGGCCAAGGGCGTGGGACGTTCTTTTCATTTTATTTAGTTTCTCATTTTTCCCAGCTGACTCCTCACAGGATACAACTTCGTCCCAATGATCTAAGTCAGTGCTGGTCAACCTGGTTCCTACCGCCCACTAGTGGGCGTTCCAGCTTTCATGGTGGGTGGTAGTGGAGCAACCAAAGTATAAATAAAAAGATAGATTCAACTATAGTAAGTTGTTTCATAAAGAGTTATTCTGCCAAACTTAGTGAAAATCCGACATAAAGTACTTGGTAATTATTATTATAGGCTTTAACTTGCTGTCACTCTGCTTTATCAATTTTATAAAGTAAAGTGACTTCCCGACTTTATAAATCACCATGACTGTGGAACCAGTGGACGGTTAGAAAATGTTACTACTCACAGAGATACAGAAGTGGGCGGCAGGTATAAAAAGGTGGACTGCCCCTGGTCTGAGTGACCCCCGCACACTGAGTTAGGCAGCAGAGGGCCGAGGAAGACAGCTTGCCGGGCGGGGGGACCGAAGCCCACTCCCTCCTCTGAGGACGAGACGTGCCCAGCACAGCGGCGTCCCCGTGGAGGACCGACTCTCTCCACGTCCAGGTGCCACTTTTAAAGAAACGATTTACACAGCAGTTGTTATAAAAATAAAAACAACCATTCCGTCAAAGGACACGAGTTCAGGAGGGTTCTTCAGCCTGGCATAAACAGCGGTGCCTCGCGCCAGGGGAGCAGAACCGGGCAAGGCCTGTGGCATTCCAGCGGGGACACGTCATGGCCACCGTCCCGCTGCGGGATTGATACCAAACTCTGCTCTGAGCTCCCCCTTCCTAACTCCGCTCCGAGCTCCGCCTTCCTCTCTTTCTCTCCAGAACGCAGGGGACGTGCCCCACGACGGGCTGTGTTGTTGCAGAAAGGGACGGTTTGGGTTCAGAAGGCAGGGGGACGTGCCCCACGACAGGCTGTGTTGTTGCAGAAAGGGACGGTTTGGGTCCAGAACACAGGGGACGTGCCCCACGACAGGCTGTGTTGTTGCAGAAAGGGACGGTTTGGGTCCAGAACGCAGGGGGACGTGCCCCACGACGGGCTGTGTTGTTGCAGAAAGGGACGGTTTGGGTTCCTGGCGGGCCGGCGAGTGTCCTGTTGTTCAGCCAGCGTTCAGTCCCCTCGCTGTCAGCTCAGCTGCGCACAGCACACCAGCAGGTTTTAATGTCATCACTTGGGGGGAATGAGGAAGGCATCTTAAATCAAAAATAGCTTTTTAAAGTTTTTCTTATTGTTTGCTCATAGCATATATCCGGAAAACAATTCAGAAAAAAAGGAGTCCCACAAAAACATGAAGGCATCTCCCCGAATATTAAAAACACACACGGTTAATTCAGCTCCACATTTTTTAATCCTCGGTGGATTATTTTTTTTTTCATATCATGTTAAAATTACCACAGAGACATCATTATGTTTTTAATCTATCTCGTCCCTGGCGTTATTTCTCGCTGATGTCACCGTTTCTGAGGATTATTAGCCTTTTCTCCTCGCTCTCTTTTTCCACTGAACAAACCTGGCTCGGATTCTGACGGTTCTGTCAATATCGCCGGTCTCTTTCGACAGCCGTGGCCCCCGGAGCACCAGTGTCAGGTCCACGACATCCCACGTTCCAAACGCCTTCTCCTCCGCCCGCGTCTGTGGGACGTGCCTGGGCCACTCGGCCGGGAGGGTCCTGGCCCTTCGCTCGTCACTCCCCTGACCCGGGCCCCATCCTCGTGCTGCTCTCCTTCCAGAACATTCTTCTCCCGTTCTCTCTAAATGTCTCGTTTCTCTCACTTTTCTGTGTGTGCCCTGGGAGCCCCGGGCAGCTGGACCCTCCGCAGGTGAGCGGCCCAGCCCCGGAGAAGAGTCCGCACAGCTGCGCGGTGCCACCATGGGCCAGGGTCACCGCCCCCCGCGGGCTCCGGTCCCCGACAGCCGAGTGCCCCCCCCCTCTGCTGGCAGGGCCTACGCGCCCAGCAGGTGTGTGTGAGATGCTGGGGGGGGTGCCGCAGGCCCGGGACAGCACGGGTGTTACACGTTATACTCTGCACCTCAGATACCGTACGCTGTGTGCACACAGGAGACGGTGCTGGTGGAGGTGGCCCTGGCCTCCTTCAGGCCCAAAGGACACAGCGCTTGGGGATACTGCGGGACAGCCGTCTGAACTCTCTTCTCCTCACATGGAAAACATATGGAGAGCCACTGTTCACGGCCAGGACCACCTGCTAGATGATTTGCAGGCAGGTAGCTCAGTGCAGGGGCTGACCCAGCTGAGGAGGCCTCTGCATGAGGCTGGTGGTGGGAATTGGGGTGAGAGGCTGGCAAAGCCCCACAGAGCCCCTGTGCCCAGGAAGGTGCCTGGACGCTGGCTCTGCCACCCCGAGGACATGGCCGGCTCAGGAAGAGG
Organism: Saccopteryx bilineata; assembly: GCF_036850765.1. Lineage (NCBI taxonomy): Eukaryota > Metazoa > Chordata > Mammalia > Chiroptera > Emballonuridae > Saccopteryx > Saccopteryx bilineata. Next base: position 58,353,380 of record NC_089501.1, read on the forward strand.
GCACAACAGTGACTCCGTCCCTGACACTCCACCCGACACGTCAAGCCCAGGCTGAGGAGAGAGGGAGGCAGGCAGCCCCTCTCCGTGTCCCCAAAGTGGGGGCCGGCGGCCGGCCTGCGAGGAGAGAGGCAGCTGATATCGGAGCCCTGAAGCCTGGACCTTCCACCTGCAGTGAGTTTCAGTGACCACACGGGACCACCGCCCTGGGACCCCTGCAGGACGTCAGTGACCGCACGAGACCACCCTGTGCAGGACGTCAGTGACCACACGAGACCACCCTGTGCAGGACGTCAGTGACCACACGAGACCACCCTGTGCAGGACATCAGTGACCACACGGGACCAGCACCCTGGGACCCCTGCAGGACGTCAGTGACCACACAAGACCACCGCCCTGGGACCCCTGCAGGACGTCAGTGACCGCACAAGACCAGCACCCTGGGACCCCTGCAGGACGTCAGTGACCACACAAGACCACCGCCCTGGGACCCCTGCAGGACGTCAGTGACCGCACAAGACCACCGCCCTGGGACCCCTGCAGGACGTCAGTGACCACACGAGACCACCGCCCTGGGACCCCTGCAGGACGTCAGTGACCACACGAGACCAGCACCCTGGGACCCCTGCAGGACGTCAGTGACCACACGAGACCACCGCCCTGGGACCCCTGCAGGACGTCAGTGACCACACGAGACCACCGCCCTGGGACCCCTGCAGGACGTCAGTGACCACACGAGACCACCGCCCTGGGACCCCTGCAGGACATCAGTGACCGCACGGGACCAGCACCCTGAGACCCCTGCAGGACGTCAGTGACCGCACGAGACCACCGCCCTGGGACCCCTGCAGGACATCAGTGACCGCACGAGACCACCGCCCTGGGACCCCTGCAGGACGTCAGTGACCGCACGAGACCACCGCCCTGGGACCCCTGCAGGACATCAGTGACCGCACGAGACCACCGCCCTGGGACCCCTGCAGGACGTCAGTGACCGCACGAGACCACCGCCCTGGGACCCCTGCAGGACGTCAGTGACCGCACGAGACCACCGCCCTGGGACCCCTGCAGGACGTCAGTGACCACACGAGACCACCGCCCTGGGACCCCTGCAGGACGTCAGTGACCGCACGGGACCAGCACCCTGGGACCCCTGCAGGACGTCAGTAAACACACGAGACCACCGCCCTGGGACCCCTGCAGGACGTCAGTGACCACACGAGACCACCGCCCTGGGACCCCTGCAGGACGTCAGTGACCGCACGGGACCAGCACCCTGGGACCCCTGCAGGACGTCAGTGACCGCACGAGACCAGCACCCTGGGACCCCTGCAGGACGTCAGTGACCACACGAGACCACCGCCCTGGGACCCCTGCAGGACGTCAGTGACCACACGGGACCAGCACCCTGGGACCCCTGCAGGACGTCAGTGACCGCACGGGACCAGCACCCTGGGACCCCTGCAGGACATCAGTGACCACACGGGACCAGCACCCTGGGACCCCTGCAGGACATCAGTGACCACACGGGACCAGCACCCTGGGACCCCTGCAGGACGTCAGTGACCGCACGAGACCACCGCTGTGGGACCCCTGCGGGACGTCAGGCGGGCAGGAAGCAACCTCGACAGCTCAGAAGGAAGGCGGCCTGGGTCGCTGGGCAGCGACCTCCCACAAACCCAGTAACGTGGACAACGCAGGACCCTCCGGCCACGTGGGACAAACTTCGTGGACATGACGGAGTCGGCCAGGCAGGTGTGGTCTCCACCCAAATCCACATCACAGCCTTCTGCCACCAGGGACACAGATGTGGGTGTTCCGACTCACCTGGCCAGGCCCCCATGGGCCGTGAGACTCCTGTTTGGGGAACAAAGCCTCTTGAACATGAAACAGTTTTTCGTCCGGGGCCACCAACTTCCATTATTGAAATGTATGGCCCAGACTTTTCCTACCATGACCTACGTGGAGCATGCCAGGCAACAGGACGGAAACCACTTTTTCAAAAGGGTTGTGTCTTATTAGGAACATCTGCTGAATCCACAGGACCTCTGGGCCCCCGATCCCCAGAAAGACTCGCCGGACTCGTTCGTGGGCAGCCTGGGCGCTCAGCGGGGCCACCACCACCGTTACCAAACTCCACGGCACCTCGGCTTTCCAAGCCGACTCTGTCAGACTTCCGCCTTCTCTCTCGCATTTTCTTTTGCAATTAAGTAACCAGAGATGACGCATGCAGTAACCAATACTGATTTTCTGTTTTCCACCTCGTCACAAATCGTACGCACTGGTACTGGGATAAAAAGAGGGGACATTTATTGTCGGGATAAGAGGTGCCCTGTGACGCCCACGAGGAGAGCACAGCCCTGTGTGCACCTGCTCCTGCCTACCGCCTGGGCAGGACCACGGACACTCGTGGCCCTCAGATGGACTTAGCTCGGACTCTCGGGCCCCAGCCTCCAGGACACATGGCCGGGCAGGCCTCCTGAGGTCTGGTGGTCACGGTTTGTCCAGTCGTGTGAGCTCAGGGAGGCGGGCGCTGGGCGTCATCAGCCAGGGACTGTCCCCCGATTCAGATGGGAAATTCCCAGGACACCTTAGCTCACGACGGCCCAGACATCCTCCCATAAATGCCACCAGGAGGAATAGGGCGGAGACAGTGTGTCCTGGGTTAGGGGACAACTTAGGAGTTATGTTTTATCTTTTTTAATTTTTTTTTTTTTCTGAAGTCGGAAATGGGGAGAGACAGTCAGACTCCCGCATGCGCCCCACCGGGATCCACCCGGCACACCCACCAGGGGCAACGCTCTACCCACCAGGGGGCGATGCTCTGCCCCTCTGGGGCGTCGCTCTGCCGAGACCAGAGCCACTCTAGCGCCTGGGGCAGAGGCCAAGGAGCCATCCCCAGCGCCCGGGCCACTTTGCTCCAATGGAGCCTTGGCTGCGGGAGGGGAAGAGAGAGACAGAGAGGAAGGAGAGGGGGAGGGGTGGAGAAGCAGATGGGCGCTTCTCCTGTGTGCCCTGGCCGGGAATCGAACCCAGGTCCCCTGCACGCCAGGCTGACGCTCTACCGCTGAGCCAACCGGCCAGGGCCTGTTTTATCTTTTTTAAGAAACAGCTTTCTTCCCTGCACGACGTCAGTGTGATGTGTCGGAGAACCCCGTCTCACGCTCGTCCTGTCTGAGAATCACCAGCCCACGTGTTGAAAGCAGTCAATTCCAACACTGTGTTCTCTGTTCCTAAAACGTTGTTTTCTGCGTTCGTGTCTCAGGCCAGCCTGTTCACAGCAATCAGAAGCAGACGCCGTCAGGAAGAGGAGGCCTGTGGTGGTGGGTGGCCAGAGGTGGGGGGAGCCCTGCCTCCCACGTGTTCAGCACCGCACCAGAGCCTCTGCAGCCACGGATTCTAGAACATGCCGGCAGGTCCCACAGGGGTCAGCGACCTGAACATGAACGGAAGGGACCGGGAACAGACGCGGGTCCCTATGTTGGGGCGGCCGGCCTGAGCAGCCCAGGGTCCCCTGCAGAAACGGAGTGTGCTTGCTGGCAGCTCCGGCCCAGCACCTGGAGGCCTGACGTTGGTCTGTGCCCAGGACAGAGGGGACGGAGATGGCGATGGCGCCATGAAGGGAGTGAAGCCTCAGGACGGGGCAGCTGCCCCGGGAAACTCCTCGCTCAGTCGGAAACGTCTGCCTCGGAAAGAAACGGCCACGCGTGGAGAAAAGCACGCACCCCCGAGCATCCACGCGCCCCCCGAGCATCCACGCGCCCCCGGAGCATCCACCCGCCCCCGGAGCATCCACACACACCCGGGGCATCCACGCGCCCGGGAGCATCCACGCGCCCCCCAGGGCATCCACGCGCCCTGGGAGCATCCACGCGCCCCCCAGGGCATCCACGCCCCCTGGGAGCATCCACGCGCGCCCCAGGGCATCCACGCGCCCCCGGAGCATCCACCCGCCCCCGGAGCATCCACCCGCCCCCGGAGCATCCACCCGCCCCCCAGAGCATCCACGCGCCCCCGAGCAGGGCCATGGATCGGGGGCAGATGTGGGCCATTTCTTACCGCACCTGGGGTAGAGGCTGGATCCTCGGCCCTGGCACATTTGGGACGGGCCTCTGGCTCCCTGCCCCCCCCATGCTGTCCTCGAGGTCACACACACACCAGCGGCCCAGACTGGCGAAGTGCAGCCAGCCCCCTTTCCTGAAGCAGATCCTCAACATTCTACATTGTTGCCATCTTTGTTGCTGTTGCTACTGTATTATAAAGGTGTTTCCATTTGCAGAACAGAATACCCGCTTTCCCATTTAAATGGGGCCCTGGCCAGTGGCTCAATGGATAGAGCATCAGCCCTGCGTGCGGACGTCCGGGGTGGATCCCCAGTCAGAGCACCACACAGGAGAATCGACCATCTCGTCTCCTTCCCTCCCTCTCCCCCTTCTCTCTGCCTTCCCCTCCCGAAGCCATGGCTCAACTGGCTCGAGAGTCGGCCCTGGGTGCTGAGGATCGCTCAGCTGATTTGAGCATCAACCCCAGACAGGGTTCCCGGGTGGATCCTGGTCAGGGTGCATGCAGGAGTCTGTCTCACTATCTCCTCTCTTCTCACTTAAAAAAAACCTAAAAATAAATGTAAATGAGCATCAACAAGTCTGTTTCTCAGACAGAGCACCTGCATGTCCATGGCTAGCAGCCACCGAATTGCACGGTGTGGTTGTGAGATAGTTCCCCCACTGAGAGGTTCTGACGGACAGGCCCAGCTGCAGAGCTGAGCTCCACCTTCCCCGGGCCCGTCCCCACCCAGGTGGGGCTCTGGTCATCGGGTTCACACTCATTAGTCGGGAGGTCGGTGTTCGTGTGGCCCTGTCCCTAAGATTTCCAGCTCACAGCACAGGAACGGGCCCACGGCCTGCTCACCTGTGACACAGCCCTTGTGTGACGAGACACTCCCGAGAGGCGGCCAGCGCTCTCCTCCAGGAGGCCCAGTGGGACGCGGGGGGAGCCGGGCCTGAACCCAGGGAACCCGGCTGCAGGGCCTGCCCCCAACTGGAGACGCCACGCTGCCCGCGTCAGGAACAGGGAGCAGGGGCCCGGTCGGCGCTCATCGACTTCGTGAACAAACTCGCGAGAGTGTGACTGAGCGGAGGGGCCCAGACACACTTTTAAAAGCTGAGTGGAACTGTGGGCGCTGTTGTTTCCCTTCGGAAGGTTCTTCTGCAAACAGATGGTGCCGACAGAGCAAGCCTGCTTCACGCTCGTTTTCTCGGCCAACAAAGAAATCCTGTCAGTGCTGTTTCCGAGGGAGGGGGACAGAGCGGGAGAAAGCGGGACCCCCAAGCGCCGGGCGCGGTGACGTGAGCAGGGGCCACCCCTCTGCCCTCAGCCCGTCCCGCGTCTTACTTGGCCGCGTGTGGGGCTCCCGTCACCTCCCGAGACTTCTGGGGCTGGAAGGGAGACCCGCTCCCGCTGAGCAGCGCCTGGAAAACCCGGCCTCTGATGCCTTTTCCACGTGGGAGCCACAGCGCTCCGCTCCAGCACGGGGAAGGCCAGCTTGTCTCCCCCGGCGGCTTTAAAACGTCTACAAAGTGGAAAATATTCCGCTTCCTTGGACGGTCAAACCACAGAGAGAGGATGAAAGCCGGTGGGGCTCTCGCTCCGGGGCGGCCGTGGGTCACTCCTCACTTACAGCAGATGGACGGGGACGGGAGCGCGGGAGGGGGCCCAGGTTTGCAATTCGACCACGTAGAAAGCAGAAACATGCACACGTCTCGATTAATATCCTGAGTAAAACACCTCCTCGTCACTTGAGTGATGTCCAGTTTTCTGCATTTTTTTTTTATCTGCCCCATGTTTCTAGTGAATGCAATAGAAAAAATAAATGAAGCTCTCTCCCTGCTGGGAAAGGAGGGGGTTGGATGTACTTAAAAGGGCTGGGGGGACCAGACGTCAGGATCGCCGCCCGGGCTCTCGGACAGCAGGGCTGCCTCCAGCGTCAGCAGAGCAGCAAAGCCATTCCAGCCGGGGCTCTGGGACCACGGGCCCTGCCCCTGGGTCTCACGCGGTCCAGGGACACATCTGAGGATTGTCACTAAGATGGTGGGTCAGACGGTCCTAATGAAATACAGTCTCCAGAGAGGCCATCAATCAAACCAAAACTCGGCAGCAGGACCCGGCCTATTTGTGTTTTATGTTGTTTAACTTACCTTTGGCCAGAAGTCTCACATGTTTGTTTAGCCCATGTGACTTCAGAGTTTGCGATGGTGAAGCTAGGAGTTACAGATAATCAAGAGAATGCCTCGTTCCTGCAGGCTTTGGTCTTGTTTTTATGATGATGATGTCCCCGGGGGGCCGCGTGCTTGCCAGCAGGTTTTATATTTATACAAGGACTGGCTCTCTGCGACTGCCTCGCCCGACGGCGGTGAGCTGACGGAGGGCTGTGAGGGTCGAGGAGCTGGGCAGCGAGATGCCACCACGTACATTGTGGCAAGAGACACGCTTCAAACCTGAGCCAGGTTAAACAAGGAGGGGTAGAGGACCTGAAAATGTATATTTCCATCCACCTATCTTACGCCATTTTATTCCAGTCATATTTATTTTTGTCACCCAAAGACCTTCTGGTACCAGGCCTTCTGGCCCAGCTCCATGTATCCAATGTCAGTGAACCCACGAGCAATTTTCTAGGCAGGCAAACAACACTGACGATAACCGGACCCGTCAAGCTCGTGTTCCGAGCGGATTAACCGGGTTGCAGGCACCGACTCTTAGGGCTCCCGAAGCTCGAGGGGGCCCCGGCTCTTGCAGGAGCGACGCTTTGTTCAGGGAGGGGCTGCAGAGAAGGAACCCCCCCCCCATATTATTGAACGTTAAGTACAAAATTCAGTGTCATTATTATGAAAAGATCTTTAGGAAGTTTCCTTCTGCTCTTAAGCCACCAGGCCTCTCTGTTGTGCTGGGTGCAGGTTACTGTGTATCGCTTAACCTAGATAAGAAGTGGGAAACTGATCTGTTGCAGCTAAAAAAAAAGTAGTAAAAAGAAATGTTATAACACACAAATACTAAGGGGAAAGTGGAGCAGTGATGTTGAACCCCCCAGGAAAGAAACAACCAATTGCAGTAAAGGAGCGACGAGGGAGACTGTGAAGTGAAGTCGGGGTCACGGAAGGGTCCCCAGCGCACGCACGTGCTCCTCTCTGCCCGGGACACGGCCGTGCTCCCTCCTGCCCAGGGGGCCGCTTCATGGTGTCCCCTGGGTGAGCGAGGTCACTGGGGCTGAGCTGCCTCAAGGACGTTGTCAAGGTTCGTATCAGACAGATGACACTACCGACCGACACCTCGGGTCTGCCCGAACCCCGAGCGGGGCCCCCGAAGCTCTCTGCCTGCTCTGCCCGCGCAGAGCCACGCACGGCGCCCGCCAAGGCCGCCTCAGTCCACGCTCACGGGCACCGGCTCCAGACCCCCCGTCTGGTCGCAGCCCGCCCCCCGCCCGCTCTCAGACGCTGCCGATGGGACTCGGAACCTGAACTCTCGCAGCTGGAGCAGCAAAGAGCAAGGGGAGACTCTGAGCCGAACTTCCCCCTGAACCACATCCTGGTTCCGCCACCTCGGAGAACGCAGCCCGCCGGCGAGGAGCACGGGCTCTCTGGTCTGTGTCGGGGGCGGGTGCCCGCACGTGGACACGGGGCGTGTGCGTCTCCTGAAGCCCCGGGCTCTACGAGGGCAGCGCAGGTGTCCCCCGCGGTGGCCGCGGCCGTTAGGGCGGAGCCTCGGCGTCATGGGGGGGGGCGGTTCTGCGTCGGGAGCGGGAGGAGCCCCAGTCCCCGCACGTGGGCACGGGGCGTGTGAGTCTCCTGAAGCCCCGGGCTCTATGAGGGCAGCGCAGGTGTCCCCCGCGGGTGGCCGCGGCCGATAGGGCGGAGCCTCGGCGTCGCCGGGGGCGGCTCTGCGTCGGGGGCGGGACAAAGCACGCCCCCCACCCGGTGCCTCCGAGGGCGCCTGCCCTGCTCGGGGGCGGACTCCCCCGCTGCCCCTGACACTTGGGACCTGCTGACCAGAACTAGATTACAAACGCCACAGGGTCCCACTGGAAGGTCCCTAACCTAGAACAAAAGGACGGAGGGCCAGAAAGCAGTAAAGTCGGTATTCTAAATATGCAGGGTGACTATTCAACAGTTGCAAAACTTTTGGAAAGTAAGTAAGTGGAATTCACAAGCCCTGGCCTCGCATGGCTCTGATTTCGTGCGTCCGAATGATCTCAGTGCCCGCAAGGACATATGGGCTCCATATGCAAGTCGGGGCCATGTTCTTCCGAGTCCCCGGGAAGAAGGGCGGAAAGCCTTCAGCGTGGCCCCTGCCTCCCGGGTGGAGACAGCTCAGCCAGCCCCCTGCCACCTGCCGGTCCCCCTGGTGGCAGACACGTGTCTCCGCTGCTCCCTCACTAGAGAGGGCAGTCTCAGGGGCACCCACCACTCTCGAGATGTGGATCTCACGCCCCCACAGTGGTGGTGTGACCACAAGAATGTGGCCCAATTTCACCCGAGTCACGAGAGAAAACCTTCTGCTTGGAGCTTCTGGGGAAACACACACCCAGAAACACTGTTCTCTCCTGCTGAGCATTCTTGGGCAGCGTGTTCCCATGAAGCATGATCCCATGCCCCGTGACCCATGCTGCATGACCCCCTGCCGCGTGACCCCCTGCTGTGTGACCCCCTGCCACGTGATCCCATGCTGCATGACCCCCTGCCGCGTGACCCCCTGCCGTGTGACCCCCTGCCACGTGACCCATGCTGCATGACCCCCTGCCGCGTGACCCCCTGCTGTGTGACCCCCTGCCACGTGATCCCATGAAGCATGACCCCCTGCCGCGTGATCCCATGCTGTGTGCCCTCACACCTGCGTGCTCACATGTCCTCGTGTCTGTGATGCCCTCACCCCTCCATGTCACACCAGGAACTGGTGTCTGTGGTGACGGAAGGCATAGCCAGGCCCACGTGTCAGGGGCAGCAGCGCAGGAATTTGGGGAGACCCTGGTGCTTGACTGGGTTGTTGGCAGCTATAAACCAAGTTGTACAAGCCACCCGGCTTCTGGAACTCCCATCCTGTGAAACAATAACTTCTATATTTTCTTCCATTCATTTTCAGTTGGGTTTTCTGTATCCAAGAGCATGCTGATTATTGTGAAGCAAAGACTGCGTTTACTGTCGATGATCAAAAGATCCATCCATAGAGAGAATGCCTGACCCCACAATCCTGTGTCAGCAGAAGCCGTCCTCGGATCTGCTGGAAGAGCACGTCCCACTGAGCGTGACCACAGCACACGGCCAGGTTCTCGCCCTCCGCTGAGCGTCACTGTCATATAGCTCCGGCTGTCATTTAAAAAAAAAAAAAAAAAAAAAAATATATATATATATATATATATATATATATGGCAGGCCGTTCTCAGGCCCCAAGATCCCTCGTCCCTGGAAAGATACTCAGCATTGTGGGTACAAGGGCGAGACCCACACGAGCCTGACGGGAGGACCTGAAGGAGAACTGAAATGCCTCCAGAGTCTAAACCTGCACGACTCGGCCGAGACGACAGGACACAGAGCAGCTGAACAGCCCTGATGACTTCTGCATGAGGTCGGGAGTGGCCTCGGGCTGAGGACACGGATCCTCTGCGGCTCGTGATGTGGGGAAAATCCCGCCGATCGTGCGCTCTGCTTCCGAAGACGCCCCCGTGTTCTTGGACCGGCACCTGTCAAACGTCGGGGAGGGCGGGGAATTAAAAACACAAGAGGGCATTTTTTGGGATGCTATTCCATGGATTAATAGGATTTAGACTCTCGTTTTAGCAAAGATCCCTGCTTCAGGCCTGGAGCCCAGGCCTGTCTTCTCTTATAAAAGTGCCTGGAAGAAGAGTTAACTGGAGAAAAAGACGGCGACAGCTACGGAAAGTAATTGAAAATTGAACAAATCGTGTGAGCTGCTGCCGTCAGCCATGCGAGGAGTAGGTCCCCACACAGGCGTCGGAGGTGAGTGTGGGCTCAGAGCATATGAGGAGGCGCAGAGAAGAAGCCGTGGAAGAAAACACGGCTGTGTTAAACCTTCCGGTCTCACCGGACACCACCGGGAGACGTTCCACGAACTGACCCTTTCTAACGTCTACAGACCCTTGGCTTCACCGCCCTAACCGCCGAGACTGAAGAGCAACGTGCAAATGGGCTCTAACACTTCGCAGGCACACCTGCAACTTGTAAGTCTTAGAAGTCCCAAGAAACAAACCCCTGGTGAAAATACTGGACAAATTGAGGAGAAACAAAGCCACTGGCCCATGAAGACTGTCAGAGCCCCGGAGGAGGGAGCAGTGGGAGCGACATGGTTTTGCTCTAAGATCCGGAGCAAGAAGCCCCAGAGACGGGGCCTCCGAAGGCTTACTGAGCACGACCATCCCCACCAGCTGGGCCAGGTGTGGCTCCCTCAGCGCCTGTCCCCGTGGGGGGGGGGGTGAGGGGGGGGGGGGGGGCAGGAGCTGAGGCACGGGAGCTCAGGGTAGAGGGTGTGCTGCCCCCTAGTCCCCGGAGCGCCGGACAGGGTCTGGGATAGAGCAGTGTCGGATGAAACTGCTGAAGAAGTGAACAAACCCTGCAGAAGGAGCCAGCCAGCACAGGCCCCCCACTGAAACCGTGGGTCTGTCACGGGCATCACCCACCCTTACTGGAAATAGACATCCAAGTTTTTGTGTGTCTTTTAAGAAACTGTTTCTTGATTGTCATCTCCACGTCACGCCCTGGCGGTTTGGGCAAAGGCGTACTCAGGGAACCCGCGCGGACAACAGACCGTGTCTGTCCTCAGCCCCATCCGGACAGACCCTGGACACAGTCTGACTTCTGTGGGTCACAGGTTTGTTTGAGTCCTTCTAGAACTTCAGATAGCTTGCGCTGTCCACCGTGTATTCTTCTTACAGCACCGCAGCTGGAGAGGCACCCGTCTCAGAAGCCTCTACCTTTTTATTGGGGAAAGTATCTGCTGTGCACCCACACCGTCCACCCACCAGACTGGACATCAGGGCCCAGCCTCGTTTTTAGCTACCATGAGTAAAGCTTCTGTGGACAAGGCGTCCTGCGGGCATTCAGCCTCTCGGTCCTAGATGAACGTGGGGAAGGGGACTCCCTGGGACGTGGGCGAGGCGGGAGTTCAGCCTCTTGAGAAGCTACCAGATACCTTTCCAAACCACCTGTGAGCCTCAGGGTGGGCGACACCCTGCCCGCTGAGCCTCGCCCAGCCTCTCGATTCATCGACACTCTCCTGTCTCTCTCACTGTGGTTTCAATTGGCATCTCCCTAGTGATTGATGATATTAAGCAACTCTTCCTTTCACGAAGGGACTATTCACAAATTTTGCCCAATTTTGTTATTTTGATTTTTTTTTAAAATACAGTCGTTCTTACAGTATAGAGACCTGTCTTCTGTCTGATAGATGTATTGTAAATTCCCCACCCATTCTGAAGGTTGCTTATTGATTTTCCTAACGCTGTATTTTGAAGAGAAAAATGCTTTTCTTCATGGAGAGAAAAAATGCTTAACTGAATTCTTCCCAAATTTGACATGGTTTCCTTTACAACAACCATAGCAGACTTCATTAATTTATTCCATATCTTTGAACAAAAAAGAAAAAAATATGTTGTTTTATTTACTTCCCAGTGGAAGACAGCGGTATGGTTCCACTTAGGACGGTTTTCATTTCCACATCTCTCATCCATCGGCAATGCGTGAGTCACCGCAGGAGGAGTGCGCTCTGACTGGCTGGGCACCTCTGTCACCGTGTCAGGCCTGTGGGTCTCCAGGTTTGAGAGCAAGTGAAACTTTGCTGAAATGTTTTTTAGTGGAAAGTTTGGTGTTTCTGGTAAATTACAGAAAAGGGTGCTTCCTGGAACCAGAAGACAGTTGGACATTGTGTGCAGGTCACGTGTGGAGAGAGCAGCAGCGTGACGCAGGACACGGGTCAGTGTGCAGCACCCTGGGCGTCTGGGTCAAAGGACACCTGCTAGGAAGATGCTGGACACGGTGGTAACGGTGTGGCAGGGCCCCACCCGAGGAAAACGGGGAAACGTCACAGCCCGAGGGCAATTCCGTGTCAGATGAGGGTGACATTGCTGCCCGTGAAGTGTCCCAGTGTGGGAATTATTTCTCCCGAGGCCCGTGTTTCAGAGAGAGGAGCAGGACAGCATCACGCTTGCCTGTGACACGTCTGTGACTTCCTCCTCTTCCTGCCAACAGCGTGTTTTGTTATCCAGACAGACAACTACTATTTCAGTTCAAAGTGATTCGACCGGGGGCTTCTCTGCATGAGGTCGCATCCCTGTTGCCCCCGGCCCGGCTGCCTGCTGGTCACATCGGTCAGCACGGACTCCACCCAGCACCATTCATTCACAGGCTCGAGTGGCGGAGCCGTCTCCTCTCTCTCTCCACGAGAAGGGTCCGAGCAGCCCCCAGGGCGGAGCGACGGGTCCTCCTCCAGCTCGTCGCTGACCGGATCCACACCGAGCTGGGCAGACACAGCCTGTGGGGGGTGCGCCTGGGCCCCAGGGGTCCCCGGTTCCACAGAGCCCACCGAGAAAGAGCGAAGTGACCCCAGTTTCAAAGACCCAGCAGGGATGAGTATTTCTATGAAGAATGTCAATTTGCCGTTGATGCAACTTCAGAAAATCAATCCCACGTCCTCTGTTTGCCAAAAGTAGACATCAAGGGTTGTCATAGCCCTGACCTCCTGGGGCATGCTTGTCACGCTGGTCCCCAGGGCTCCGGGGCGAGGACGCACATCTCCGCCTCCACACTGGCCTCGGAAGCCGTGTGTGAGTCGCCATCTTTTCCACACACACTCAGCTCTCTTGCCATTACCCCCCAAATCGCAGGCAAGCACCCCATCTCTGGTCAGACCCGCACTGTTTCGCTTTGACATGAGTCGGTCATTCCATCCAATCCTTGACCTTCTGCATCTCTGTCCTCTCGGGTGCCCACCCTGCCAGGAGAAGACGGGCGGTCAGTGGACCAATTCCTTTTCTAACCCCCTGTTGGAAACGTCCACACATGAAACAGATGTGGAGTCTGGGGTCTGCAAGTCGGGAAATGCCGTTCCAGCTTGAGGCCTCCTGCCCCGAGCGGCACACGTCCTCGTCACAGAGAACCCCGTTAATAGTCGGTGGCTCCGTGGAGAGGGATCTCAGGCAAAAAATAAAATTTGGGTCAGCTCTCCACGGCACCCTCCACGTTCATGAGCCGTCTCTTGTGTTCATAGCTTCAAGGTGCTCAGAGTACAGCTGTCCCCTGATCCGTGGGGGGTGCACCCCAAGACCCCCCAGTCGATGCCTGAAACCACGGAGAGAACCAATCTAGACGCACCGTGTTTCTCTCCACACAGACATACCCAGGCTAAAGTTCAATCTGTAACTTCGGCAGAGTACGAGATGAAAAACAGTAACAAAGTAGAATTACTATAATGCTACACTGTAATAAAAGTGATGGGAGTTCTCTCCCCCACTCCCTGCAGTAAATTTTCTATTTTTCAGTTCAAAGCTATTCCCAAACCTGTGTCACTCATTTCAGGGGATCCTCTGGCTCAAGCCCTCCTATCGGCCGACACGACACATTGCTGTCAGTCAGGACGGTTTCCTTTGAGTCTTCCACCCACAAATTGAGGCATTTTCCATCCTGACGAAGCACCGACCGCAGGCTGCGGCCATGATTTTTGCGGTTTGAGGTGCGACAGCAAAACCAACACCAATTGTTTTTCTCCTTCCAATTTCATGGATAGAAGACTCGTTCTGGCTGCAGATCCTAGCCATCTCAGGATACCGTCTTTTCTTAGTAAGTCAAGGACGTGCAGCTCCTCAGTTAACGGAAACACTCCACACGTCCTTTGTCCTATCTGACTTCCAGCATCACCACCCTTGCGCTTAGAGGCCACTTAAGTGACATAAGGGTGAGCTGCACACAAGCACCGCCATCCCACGACGGCTGATCTGACACCCCCCCCGCGCCCACTCAGCGCCCAGCAGGTCAGGAGAGACCACAGCGTGGGGACGCTGGACACAGGGAGGTCCCACCTCCACGCCGGACATCGTGAGATTTCGTCATGCTGTCCAGAATGGCATGAAATTTAAAATTTATGAATTATTTTTCATTTAATATTTTTGGACTGTGGTTTTCTGAGGGTAACAGAACCCACAGGAAGTGAAGCCACAGATAAAGGAGGACTATGACACCATGAAGCTGTTAACAGCAGGATTAACATCCAGTGGGAACATACAGAAGAAACAAATGGAATAAATTATTCTTTTTTTTTTTTTTTTCTGAAGCCAGAAACAGGGAGGCAGTCAGACAGACTCCCGCATGCGCCCGACCGGGATCCACCCGGCACGCCCACCAGGGGGCGATGCTCTGCCCACCAGGGGGCGATGCTCTGCCCACCAGGGGGCGATGCTCTGCCCACCAGGGGGCGATGCTCTGCCCACCAGGGGGCGATGCTCTGCCCACCAGGGGGCGATGCTCTGCCCACCAGGGGGCGATGCTCTGCCCATCCGGGGCATCGCTCTGTTGCGACCAGAGCCACTCTAGTGCCTGGGGCAGAGGCCAAGGAGCCATCCCCAGCACCCGGGCCATTTTGCTCCAATGGAGCCTCGGCTGCGGGAGGGGAAGAGAGAGACAGAGAGGAAGGAGGGGGGGAGGGGTGGAGAAGCAAATGGGCGCTTCTCCTGTGTGCCCTGGCCGGGAATCAAACCCAGGACTTCCACACGCTGGGCCGACGCTCTACCACTGAGCCAACCGGCCAGGGCCAATAAATTTATTCTTAATGAGGGCACAGGACAATGTTTGCACTAGATCCTTTTTGTGAGAAAGAAGGAAGAAAAGCGAAAAAGAGGAAAGAGAGGAGGGAGGGAAGGCAGGATTGAACACAGAAACCCCTCTTTGGAAAACCATAATTGACTGAACCATATGATGTTGCCATTTTAGCAAGTCAAAAACAGTTGAATATTGGTAATTTTATATGGTCCAATCTAATAATATCGACAGCAAGATAGCTGCCAGATGTCCAGAGAGGATACCCTGTCAGATCCCGAGTGATCTGCTCCTCACTGAGCCCTGCTCTTCCACGCGATGGGTCAGCAGGTGTCTGCATGGTGCACAAATTATATCTTTCCCCCTTTGACAGCTGGTCATTTGCAAAACATTGACAGGAGCCCCTTTTCCTATGAAAATACCCAGACACCTTCCTCCCAAGGTCGGGAGCATGAAGTCAGTCCCGTTACGCTAATGAAAAGGAATGAGCCGGCATCTGAAAAGAACGCCTTTAAACAGAATGTCAGAAATGAACATAAACTGTTTATCCCGGGATCTGTTTGGGCCACCCCTCTGCAGCAGGCGTGGGTGGGCCCCCATCACATTCCTGCTTTGTTCTCGACAAAACGTGTGCGTGCCAAACATTGTGCAAACCCGTGACATATGCCCCGTACCGTGCGTGAATCACTGTATCATTCGAATGCCAAGAGGAGTCTCACTCGCTGTCTCGTTACACAGCCCCCAGCAAGCCGCACGGGGCAGCGCCCCTCTCCTTCCCCGCCGAGCCCTCACCTGGCGGGAGGCCCCTTCCCTGCCGGGCCCTCACCTGGAGGGAGGCCCCTTCCCCGCCGGGCCCTCACCTGGAGGGAGGCCCCTTCCCCGCCGGGCCCTCACCTGGAGGGAGGCCCCTTCCCCGCCGGGCCCTCACCTGGAGGGAGGCCCCTTCCCCGCCGAGCCCTCACCTGGAGGGAGGCCCCTTCCCCGCCGGGCTCTCACCTGGAGGGAGGCCCCTTCCCCGCCGGGCTCTCACCTGGAGGGAGGCCCCTTCTCTGCCGAGCCCTCACCTGGAGAGAGGCCCCTTCCCCGCCGAGCCCTCACCTGGAGAGAGGCCCCTTCCCCGCTGAGCCCTCACCTGGCGAGAGGCCCCTTCCCCGCCCGGCTCTCACCTGGAGAGAGGCCCCTTCCCCGCCGAGCCCTCACCTGGAGAGAGGCCCCTTCCCCGCCGAGCCCTCACCTGGAGAGAGGCCCCTTCCCCGCCGAGCCCTCACCTGGAGAGAGGCCCCTTCCCCGCCGAGCCCTCACCTGGAGAGAGGCCCCTTCCCCGCCGAGCCCTCACCTGGCGAGAGGCCCCTTCCCCGCCGGGCTCTCGCCTGCAGCCTCCTCAGCGCCCTGTCTCCGCTCACCCGGATGCTGCAGGTGGCTGGCCTGAAACAGGGCCGTCCCGGGAAGTGGCACTGAGCCTCAGTCTACCTACCTGTAAAATGGAGACTGTCCATCTCGCAAAATCCCGATGGGGACTCGGGAAGATGACCAGGTTTTGAGATCCCTGGTCGCCAGCTGTGCAGTAAGTGTCTCCCCACAGCCCTCTGCGCGCCGACCCGGGGCGCTCTGTCCACCTAGCCCCCACACCCTCGGAAGCACCCGTGGGGTCTTCTTTCTCTCCGGAAGGTATAAGGTCTCCGGCCCGCTCTGCGACCCACCAGGACGACAGTCTCTGTCGATTCTGTGCTCCCAGCCACACTCACCGCCCCTGTGCCTCTGTCCTGGCTAAAGAACTGTTGGGAAGCTTGGTGCAGAACTCCGTCCCAGACCCTGAGAAGGGCTGGACCCTCTTAGCCTGGCTACGTCTAAGTACCTGGTGTGTGAAGAGAATGCCTTTAAGTTGGTTTTCCAAGGCAAAGTTTTATCACTCCCCTCCCTGTGACACAGCATTTTTCAATAATAATAATAATAATAATAATAATAATAATAAACCTATCAAACTCATAGGATTATTATACAAACAGGATAATGAAGTAAATCCAAGCTACAAAGAGAACTTCTATATAAAATACCCATTCTAACTTCCGCTATCTACTGAGGGCAGAAGAGCCGATCCCTTGGACATTCTAGTACGCTTGCTCCTTGCGTGAAAACATGGAACAGCCTCAAAATGCGGCTAAACCAGGAGCCTTCCACGTCACGTCTTCAGCGGACCGATGAGTGCGGATCCCGAGACGCCAGCACCTCTGTTCCTCGCTGGCCCGTGCAGAAGCCTCGCCCGGCTGGGCACTGACACCGAGCGGGGGCCTCCGTGGGGACAGCACAGCCCCGGCCCCAGGCAGTGGTCCCAGGGCCTCACCATCCAGGGGGTCTTCAAACTTTTTATAAAAACCGCCCACTTTTGCAGTGCTGGTCAACCTGGTCCCTACCGCGCAACCAAACAGCGCTGCGATTGGCCCACCATGAAAGCTGGACCACCCACTAGGGACCAGGTTGACCAGCACTGCAGAAGTGGGCGGTTTCTATTAAAAAGTTTGACGACCCCTGCGAGCGACTCCTTGTCAGCAGACCGGACAGAATTCTCAAATCAGCAGTAGCTTTTCCAAGTTTATTCTGTCCTGCCTTTTCCCCCCCTTGTTAGAGCTCTCTAATATTGATGTATATAAGTTTTTAAAAGATATTATTTCGCTTATTACCATTTACATTAAATACGTGATTTTTTAAAAAACATATTAGCCATTCTTTACATGACAAAATTTTTCATTTCTTTTTCTTGACGTCACAGTTGACATGACTGGAATTGTGACCTACTTTGGAGAAAATGTCTATAAAATAAGAGCAACAAAAACTGCCATTTATGAGGAAAGTCACCACAAACCTGGAGACAGCAGAAGAAAATGCCTGTGCACGCTGGGAGGGATATGAGATGGTGCAGCTGCTGTGGAGAAGGTATGGGGGTCCCTCAAGGATTTAAAAATAGAATCGTGGCTCTATAATATAATTTGAAGTCAGGAATTGTAACGCCCCCAGCTTCATTCTTTTTCCAGAGGATTACTTTGGCTATTTGGGGTTTTTTATAGTTCCATATAAACCTGATGATTTTTTGTTCCATTTCCTTAAAAAATGTCATTGGAATTTTGATGGGAATTGCATTAAATTTCTATATCGCTTTGGGTAATATGGTCATTTTGACTATATTTATTCTTCCTATCCAAGAACAAGGAATATTTTTCCATTTTATTATATCTTTTTTGATTTCCCTTAACAAAGCTTTGTGGTTTTCATTATATAGGTCCTTTACATTCTTTGTTATGTTTATTCCTAGGTATTTTATTTTTTTGTTGTTGCAACCATGAAGGGATTATTTTTTTGAGTTCGTTTTCTGATGTTTCATTGTCGGCATCTAGGAAACAACCAAAAAGCCCTTCAAGAGATGACTGGATAAGGAAGATGTGGTACATATATACTACGGAATACTACTCGGTCATAAGAAATGATGACATCGGATCATTTACAACAACATGGATGGACCTTGATAACATTATACTGAGTGAAATAAGTAAATCAGAAAAAACTAAGAATTATATGATTCCATACATAGGTGGGACACAAAAATGAGACTCAGGGACATGGACAAGAGTATGGGGGTTACGGGGTGGGGGGGGGGAGAAGTGGGAGGGGGTTGGGGGAGGGGAGGGGCACAAAGAAAACCAGTTAGGTGACGGAAGACAATTTGACTTTGGGTGATGGGTATGCAACATAATCAAATGTCAAAATGACCTGGAAATGTTTTCTCTGAACCTATGTACCCTGATTTATCAATGTCACCCCATTAAAATTAATAATAAAGGGAAAAAAAAGAAAAAATAGAATCAGATTATACAGCAGTAACACGTCTGGGTCTGTGCCCAAAAGAATGGGCATCAGACAGTCACACAGACGCCACACACCCCAGACCCCGGCGGCATCGTTTGCAATGGGCAGAAGGTGCAAATGACCCAAGTGTCCATCGGGGGACAGACAAACTGAATGTGTGGTCTGTACACACAGTATCGGCCCAAGAAGGGAGGAGCCCTCGACACAGAGACAACATGGAGGAACCCTGAAGACAGGGTGCTCAGTGGAATAAGCCAGAGTGTTGTGCGACTCCACCTGCAGCAGGTCCCCGGGGTGGCACGGAAAACAGAGGTCTGGTGACAGGGCTGGAGGGAGGGGTGTCTCGGGGGGCGGACTGTCAGTTGGGGAGATGAGATGGTTCTGGAGATGGGGGTGGTGGGTGCACAGTGGGAATGCAGTTACTACTGCCCAGCTGGGCGCTGAAAATGACTAAGATGGTGATTATGTCCCACGTATCTTACCACAAGTAAGAATTACATTTTGGCCCTGGCCAGTTAGCTCAATTAAGAGTGTTGTCCTGAAACAAGAAGGCTGCAGGTTTGAATCCCAGTCAGGGCACACATGGGAAGCAACCAAAGAATGCCAGACTGAGTGGAACAATGAATGAGTGCTTCCCTCCCCTCCCCTCTTTCTCCCTTCCTCTCTCTGTCTCTCTAAAAATCAATAAAAATCCAGCCCTGGCTGGAGAGCTCAGTTGGCTGGAATGGTGTCCGGAGTGCAGAGGGTGTCAGCATCCACTCCCTGGTGTCAGGGCACAGACAGGAGCGGCTCGATGTTCTTGTCTCTCTCTCTCTCTCTTTCTCTCTCTCTCTCTCTCTCCCTGCCTCTCTCAACAAATAAGCAGATAAATAAAATTTTAAATAAAGAATTAAATGATGTCACTAAAATTAAGAATATTAAATAAGTTTCTTTGGGTTTACTTGCCCTAAAACTGCTTTATTTACTTTAACTAGTATTAAATAAATCTAATTTAAACAAAAGGAAACAGAATAATTATTATAAGTAGATAAAGATGTTTGGATAACTCTAAATCTTAGAAAAATAAAAATGAGTTCTTCCAAATTTTGCTTTGCAAAAAACTTTGCAAGAAAAGGTATGCGTGCTTATGGTCAGTGTGCGAAGATTCTGCAGAAACCCAGGAATTCGAGCCTCTGGTGTTTCTTAGCCAGGAGAGAGGGGACAGGCAGGCTGGCGGTGCTGGTGGGAGGGGAGCCCCCAGCCCTGAGTGCTGGAGACGGGACGGAGAGCACCGGACCGCCCCAGGGTGTCCCCAGTCTGTCCCCACAGGTCCTAACATGGGTGGCATCCAGGTTGTCGGACACCGAGCTCTGAAATTGTTCTAGAAGTGCCCTGTCTCCTCTGGGGCCCTGGGAGGACTTGGTTCAGGGACATGCAGAGGCAGAGACGGGCAGAGCGGCTCCCAGGACAGCTGCTGGTGTCCGAGGGGGCAGCTGGACCCCGGCTTGCCGGCTCAGCCGCACCGTGGGGATAAGGGCCCCGAGCAACCCGCATGAAGACGGAGGCCGTGGGCAGAAACGGGCGCCGGTCAGGACAGCACCGCGTTTTCACCGCCCCGGCGTCTCTCTCTGCCAAGCACAGGTTGTGAAACAAACACCAGGAGATTTTATTGAGGAACATTCTGTCTGAACTTACTGCATCCTGTGCAGAGGGCAGGTGAGGTGTGGAGCTCAGACACGCGTGTGCGCAGACGCGGCGAGGACAGAAGCGGGGCGTCCTCACGCCGGGGGGCCTGGGCCCAGCACCCACCAGCGGTCACTCGGCTACAAACAGCTGCAGCCTGCCATCCAAGGTGGCCGTGACGAGCTGCGAAGGAGAAGCAGAGCAGGAGCTGTGGTCACCACTGGTCACTGGGAGACGTGGGAAGAGGGAGCTCCGTGCGTGTTTCCTGGTTCGGGCCCCCCAGAACACAGCACAGAGCGCACACGAGCCGTCTACACGGACGGTCAGACCTGCACCCCTGCGGCTCTGACTCCACGCTGCCGGTTAGAGCCCGTCCACCCCGCCGAGGTCTGTGTCCTTGCGACGACCAGCCGCGGGCTAAGGGACAAGTCACAGCTGGGGGGGCGGGGCCTCCTGTGGGCTCCTATCTCTCCTCGGCCACTCCTGCCCATTGGGGGCTGGCTCCTCGTGTCCCCACGTCCTTCCGGGGCCTCCTGATGCACGGCCAGCCCTCAGCCCCGGGGGGCAGGAGGCCCAGGTTTGGGGGTGGGGGGAGCAGCAAGCTCTGTCGCAGGCCGTAGTGGACTCAGAAACCGTCCCAGAACCGTGAAGGAACCCAGCCTTCCCTCTGCGCTTCCTCAGAGGTCCGGGGTCCGACTCCAATCAGCACCTCAGCCAGGGGACACGGGCGCTCTGGACTGACCCCAGACCTCAGCATGCAGGGTCGTGGCCAAGAGCCCCGAGGCAGGCCTGGAGCAGAAGTGCACCCCTGGCTGCGAAGCCGCAGAACCGGGGTTGCGAGAGGCCCACGGGGGACAGTGGCCGGTCCGGGGGTTCACGGAGCTTTGTCCTTGACGAGGCTTCTCAGCAGCATCTGAATCCAGGGGCTGCAGAGAGGGTCCCAGAGCCCTGTGGAGACCCGTGGGGCTCAGCTGCACGTCCACAGTCCTGTGCCGGCAGCGATGCAGACGCACCCATGTTGCTATCGATACAGACACACACGCAGACACACACGCAGACACACAGACACACACGCAGACACAGACACAGACAGACACAGACACACACGCAGACGCAGACACACACGCAGACACACAGACACAGACACACACGCAGACACAGACACACACGCAGACGCAGACACACACGCAGACACACAGACACACACGCAGACACAGACACACACGCAGACACACACGCAGACGCAGACACACACACAGACACACACGCAGACGCAGACACACACGCAGACGCAGACACACACGCAGACACACATGCAGACGCAGACACACACGCAGACGCAGACACACAGACACAGACACACACACAGACGCAGACGCAGACACACAGACACACAGACACAGACACACACGCAGACACACACGCAGACGCAGACACACACGCAGACACAGACACACACGCAGACGCAGACACACACGCAGACGCAGACGCAGACACAGACACACACGCAGACACAGACACACACGCAGACACACATGCAGACGCAGACACACACGCAGACGCAGACACACACGCAGACACACACGCAGACGCAGACACAGACACACACGCAGACGCAGACGCAGACACACACGCAGACGCAGACACAGACACACACGCAGACACACACGCAGACGCAGACGCAGACACACACGCAGACGCACACGCAGACGCAGACACACACGCAGACGCAGACACACACGCAGACACACATGCAGATGCAGACACACACGCAGACGCAGACACACAGACACAGACACACACACAGACGCAGACGCAGACACAGACACACACGCAGACGCAGACACACACGCAGACACAGACACACACGCAGACGCAGACACACACGCAGACACACACGCAGACACACACGCAGACACAGACACACACGCAGACACAGACACACACGCAGACACACACGCAGACGCACACGCAGACACACACGCAGACACACACGCAGACACACAGACACACACGCAGACACACAGACACAGACACACACACAGACACAGACACACACGCAGACACACACGCAGACACACACGCAGACACACACACAGACACACACGCAGACACAGACACACACGCAGACACACACGCAGACACAGACACACACGCAGACGCAGACACACACGCAGACGCAGACGCACACGCAGACGCACACGCACACGCAGACACACACGCAGACACAGACACACACGCAGACACAGACACACACGCAGACACACACGCAGACACACACGCAGACACAGACACACACGCAGACACACACGCAGACACACACACAGACACAGACACAGACACACACGCAGACACAGACGCAGACGCACACGCAGACGCACACGCAGACACACACGCAGACACACACGCAGACACAGACACACACGCAGACACACACGCAGACACAGACACACACGCAGACACAGACACACACGCAGACACACACGCAGACACAGACACACACGCAGACACACACGCAGACACAGACACACACGCAGACACAGACACAGACACACACGCAGACACAGACGCAGACACACACGCAGACACAGACACACACACAGACACAGACACACACGCAGACACAGACACACACGCAGACACACACGCAGACACAGACACACACACAGACACAGACACAGACACACACGCAGACACACACGCAGACACACACGCAGACACACACACAGACACAGACACACACGCAGACAGAGACACACACGCAGACACAGACACACACGCAGACACACACGCAGACACAGACACACACGCAGACGCAGACACACACGCAGACACACACGCAGACACACACGCAGACGCAGACACACACGCAGACACACACGCAGACACAGACACACACGCAGACACACACGCAGACACAGACACACACGCAGACGCAGACACAGACACACACGCAGACACAGACACACACGCAGACGCAGACACACACGCAGACACACATGCAGACACACACGCAGACACACACGCAGACACAGACACACACGCAGACACACAGACACAGACACACACACAGACGCAGACACACACGCAGACACACACGCAGACGCAGACACACACGCAGACGCAGACACACACGCAGACGCAGACACACACGCAGACACACACGCAGACACACACGCAGACACAGACACACACGCAGACACAGACACACACGCAGACACACACGCAGACGCACACGCAGACGCACACGCAGACACACACGCAGACACACACGCAGACACAGACACACACGCAGACACAGACACACACGCAGACACACACACAGACACAGACACACACGCAGACACACACGCAGACACACACGCAGACACACACACAGACACACACGCAGACACAGACACACACGCAGACACACACGCAGACACAGACACACACGCAGACGCAGACACACACGCAGACGCAGACACACACGCAGACACACACGCAGACACAGACACACACGCAGACACAGACACACACGCAGACACACACGCAGACACACACGCAGACACAGACACACACGCAGACACACACGCAGACACACACACAGACACAGACACAGACACACACGCAGACACAGACGCAGACGCACACGCAGACACACACGCAGACACACACGCAGACACACACGCAGACACAGACACACACGCAGACACACACGCAGACACAGACACACACGCAGACACAGACACACACGCAGACACACACGCAGACACAGACACACACGCAGACACAGACACAGACACACACGCAGACACAGACGCAGACACACACGCAGACACAGACACACACACAGACACAGACACACACGCAGACACAGACACACACGCAGACACACACGCAGACACAGACACACACACAGACACAGACACAGACACACACGCAGACACACACGCAGACACACACGCAGACACACACACAGACACAGACACACACGCAGACAGAGACACACACGCAGACACAGACACACACGCAGACACACACGCAGACACAGACACACACGCAGACGCAGACACACACGCAGACACACACGCAGACACACACGCAGACGCAGACACACACGCAGACACACACGCAGACACACACGCAGACACAGACACACACGCAGACACAGACACACACGCAGACGCAGACACAGACACACACGCAGACACAGACACACACGCAGACGCAGACACACACGCAGACACACACGCAGACACAGACACACACACAGACACAGACACAGACACACACGCAGACACACACGCAGACACACACGCAGACACACACGCAGACACAGACACACACGCAGACACACACACAGACACAGACACACACGCAGACACACACGCAGACACAGACACACACGCAGACGCAGACACACACGCAGACGCAGACACACACGCAGACACACACGCAGACACAGACACACACGCAGACACAGACACACACGCAGACACACACGCAGACGCAGACACACACGCAGACACACACACACACGCAGACACACACGCACACGCAGACACACACGCAGACGCAGACACACACGCAGACGCAGACACACACGCAGACACACACGCAGACACAGACACACACGCAGACGCAGACACACACGCAGACGCAGACACACACGCAGACACAGACACACACGCAGACACACACGCAGACGCAGACACACACGCAGACGCAGACACACACGCAGACACAGACACACACGCAGACACACACGCAGACACACACGCAGACACACACGCAGACGCAGACACACACGCAGACACACACGCACACGCAGACACACACGCAGACACAGACACACACGCAGACACAGACACACACGCAGACACACACGCAGACACAGACACACACGCAGACGCAGACACACACGCAGACGCAGACACACACGCAGACGCAGACACACACGCAGACACAGACACACACGCAGACACACACGCAGACACAGACACACACGCAGACACACACGCAGACGCAGACACACACGCAGACACACACGCAGACACAGACACACACGCAGACACACACACACGCAGACACACACGCACACGCAGACACACACGCAGACACAGACACACACGCAGACACACACGCAGACACAGACACACACGCAGACACACACACACGCAGACACACACGCACACGCAGACACACACGCAGACACAGACACACACGCAGACACAGACACACACGCAGACACACACGCAGACACAGACACACACGCAGACGCAGACACACACGCAGACACAGACACACACGCAGACGCAGACACACACGCAGACACAGACACACACGCAGACACACACGCAGACACAGACACACACACACACGCAGACACAGAGATGCGGATCTCCTGCACTGGAGACCCTGGGCCCATCGGAAGCAGCACAGAGCAGCATCTGGAACCTCCGTCACTCGGTTACAATTGTAAATACCTCCGGCGTGTCCGAGTGGAGACTATGGACACAGACGTGGAGTCAAACCTGGGTTCTACCTTGTCTTTGCTGTGTGACGTGGGGAAGCCACCTAAGTGCTCTCTACCTCAGCTTGGGTAGCTACTGCCTAATAATACTGGAGTACCTCACCTGTGAGGAGTGTAAGGAAGGAGCAGCCAGAACCAGACGCCCAGAAAGCACTCGACCAGCGTGAGGCTCGTACAGAACAAGGCGTGACAGGCAGATGTTGGTAAAACGGATGTGTGCTATCTCAGACGGACTCACAACTTCCAGAACCCCGCGAGGCGCAGGGTTTTAACCGGATCAGAGGCCACGATGATGACCACACACCTCCAGGATTTTACAAAGTGAGGCTTCTCTGTTCTGAGTCGCTCGGTCTGCAAATCTCATCTCCATGACATCTCTGGCCACAAACCACCATTTCTCAGAACTCATCTTAAAACATGAACACCACCTTCAGAGAGCTGTGATAACCGTTTCCAAACTCCTGACCGTGAAGAAGGGAAAGGCGGAGAAGTCAAGAGGATGAACACATCAGCTCTCACCACAGGAGTCTCGTGTGACTTTGTCTAGAGTCTGACCTCTTACTACGGGAGCTCCACCAACACAAACGGACAGAGCCGCACGGCCCCAGGTGTCCATCGGGGACGGCAACGGCGGGGAGACCGGCTGCTGAGTGTCAGGGGCCACGGGGCCACAGTGAGAAGAGCTTAGAGAGAGGCTTCTAAAAAAAAGACACGGGTTCCTGAAACAAGTCCCTTTGGGGCCAAGTGACAGCAGGCAAGTCAGAATGGAGGAAGGGAAAGTCCCCCAAAGTCTCTGCAGGGAGGACAGAGCGTTGCTGTGAGAACTCGGAGGACGCGGCTGAGTCTCCCGACGGCGAGGCAGAGCCCAGCTTGGACCGGTCTGGCGGGACGGCCCTGCCTCGCCCGGTCACTGGGCCATCTGAGGAGGCTGCAGACCCAGCGGGTCTGGGAGTCAGAGCGCCGAAGCCTGAGATGAACGGTCTCAGGACCCCGTTGTCATCACCTGGGATGTATGTTTTCCTCGTTCTCCTTTCTCTTTAGAAACCATGTGTTTCTAATTCTCTGGTCCACATGGTCAGGAAAAAAAAACCAAACGAAACGAAGCAAGCAGCAGCCACAAGAAGCTGAGATCGTGGAAGGCGCCAGGTTTCAGCTTCCTCTCGGTGTCGGCTCCAGATCCGGCCCAAGTGGGGTCAGGACACTCTGGAGATGACCATGGGGGTGGACGCTCCCCGGGGAAGCAGGGAGGCGAAGAGACAAGCTGAGGAGCAAAAACCATTCCTCTCTGAAAACAGGATGAGGGCTTCCCGTCCGGGTGAATGCTCAGTTTCCACCGAGCAGGGCTCCCCCTTCACTGCTGCCGTCTGCAAACCCAGGGTAGTCACCAGGGAAGAGAGACACCCCCGAGGCTTTCTCAGGACTCGCTTCCACAGAGCCGAGCAGGAGAGAAGGGGGGCGAGAGGCTGATGCCGGGTGGTCAGTGCAGGAGGTCCCCGTCTGCCCTGAGGAAACCGTGGTTTCTGTTTTCAAAGAAGGGCGAGGAGGGCAGTGACCTCGATGGCCATAAGGACGAGGGAGGAAGGGAGTGAAGCCTGAGGCACCTGCACACGCCGAGGACTCACGCGCGTGAACCCAGGTGCCCAGGGGACCCAAGGACATCTTAGGCTGCGGTCCAGATATCCCCTCCAAAGCCCCTCCCTGCGAGGAGGCGTTTTACCTCACGCTGCGGGACACAAGGGTGTGCGAGGTGAGGGAGTAACAACAAGAAGAAACATTGTCTCAGCCGGTCACGTTCCCAGAGCACCCGGCAGAGCGGAGCTCAGACCGCAGGTCGTTGGACCCGGTCTTGAAGCTGAGACGTTGACAATGGTCAGAAGCAGGATAGAAGAATAAGGTGCTATAATAAAGAACAGCCAGGCTGCGAAGAACCGAAGTGAAACCAGGAAGGAAGAAGGGTCACTGAACGTCCACACGCAGGGGCTCAGTGAGGAGCTGATCAGAAGGAGCTGGAGAGAGGAGGGATGAACTGGAAAATGGACACGAAGAAATCACCCAGAACTCGGGGAGTTGGGAGGATGGCAATTGTGAAGAAGAGGTCAGATGACAAAGTCCAAGGTTGATTTAATAGTTCTAAGAAGGAGAGAGCTGTGAGAAAGGAGAAGAGGGAGCATTTGAAGGAATTTCCTGGAATTAAAAAAAAAAAAAATCAACCAGTCTTTCAAGGAGCAAAATAAATTCTAGGAAAGACGAACAGTCATAAACCCACCCTAGATCTGTGGGAAGCGTCTAGAACAGTGTGTGTGACAGTCTGGCTCAGTCGGGGGGTTTATTCCGAATCTCGACCACGTGCCAGTGGGTTCCAGGTGAATGCAGCACCGGCCCCTCAGAGACCTCTGGTCTCAGTCAGTGTGGGGTTGGGCACAGGCAGTGACACGGAAGCAGTGACTCTGAGGGGCAGCAGGAATCCAGGTCCACTTTGGTATATAGATGACTCACTTCTCAGGTTTAAATACTGCCATCAGTTATGGGGCATTGTCTTTGGCATGGAGTCCTTCATTGAAACCAAGTCTTTAATTCTGGTGATAATAAACTCACCACGTTTTTGTTTCATGTTTGATACTTCTCCAGTTTCAAGAAGGCTTTCCCAAGCACAGATCACAAAGCTGTTCTACAATTCATTCTACTTACTTTTGTTTTACATTT
The DNA here is from genome assembly GCF_036850765.1 of Saccopteryx bilineata. Classification (NCBI taxonomy): domain Eukaryota; kingdom Metazoa; phylum Chordata; class Mammalia; order Chiroptera; family Emballonuridae; genus Saccopteryx; species Saccopteryx bilineata. The sequence goes on from NC_089501.1 coordinate 58,381,922, forward strand.
ACATTGACACAACTAAATTACATGCTGCATGCTTAAATAGAAATTTTTAAATTTTTATTAAAATAAGTTTTTCTCAATATGGAGAGTCCATTTTTCCTAAACATTGTAGCAAATAACCCCTCTTCTCCCCCACTGCTGTTGTGTGTTGCCACATTTAATGTGTATTAAGTCCCCAAATACACACTGGTCATCTCGGGAGTTCTGTGAAGTTCCCTGGCTCTGTTTCCGTTCTTCAATCAACACCACCTTGTTTTCATTTCTGTGATTTTTGAAGTGTTTCTTATCTAATAGAGAAACTATGAAGTTCAATTAGCCTTTCATAAATCCTTCTTTTTCCCCAATAGTTTTTTGAGTAAGTTTAGTGAGCCCTGTTTGATTTTAATGGAGGTTGTGGTCAATTTATAATTAGTGAAGAATCATCATCCCTATGATATTTGCGCTGTAATCTAAACACGGAAGGACACAGCGTACTAGTCATATACTCCTCTGTGTTGCTGATGAGTTTAAAATGTTTCTCTCTAGTTGTGTTGCTATCAGTTATGGGGCATTGACTTTGGCATGGAGTCCTTCATTGAAACTAAGTCTTTAATTCTGGTGATAATAAACTCACCACGTTTTTCTTACGTCAAGTTCCTAGATGTGTTCAAGTCTTACTTGCTACTATGAAGGAAATCTTATTTCTTAGTTATTATTGGTATATTGATTGTTGTAACTAGATTTTTTTGGTCTTCCAGGTAAATGAATCAAATCATCTGCAAACAATGAATTGTGTCTCTTCCAGGTTCACTCCCATTTAATTTCCTTTTCTCTTTCTATCAACCAGGACAGTCTCCACCTTGACTGCAGTGGGACGTGGGGGAGAGAATTCCATCTGTCCTCAGGAATGCGGGATGTGGGTGAGGGACACTGTCTATCTTGATTGTGGTAGAGGCCGCATGACTGAACTTACGTGTGAACTCCCACTCGGTGGCCCACCACAGAGGATGAACCCCTCTGTACGTAAATTATGTATCAATGAACCCTAATAACTTCTACCACAGTAGACAGAGTGGTGATGCAGAGATTAAGAGCTGGCAAAAGATTACACAAAATAAATCAGGTCCGAAATTCCTGCTGAGAAAGGAAAATAAGCCTTCACCTTGTCAACCATGTAAGAGCCGCAAATAACAACGTTCGCCTCTCAGGTGAGGTAAGACCTACGCTGTAATGCGTCATTTGAATAATTAAGAACATATGTCATAAACCAGATATGAAAACGCTGGGTGTCTGACTGCCCGAGGCGTAAGGAAGACGACTCATCTCACTCGCCTCAGACGCACCCAAGGGAGCAATTCTGAAAACCAACGATTCATCGTCAGCTGTGAAAACCACTTGGTTTCCATTTCTAACGTAATAAAAAAGTGGGAAAAATTAGCCAGGTATTTACTCTCGGCTATAAATCCCAGGATTTACCTCTAACTTGCTATCGTTCCCGCCTGCATCCTGCAGTCAGGACCCAGCACACGGGCCACGCCCCAGCGTCACCCCATCTTCGCAGAGCTCCCCAGCAGCAAGCCACGCTCCTCTCTTCATTGAGACAGGTCTGGACAGCTCTGAACCCCGCCACTCTCTCTCAGACGAAGACCGTTCAGCCCTCCTGCTCGCACGGGACGGCTGTGCCCACCGCACGCAGAGCACGGTGGCTCCGCACCTGCCGGGTCAGGCCACCTGGTGGGACTGGCCGCCCTGTCTGTCACCTTCGTGACCTTGTACAGCCTCACCTCCCTGAGTGTCTCATCTATAAAATGGGGCTAAAGGTAGCATCAGCTTCCGCGCACAGATCTGAGAACTGAGTTCCTATAAATGAGCTGTGACCTGGCGCATGATGAACGCCACCCCTTCGCTAATGTCGCTCGCACCCTCCACGAGGACAATGACACTGTGTCTCCTCTACTTTGATTCAAACGTGAGAAGACACCGCGGGGAGCCCAGGGCCTGTCTGTGGGCTCCGAGTGCCCAGGAGGGGTCAGGAAAGGGAGCGTCTCCCAGCGAGCAGTCCTGTGGCCGCCCCACTAGATGACAGGTGGGGGCCTGGGGGACAGAGGGGACTGGGTGCAAGCCCCAGGGGACCCAACCAGCAGTAAGCAAAGCTAAGCCGTCACATTCACCCTGACAAAGTCCCATTTTCCTGCGTGATGGCCCAGGATACCAGGTTTAATCTGGCCCCTGGTCAGATAAGTCGTGTGGCCCCGGGGTCACCCACCAAGCGTCCCTGCAACACAAGTGTCCTCGTCACCTGTCTTCTGCAGGAGCTGCTCCCACAAACTGATCCAGTGAACGTGTAGCTGAGGTCCAACACTGCTAAGTTCCTGAAGAGGAGGCATCTTAATGACTGTGGTAGTCTGCATTTCCCTTCGTCAAAACCCTCGGAACTCCCCAATCTCTGCTTCTGTTGAGACGTGATCGGCCAGGCCACCTGGCTGCAGAGACACGTCCGACGGTCAGACTGAGGCAGGGGTGGTGTGTGGAGACGCAGACCCGGCTGAGGCCCAGAGGCCCCACCCCCCACTGGGCACCCACGCCAACGCCCCCTCCCAGGCTGCACGCTGTCCCCTCGGCGACGGAAACCCTCAACAGGACTCTCGCTGACAGGGGCAGAAAGGGAAGAGATTCACTCTGGAATAAAAGTTTAAAACCGGCTTGTACTTGAGAACCTGCGCTTCCCGCCGACGTGGCCGAGGAGGCTGGAGAAGGAGCTCCTCCCCACGCCCCCTGGCTGCCCACCTGCTGGGTCCCAGGTTTCCGGAGAGACGCTGTGTGGACGATCAGGGCCTCTCCAGAGTCCTGGCGTTCCCAACCCCTGGTCAGAACTGCAGGCCTCCCCTCACCCTCGGCCCCAGCCCCACCTCTCCCGAGGACAGCTGGCCCACCGGCCCCTCGGCCTGGCTCGCTCAGAGTCCTGGGCCGGGCCGGGCTGGGCCGGGCCGAGCAGCAGGGCCTGAAGTCTCTCCAGATGGGCTCAGGGGGAAGCCAAGGCGGAGCGCTCCCAAGACTTAAATTCTATCATTTCATTACGCCTCAAAGGCCTCTAATCCAGAATAAATATTTCCACTTCGTTTAGAGCTGCTGAAGTCCAACATGTGGAAATGTTTTGTGGTCACCCTCCTGGCTTCTCCCCACCAGCAATTCCAGTAATTCAACGTCACGCTCTCCGACCCGGCGGCGTTTCTGCCGGGGGAGATGGTCCCCGTGACTCAGGGCTGACCCAGGGGCCCAGGATGTGTCCCCTCCAGAACAGTCCGTGTGCCGGGCTGGAGGACAGGTCCCGGGCACGCGTCCGTCAGAGTCCCAGCCACGACGACGCCCATGTCCTCGGAAGTGAGCAGGGCCTCTGTGCTGAGCTGCTGCAGGGTCTGCCTGAGCCCCAGAGCTGGCCGCCCTGCGTCGGGGAGCACTTGTTCCTGAGACACCGCAGGACCACAGGGTGGACCCTGCCGTGAGAGTCAGGCACACCACGAAACGCTGTGTTTGGTGTGAGAAGTGGTGGTGGAGGCGTGGGGACACTCGGCAGTGTGGGTGGGCATGGATGCCGTGCTCCTGTGGGGGATTCTGCCCACGGAGGAAGGGAGGCACCTGCCACCGATGGCGGGGGCACCACCAGCTCTGTGACTGCCCTGTAGAAGGCGGTCAAGTGGCTGACCCACCACAGTCCACACGCCGGCTCTCTCTGCACACGTGCCCTGTGCACCCACGGTCCTTAGACACATGCGGAGAACCAGACGGGCATCCCGGGCCAGCTCCGGCAGCAAACAGAGCGCTTCACGTCACCAGGAGCATGAGCTGCATCTCTGTCCCTCCCTGTCACTCTAAAGAGCCAGGACACGTGTCCATGGCCCAGAACCCTCCAGAAATGAAGCCTCACCACCTCCAACCACCTGAAACGTCACCTGTGTCGACAACGGGGCCACACTCGGCTCCTGGATGTCTAGTGGCTATTTTATACTGTCCACCAGCCACGGAGCAGCCACGAGAGGAAAAAATCCCATCTGCACAGACGTGTGGGCTGTGATGCCCACTCGGGATCTCACCTGTCACAGAACTTGTTGATGTTTGTGACGAGGCATAGCCTGTATTTCAAACATACAGGAGTTATGCACAAAATATAACAAGAGGAAAAGTAAACTAACGTAGGCAGGCTCTAAACCAGTAAACCTGTTCACGGACAGAAATGAAACAGCAAGAGCCAGCACCTTGGGGACACTGGCTGGTGGCAGGACACTCTGCACAGGGCCCTGGAGTCACAGCCAGGCAAGGCTCAGGCCGGGGACACTCTGCACAGGGCCCTGGGGTCACAGCCGGGCAAGGCTCAGGCCGGGGACACTGCACAGGGCCCCGGAGTCACAGCCGGGCAGGGCTCAGGCCGGGGACACTGTGCACAGGGCCCTGGGGTCATAGCCGGGCAAGGCTCAGGCCGGGGACACTCTGCACAGGGCCCTGGAGTCACAGCCGGGCAAAGCTCAGGCCGGGGACACTCTGCACAGGGCCCTGGGGTCACAGCCGGGCAAGGCTCAGGCCGGGGACACTCTGCACAGGGCCCTGGAGTCACAGCCCTGGAGTCACAGCCGGGAAAAGCTCAGGCGGGGGGACACAGCCTCTCCTGGGAGGAGACCCACAGAGCTGTCACAGCCGCCGTCTGACCCGGGCCCGGGAGGAACTGCGCTCAAGTGCCAGCAAATTTGGAAAGTGAATCCAAACTGAGGGAGAGAGCAGAAAGGACTGAGCCTGTTTCTCAGCCGAAAACACATCTGTGAACTGAAAGTTCAAACACACAAGGCCCTGGCCGGTTGGCTCAGCGGTAGAGCGTCGGCCCAGCGTGTGGAAGTCCTGGGTTTGATTCCCGGCCAGGGCACACAGGAGAAGCGCCCTCCCCCACTCCTTCCTCTCTGTCTCTCTCTTCCCCTCCCGCAGCTGAGGCTCCATTGGAGCAAAGATGGCCCGGGCGCTGGGGATGGCTCCTTGGCCTCTGCCCCAGGCGCTAGAGTAGCTCTGGTCGCAACAGAGCGACGGCCCGGAGGGGCAGAGCATCGCCCCTGGTGGGCATGCTGGGTGGATCCCAGTCATGCCTCCCTGTTTCCAACTTCAAAAAAAAACTAAATAAACAAACAAACAAACAAACAGGTGCATGTTCAATGCTGAGAGACAGAAAACCAAGTAACATTAGGGAGATAAGTGCATGCCAGCTGAATTTGAAATAAAAACACAGCCTGAAAAATAATTTAAAATAAATATGCTTATCATTCTCAAAGAAGTGAATTGGGCAAAATCCCAATAAACAAAGAAGAAGTTGTTTTACACACTGCAGTAGAACATGAGGAGGCAGCCGTGTTCAAGACCACGCTGGAAACAAAAGCGCACATCGACCGGGAAAGGCAGGGCGCTGCCGGCCCAGACAGAGCCCGCTGAGGGGAGACTGTGAGAGGACCCTCCAAACTCCCGCCTAGGGAGACAAGGTGCTGTGAACATACGGGAACGAGCTGCAAGCCGCGGACGACACTTTGTTTCCCATAGAGTTCAGAACACAATAATGAAGGCAACTGCGAAGAAACAACCTTGGATGAGGTCAAGGAGCAGCAGGAGACACCAGCGTTGTTCAACCACCAGTGCGCAGACCAGTGCTGGCCTGGGAGCGAGATCACCGCCCTGATGGAGAAGCATCGCGGACAGCGCCCACACACGCCACCCGTTTAACACGCCAGGTTCTGAGCGTGTGACGGGAGCTCCTCTCAGCCATCCCCACACAGAGCAGAGCATATGGGCTCCCTCTACGTGCCCGACACTGTCCCAATGTGGATAAAACATCCGTGTCACCAATCCAACCATCAGGAAAAATACAGGAAGGAGGACGCTGCTTCAAGGTCGTTATAAAAAGGACTCCAGCCAATACGAGAATACAAACTGCGGTGACCTCGGACACAGGACAGCAACAGCACGCAGGTCCTAGGAGGAGCTCTTCCCAGGAGCGGAGACAGTGGGCTCCCCCGTGGGCCTGGGCAGCTGGGCTCTCCCCACGATCTGACCAGACCCTGCGTCCCAGCTGCTGTCGAGGCAGGTGGAACAAGAGAGCAGCACTCTGAGGTCACCTTGGGTCACCTGGGAAGCCTCAATGCCGCACTGACCAGGGACACAGGCTGGACACAGCCATGGAGGCTGCTCGGTGCACGCTGGCCCAGGGGGTGACCACGCCGGCCCGGGAAGTGACCACGTTGGCCTGGGGAGTGACCACGCCAGCCCGGGGGGTGACCGCGCCGGCCCGGGGAATGACCACGCTGGCCTGGGGAGTGACCACACGGGCCCGGGGAAGTGACCGGGGAAGTGACCACGCTGACCCGGGGAGTGACCACGCCGACCCGGGGAGTGACCACGCTGTCCCGGGAAGTGACCAGCAGGGTGACACTCTCCAACCCTTGCTCGACTTGACTCAGGAGAGCTGAACACCACAGACAGGGCCACACCGGTCCCACTGAGGACGGCCACTGGCCGCACGCCCGTCACAGGGCCAGGGGTGTCTGCCCCAGCACCCCGCCAGCCGCCCCACGCCCTGGGCCCGGATGGGTGCTGATGGGGGAAGGAGGGAGCAGCTGACACGCAGAGAGAAAGGGAGGCAGGCACCACGCCCCCCTCACATGCGGGACGCAGCCCTCCAGGACCCGACAGACAGCGGACAAGACCATCTGTCTGCACGCCATGTGGCACCTGTCCCTCCGGTGGTTCTGCCCCCAGGCTTGTCACGCCGTCACGTGAGCTCAGGCAGGTGCTCTCGCAGCCCCGATTCCTGCTGCTGCCTCAACAAACGACCTCAGACAGAGTGGCTCCAACCACCACCGACGTGTCATGTCAGGACGGGGCCCCACTGCGCTGGCACTGCGGTGTCCACAGGAACCCTCGCATCGGGGCTGACCTTGCACCTCGGCCCGCGGCCCCTTCCCAAAGCTGGTGACACCAACCCTCTCCTGCCCTCTCTGCTTCCTCCTGAGGACCCTGGGAGCCCCGGGGACCCTGGACGGCCCAGTGACTCCGATCAAGCTCAGTGACGAGCACCTCCCCCCTTCACCCCGTCTGCTCACACCTCCACGGCCAAGTCACACGGGCCGGTGCTGGCGGCCACCTGCTCACGCCCCCATGGCCAAGTCACACGGGCCGGTGCTGGCGGCCACCTGCTCACGCCCCCACGGCCAAGTCACACGGGCAGGTGCTGGCGGCCACCTGCTCACGCCCCCTCCGCCAAGTCACACGGGCAGGTGCTGGCGGCCACCTGCTCACGCCCCCTCGGCCAAGTCACACGGGCCGGTGCTGGCGGCCACCTGCTCCTTCCTGGAGAGGAGTGAGACCTGAGCAGACAAGAGGTGAGTCTGGTCAAACTAGTTCTTCTAGAGGCCAAAAAAACCCCACCATGTTCTGCAGGTCCCCCCGAAATCCCAGTGGCTAATCCCACGCAGCCTCTGCCTCGGCGAAGTGAAGATCAGATGATCGTCATGCGTCACACGCTTCCTCAGGACACAGGCGCCAGGACGCGGGGTGTCGGCTGGTCCCGGTCCCCGGCCTCGTGATGAGAACTGGAGTCCAGAGTGAGGACCCCAGGTTCCAGAGGCCACTCCATGGACGGGCCCCCGACTGAGGGCTCACACACAGCAGCGCTGACGGGAGCCCCGCCCGGCCCTGCCCGGCCAGTCGCCACAGGGCGACTTCACGAGGAAACAGACTCAGTCCGGGTGACGCGGTGACGTCCCAGGCTGGAGACAGCAGCCAGCGCGACGGTCGGATGAGCCTCCGACGCTGACAGACGCCGGCCCTCGCCCGCACGGCGTCACTGGTTCTGGGAAGCTTTACAAACGGACGAGTTCGGGGAACAGGGTTCTCTTCCTGGGCTTCCAACAGCTTCCCAGACACCCCAGCCTGTCATCCCCTCCTTTGTTCCCGGCTCCTTTTTTTTTTTTTTTTTTGGAAGGAAGATGAGAGAGTTTGGGAAAAATGCAAACTTCGACGTGTTCGCTTCATGCTTCAGGGACCTCTGAGCCCACGCGGCTCGCTTGCATTTCTCGACTCTGCCCTCATTTCCTGGGCCTGCCCCGGAATCCCCGGCCACATCGAGTGAAGACCAAGTCCCAGCCACGCTCCGGTCACCCAACAGCCTCTTCCCGCTATTTCAACCCGGATCCATCCGGCTGGCACAAGGTTTTGGCCAACAGCCATACAATTAAAAACCAAACAGTCTATCCCTGGCAGCTGAGCTGCTAAGCCATGACAAGAAAGGTTTCCTAATAAATGAGACAAAGTTCTGGTTTAAAGTATCAGCGACAGATTCAGGCAGGCTAGACTCAGAGGTGTGTGCTGGGCGCCAAGATTTATTTTAAAATGCACCAGAAACCAGGTGGGCTGTTGAGTGGGCGGAGGGAAGACAGACGGCCGTTCTGTGGTAAATAAAGCGTGTGGTGCGGGGGGGGGGGGGGGGGGTGTTGTCACCGCACCCCCCCCCACGGTGTTGTCTCTTATCACAGGCTGACGGCATCTTAGACGGGGGTTCCACGCTGCCCACGGGGACATTTTTCAAGGTTCTCATGAAAAGCAGTTATTTTAGGCTCCTTTGTTCTGCTCTGCCTGCCATCTGACCCAGATCCCCACCTGAGACTGGCCAGGACAGACGGTGTGGCCAGGACAGACGGTGTGGCCAGGACAGACGGTGTTACTGGGCCATCGTCCTACCTGCAGGGCGATCGGAGGCCTGCAGCGTCACGCGTGACAGGGAACGCACAACACGCAAGTGTTTCCTTTGACCAGGACAGTCGATCGTCTGAAACCTCGTCAGCCTTCATCTCACTGGTCAGGTTGCCGCAGGGTGTTCTGAAGATTCTGGTAAGCTCCAACCAGTTAAAGATCACTTGCTAATTGTCAGGTCCAGGTCTATTTGTGACAGCTCTTGGGTGGGAATGGGGGGGTGGACAAAACAGAGAGAGAGAGAGAGAGTGCCTGCCCACCTCACGCAGGAGCAGAGGGGTGTCCCACATTTTACACCTGTCCCTGCATTTCAGGGGCTGCCACCTCACCATCAACTGAAAGCGACTGACCTGCAACGCAGCGGAAGCTTGATAAACATCGAGGAAGACCCAGGGCAAGCCCACCAATGCTCGCCGCAGAACAAACACGCTCAATTAAAGTCACATGTGTAGGGACGAGGCTGGTGTGGGGTCGGCTGTATCTGTGAAAAGCCATCCCCAAAGAAAAGATCTGTAGCCTTTCATGGCCGGTCATCACTAGCAATGAACATCTGCAATCAATCTTGATGACAGAAAATGCTAACTTTCCCAAAGAAAATAATTTCATTCATCTGTAGATATTACAAAAAGTAATAATTTATAATATTTTGAAAGTCGCCAGTGACAAGATTGCAGAACCCTCCTTTCCTTTCTTATTTTACAAGGATACCATGGCCTCAACTTTTCCTCTTGGCCCACGGAGCCCGTCATGTGTCCTCTCTGGCCCCCGACCAAGGGCAGTTTCGCAACCCTTGCTCTGGACATCACTTCAGCCCCGAGTTATACTTAGCATGTTTGGCTAATGCCCTCGTCTGTCATCATCTCACAGTGTGGTAAGTTACCACTCACAGAAAACTGAGGGTGGACGGGTGGGTGAGTGAGGGATGGACAAGCTCCTGTTCTGTGACCACAACGCGTCCCGCGTCCGCTGCTTTGCTGAGAAGGGGGCGGGGTCGTGAAGGGGCTGTGACTGCAGAGCAGGGTCGCTGGAGGCCCCCGCCCGCCGGAGGCTCCCACACCTGCCTCTGCTGTGCACGTGGTCTCCCTTCAAACAGAGGATTCCAGACCACGTAATAGCTCTGCCGGGTATACACAAAATACTATTCAGCATTTCCTTCTGAACGCAGAGAGACGGAAAGGTCACGGCGTGTGTTTTAAACTTGCCCTTCGATAGCAATAGCTTGGCGTTTCCCAAGTTACAGCATCTTCTTATCAAGTGTGAAAAATTTATATCCAGAGGTCTTCGAGATGTAACTACTGGCCCTGGCGTGTGGATGTCCCAGGTTCAATTTCCAGTCAGGGCACACAGGAGAAGTGACCATCTATTTCTCTTCCCCTCCCTCTTCCCCCTCTTCCCCCCACCCTACAGCCAGTGAATCAATTAAGCGTGGCCCCAGGTGCTGAGGATAGCTTGGTTGGTCCAAGTGTGTCAGCCTCAGGTGCTAAAAATAGTTTGGTACTCAAGCATCAGCCCCAGATGGGGTTGCCATGTGTATCCTGGTCAGGGTGCAAATGGGAGTCTGCCTCACTGTCTCCCCTCCTCTCACCTGAAAAAAGAAGGGAGGAAGGGAGGGGGAGAGGGAGAAGGAGACAGAGGGAGAGGGAGAGGGAGAGGGAGAGGGAGAGGGAGAGGGAGAGGGAGAGGGAGAGGGAGAGAGAGAGGGAGAGAGGGAGAGGGAGAGAGAGAGAGAAAGAGAGAGAGGAAAAGAAAAGAAAGAAAATGTAACTACTGTTCACTCACCGGAAAAAATGAAAAGTCTGTATTTATCTTTTCAGTAACCCAATACTTTGATTTTTGATAACAAAATTTAATTTTAAATGTAATTGAAGTAAATTCTTTTTCAAGGTTTCAATGATAAATTCTGACACAACTTTAAGTCTTTCCTGTTGTCATGTATTACCATTAAATTAACAGAACAAGTCTCTAAAGATTACAGAATTATCAAACACTAAACCATCTCTCCTCCTGGCTCCTTGCTTCCCCTGAGGAAAGAAAAATGACAAATATCAGGTTCTGGCCTTTAGCTTTCCACACTGAATCTCCAACTGCATAAAAAAGCAGAGTGAAACAAACACACAAAACTACCGGGAAGCCTCCTCTACAAACAACTGCACTGTCTTCCTGAGTCTAGCAGTTCAATAAATCACTATGCAAACGACCACGTATGGGCAGGCTGGTCACCTCCAGCTGCTCTACCCCGTGGGACCAGTGACAGTGACGGGGTCACCTGAGGCTGGTCACCTCCAGCTGCTCTATCCCGTGGGACCAGTGACAGTGACGGGTTCACCTGAGGCTGGTCACCTCCAGCTGCTCTATCCCGTGGGACGAGTGACAGTGACGGGGTCACCTGAGGCTGGTCACCTCCAGCTGCTCTATCCTGTGGGACCAGTGACGGGGTCACCTGAGGCTGGTCACCTCCAGCTGCTCTATCCCGTGGGACCAGTGACAGTGACGGGGTCACCTGAGGCTGGTCACCTCCAGCTGCTCTATCCCATGGGACCAGTGACGGGGTCACCTGAGGCTGGTCACCTCCAGCTGCTCTATCCCGTGGGACCAGTGACAGTGACGGGTTCACCTGAGGCTGGTCACCTCCAGCTGCTTTATCCTGTGGGACCAGTGACAGTGATGAGGTCACCTGAGGCTGGTCACCTCCATCTGCTCTATCCTGTGGGACCAGTGACAGTGATGAGGTCACCTGAGGCTGGTCACCTCCAGCTTCTCTATCCCGTGAGACCAGTGACAGTGACGGGGTCACCTGAGGCTGGTCACCTCCAGCTGCTCTATCCCGTGGGACCAGTGACAGTGACGGGTTCACCTGAGGCTGGTCACCTCCAGCTGCTCTGTCCCGTGAGACCAGTGACAGTGACGGGGTCACCTGAGGCTGGTCACCTCCAGCTGCTCTATCCCGTGGGACCAGTGACAGTGACGGGGTCACCTGAGGCTGGTCACCTCCAGCTGCTCTATCCCGTGGGACCAGTGACAGTGACGGGGTCACCTGAGGCTGGTCACCTCCAGCTGCTCTATCCCGTGGGACCAGTGACAGTGACGGGGTCACCTGAGGCTGGTCACCTCCAGCTTCTCTATCCCGTGAGACCAGTGACAGTGACGGGGTCACCTGAGGCTGGTCACCTCCAGCTGCTCTATCCCGTGGGACCAGTGACAGTGACGGGGTCACCTGAGGCTGGTCACCTCCAGCTGCTCTATCCCGTGGGACCAGTGACAGTGATGAGGTCACCTGAGGCTGGTCACCTCCATCTGCTCTATCCTGTGGGACCAGTGACAGTGATGAGGTCACCTGAGGCTGGTCACCTCCAGCTTCTCTATCCCGTGAGACCAGTGACAGTGACGGGGTCACCTGAGGCTGGTCACCTCCAGCTGCTCTATCCCGTGGGACCAGTGACAGTGACGGGTTCACCTGAGGCTGGTCACCTCCAGCTGCTCTGTCCCGTGAGACCAGTGACAGTGACGGGGTCACCTGAGGCTGGTCACCTCCAGCTGCTCTATCCCGTGGGACCAGTGACAGTGACGGGGTCACCTGAGGCTGGTCACCTCCAGCTGCTCTATCCCGTGGGACCAGTGACAGTGACGGGGTCACCTGAGGCTGGTCACCTCCAGCTGCTCTATCCCGTGGGACCAGTGACAGTGACGGGGTCACCTGAGGCTGGTCACCTCCAGCTTCTCTATCCCGTGAGACCAGTGACAGTGACGGGGTCACCTGAGGCTGGTCACCTCCAGCTGCTCTATCCCGTGGGACCAGTGACAGTGACGGGGTCACCTGAGGCTGGTCACCTCCAGCTGCTCTATCCCGTGAGACCAGTGACAGTGATGGGGTCACCTGAGGCTGGTCACCTCCAGCTGCTCTATCCTGTGAGACCAGTGACAGTGACGGGGTCACCTGAGGCTGGTCACCTCCAGCTGCTCTATCCCGTGGGACCAGTGACAGTGACGGGGTCACCTGAGGCTGGTCACCTCCAGCTGCTCTATCCCGTGAGACCAGTGACAGTGACGGGGTCACCTGAGGCTGGTCACCTCCAGCTGCTCTATCCCGTGGGACCAGTGACAGTGACGGGGTCACCTGAGGCTGGTCACCTCCAGCTGCTCTATCCCGTGGGACCAGTGACAGTGACGGGGTCACCTGAGGCTGGTCACCTCCAGCTGCTCTGTCCCGTGGGACCAGTGACAGTGACGGGTTCCCCTGAGGCTGGTCACCTCCAGCTGCTCTATCCCGTGGGACCAGTGACAGTGACGGGTTCCCCTGAGGCTGGTCACCTCCAGCTGCTCTGTCCCGTGGGACCAGTGACAGTGACGGGGTCACCTGAGGCTGGTCACCTGCAGCTGCTCTATCCTGTGGGACCAGTGACAGTGACGGGGTCACCTGAGGCTGGTCACCTCCAGCTGCTCTATCCCGTGGGACCAGTGACAGTGACGGGGTCACCTGAGGCTGGTCACCTCCAGCTGCTCTACCCCGTGGGACCAGTGACAGTGACGGGTTCACCTCAGGCTGGTCACCTCCAGCTGCTCTATCCCGTGGAACCAGTGACGGGTTCACCTCAGGCACCAGCTTCCGTTTCTCTCCGGCAATCAAACGTGGGAAAGGCAGAGTCAGAAACTCAAGCATTTCAAAGCCTGCTCATAATCTGAATCCTAGTTAACAAAAAAATTAAAATTTAAAAGTCTAACAAGTCTACCAAATTGAAGCATAACCATGAAACGAAAGGGGAATCTCCCAGTGTTTTTCCATTTAGTCACTCTGCTCCAGGAGAAGCTAAAATTAGCGGAGCCTGCTCAGGGACAGCCAGTCAGAGCGCGCCCAGCCATCACACGGCTCGCTGGGCCACACGCAGCCAGATTCCAATTACGTGATTTAAAGTGTGTTTAACGGTTGCAAACATGAGCATTTCAGCACTGGAATGCACCAGAAACATCTGTTTGTTCTTGCCTCCTTAGATGTTCGAGATACTGGCTTGAATCACCTCTGATTTTACATGAAGGAGGTCACAGTCAGTATTTTGAATAGGGAAAACGGAGTGCCTGGCTGGCAGGCCTGATGTAGTCCCTTCACCTGAAAACAAAATCCGTGAAGAGACAGGAAGGAGACAACGCAGAAAGCTAAGAGTCAGTAAATGCACTTCCATGAAGTCAAGAGTACATGAGAAAAACATTAAAAGAGGTTTCAACTATTTATTATTGCAACATAAACTACCCCCAAACCGACTGGTTTGACATAACCACCACTTTCTTGCCTTTCCTGGCTTACAGGTCAGGAGATGGACCAGTTGGGTCACACTGATGACAGTCACCAAGGTGCTCAGCCCGGCCTGCTCAGGGGGGACCCGCATGGCCTCTCCGGCGGGGACCTCCGCACAGTGGCTCCGGGTCCAAGAGGGAACCTTCTCGCGAACACAGCAGAAGTTACAGGGGCGAGTATGGCTCGGCCTTGGTGTCGTTCTGTCTCGCCTGAGTGGTCGAAACAGTCCTGAGAACAGGGGTCCCCAAACTACGGCCCGTGGGCCACATGCAGCCCCCTGAGGCCATTTATCCGGCCCCCACCGCATTTCTGGAAGGGGCACCTCTTTCATTGGTGGTCAGTGAGAGGAGCATAGTTCCCATTGAAATACTGGTCAGTTTGTTGATTTAAATTTACTTGTTCTTTATTTTAAATATTGTATTTGTTCCCGTTTTGTTTTTTTTTACTTTAAAATAAGATATGTGCAGTGTGCATAGGGATTTGTTCATAGTTTTTTTTATAGTCCGGCCCTCCAATGGTCTGAGGGACAGTGAACTGGCCCCCTGTGTAAAAAGTTTGGGGACCCCTGCCTAAGAGCAACCCCGCTCCCGAGCAGGGCACACAGGCTCTCTCACCTCTGCATGGGAAAAAAATCAAAGCATTTTTAGCCACATTTCAGAATCCTTGATTCGGAACCCCACTGTCTGTCCCCAGATTCAGAATTCATCCATCTGACATAGTCACATCTCTTCAGAGACGGAACGTGCAGAACGCAACCTGGCCCGCGCGGGAGCGTCTGGAGGACGGCACGGCCCTCCGAGCAGCCCAGCGCTAGCCACACGGTCCTCCAGGCCCGGCCCCAACGGCCGGGGTGCGAGCCCTGCAGCCGTCTTGCGCCTGTGGGCCTGCTCGCTCTGTACGCAGCGTCCACTCTTTGCCAGGTTCTGAGCTGCAGATGCAGACCCAGCAATAAAGAAGTCCTCACCACTCCAAGGACGGAGGTGCCAGAGGGCGCCGGCAGGAAGAGGTCACACTTCATGGGACAGAGGCCCCACGGGGACCTTGCACTCCACTGTGGCTTCCAGCTTTATCTCAGAGCCACTGACATGCACAATGTGACCGTTGACAAAGTCCAGGTTCCAATAATGCTCACAGTATTTCAGAATGAATAAAGAGAGAGAACAAGATCAGAATCTTCACAAGAAATACTAGCCAGACTGTTCAGACCTGTATGAACATAGACACACACATACCCATTCAAGCATGAACATACATTCTTTTTTTTTTTTTGTATTTTTTTTTTTCTGAAGCTGGAAACGGGGAGAGACAGTCAGACAGACTCCCGCATGCGCCCGACCGGGATCCACCCGGCACGCCCACCAGGGGGCGACGCTCTGCCCACCAGGGGGCGATGCTCTGCCCCTCTGGGGCGTCGCTCTGCCACGACCAGAGCCACTCTAGCGCCTGGGGCAGAGACCAAGAAGCCATCCCCAGCACCCGGGCCATCTTTGCTCCAATGGAGCCTTGGCTGCGGGAGGGGAAGAGAGAGACAGAGAGGAAGGAGGGGGTGGGGGAGGGAGAAGCAAATGGGCGCTTCTCCTATGTGCCCTGGCCAGGAATTGAACCCGGGTCCCCCGCATGCCAGGCCGACGCTCTACCGCTGAGCCAACCAGCCAGGGCCTGAACATACATTCTTAAAATGTAAAATAAAATATTTTCAAACTAAATCCCTCAATGTCATAAAAGGATAACACACTAAAGCCATATCGGATTTATTCTAAGAATAAAGGTAGGTTGAACGATTCTAAAACCATCATTTTAACCTACCAAATTATCAGGAAAAGAAACACACATCTGGTCATTTCAATAGCTGCAGATTAGCAAATAAGAAATAAAAGGGAACTTTTTAATTTTATAAATAGTAAATTTTAAAAAGTAACGATAATTTTAAAAATCTATAAAACATCAAACTTGATGAATTGTGGAAAGATTTATCTATGAGACTGGGAACAAGGTCTCCCCACTCACACTCCACCTTCTACTGGAGGATTTAGCCAGTACAGTAAAAAAAAAAAAAAAAAAAAAAAAAAAAAAACACAGAAAAAAAATGAGAAGTGACAGACTATGAAGAAAGAAATAATACTGTCATCATTCACACATTCTGTGTAAAAATAAGTCTCATTAATCACAGATTATGATTTTGTAGAACAGGCTCTACTAATATATCCTCATCAGAGTGTAGAAGATTACTGAATATGAAATTAATATAGAAACCTCGATTGTATTTCTATATATGAACAAAATATAGAAAATAAATACTGTAAAAGACACCATTTTGAATAGAATCTGAAATTTCAAGTTCCAAAATTTAACAAAAGGTGTGTAAAACATTCTACACAGGAAATTGTCAGACCTTGAAAGAAAACCTAAATACACAGAAATGTCAGGTTCATGGACGAGTCAATACTGTCAAGATGTTTTCCCAAATAATCTATTAGTGTAATTTAATTCCAGCAAAATTTCCCATAGGTATCTTTTTATGGAACTGAGCATTATTTAAAACTAATAAAAAAGTGAAAATGGCAAAGAACATCCAAGACAGTCTTGAAGAATAAGGCAGAAGGAGAGACCCACACATTTGTGTATAAGAGAGAGGGAGGGAGAGAGAGAGAGGGAGGGAGGGAGGGAGAGAGAGAGAGAGAGGGAGGGAGGAAGGGAGGGAGGGAGAGAGAGAGAGAGAGACTGGAAGACAGTAGATAAAATCTAATCTCAACAAATGGTGCTGGGACCACAGATTACTCCAAATTTTTTTAAAAAAACTAAATTCAACACACCCGTGATTTTCTTCTCAAAATAACTTCCAGACAGATTTAATGACTTAATGAAAAGGCAAAACAATAAAGCTTCTATAGATAATAAAGGATCCTATCTTCATTACTTTGGAACAAGGGATGGCTTTTTAAACAGGACCATCGTGTGTAAGAGATCGCCGATAAAACCAGCATCTGTTTGCTCATCGGGGAGCATGGAGTCAAGACAAGCAGTGGGTCCCCTATTCAACGTGTCGAGAAAATACGAACCACGGAACTGAGAGCCCAGAAATTAAAAATAAAATGGCCGATTTTCACCAAGGGT
Organism: Saccopteryx bilineata; assembly: GCF_036850765.1. Lineage (NCBI taxonomy): Eukaryota > Metazoa > Chordata > Mammalia > Chiroptera > Emballonuridae > Saccopteryx > Saccopteryx bilineata. The sequence continues at coordinate 58,399,074 of NC_089501.1, forward strand.
TCTAAGACCATTCAGTGGAGGAAAAGACTTATCCTTTCAATTAATAAGGATGGAATTACTATGTATGCACAAGGAGAAAAAATGGATTGGAACCTCTAACTCACATCACATGAAAATATTAATGCAAAATCAACCAAAGACCTCAACGTGTGAACTGAGACTATAAAATTCTTGAAAGAAAGCAGAAGGGTAAATAATCCTAACTTTTGCTTTGGTAAATGAATCTGATATGATAAGCTTCCAAAAAAACTCGATAAATTGAAGTTCATCAAAATTAAGACTTTTGTGTTAAAGAATACTTTAATTTTTTCTTTTACAGCGACAGAGAGAGAGAGTCAGAGAGAGGGATAGACAGGCAGTAACAGAGAGATGAGAAACATCAATCATTAGTTTTTCATTGTGCGTTGCAACACCTTAGTTGTTCATTGATTGCTTTCTCATATGTGCCTTGACCGCGGGCCTTCAGCAGACCGAGTAACCCCTTGCTTGAGCCAGCGACCTTGGGCTCAAGCTGGTGAGCTTTTTGCTTAAACCAGATGAGCCCGCGCTCAAGCTGGCGACCTCGGGGTCTCGAACCTGGGTCTTCCGCATCCCAGTCCGACACTTTACCCACTGCGCCACCGCCTGGTCAGGCTTAAAGAATACTTCAAATAAAGTCAAGACAGTCCACAGAATAGGAGAAATAGTTGACAGCTATGTATCTGATAAGTGTCTAGTATTTAGAATAAAGATTTATTAAAACTTAACAATAAATGTCAAATATCCCAATTTAAAAATGGACAAAGTATTTGACTAGAATGTCTCCAAAGAATTTGACTAGAATTTCTTCAGAAACAATATTTCTCCAAAGAAGACATAAAGATACACAGATGGCCAACAAACACATAATATATGTCCAACATCATTAGTCCTTAAGGAAATGCTAATTAAGACCAGGAGATAACCACTCTACACCCATTTATTTTCTATAATAAATAACAGAAAACAGTGCCGGCAAATAGGTGGAGACAGTGGACGCTTGCACGTTGCGTGTGGGATTTAGAACAGCGCAGCCACAGGTAGAAGTCTGACACTTCCTCAAACAGTTAAAAAATAGAATTATCATGTAACTCAGAGATCCACTGCTAGGCACACACAAGAGAACTGAAAAGATTGTTTAGACAGAAACTTGCACATGCAGCTTAATAGCAACACTGTTCCCTGTAGACCAGATGTGGAAACCACCCCAAACCCATCAACAGATGGAGAAACAAAGTGTCATCTATCCATACCATGAGATAGTTTCAGCAGTAAAAATGCACGAGGCCCTGACACATGCTACCACACGGATGAATCTTGAAAACATTATTCTAATGACAGATGCCAGGGGAAAAAGGACACATGCTGTAAGATTCCACTAACACGAAATCTTCAGGAGAGGCAAATCCGCGAAGACAGAGATACGTCCGTGCTTGCCGGGGCTTAGGGCTGCGAGGCGGGTCTGACTGTGACAGGTGTGGGGTTCTCCAGGGGGATGAAACTGTTTTGGGAACGGACAGTACTGATGGTTGCACAATATGTAAATGTGCTCGATCCAACTGCACCGCACAGTTAAAACGGTGAATTTTAAGTCATGTGTAAATTATGTCTCAATAAAAACATCTGACAAAAATGCATTCTGAAACATTTCCAGATGAAACACACAGCTGGGATTTGCTTCCACGGGGTCCTGAGCTGAGGGGCTGGACTAGCGCAGGCGAGTGACGAGGCTGATGACCGTTAAACGGTGACGGGAAAACCAGCTCAGGAGGGTGTTCTCCTGACTTGAGACAGACTTGACATGTTGCATACTATAATTATTTGTGAAAGAACTAAGTAAAACTTTATAAAAAGGGCTATTGAGGAGTAGTAGTTATGAAGCTACAGAATCAAAATCGATGGATTTGGTTGGAATGGAAAATACTGTTTAGAAGCAGACCCAAGAACATCCCATGAAGGACCTGGCATTGCAAACTAACGAGAAAAAAAAATGGTTGGTAGTCGGGAGCCCGCTAATCTTTGGGGGGAAAAATAAATGTAGCACCATATATACAATATAATATACAGATTACACTTTAAATAAAATGTAAAATATACAAGAACAAATCATGTAAACATACGACAAAACTAGGAAAATATCAATGAATACATAGTCTTAGGGGAAAGTTCTCCTAAATCTAATAATGAAAACATCTTAGATTTTTTTTTAAAAAAATCACAAAAATTATTGCTAACATATGAAAAGATGTTTATACCTAAAAAAAAGTGTCTCAATGAAAAAAATAATTTAAAGGGTGAATAAATAATTCAAAAAGAAAAAAAGAAGAAATACAAATGCCCAGGATATATACTAAGCCTCATTCCCTTCCTTGCTGCCCACGATCGGAACTGGGCAGAGGCAGAGGATAAGGGGGTTCACCCCAAAGAACCGAAACCGGTCACCCCCTCCTGGGGCCTCCCAGCTTGGGCCCAGCCCTGTGATCTGTGCTACAAATGTTTTAAAATCATAATTTTCACTGTTTGATGCAGATGTACCATATCCTCACATTCTATTTGAAGACATACAAGTTGACTCACACTTTTTAGAGAAAATTCGGCCATATTTGTCAAAAGCCGTTAAAATTGAGGATATTTAAATCAGCAATTACACTTCTAAAAAACACTATAGGGAAGTAACTACAGAAACATAAAAAGTGTATTTACGAGGACGCTCACCACGGCGTCGTGTGTACTGGTCAAGCTAGAAGCTTCCGGCACACAACAATAAAATACGGCGCATGATACCAAATCCCACTATGCGAAAAGTGAGGCTAAGAACAGCGTTTGCAATAAGATGTCCTTTTCCTACGCGTGGGTGTGTCTGTTCACACACATTCAGGAACGGCTTCTGAGAGTTCACGAACAGATGTGTTCACAGCAGTGACCTCCGCGTGTGGGCTCCTCAGAGCTTCCCCATGTTGTCTGTTCACTTTGTCCTGCTCACATTTTCTACTTTCCAAAATGGTGTATGTCGTTCCTTTGAAAAGCGGGGAAGCATCTAGAAATATCTCCGAGGTTTAAAAAAAATAAACCCACCAATGTATTACTTCTGCGCATCTGCCTCTTAAGACTTCCCATCACATGTGCAGCCTGGCCTGCAAATTGTACTAAGACAGAAATTTTCTATCATGGCCAAACCATACTCATTAGGCCAGAACGATGACCTACTTTTTAATTCAATGCTAGCTTGTCTTTTGGTAAATAAATGAGAGAAGTAAGCTTGGGACCTGGCACATGGGAATGCGGCACCATTTTTAAGATTCCGTGATGTTACCACAGGCCAAATGCAGCAAAATCTGTGTGGTTTCAGTGGGGACGATTCGTCACTGTATCTTCGCGGCTGGTACTGCGCAGCTGTGCTGAGCGCTGCTCACCCCGCTCCGTTTATGACTCGCCACCCTCCTGGTGTTGTGCAACAGCCACCAGAGCGGGTCTCTGTGGGAGGGGGCCTGGGCGGCGGGACAACTCAGATGCTGTAGCTTATTCAACACGACTTCTCCAAGCTGGGCTTATAAATCACTTACAGAGAAACTGAGAAGAACCCAGACTCCAGTCCAACTGTCACATTCCTCTCAAGTGACCGCAGTGAGCTCGGGGCTGGGCGCCAGGGCCCGAGGGTGCGCAGGGCCGCAAGCGTTTCCAGACCATCAGGAACAAATACCTTCCCCCGGCCAGATATTAGATCAACGGCCATTAAACATAATGCGATCCATCTTCCGTGGCCCCGACTCAAGAGCTGCAGCACAAACAGCTGCACCCGTGTGACCGGCGGCGTTGGCGCGTCCTGTCACCCCCGCGGGCCCTCGTGCTGCAGGGCGGGCTCGGTCCCAGCTGCGGAGAGCCCGTGGCCCCTCAACCCGAAGGGCACCCCAGCCCAAGGGGTGTCCAGGCCGGACACTGCCTTTCCTACCCCTCCTGCTGCCGGAGCCCAGAGCTGCAAGCATCCCCCCTCCGTGAACAGCACGGGCCCGTCCAGGGGGTCCTCACCACAGGTGTGATCGTGGTTTGGGGGCAGTCTGGGACTTCATTTGCGCACTCGCGTTCCGTGGTAGGCTCCCTGTGCAGGTGGGGGACACGCAGCTCTGACAGCCACGGCCACACCTCCCTGCCCCCCCTCACCTGCCAGGCACGCCTCCTCCCTCCCTGGGAACAGAAATAAAGTGTCAGGTCAATGACCACAGGCTGGAGCCTAAGGTGGTCCTCAGCCACAGCTCGACCCCCGTGGCTAGAACATGACTTTCTGAAGAAGTGCTGCGTTTGCCTGCCTGAGTCATCACTCACACACACCTGCTTCCTGGAAAACCAGCAATGTCTCTGCCTGTGCAAGAGCTTACCTGTGCTTTGATTTCCCAGCCTCCCGCTCATGACAGTCCCTGTAAACCAGACCCTGCCGTTCGTCGGGCCCACACCGCCTGTCACCACATTAACTGCGGCGGCTGTGGTCCGGGTGCTGCACGCACTCAGCTCCGTGGAGACAGGGCCTTGCCAGCCTCCTCCTGACAGCCGTTCACAGCGTCCAGTGATGTTGGTTGAATGAATAGATGAGTAGGTTACATTATATACGTACGAGTATAGTGTCCAGACTTTAATATTTAATAAAAACAAGTGCTGCCTGACCAGGCGGTGGCACAGTGGATATAGCATCGGACTGGGATGCGGAGGACCCAGGTTTGAGACCCAGAGGTCGCCAGCTTGAGCGCGGGCTCATCTGGTTTGAGCAACGCTCACCAGCTTGGACCCAAGGTCACCGGCTCGACCAAGGGGTTACTCGGTCTGCTGAAGCCCCACAGTCAAGGCACATATGAGAAAACAATCAATGAACAACTAAGGTGTCGCCACAAAAAACTAATTAAATTGATGCTTCTCATCTCTCTCCATTCCTGTCTGTCTGTCCCTATCTGTCCTCTCTCTGAGATAGACTCTCTGTCTTTGTACAAAAAACAAACAAACAAGTGCTATTAGTTGTCTTGCTCAGTTTTCGCACTCCGCAGTGTGGTTACAGATTTATGGGGAAGAGTTAGGCGGCACTGGTGTTGTCTGGAATAAAATGACACTCAGCCTTCATTTTGTCTTTTCCATTGGGGTCACCCTGTTGACTCCCGTGAACCGACAGAGTCACCCCTCAATACCACCCGCAGCGCTGAGACTGCGCATGCCACCACCTGTCCGTATGAGAGTCCTCAATTCCACAGTCACCATCTCCCTTCTCTCTTCCGACACAGATGCGAACAGAAAATGTCCCCTGAGGCCACCGCAGGCGAAGGCCCCTCACGCTCTAGGACACGTGTCCCTCCAGGGAGCCCCACTCTGGTGGCTTCCATGCAGCCAATACTCTTTTCCGGCTTCCATGATGGGCATTTGCGTGTGTTCTCGCTATCAAGCACCCTTTGGAAAATTTCCGCATGTTTAGGAGACCCCCCCTCATCAGTCCACACCCCCAGGTGGCTGCAGAGACGGGTCCCAGCAGCCACACGTGGGGGTCACTGACCTCGGTGCATGCAGACACCCCCAGGAGACCTCATCTCTGAGGAAGAGCAGAAGCAGTGTTGGGCACTCCAACCCACTCCCTCACAGAGCCTGGCACGTGTCCCAACTTCTATTCATATTTTTTGTTAAAAAGACTACTTAACACTCTGGTCAACCCTGCAGCAGAACGCCAGATGTGCAGAGATAATTCTCTGCAACTGTCTCAAAAATCTGTTACCTTTCCTCATCTAAAACGCATAGCTTTATGTGACTTATAGCTTTTCATGTGATAAGAGGGTCTGTTTCAGGGCAGGGGGGTGAAATAGGTTCCTTTTACTGTTTGTTAAATGAAATCAAAAGTTTAAGCTCCCGCTTCCAACAGCCTCTCAACCTAGGTCCCCCGGACAGGCAAGCGTGAGCGGACACAGAGGCTCAGGACGGAGTCAGACCCTGAAGAGCGTTTCCCTGGGAGCGGTGTCCCCACAGGGCCACCTGACTGCTGACGTCGGTCCCACGCATGGTCCTGAGCGCCAACGGCGAGTGCTGAGCTGAGGGGCGAGCGCGCAGAGCAGACGCGGCTGTCAGCTAACCGCGCGCTTACAGAGGTGCTTGGGGTGAGGCCGGGACTCTCAGAAGGCCAGGCCTCCCGGAGGAGAGCATCCCCGGGTGGCAGGGTCCTGAGGACAAACAGCAGTGACGTGAGGAGACAAGAGGACAGCGTTTCCCCCAAAAAGAAAGGACACCTGGGAAAGGCTGCGATGTGGGGGACCCAGCACGTGGCCAGACAGAGGGGTGGCCGGCGCAGCACGTGCGGGAGGAAACAGGAGGCGCGGGCAGAGGGACAGGGACAGACAGAGGACGAGCCACACCCCACCTTCTGGGAAGGACTGGGAGCCTCTGGACATAGTGTGTCACCTTCTGGGAAGGACTGGGAGCCTCTGGACATAGTGTGTCACCTTCTGGGGAGGACTGGGAGCCTCTGGACATAGTGTGTCACCTTCTGGGAAGGACTGGGAGCCTCTGGACATAGTGTGTCACCTTCTGGGGAGGACTGGGAACCCCTGGACACAGTGTGTCACCTTCTGGGAAGGACTGGGAACCCCTGGACATAGTGTGTCACCTTCTGGGGATGACTGGGAGCCTCTGGACATAGTGTGTCACCTTCTGGGAAGGACTGGGAGCCTCTGGACATAGTGTGTCACCTTCTGGGGATGACTGGGAGCCTCTGGACACAGTGTGTCACCTTCTGGGGAGGACTGGGAACCCCTGGACACAGTGTGTCACCTTCTGGGAAGGACTGGGAACCCCTGGACATAGTGTGTCACCTTCTGGGAAGGACTGGGAGCCTCTGGACATAGTGTGTCACCTTCGGGGGAGGACTGGGAACCCCTGGACATAGTGTGTCACCTTCTGGGAAGGACTGGGAGCCTCTGGACATAGTGTGTCACCTTCTGGGAAGGACTGGGAACCTCTGGACATAGTGTGTTACCTTCTGGGAAGGACTGGGAGCCTCTGGACATAGTGTGTCACCTTCGGGGGAGGACTGGGAACCCCTGGACATAGTGTGTCACCTTCTGGGAAGGACTGGGAGCCTCTGGACATAGTGTGTCACCTTCTGGGGACGACTGGGAGCCTCTGGACATAGTGTGTCACCTTCTGGGAAGGACTGGGAACCCCTGGACATAGTGTGTCACCTTCTGGGAAGGACTGGGAGCCTCTGGACATAGTGTGTCACCTTCGGGGGAGGACTGGGAACCCCTGGACATAGTGTGTCACCTTCTGGGAAGGACTGGGAGCCTCTGGACATAGTGTGTCACCTTCTGGGAAGGACTGGGAACCTCTGGACATAGTGTGTCACCTTCTGGGAAGGACTGGGAGCCTCTGGACATAGTGTGTCACCTTCGGGGGAGGACTGGGAACCCCTGGACATAGTGTGTCACCTTCTGGGAAGGACTGGGAGCCTCTGGACATAGTGTGTCACCTTCTGGGGACGACTGGGAGCCTCTGGACATAGTGTGTCACCTTCTGGGAAGGACTGGGAGCCTCTGGACATAGTGTGTCACCTTCTGGGAAGGACTGGGAACCCCTGGACATAGTGTGTCACCTTCTGGGAAGGACTGGGAGCCTCTGGACATAGTGTGTTACCTTCTGGGAAGGACTGGGAACCCCTGGACATAGTGTGTCACCTTCTGGGAAGGACTGGGAGCCTCTGGACATAGTGTGTTACCTTCTGGGAAGGACTGGGAACCCCTGGACATAGTGTGTCACCTTCTGGGAAGGACTGGGAGCCTCTGGACATAGTGTGTCACCTTCTGGGGAGGACTGGGAACCCCTGGACATAGTGTATGGGGAGGAACAGGTGTTCCCGAGCGGGGATGAGGGGAGACTCGACCTCCTGAGGATCCATGAAGCCGCGATGGCCACCTGGCATCTCAGGGTCCCCTCACACAGCAGACGGCAGCGAGGACCAGCTGGGTCAGGTCAGGCTGTACGGTCCTGGGCTCAGAGGACAGAGAAGCCACAGGCCAACGGCATCCGCTGAGCCCTCACGCCCGGCATCACACACGGGGAGCAGAAACCATTGCTACAGAAAGGAGCCCTGTTGTCACAGCGGCCTGGGCAGGAGAGACCATAGGTCTTGTCCACTCCAGTGACTGGCATCTGTTTTTACCCCAAGACCCCTGAGGGAGGTGACAGTCCCCTCGGAAACCGTGCACCACCCACCGGCAAAGGTTCTCAAGAGGTAGTAAGCACGCACACGCACATGCGTGTGGGACGCCTGCCGACGGCCCTGACGGGGACCTCGCACACAATGGCAAGAAGTGGTGGCAGGGGACGGGGTGCCCTTATCTCCCCTCGTCCCTGGGGCAGAACCCCGACTCTCAACAGTACAAACGCCGCAGTGACATCACAGACGGCCTTGATCGGCGGAAGCTCTGTCGCCGGGCTGTCTGCGTCGTTGCTCACGGCCGTTAACTTTCGTCAAATAATTTTTGTGTCCATTGAGAAACCATGTTTTGTTTTGTTTTTATTGATGTGAGTTATTACATTAATAATCTTTATTTGTTAAACCAACCTTGCACTCCTAGGATAAATCTCACTTGGTAACGGTGTCTAATCCTTTTCATATATTGTTGGACTTGATTTGCTAATCATTTGTTGAGGATTTTTACATTTATATTTATAAGAGAAACTGGTCTTAATTCTCTGATTTTTTACCAGAGTGACACTGACTTCGGGGACTGGGCTGTGACAGGGTCACTCTGAGTTCTCAGAAGAGTTTGTAGAGAAGACGTTTAATTCTTGAAACGTCTGGTAGGAGTCACCAGTGAAGCCATCCCGTCCTGCATTTTCTCTGTGGAGATTTACTATCACCATGATTATTATTAAAATTTAACCTCTTTACTTTTACAAAGCTATTAAAAGTTTCCATTGATGCTGAGTCCCCTTCAATGAGCCATGCCTTCCTAGGAATCCTCTCGAGCCACGGGAAGGCTGGTCATGCTGTGCCCTCCACTTCTGATTCTGGAGCCTGAGTCCCCCGTGTTCTGCTCGGTCAGCTCAGCTCTTGTCCCTCATTTCCCCACGTGGGGGTTTCAGATATTCTAACATCTGGGAAGATGCAGTTCTCTCATCCGGGCAAAGCTGAAATTATCTGTATCTCCTGCTCACCCATAAGAACATTTAAGTATGAAATATCTCTGTGAACATCTTCTGAGGTCTTCTGTGAACTACTTCAAGTACAATTCCCAAGACGACTGATGTGGAAAATACAACGGACGGCCATTCGCAGGTGGAAGGCGGAGTCGCGCTGAAGGGCTCCCCGGGGTCTGGGGCTCCGTCTCCTCTCGGCTCTGCTGTGAACAGCTGTCCAACCTTCCGTGAGCCCCTCGCTCTCTTCGGGCTCCACGTGGACCCAGACGTCTGCACGGTCCCGTCTGGCACCGCCTGGCAGCCCCGTGAGCTCAGGCACCGTGTCGGAGTAGGAGCGCTGCTCAGTGCCCACCCCTCCCCTTGCCGTGACTTCCTTTAAAACGCAAAGGTCTATAATTAGATTTCCTTGCATCCAGCAACTCAAAGGGACGACAGCCAGCAGCACAGGATCCAGGAAGTATTCTGAATTCTTAGATTTGGCCACAAGGGAAGAAATGAACTCATCTGCCAGATGAACTCTCTCCTTCTTTCTTTTGTACATAAACCATGGAAGAGCCAACGGCCGAGCTGAAAGGCGATAAAAAACTTTCCCGGCCGCTCACCCCACTCTGGGACACCAGGCACCTCAACTTCACCCAGACGGACTCACAAGCTTGAGCCACGTGTGCTCGGTGTTGACATGCAGCGTGACCTCTGCACAGGGAGCTGCAGCCTGAAACGAGACCACCCAAACGTGGGAACTGCCCTCTCCGGGGCGCGAGCGGAGGGTAGCGCAGGAGGTCAGCAGGAGGTCGGAGGAGGCGGCGTGCACGCGGAGCTGGACGGGCTGTTCATGTAAATGAGAGGCGACTGCTTGGCTCCCAGCAGAAAGCACCTGGGTGACCCGTCCCAGACTGGTCTTCACGGAGCCCACACCTTCCCACAGATGCACTTTCTCCTCAAGGGGACGAGGACCAAGAACACACTTGTGACCGAGGGGTTGCCCCACAGAAGCAACCCCGGGCCGCCCCTGCGCCTCTAGGACGTCACCTCTGGAAAGCATCAACTTCACGCCCTGGGCCGACCACAGGGCGGCTCGAGGAGTGGAAACCAGGGCTGAGCTCCAGCCCAGCAGATGAGGCTTCTGTGGCTCCCGCGGAGGGCTCGGTCCCTGTAAGGTCCCCGAGAGGAGAAGCTTCTGAAAATCTGACCGTCGGCTCCGTCAGCGGCACACCGGCGTCTGGGTGCTGTGGGCACACTCAGCCCGCGCCGCCCCAGCAAGCCCACGTGGCACGGGCCTCCTTCCCACACGGCCACTGACCGCTGTCCACTTTATGCCAATTGCTTCCATGAGCCTCGATTCCAGCCACTGTCACTAGAAACCTGGATGGATTTCTAGCCTCTGAGCTTTCCATTTTGGGTGCAGAAAACGGGTAAAACTGGCTCGTTCTCCCAGATTGCTTACAGACGAAGGAAAATGCCACAGAAGGAAGGCTGGTTTCATGCCAGGGGGTCCCCCAGTGCGTGGGCACGCTCACTCTTACAAGGACACCTGGGATGTGCTTTCTGCTCTGGGGATGAGGCCAACAAACAAATGGGTCAGTTAGGACACACAGGAGTCAGAGATCTCACCCAGATTCACGCTCGCCCGTCAGGTCGAGGGTGCAGCCGTCACGCGACACCAGAGGCACAGGAGGTCAGAGGTGCCCGGGGCCGCTCTCCCCTCCTCCCCCGGGGCTCTGAGTGAGCTCGGGGCTCAGTCCACACAGTGGGGACACTGTCGGCTATGGCGCCTCAGACGGCTGTGTGCCTGGTACGAACTTCTCAGACCCGGGACCCTGACCCAGAGGAGGCTGCTCCAAGCACCATGTCGCTAAGAACCCTCTTCCCAGAAAATGCCACGCGTCTGTGCCCCAGGCGGCCGAGTGTCCCCAAGTCAGCAGAGAATGCCCGAGTCCTTGCCTCTTTGTCCTGAGTGCCCCTGCCGTGACCTTCTACGGGACGTGCGGGACAGACGGCAGGCCAGCTGCCTGAGCATGCCCCTGCCAGCCCTGGACAGCAAGGCCCCCCACCTCACGGGGCCGGGCTAGCTGTGACAGGGCCCGGACACCGTTGGAGCCCCTCGCTATGGGGACACCGTAGAGCAAGAGGGCTGCCTAAGTCAGGGGGTCGGACCAGGTCCTTCCAGCCCTCAGCTGTGAGCTGAGATCTCAACACAGCCCGTTCCTGAGAAACCTGGAACATCATCCCCGTCAGGAATACCGGGAAGTGCGGGCGTGCTGAGGAGGAAGTGCGGGCGTCCTGAGGAGGAAGTGCGGGCGTCCTGAGGGGGAAGTGCGGGATCCTGAGGAGGAAGTGCGGGCGTCCTGAGGGGGAAGTGCGGGCATCCTGAGGAGGAAGTGCGGGCGTCCTGAGGAGGAAGTGCGGGCGTCCTGAGGAGGAAGTGCGGGCGTCCTGAGGGGGAAGTGCGGGTGTCCTGAGGGGGAAGTGCGGGTGTCCTGAGGAGGAAGTGCTTGGGGAGAAACTGAAACCATGTCCGTCAGCAAGGTGCTTACTGGGTGGAGTGGGGGGAGGCGAGGGTACAGGTCGGGGTCTGCCGCAGCGAGCGGGGTCTCACTCCGGAGGGCGGAGCAAGAGGACGCCACAGGACTGGTCCGTGCAGCAGCGTGTGTGGCTGCTCGCGGCAGGGGGGCCGGGCCGGGCGAAGGAAACATGAACCCCACGGCCATGGGCGTCGCGTCTCAACAGGGCTGTTTCATAACATCTCGCCCAGCACCCTCCTCGCCCAGCTTATTGTGAACTGAATATTTATGGCCACAAATGTCCACGGCCCAGGGTTTTCTTCCAAATAAGCAGGGTGAGTGTTGGTGGCAGAGGAGCCAGCAGGAGCCGAGGACAACAGAGGCCGGTGACGGGCACACGCAGGTCTGTCACACAGGCTTGTCCACAGTAAGATTCTGAATCTGGAAAGAGGGCTGACGGGACCTGATGGTCATGGTCCTGTAACTCGCCCTACCGGTCACTTGTCCAGCGCTAACCCTACGCACGGTCTCCATGACAGCTCCACGTGTCCACGGAACTCAGTGTCTGCCCAACGCAGGACAGCAGCTGTGAACAGAATGTCCTCTTTTTAAGCTGCTTTAATTGGTAGGAAGCATTTTGTTACATTGAGCTAAAATCAATCTTTTTGAAACTTGCAACCTTGGGCCCCGGTTCAGTCCACACAGCAGCCCAGGGGGAGAGCTGGCCCCCTCCCGTGGGATAAACGTCTGAATGAAGCTTGAGGGACAGCATCCTGTCTTCTACAGATCCAGTTCTAACCCTTCAAAGCATTCCTAAGAATGAAAGGAAAGGTTTTCCATGGAAACAGACCCTTCCCTCCTCCTCCTGCCCCTCACGGCCAGGGGTCCTCACATCCCCCGAGGGCCTCGCCACCGCGACTTCTCTGTGTGCCCACGGGCACCTGGCACACAGACGTCCCTGACCCCTCAGCACGCCCATCGTCTTCTTCAGCGCACATCGTGAATGACGCTACCTCTGTGATACAATCCCGTTCACACACGAGGACAGGCACCACACGCATGTCTGGGCTGTGTCATGTCTAGCATTCTGGCTAAATTTCACCCTATTCTATCTTCGTAGAGAAAACCTATCTCAGTATAATAAGATGTTAATGTGGAGGCCAACTGGAATTCTCCAGTTAATTAAAATAATTTGGCATTTTGACTACCTTATTATTAATTCACGTAATTCCCTTTATTTGCCACGAACTGGCGTACAGGATATCATTTCACGGTTCAGAAACCTGACTTTTCATAAGACGGCGCACACACACTTGACTGGGGCCCTCCTGCCTCGTGGACACCCACACCTCTGGTGACGTCCCGTCCCCTCTGTACGGGTGGGCCAGCACCCCTTCTCCCAGAGGTGTCCCTCCTCCTTGCCCCATGCTGGGTACAAACCAGCCCTGTCAGGACATTAGTCCACAGTTAACTGGACCAAGGATGGACAACTGATCCAACAATAATATTCCATTTCACGTTGGCAGGAAATATTTAGAATTCAAGTTTCCAGTCATTCCTGTCAGTGCCTCACATTAATCCCAGCACCCCCAAATTCCTCTGCACTTCTTTCCTGCGCCCAGAATCGTGTCAGACGCTCACCACCGTCTCCTACTTTTATAAGTATCACCAAACTACTGCGGTTCCCACGACGACGGAGTGAGCAGCAGAGAGCTTACATTCTGAGCCCCCAGCCCTTCCCCTCGGCCCGTGAGGCTCAGCCAGGGAGCAGCGTCTCTCTACAGCAGGCCAGCGACGCATTACAACCTGGCTCCCAGGGGGTCGAACACAAGGCGTATCTACTGACTCCCTGCAACAAAAGAGGAGGATTTCCTCGGTCGGGACGGTCCCCTCCCCCGCTCCGGTGTGTCCCAGCCACGCTGAGTCATGCTGTCCTGTCCCATCGGTGGGCAGGGCACGCGGACCCCCGACCTTAACTGAGGACTGGGTCACCCCTATCTCCCACCCTGACTTCCCGTACCTACCAGCCACATTTTAGGTGGTCAAGGTGTGAACGTTTTTGTGGTTTTCCATAACTATTAACCAAATTTTTCTACCTTTAGTCTGCGGTTGTGAGTGAAAATCAAACCAGCACCAGCCTTGTGGTACCTGGTGAAGGTCACTCGGTGTGAAAGACAGGCCGGGGCGAGTGCCCTTCTCCAAGGCTCCGGGGAGGACTGTCCATGCATCAGAGGCCATGTCTCCCTGGCCGGGGCCAGTGCCCCTCTCCAAGGCCCCCAAGAGGACTATCCATGCATCAGAGGTGAAGTCTCCCTGGCCGGGGCCAGTGTCCTTCTCCAAGACCCCCGAGAGGGCTGTCCATGCATCAGAGGCCATGTCTCCCTGGCCGGGGCCAGTGCCCTTCTCCAAGACCCCCGAGAGGACTGTCCATGCATCAGAGGCCATGTCTCCCTGGCCGGGGCCAGTGCCCTTCTCCAAGGCCCCCGAGAGGACTGTCCATGCATCAGAGGTGAAGTCTCCCTGGCCGGGGCCAGTGTCCTTCTCCAAGACCCCCGAGAGGGCTGTCCATGCATCAGAGGCCATGTCTCCCTGGCCGGGGCCAGTGCCCTTCTCCAAGGCCCCCGAGAGGACTGTCCATGCATCAGAGGCGATGTCTCCCTGGCCGGGGCCAGTGTCCTTCTCCAAGGCCCCCGAGAGGACTGTCCATGCATCAGAGGCGAAGTCTCCCTGGCCAGGGCCAGTGTCCTTCTCCAAGGCCCCTGAGAGGACTGTCCATGCATCAGAGGCCATGTCTCCCTGGCCGGGGCCAGTGCCCTTCTCCAAGGCTCCCGAGAGGACTGTCCATGCATCAGAGGCCATGTCTCCCTGGCCGGGGCCAGTGTCCTTCTCCAAGGCCCCCGAGAGGACTGTCCATGCATCAGAGGTGATGTCTCCCTGGCCAGGGCCAGTGTCCTTCTCCAAAGCTCCAGGGAGGACTGTCCATGCATCAGAGGCTATGTCTCCCTGGCCGGGGCCAGTGCCCTTCTCCAAGGCTCCGGGGAGGACTGTCCATGCATCAGAGGCCATGTCTCCCTGGCCGGGCCAGTGCCCTTCTCCAAGGCCCCCGAGAGGACTGTCCATGCATCAGAGGCCATGTCTCCCTGGCCGGGGACAGTGCCCTTCTCCAAGGCCCCCGGGGAGGACTGTCCATGCATCAGAGGCCATGTCTCCCTGGCCGGGCCAGTGCCCTTCTCCAAGGCTCCCGAGAGGACTGTCCATGCATCAGAGGCCATGTCTCCCTGGCCGGGGCCAGTGCCCTTCTCCAAGGCTCCAGGGAGGACTGTCCATGCATCAGAGGCCATGTCTCCCTGGCCGGGGCCAGTGTCCTTCTCCAAGGCCCCCGAGAGGACTGTCCATGCATCAGAGGCGATGTCTCCCTGGCCGGGGCCAGTGTCCTTCTCCAAGGCCCCCGAGAGGACTGTCCATGCATCAGAGGCGATGTCTCCCTGGCCGGGGCCAGTGCCCTTCTCCAAGGCCCCCGAGAGGACTGTCCATGCATCAGAGGCGATGTCTCCCTGGCCGGGGCCAGTGTCCTTCTCCAAGGCCCCCGAGAGGACTGTCCATGCATCAGAGGCGAAGTCTCCCTGGCCGGGGCCAGTGTCCTTCTCCAAGGCCCCTGAGAGGACTGTCCATGCATCAGAGGTGATGTCTCCCTGGCCAGGGCCAGTGTCCTTCTCCAAAGCTCCAGGGAGGACTGTCCATGCATCAGAGGCTATGTCTCCCTGGCCGGGGCCAGTGTCCTTCTCCAAGGCCCCCGGGGAGGACTGTCCATGCATCAGAGGCCATGTCTCCCTGGCCGGGGCCAGTGCCCTTCTCCAAGGCCCCCGAGAGGACTGTCCATGCATCAGAGGCCATGTCTCCCTGGCTGGGCCAGTGCCCTTCTCCAAGGCTCCCGAGAGGACTGTCCATGCATCAGAGGCCATGTCTCCCTGGCCGGGGCCAGTGCCCTTCTCCAAGGCTCCGGGGAGGACTGTCCATGCATCAGAGGCCATGTCTCCCTGGCCGGGGCCAGTGTCCTTCTCCAAGGCTCCGGAGAGGACTGTCCATGCATCAGACGCGAAGTCTCCCTGGCCGGGGCCAGTGTCCTTCTCCAAGGCCCCTGAGAGGACTGTCCATGCATCAGAGGTGATGTCTCCCTGGCCAGGGCCAGTGTCCTTCTCCAAAGCTCCAGGGAGGACTGTCCATGCATCAGAGGCTATGTCTCCCTGGCCGGGGCCAGTGTCCTTCTCCAAGGCCCCTGAGAGGACTGTCCATGCATCAGAGGCCATGTCTCCCTGGCCGGGGCCAGTGTCCTTCTCCAAGGCCCCCGAGAGGACTGTCCATGCATCAGAGGTGATGTCTCCCTGGCCGGGGCCAGTGTCCTTCTCCAAGGCCCCCGAGAGGACTGTCCATGCATCAGAGGTGATGTCTCCCTGGCCAGGGCCAGTGTCCTTCTCCAAAGCTCCAGGGAGGACTGTCCATGCATCAGAGGCTATGTCTCCCTGGCCGGGGCCAGTGTCCTTCTCCAAGGCCCCTGAGAGGACTGTCCATGCATCAGAGGCCATGTCTCCCTGGCCGGGCCAGTGCCCTTCTCCAAGGCCCCCGAGAGGACTGTCCATGCATCAGAGGTGATGTCTCCCTGGCCAGGGCCAGTGTCCTTCTCCAAAGCTCCAGGGAGGACTGTCCATGCATCAGAGGCTATGTCTCCCTGGCCGGGGCCAGTGTCCTTCTCCAAGGCCCCCGAGAGGACTGTCCATGCATCAGAGGCCATGTCTCCCTGGCCGGGGCCAGTGCCCTTCTCCAAGGCCCCCGGGGAGGACTGTCCATGCATCAGAGGCCATGTCTCCCTGGCCGGGCCAGTGCCCTTCTCCAAGGCTCCCGAGAGGACTGTCCATGCATCAGAGGCCATGTCTCCCTGGCCGGGGCCAGTGCCCTTCTCCAAGGCCCCCGGGGAGGACTGTCCATGCATCAGAGGCCATGTCTCCCTGGCCGGGGCCAGTGCCCTTCTCCAAGGCCCCCGAGAGGACTGTCCATGCATCAGAGGCCATGTCTCCCTGGCCGGGCCAGTGCCCTTCTCCAAGGCTCCCGAGAGGACTGTCCATGCATCAGAGGCCATGTCTCCCTGGCCGGGGCCAGTGCCCTTCTCCAAGGCTCCAGGGAGGACTGTCCATGCATCAGAGGCCATGTCTCCCTGGCCGGGGCCAGTGTCCTTCTCCAAGGCCCCCGAGAGGACTGTCCATGCATCAGAGGCCATGTCTCCCTGGCCGGGGCCAGTGTCCTTCTCCAAGGCCCCCGAGAGGACTGTCCATGCATCAGAGGCCATGTCTCCCTGGCCAGGGCCAGTGCCCTTCTCCAAGGCTCCGGGGAGGACTGTCCATGCATCAGAGGTGATGTCTCCCTGGCCGGGGCCAGTGCCCTTCTCCAAGGCTCCCGAGAGGACTGTCCATGCATCAGAGGCCATGTCTCCCTGGCCGGGGCCAGTGCCCTTCTCCAAGGCCCCCGAGAGGACTGTCCATGCATCAGAGGCCATGTCTCCCTGGCCAGGGCCAGTGCCCTTCTCCAAGGCTCCGGGGAGGACTGTCCATGCATCAGAGGTGATGTCTCCCTGGCCGGGGCCAGTGCCCTTCTCCAAGGCTCCCGAGAGGACTGTCCATGCATCAGAGGCGATGTCTCCCTGGCCGGGGCCAGTGCCCTTCTCCAAGGCTCCCGAGAGGACTGTCCATGCATCAGAGGCGAAGTCTCCCTGGCGTCAAGCTCAATTCTCACATAAACTGCTTAAAATAGTTTTCATTTCTTTCACATCAGAACCAAAGATCTTTTACTTGATTTTCCTAAACTATCTAATTTTCCTTTTACTCCTTATTAACAGATCCTGTCATAAGGCAGATTTTCTAGACATTTTGGTCTCAACACCCCTTCATACTCTTGAAAATTATGGACAAACCTCACAGTGCTTTTGTTTATGTGGGTTATATCCACCAATATTTAGCAAATTATAAATTAAAACTGAAATTTTTTAAAAAAAATTTACATTTTCATTCATTAAGTCCATTATATTTTAACATAAGTAAACTATTTCTGAAAAATAACTATGTCTTCTTAAAAAAAAAAAAATGCCGTGAGCTGAGTGACATGGTTTTAAGTTTTTTAAATCTTTTTACTCCCTAACCTAATGGAAGACAGCTGGGTTCTCACGGTTGCTTCTGGGTTCAAACTGTGGCAATGTGTTGTTTTGCCTGAAGAGCTGTGCTGGGAAGGGAAGATCTGAGTAGTCCCTTCAGATAACTGAACAATGGTCTGTGAAACCACTCCAAACTACGACGAGTGCCTGCTTCTTCAGTCTGTTGAATTATGGAATCTGAAACAGTATCAATGCATGTTTTGTATTCTTAAGCCTTAAAATCAACTGGCCTATTTTCCACTTTAAATGAATGGCTCTTTAGCAACATCTGATTTTATAACATCCACTAATTGTGTGGAAACATCAGTTCACAGGATTGTGCAGATTGCCACACAGTGACTCATTACATCAAACATAAAGTATCACAATCAACAGCTAAAGAAAAAAATTACATGACACCAATGGAGACAGAAGAAGCATTTGGCAAAAGCCAAAACCCATTTCTGATCAAAGCTCCCACCAGCTTCGGCAGAGAGGAAAACGCCCTCCGCTGGGTAAAGGACGTTAGCAGGGGGCCCGTGGCCGACGTCACACTTCGTGTGCAGGAAATCAAGGACCAGAGCGAATGGGAAGGCAAGTGGGCGTCCAGGATGGATTCGGTTCCGATAAAGCCCCAACAGGCCCGGTGGACGTGCTCGGCTCAGTCGAAGGCCCCGCAGAAGGACAGAAGGACAGAAGGACAGAAGGACACAAGCCCTGGCCGCCTAAGACGATCCCGACGAGAGAGGACAGAGAGGAGGAGTCACCGCCCGACACCCGAGCTGACGACACTGCACCCATCAGAGCGCAGCGTGGGGGAGGGACGGACACACGGACGAGCGGAACCGGCTGAGAACCAAGGGAATGACCCCGCACTCTGCCCCCTGACTCTGGAGGGAGGGGCCGGAGAGACTCGGAGGAGGGGGAAGAGCCTTGTCGGCAAGCTGGGCGGGAGCTCGGTCCAGCGACAGGGCACGGCGCCTACACCTACACCCGTAGTTCTCAGAGTGTGCGCCCTGGGGTGTTCCAGAGAAACAGGTGCCTGCTGGGGATCAGGGAACCAACAGGGTTTTGGAGTGTAGATTTTGGGGGGACAGAGGGGTGGGAAATTGGCTGTAAGCTGACAGTCTGCCCAACCCCCCACCTCACTTGCCTGATGAGGTTGCAAAAGGCTGTTCAGCTGTGGTGCTGGATTGTTTACACTGCCCCCCATGTTCCCCGGAAAGACTGGAGGCAAGTTTCTTCTATCCTGTGTTTAGTGTCAAGTTAAGATGATATGTATGGTGGGGGGGTTCTGCACTCAACACAAGAGTAAAAAGAGAGGAATTCTTCAATGTATTGACGAAGAAATGAGAGTTTGCCTTTCAAATAGATGCCCAAACATTGAAGAAATTGCTAGGACACATCAGGCTCGTGTTTCTCATGAACACAAGAATGAGAAAACTTAACACATTCGCACCAGAACCTGAAAAATTTACTAAATCTTACTAAGAATGTAAATATATACAGGATACGAAAAGATAATCTGCCATTTTTTTAAAATTTTTTAACCCCTTCTTTACAAATTCTAAAAAGCATAACTCAAAAAATGTAACATAAAAATTTTTAATGTCAGAATAAACTTAATTTTGTTGTATTTATTTAATTTAATTACCATAAAAGCATGCTTGGACTTTATTTTTAATATTTTTTAATATTTATTTGACTTATTATAACATATTGCTCAAAATTTGTATATAGTGCGTCTACACTACAATTATTTGTAGGATTTTAAATGTGCCCCAACTTCAAAAAGTTTGAGAACCACTGCCTTACACCTACACAGAAATTAACTTAAGATGGATCATGGGCATTTATGTAAATATGAAATAATAAAAGTTTCGGACAAAAACTTAGGAGAACCTGGACAGGATCGAGGCTGAGCCAGAAAGTTCTTAGACTTCACACCAGAGCACGATCCGCAAGGAAAAAACAGGTAAGTTGAACGGCATCAAAATTAAAAACTTCTGCTACGTGTGCTGTCGTCTGTGGTGATGATAAAGAGACAAGCTCCATACTTGGAGAAAACACTTAATAAACCAAACATCCGACGGAGCACTAATACAGAGAATGTATCTGAATCCTTCGAAGCCCATCAGTGAGACAAGCCCCACACGGGAAGAGGGAGGAGGGAAGGCACAGCTACCTCCCCGAGCCGGTCAGGCAGATGTGAACTACGACCCCGCACACGCCCCGCTTCACTGGCCGTTAGGAAACACACGCGAACCACGTGAGCACCGGCACATGCCCGTCACCGTGGCTACAAGAGGAGACGGTGTCAACACCAAGGAGGAAACACTCACTCGTCTGCTGCAGGTGACGGTCTCTGAAGGCGGAAGAGCTCTGATCAAACTACACAAGCAGCCACCTGCCTGCCAGGGGGAGACTCCTCTACGCAAAACCTGTGTAAGAACACTCGCTCACGGCAGCTGTTAGACGTCCAGAACCGGGCTCAGCTGAGACGTCCCACGACAGGTGAGTGCTCCATCAGCTGTGCTCCAGCAACATACGGAACCCACTCGTCAACAAAAGGGAGTGAGCTGCTGACGCTCCGGCAACCCGGGTCAGTTTCCGCAGAATTACGCCGAATGACAGCAGCCAGGCTCAGAGGTGACATACTGTCCGCCCACATTTACATAAGATTTTTGAAATGACAAAGTTTTGAGAAATGGATGGATGGCAAATTCATGATGGCCAGGTGGTTTTCTAGGTACAATCCATGGAATGAAAGACAGGTTATGACTCATTCTACGAAGGCATGATGCACCTGACGTCAAGAGGCAAATACAAAAAAAAAAAAAAATGAGAACTGCAGGCCAATCTCGTTCCAAAATTCTAGGCAAAATATTAGCTGAGGCCAGCAATGTATCATAAGTACAATCGACCCATTATGGCCGATCTGCCTTTCAGAAGAACCAGAGGTGGAGCTACATTAGAAAAATCTATCAACGCGACTCTTCACACTTACAGATCGAAAAAGAAAAAAAGCGAGATTCTCACTAGATGTAGCGAACATTTGATCTAATTCAGCGCTGATCGTGCGGCCAACGCGTCGAGCTGGCAAGGGAGCTACCATTTCCCGAGAGCAACCTCAGGCAAGCAACGTCCAACGCCAAGCCCTCACCGCCCTGTTGCGCCCGGCCCAGAGTGTGTGCCGCGGGCGGGCGCTTCCTAACTGACACAGCACCCACTCGTCTGCTCAGGGGCTATTTTGACTGACCAGCTACTTCTTGGCTATGTTCTCACGAGTCCAAGTTAGTGTAGGAATAAACCCAAATCAGCAAAACATCATTTTATAGCATTATTTATATCCATCTCTAAGTGGCTTAACATTTACACTGAGTTCTTAACATAAAACCCTGAAACCCACACTTGACCCAGAACTAACAGATAAAATGAAAGGACGAAGATAAAATGGACTCGTCTCAAAGTGGGAGGTCAACGCCCTCTCTCCAACCAGCACGCTGCCAGCCCCAGAATGGGGGGCGGGGAGGGGGCGGGACTCCTTCCGTCAGCTGTCTCTAATTTTCTGATCCTAAGGTGTACACATCGCACACACTCCAATAACGCAACTCACTTCCAAGCCGTCGACTGAGATTTTTACAGACAATAAGGAAAATGTTTAGCCTTTTATGTGTATTAATTCCTGATTTCACTGTAACTACCTATCAGCCAGTTACTAGAATTAAAAGGAACAGAAATGCAAATCTACTGCTGCAGAGTAGCTGTTTGTAACATGCAAACATCCCACAGAAATCAACAGCAAACGTGTCCCTCGGAGTCTCGTGGCCCCAAGGTGAGCCTGGTGCGCAGCGCGGGGGCCACGCCGCACATTCCTCAGGACGGGCATGCGAGCCCCACGGTCAACCTGCAGAGCATCCCATATCCGTGGAGACCAGAGTCCAGCTAATCACCTCCAGGAGCAAGTGGGAGTCTACGTTTGTGTCAGAAGTAAACAACGTTGCCGCGATGATTGCTTAAAAATTGCCCAGGGAGCACGGCCAAACCACAGCGATCCAAACGGCCTTCCGAGTCAGCCCCTAGTCAGGACAGTGGCACCCGGCACCGGCCACGTTCGGCTGGGACTCCAGAGGCGAGTCCACGGGAAACGCGATGCCGAGACAGGGCCTGCACGCCTGAGCTGAGGGTCTGTCAACGACCAGCCCACACCTACTCCAAAGTGCAGGCAGTGCACAAGGCGACCCTGAGCAACTCTCAAGGACCCGAACTTAAACTGTTACTTCTGGAAAAACATCTGGTGGCAACGATCACTTACCCTTACGACAGATTTTCTGCCCTCACGCAGAACCACTAAAAAGACATTTACCTCTTTTGAGAGAGATCTGGACCCCGCACGGCAGCCCTGCAGCCCTGGGGTCTCCACACCTTTGTAAGGTCTCACCCCAGTGGTCCCAAGCAGAGGACACAGAGGCCGTGGAGACCCACAGAAACCACCCAGCGTGGACGAGGGCAGAGGACACGAGGCCGTGGGGACCCACAGAAACCACCCAGCGTGGACGAGGGCAGAGGACACGAGGCCGTGGAGACCCACAGAAACCGCCCAGCGTGGACGAGGGCAGAGGACACGAGGCCATGGGCACCCACAGAAACCACCCAGCGTGGACGAGGGCAGAGGACACAGAGGCCGTGGAGACCCACAGAAACCACCCAGCGTGGACGAGGGCAGAGGACACGAGGCCGTGGGCACCAACAGAAACCACCCAGCGTGGACGAGGGCAGAGGACACAGAGGCCGTGGAGACCCACAGAAACCACCCAGCGTGGACGAGGGCAGAGGACACGAGGCCGTGGAGACCCACAGAAACCACCTAGTGTGGACGAGGGCAGAGGACACGAGGCCATGGGCACCCACAGAAACCACCCAGTGTGGATGAGGGCAGAGGACACAGAGGCCGTGGGCACCCACAGAAACCACCCAGCGTGGATGAGGGCAGAGGACACGAGGCCATGGGGACCCACAGAAACCACCCAGCGTGGACAAGGGCAGAGGACACAGAGGCCATGGGGACCCACAGAAACCGCCCAGCGTGGTCCCGAGCAGAGGACACGAGGCCGTGGAGACCCACAGAAACCGCCCAGCGTGGATGAGGGCAGAGGACACGAGGCCGTGGGGATTCACAGAAACCACCCAGCGTGGACGAGGGCAGAGGACACGAGGCCGTGGGGACCCACAGAAACCGCCCAGCGTGGACGAGGGCAGAGGACACAGAGGCTGTGGAGACCCACAGAAACCACCCAGCGTGGACGATGGCAGAGGACACGAGGCCGTGGGGACCCACAGAAACCACCCAGCATGGACGATGGCAGAGGACATGAGGCCGTGGAGACCCACAGAAACCGCCCAGCGTGGACGAGGGCAGAGGACACAGAGGCCCTGGGGACCCACAGAAACCGCCCAGCGTGAACGATGGCAGAGGACACGAGGCCGTGGGGACCCACAGAAACCACCCAGCATGGACGATGGCAGAGGACATGAGGCCGTGGAGACCCACAGAAACCGCCCAGCGTGGACGAGGGCAGAGGACACAGAGGCCCTGGGGACCCACAGAAACCGCCCAGCGTGGACGAGGGCAGAGGACATGAGGCCATGGAGACCCACAGAAACCACCCAGCGTGGACGAGGGCAGAGGACACAGAGGCTCTGGGGACCCACAGAAACTGCCCAGCGTGGTCCCGAGCAGAGGACATGAGGTCATGGGGACCCACAGAAACCGCCCAGCGTGGACGAGGGCAGAGGACATGAGGCCGTGGGGACCCACAGAAACCGCCCAGCGTGGACGAGGGCAGAGGACATGAGGCCATGGAGACCCACAGAAACCACCCAGCGTGGACGAGGGCAGAGGACACAGAGGCTCTGGGGACCCACAGAAACCGCCCAGCGTGGACGATGGCAGAGGACACAGAGGCCCTGGGGACCCACAGAAACTGCCCAGCGTGGTCCCGAGCAGAGGACATGAGGTCATGGGGACCCACAGAAACCGCCCAGCGTGGACGAGGGCAGAGGACACGAGGCCGTGGGGACCCACAGAAACCGCCCAGCGTGGACGATGGCAGAGGACACAGAGGCCCTGGGGACCCACAGAAACCGCCCAGCGTGGTCCCGAGCAGAGGACATGAGGCCGTGGGGACCCACAGAAACCACCCAGCGTGGACGAGGGCAGAGGACACGAGGCCGTGGGGACCCACAGAAACCACCCAGTGTGGACAAGGGCAGAGGACACGAGGCCGTGGGGACCCACAGAAACCACCCAGCGTGGACGAGGGCAGAGGACACGAGGCCGTGGGGACCCACAGAAACCGCCCAGTGTGGACGAGGGCAGAGGACACAGAGGCTGTGGAGACCCACAGAAACCACCCAGCGTGGACGAGGGCAGGGGACACGAGGCCGTGGGGACCCACAGAAACCACCCAGCGTGGACGAGGGCAGAGGACACGAGGCCATGGGGACCCACAGAAACCGCCCAGCGTGGACGAGGGCAGAGGACACGAGGCCGTGGGGACCCACAGAAACCACCCAGCGTGGACGAGGGCAGAGGACACAGAGGCTATGGGGACCCACAGAAACTGCCCAGCGTGGTCCCGAGCAGAGGACATGAGGCCGTGGGGACCCACAGAAACCGCACAGCGTGGACGATGGCAGAGGACACGAGGCCGTGGGGACCCACAGAAACCGCCCAGCGTGGACGAGGGCAGAGGACACGAGGCCGTGGAGACCCACAGAAACCGCCCAGCGTGGACGAGGGCAGAGGACACGAGGCCGTGGGGACCCACAGAAACCACCCAGCGTGGACAAGGGCAGAGGACACGAGGCCGTGGGGACCCACAGAAACCACCCAGCGTGGACGAGGGCAGAGGACACGAGGCCGTGGGGACCCACAGAAACCGCCCAGTGTGGACGAGGGCAGAGGACACAGAGGCTGTGGAGACCCACAGAAACCACCCAGCGTGGACGAGGGCAGAGGACACGAGGCCGTGGGGACCCACAGAAACCGCCCAGCGTGGACGAGGGCAGAGGACACAAGGCCGTGGAGACCCACAGAAACCACCCAGCGTGGATGAGGGCAGAGGACACGAGGCCGTGGGGACCCACAGAAACCACCCAGTATGGACAAGGGCAGAGGACACGAGGCCGTGGGGACCCACAGAAACCACCCAGCGTGGACGAGGGCAGAGGACACGAGGCCGTGGGGACCCACAGAAACCGCCCAGTGTGGACGAGGGCAGAGGACACAGAGGCTGTGGAGACCCACAGAAACCACCCAGCGTGGACGAGGGCAGGGGACACGAGGCCGTGGAGACCCACAGAAACCGCCCAGCGTGGACGAGGGCAGAGGACACGAGGCCGTGGGGACCCACAGAAACCACCCAGCGTGGACGAGGGCAGAGGACACGAGGCCGTGGGGACCCACAGAAACCGCCCAGTGTGGACGAGGGCAGAGGACACAGAGGCTGTGGAGACCCACAGAAACCACCCAGCGTGGACGAGGGCAGAGGACACGAGGCCGTGGGGACCCACAGAAACCGCCCAGCGTGGACGAGGGCAGAGGACACAAGGCCGTGGAGACCCACAGAAACCACCCAGCGTGGACGATGGCAGAGGACATGAGGCCGTGGGGACCCACAGAAACCACCCAGCGTGGGCGAGGGCAGAGGACACGAGGCCCTGGGGACCCACAGAAACCACCCAGCGTGGACGAGGGCAGAGGACACAGAGGCCCTGGGGACCCACAGAAACCACCCAGCGTGGACGAGGGCAGAGGACACAGAGGCCCTGGGGACCCACAGAAACCACCCAGCGTGGACGAGGGCAGAGGACACGAGGCCGTGGGGACCCACAGAAACCACCCAGCGTGGACGAGGGCAGAGGACACGAGGCCGTGGGGACCCACAGAAACCACCCAGCGTGGACGAGGGCAGAGGACACGAGGCCCTGGGGACCCACAGAAACCGCCCAGCGTGGGCGAGGGCACGGGCCCCTGACTGTGCACCCGAGGCGAGCAGCATCCCTCTGCACAGCCCTTACTCAGCAGCACCCGAGGCTCAGACCAGCATCCAAGCGTCACCAGTCCTTTGGTGACAAAAGACCCTCTGGCTGGCGGGTCCTAGTTTTGTGTGACTCACTCCCGTACTCACGAGCCGGGGTCACCACGTCAACTCAGTCACTAGCACGCTGAGAGGAAGTGTCCCCTCTGGTCACCCTTGAATGGAGTTGGCGTCTAGGTTCACTGAGGGCTGCATTCTTTCCTACTTCCTCTCTCCCCCATCCCGCCCTCCCTCCCCTTCCTCTCTGTTTTCTTTCTACTGGGAGGGGTGGGGTTTTTGTTTTTTGGGTTTTTTTGCATTTCTGGCCCCTTTCTGCTTTAACAGTGACGCTGAGACACTGCTGGCAGCAGCCTGCCAGCCTGTACAACCTCCCACCAAATCTAGCTTTTTCTTTAAAGCTAGACGCTGGGGGACCTGACCCACCCCGAGCTCTCCCCGATGAGACCGGTCTATGCTGTCACATGCAGGGAAAGAGAGGCCGGGATCACTTCGATGGCTCGTTTATGCATCTTTAATTCTGACCTTGCAGTAAAAGTACTTTGTCATTCTACTTTAATTCTCTACAACTTATCCGACTGTGTTTCACTTTCTGAATGTGAGAACTGATTCTGAAGTTAAACCCATGGACCGTTTTGTTTGGCCGTCACCACCCACCAGCCTGGAAGGCCACAGCGGGGCGGGGCCGGCCTCCTCCCGCCTGGCGGAGAGTGTGAATTCACCCGTGCGGTGGCTCTGGTGCCGACACTTGTCCTGCTGGAAGTTTCACAGGACGAGCAGGTGTCCCTGAGCACTAATGGGTGTCGTGTCTTGCCACGACTGTTTGAACATCACCTTGTGGTCACCAACAGCAGGGGCAGGTGGGACCACGTGCAGGACCTCCGTGGCCAGCCACGTGTGCCAGGCTGGGTGGCCCTCGTCTCAGCCCACATCTGACACTGGAGCACCATCGGGCGGGGGCAGGGAGCGGGCAGGTGTGCACCATGTGTGCCCAGCACGCCTCACACAGCCACCCAAAGGGGGCTCAGCAGGGAGTGCCCTGGACAGCATCAGGGACGAACTGTCACCAGAGGGTGGACACATGTGGTCAGGGGCCGACAGGACTGAGGGGCAGGACGCAGAGGTCCCCTGTGCCGTCGTGCAGAGCTTTCTGGTCTCCGACACGGGTTCTGCTTTCAAGCCTGAGTGACACTGGTCACTCTCAACCTCTCGTGTCCCTTCACAGAGGGGACTGACGACTCCTTTTCAGGACAACATTGAAGCTACGCAAACACTCACTATAAGCGAACGTGGAACTTGCTGCGGAAGCGGAAGCAGGATTTCAGTCTTCTCTCCCAGAACAAGTGGGGAATTACTTCCGTCAGCCTGTGGACAGCAGCCTGGGGGGTCATCGCGGAGGCTCTGGGGCCCGTACGTGTCCTGAGAGGCAGCACGGAGGGTGGGGAGGACAGAGGCAAGCGAACGGAGCGTCCTGGGATCTGTGGGTCCCCTCGTGCCTTCCAATGGGGGGCTTGAGGGGTGACACGGGCACAGCTCTGTACAACCTCAGGAGCCACTTCCGGCTCAGAACACTGCTGTTCCCATTCTAACACACAACACGGACAGACTAACAAGAACCTCCGCTGTCTGAGCCACGGCACTAACACCAGGTGGAAGGCTCTCTCCTGGTCTAAGCAATCAAAGCAATGAGAGAGCAGACCCCGTGTCCAGGGCTGGAACGGTGTGGTTCCGGCAGATGGCCCGGCGCAGTGTGCCCACGGCCCACGGTCTGGAAGGACTTAGTGGCTTGGCAGGCCGATGGCAGACTGACAGACAGAAACGTACCAGCCTCTTCCAGGAACACCGGGGGGGGGGGGGGTAAGGGGCAAATACATTAACACCGGCGATACCCCGATGACGAAAACTCGAAAGGAGCAGCAACAGTAAATCACTGATACGCTGGGGTTCAGGGTCCTGCTCCTCAATGCTCATGTTTTTACACAAATCATTGCTGGAAAAATGCAACTTTAAACACTGAGCAGCACGGGGTGCGAACGAGCAGGACGTGAGGGTCACAGCCTGAGGCCCACAGACCCCATGGGCCCCACAGGTCCGAGCACAGCCCCCCGGCCCCTGACAGCTGTGCTGCCCCATCTGAGTCAACAGCGCGCTGAGCTCGCGCGGGATTAGCTGTACTTTCTGAGCTGGTACACTCGGAAACCCTCCGAGGTCACATTACCGCTCCAGACGCTTTCCAAGTAAACTGGCGACAGGCGTTCGTTCATTCTCCAGAAGTCTCTGTGGTAGGCGCGCATTTTTCCTCCATAATGAGATCATACCCTCAGATAAATAAAGAAAATATTGTAACTTCCAGGCAATACAGAACGGGCATGCTTATCAGAAGTAACTGCTTGCCCTAACTCATAAAAACACGCACTGATCTGTGTCACCGGGACTCGGCGAGCATCAGTGTGGTCACTGGGGTGACAACCAGGTGGAAAACAGTGACTGAGGACCAGCCACCCCCGGACGGGTCAGGCTCCGGTGGGACAGTGAGCACACAAAGGGTCACGTAGATGTCACACTGCACGCTCCACACGGGCACCTGACACTTGCTGCTGAGTCACCAGGTCTAAGGACACGTCACAAAAGACAGCTCTGAGCGAGGCCTACACCACGCGGAGCAGACCAGAGCCCGGGCCAGTCTGGGCACCACGGAGCGGACCAGAGCCCGGGTCAGTCTGGGCACCACACGGAGCGGACCAGAGCCCGGGTCAGTCTGGGCACCACACGGAGCAGACCAGAGCCCGGGTCAGTCTGGGCCCCGTGGAGCAGACCAGAGCCCGGGTCAGTCTGGGCACCACACGGAGCAGACCAGAGCCCAGGTCAGTCTGGGCACCACACAGAGCAGACCAGAGCCCGGGCCAGTCTGGACACCACGGGGAGCAGACCAGAGCCCGGGTCAGTCTGGACACCACACGGAGCAGACCAGAGCCCGGGCCAGTCTGGACACCACACAGAGCAGACCAGAGCCTGGGCCAGTCTGGACACCACACAGAGCAGACCAGAGCCCGGGTCAGTCTGGACACCACGGGGAGCAGACCAGAGCCTGGGCCAGTCTGGACACCACATGGACCGGACCAGAGCCCGGGTCAGTCTGGACACCACACGGAGCAGACCAGAGCCCGGGTCAGTCTGGACACCACGGGGAGCAGACCAGAGCCCGGGTCAGTCTGGACACCACACGGAGCGGACCAGAGCCCGGGTCAGTCTGGACACCACACGGACCGGACCAGACCAGAGCCCGGGTCAGTCTGGACACCACACAGAGCAGACCAGAGCCCGGGTCAGTCTGGACACCACACGGAGCGGACCAGAGCCCGGGTCAGTCTGGGCACCACACGGAGCGGACCAGAGCCCGGGTCAGTCTGGGCACCACACGGAGCGGACCAGAGCCCGGGTCAGTCTGGACACCACGGGGAGCGGACCAGAGCCCGGGTCAGTCTGGACACCACGGGGAGCAGACCAGAGCCCGGGTCAGTCTGGACACCACATGGACCGGACCAGAGCCCGGGTCAGTCTGGGCACCACACGGACCGGACCAGACCAGAGCCCGGGTCAGTCTGGGCACCACACGGACCGGACCAGACCAGAGCCCGGGTCAGTCTGGGCACCACACGGAGCGGACCAGAGCCCGGGTCAGTCTGGACACCACACGGACCGGACCAGAGCCCGGGTCAGTCTGGGCACCACACGGACCGGACCAGACCAGAGCCCGGGTCAGTCTGGACACCACACGGAGCAGACCAGAGCCCGGGTCAGTCTGGACACCACACGGAGCGGACCAGAGCCCGGGTCAGTCTGGACACCACGGGGAGCGGACCAGAGCCCGGGTCAGTCTGGACACCACATGGACCGGACCAGAGCCCGGGTCAGTCTGGACACCACACGGAGCAGACCAGAGCCCGGGTCAGTCTGGACACCACACGGAGCGGACCAGAGCCCGGGTCAGTCTGGACACCACGGGGAGCAGACCAGAGCCCGGGTCAGTCTGGACACCACACGGACCGGACCAGAGCCCGGGTCAGTCTGGACACCACACGGACCGGACCAGACCAGAGCCCGGGTCAGTCTGGACACCACACAGAGCAGACCAGAGCCCGGGTCAGTCTGGACACCACACGGAGCGGACCAGAGCCCGGGTCAGTCTGGGCACCACACGGAGCGGACCAGAGCCCGGGTCAGTCTGGGCACCACACGGAGCGGACCAGAGCCCGGGTCAGTCTGGACACCACGGGGAGCGGACCAGAGCCCGGGTCAGTCTGGACACCACGGGGAGCAGACCAGAGCCCGGGTCAGTCTGGACACCACATGGACCGGACCAGAGCCCGGGTCAGTCTGGGCACCACACGGACCGGACCAGACCAGAGCCCGGGTCAGTCTGGGCACCACACGGACCGGACCAGACCAGAGCCCGGGTCAGTCTGGGCACCACACGGAGCGGACCAGAGCCCGGGTCAGTCTGGACACCACACGGACCGGACCAGAGCCCGGGTCAGTCTGGGCACCACACGGACCGGACCAGACCAGAGCCCGGGTCAGTCTGGGCACCACACGGACCGGACCAGACCAGAGCCCGGGTCAGTCTGGGCACCACACAGAGCGGACCAGAGCCCGGGTCAGTCTGGACACCACACGGACCGGACCAGACCAGAGCCCGGGTCAGTCTGGACACCACACGGAGCGGACCAGACCAGAGCCCGGGTCAGTCTGGACACCACACGGAGCGGACCAGAGCCCGGGTCAGTCTGGACACCACACGGAGCGGACCAGAGCCCGGGTCAGTCTGGGCACCATGGGGAGCAGACCAGAGCTCAGGCCAGTCCGGGCACGGCCAGTCCCCAGAGGAGTGCGGCGTCCCAGGCCTGGGCCTGGGCCCTCTGTGCAGCAGCAGAAAGACCTGGCTAAACAAGATAAACCTTGTGGCCCAAGGCATGTGGACTACAGCCCAGGACACTGGGGACGGTGGGGAGGACGGAGAACCGAGTCATTTGCACTCGTCACTGGACACCTCGAGGACGTAAAACCGCTAAGTGACCAGTACGTCTGCGCTCATCCTACACAGGAGCTGATGTCGATGCAACTCAGTGACCAACGTTATCACGAAAGCTGAGGACTGTCACACAACGTCGAGCTGTCAGAAGAGACGATCACTTTCTTCACGAAGCCACACCACTGCGAGAATTAAGCAAGCTGACCGTGTCTCTTTTAACATTATGAAGAGATGAAGCATTAAACAAGGTTTCACCCATACTTAGAGTTCACTCGTTTTCAACTAGACACCAATGAAATTCAATGGAAAAAAAAAACACGTATGTTTAAAAGTGTTTCCAGAGCACACAGACTTTCCTCCAGAAACAAAGGCACTGGGGACACTCCTTCCCCCGCCCCAGATGAACTCGGGAGGACCCAGAGCCGGACCTGGGCGGCCCACTCCTTCCCCCGCCCCAGATTAACTCGGGAGGACCCAGAGCCGGACCTGTGCAGGCTGCACTCTGCCTTCTGGACCTCCTGAAACAACAGGCAGAAGTCGGTGGTAGAAACGCCGAATCAAGACAGCCGAGTGCCAGGCAGTCAACCGGCTGACAGCTGACAGCTGTCCTGATGTTATTGTGAAAATCAGAGGTACAGCCTCTTCCAGGGGTCTGTGGAAACAGCATGTCGGAGGCAGGAGAAGCCCAGACAGCCTCCTTTATCAGAAACACTCCAGCATGTTTTTACGCACGTACGTGTAGCACGCCAGGATTTTCCAGTCCGGCATTTGCTGTACGGCTACAATAACCCAGCACCTGTCCACAGCTCACGAGCCACACACCTAGAGCAAAACAGACCTTTCATTCCGACTGCTGTTGGGCAAGAGGTGAACCCTCCACATCTGAACCCTGGAATAATCTGTCACTAACATTCTGCCCTGTAGGACACAATGCACTCGCCACGTGGCAGTCACGGCCCTGTGGACTTGGATGGTCAACAGCACACACAAGAACAGCCCAGCGGTTCCAAAGCCCCGTGTCGCCCCCCCCCCCCCCCACTGAAGAGATTCGGTCGACAACCAGAAATCTTGAACTTGATACGTTATTTATGTCTCATGTCCTTAATTGATCCTTTGGACGGGTTGTGCCATTATTGTAGTACAAGACCAGCTGTGGTACAATTTTTTGGCTATTCTAGAATACCACTTGAATATAGAATAAGTCATGTCACACACAAGAGCAGGCATCCAATTCCTCTGGTCAGTTTTACATTTAAATTTATGATTTGGCAATTAACTTGGCTAGCATCTGCAGAACATTTTCCGAAAGGAAAGAACTGTAGTTTTTTAGGGGCGAAATGTACTTTCATGATCTGGGCATGAGGAGACAGCAAGTATCTGGGAATGATCCCCTCACCAGAACCAGAGCGTCACATGTAAAAACAGAGCTGAAAGCACTTAACAGCTTTAAAAAAAAGAAAGAAAAAACAAGTAGCAATGCCACATGAATAAAAATATAATTATATCCCCTCCTAGAATCGAAACAAATGACTTTCTTGAAACCTTGATGTGGAATCCAGTTCTAGTCAATAACTCTGAGATGGAAAACATATTGCTGGTCTCCAGGTGTCCGTGATGGGAGGATGTGGTCTCCACTCTCAGTCTCCTCTGAGAGTCCTGCTCCTTTCAGCCCTCCCCCTCCACTCAGCCCTCCCTCTTCCTCCGCCCAGGGCTCCCTGCCCCTCTCAACCCTCCCCCTCCTCACAACCCTCCCCCTCCACCCAGGGTTCCCTGCCCCTCTCAGCCCTCCCCCTCCTCTCAACCCCCCTGCTCCTCACAACCCTCCCCCTCCGCCCAGGGCTCCCTGCTCCTCTCAACCCTCCCCCTCCACCCAGGGCTCCCTGCTCCTCACAACCCTCCCCCTCCGCCCAGGGCTCCCTGCTCCTCACAACCCTCCCCCTCCACCCAGGGCTCCCTGCCCCTCTCAACCCTCCCCCTCCACCCAGGGCTCCCTGCCCCTCTCAACCCTCCCCCTCCGCCCAGGGCTCCCTGCTCCTCACAACCCTCCCCCTCCACCCAGGGCTCCCTGCCCCTCTCAACCCTCCCCCTCCACCCAGGGCTCCCTGCCCCTCACAACCCTCCCCCTCCACCCAGGGCTCCCTGCCCCTCTCAACCCTCCCCCTCCGCCCAGGGCTCCCTGCTCCTCACAACCCTCCCCCTCCACCCAGGGCTCCCTGCTCCTTACAACCCTCCCCCTCCGCCCAGGGCTCCCTGCTCCTCACAACCCTCCCCCTCCACCCAGGGCTCCCTGCTCCTTACAACCCTCCCCCTCCGCCCAGGGCTCCCTGCCCCTCACAACCCTCCCCCTCCACCCAGGGCTCCCTGCCCCTCTCAACCCTCCCCCTCCACCCAGGGCTCCCTGCCCCTCACAACCCTCCCCCTCCACCCAGGGCTCCCTGCCCCTCACAACCCTCCCCCTCCACCCAGGGCTCCCTGCTCCTCTCAACCCTCCCCCTCCGCCCAGGGCTCCCTGCTCCTCACAACCCTCCCCCTCCACCCAGGGCTCCCTGCCCCTCTCAACCCTCCCCCTCCACCCAGGGCTCCCTGCCCCTCACAACCCTCCCCCTCCACCCAGGGCTCCCTGCCCCTCACAACCCTCCCCCTCCACCCAGGGCTCCCTGCTCCTCTCAACCCTCCCCCTCCACCCAGGGCTCCCTGCTCCTCTCAACCCTCCCCCTCCACCCAGGGCTCCCTGCTCCTCACAACCCTCCCCCTCCACCCAGGGCTCCCTGCTCCTCTCAACCCTCCCCCTCCTCTCAGCCCTCCCCCTCCTCTCAAGCCCCCCTGCTCCTCACAACCCTCCCCCTCCGCCCAGGGCTCCCTGCTCCTCACCAGCAGGGAGGGGATTTCTCCCTCCTGTCCCCACAGGGCTGGTGGCTGTGCCATGCTGGGCACAGCCCTACAGAATGGGGGTCTGAAATCTGGCTGGTGAGTAGATAAGCTAAGGTTTGTATTGTACCAACTGTAGGGATTTGTCCAAATATTTTAATATTTTCATGCCTCAGTTTCCATATCTGTAACTTGAAGATAATAAAATACCTCCTTCTTAAGGATGTGAAAATTTACACCTCAAATAGTGACTGCTACACAGTAAATAATAAGTACAACTAAATATTTAAATTGAATTCAAACATTTTTGTCTTTGGCTACAAATAAGAAATTAGGCTTGGGCATGTGGCAAAAAAAAAGAAATTGTCAACGAGACCCACTTTAACGCAGTATGTAGGGGAGCTGGCGTGCACCCGACAGGGAAACCCCGCGACATCAGAGGCAAAATCAGAACCGACAGTCGATGGCTCACGGGTCTAAATCCAGAGTGCCCAACCCAGTACACAATCACAAAGAGTACTGTACGTTGTATAATATAGTCATAAATGTACTTCAATATAGTACAAAATAAAGTACAAGCATGGACACAAGAAGCACGAGGCATGCACACACATGCACAGTCCCCATCACACCAGTCCTGGGAGGGGAGAAAAAAGCCGTTTCAGCATCACAGAGATCACAGAGTTAAGAAAAGGATTAGCTGTAAGAACTAAGGCTCAAAAGCTTTGGTGAGGAATTATCATACATGGCACACACTCAGGATTATACCCTTATTTAAATCTCTTCAAGAGGTAACTGTTTAAACAAAGTTAATAACAATGTGGAACTTAGAACGAATGGAAAAGCAGAATGGGAGAGGAGAACTGGAAAGGTACTCCTGTGAGGTCCTGACTTCAGTGAGCAGCATGGACTCCGGAGTCCCGGCTGAGGATGAGCTTGGAGAGGTGAGCAACCTCCTGGCGCACGTGTGTGTGAGCACTCCTGACGGGGCCGGAGTCAGAACCGTGCTCTCCTGCTGTCCACCAACACTCTGCGCACGCTCCCCGAACCGTCCCAAGTACCTCCCACAACACGTGCACACACACACGTGCACACACACACACGTGCACACACTCTCCTGACGGGGCTGGAGTCAGAACCGTGCTCTCCTGCTGTCCACCAACACTCTGCGCACGCTCCCCGAACCGTCCCAAGTACCTCCCACAACACGTGCACACACACACACACGTGCACACACTCTCCTGACGGGGCCGGAGTCAGAACCGTGCTCTCCTGCTGTCCACCAACACTCTGCACACGCTCGCCGAACCGTCCCAAGTACCTCCCACAACACGTGCACACACACATGCGCACACATACACACATGCACACACTCTCCTGACGGGGCTGGAGTCAGAACCGTGCTCTCCTGCTGTCCACCAACACTCTGCGCACGCTCGCCGAACCGTCCCAAGTACCTCCCACAACACGTGCACACACGTGTGCACACACGCATGCACACACACTCCTGACGGGGCTGGAGTCAGAACCGTGCTCTCCTGCTGTCCACCAACACTCTGCGCACGCTCCCCGAACCGTCCCAAGTACCTCCCACAACACGTGCACACACGTGTGCACACACGCATGCACACACACTCCTGACGGGGCTGGAGTCAGAACCGTGCTCTCCTGCTGTCCACCAACACTCTGCGCACGCTCCCCGAACCGTCCCAAGTACCTCCCACAACACGTGCACACACACATGCGCACACACACACACATGCACACACTCTCCTGACGGGGCTGGAGTCAGAACCGTGCTCTCCTGCTGTCCACCAACACTCTGCGCACGCTCCCCGAACCGTCCCAAGTACCTCCCACAACACGTGCACACACGCGTGCGCGCACACACACACGTGCACACACGCATGCACACACACACTCCTGACGAGGCCGGAGTCAGAACCGTGCTCTCCTGCTGTCCACCAACACTCTGCGCACGCTCCCCGAACCGTCCCAAGTACCTCCCACAACACGTGCACACACACACACACGCACACACTCTCCTGACGGGGCCGGAGTCAGAACCGTGCTCTCCTGCTGTCCACCAACACTCTGCGCACGCTCCCCGAACCGTCCCAAGTACCTCCCACAACACGTGCACACACGCATGCGCACACACACACACATGCACACACTCTCCTGACGGGGCCGGAGTCAGAACCGTGCTCTCCTGCTGTCCACCAACACTCTGCGCACGCTCCCCGAACCGTCCCAAGTACCTCCCACAACACGTGCACACACGCATGTGCACACACACACATGCACACACTCTCCTGACGGGGCTGGAGTCAGAACCGTGCTCTCCTGCTGTCCACCAACACTCTGCGCACGCTCCCCGAACCGTCCCAAGTACCTCCCACAACACGTGCACACACGCATGCGCACGCACACACACACACACACACACTCCTGACGGGGCCGGAGTCAGAACCGTGCTCTCCTGCTGTCCACCAACACTCTGCGCACGCTCCCCGAACCGTCCCAAGTACCTCCCACAACACGTGCACACACACACACACACGTGCACACACACACACGTGCACACACTCCTGACGGGGCCGGAGTCAGAACCGTGCTCTCCTGCTGTCCACCAACACTCTGCGCACGCTCGCCGAACCGTCCCAAGTACCTCCCACAACACGTGCACACACACACACGTGCACACACTCCTGACGGGGCCGGAGTCAGAACCGTGCTCTCCTGCTGTCCACCAACACTCTGCGCACGCTCGCCGAACTGTCCCAAGTACCTCCCACAACACGTGCACACACACACACGTGCACACACTCTCCTGACGGGGCCGGAGTCAGAACCGTGCTCTCCTGCTGTCCACCAACACTCTGCGCACGCTCCCCGAACCGTCCCAAGTACCTCCCACAACACGTGCACACACGTGTGCACACACACACACACGCACACACTCTCCTGACGGGGCCGGAGTCAGAACCGTGCTCTCCTGCTGTCCACCAACACTCTGCGCACGCTCCCCGAACCGTCCCAAGTACCTCCCACAACACGTGCACACACGCATGCGCACACACACACACATGCACACACTCTCCTGACGGGGCTGGAGTCAGAACCGTGCTCTCCTGCTGTCCACCAACACTCTGCGCACGCTCCCCGAACCGTCCCAAGTACCTCCCACAACACGTGCACACACGCATGTGCACACACACACACATGCACACACTCTCCTGACGGGGCTGGAGTCAGAACCGTGCTCTCCTGCTGTCCACCAACACTCTGCGCACGCTCCCCGAACCGTCCCAAGTACCTCCCACAACACGTGCACACACACACACGTGCACACACTCCTGACGGGGCCGGAGTCAGAACCGTGCTCTCCTGCTGTCCACCAACACTCTGCGCACGCTCCCCGAACCGTCCCAAGTACCTCCCACAACACGTGCACACACGCGTGCGCGCACACACACACACACACGCATGAATGAATAGTAGTTGGTTTGAAATCCAGAAGGATTTTTGGAAGATAGGAGGATATTAAGTTATAATCCCAGATCATACAGTAACTGTTTTTAATTTTTTGAGGACCCTCAGTACTGTTTTCCACAGTGGCTGCACCAGTCTGCATTCCCACCAGCAGTGCAGGAGGGTTCCCCTTTATCCACATCCTCACCCACACTTGTTTGTTGATTTATTGACGACAGCCATTCTGACAAGTGGGAGGTGGTATCTCAATGTCGTTTTAATTTGCAATTCCCTGATGATTGGTGACGCTGAGCATTTTTTCTTGTATCTATTGGCCATTTCTATGTCCTCTTTAGAAAAATATTAGTTCTTTTTTGCCCATTTTTTTAATCAGAATGTTTAATTTGGAAACAACACAGGGAATGGTCAAGAATACAGTAATAACTTTGCAGGGTGACCAATGATTAATAGAAATATCAGGTGATCACATGATAAGGTCTAAGAATGTGGAATCACTATGTTGTACACCTGAAACTAATATAACATTGTAGGCAACTATACTTTAAAAACATTTCTAATAGTATAAAAGCCATTCTATTAGATGCTACCTCCCTAAGAAAAAAATCCATGAGAGTTGCTCTAGAGAGAGGAAAGGAAGCCAACTCTATTCAGCCTCACTGAGCTGACATATCACACGACACTTGAGAAGGCTGTGGGTCTGGTAGACAGACTGTCATGTTGCTGAAACAGCACCATATTTGTCCTGACATATCTGGCCAGTCAGCAACCCAGAACTGGCAGAGAAAGCAAGCGTTCCCCTCCCAAAGACTGGGCTTGAATGCCAACTCCTAAATGCAAGCCTATTTTTTTTGGTAAGATTTTATACCAAGATGAAACTTGACCTTCAATCAATCATCCGAAGACTGAATTTTAATATTAAGTTCTACCTCCTATTCTAAATTAGAAACACCTAAGTAAATGGATACTGTATTCCAAATAAGACAGAACAGCGCCCACCCTGATGTATGATGTGTTTAATATTTTAAGGGGATTGTTAAGTCTCATTCACTGTAAACCCTTCTACCAGGTTTTAAACATCTACAGTGTGTATATATTTACCAGCTAGCGGACTTGCTTCTGACGTGCGTGACGTGAGCCTTTCTGTGTGGAACACGGCTCCACAGAAAGAACAAGCCAACGGACTGGGGCGATTTGACCAGAGCAGAGCAGAGGCACTGACGGCTTTAGGAGCTGTGTCTTGCACAGCGAAGGTCTCTTCGTGGTGACCCCCAGGAAAAAGAAACTCACTTTACTCGAGGACTCTGCACCCCCTCTCTATCAACAGAGCACACAGTGGCCACAAGTACCAAGGGTGGCACACTGTGACACTGTGGTGACACAAGCTGTGGGCGCTCAAGATGGCTTCCTACAGAACAAAGTGATCTGTGGTTCATTTTGATTTTAAAATTATTATCTCTCAATTTAATAAAGGTTCACATTTTTAAAACCTAGTTCCTTAAGCCTTTAGTACAACTTAATATATTTAGAAATCTAGTTTTTTGTTTTTAAGCAAGAGACAGGAAGGGAGAGAGATGAGAAGCATCAACTCATAGTTGTGACCCTTTAGTTGTTCACTGATTGCTTCTCATATGTGCCTTGACCGGGTGGGGTGGGGAGGCCAAGCCAGAACCCTTTGAGCTCTAGCTGGCACCCCCGAGGCGCAAGCTGTGAGCCTGCATTCAAGCCAGAGGATCCTGCACACAAGCCAGCAGACCTCAGGGTTTTGAACCTGGGTCCTCAGTGTCCCAGGCTAACGCTCTGTCCACAGTGCCACCCCACCACCAATGAGGGAGAAATCTAGTAAATTTTAATAATCACATGCAAAGTGACCTTCAATTTATGTTAAATCTACTCATAATAAACAAATTAAAATCCTTTCGGCAATGAGTCAAATTTACAACTTAAATGACTTAAAACTGTCAAGGTTGAAATTTAATATATAATATTTTCTTGAATACTTGAAATGAGAAATATAAAAGGCAAAATGCCCTCAAATTCCTAATTCTCAAAAGTTTAATAAACTTATGAATATGATGAATCTCAACTTTTCTTAAAAATTGAAATGCTGCCCACTCCCACTAACTTAGTAAAATGTTATTTTTCTCAACAAAAATGTCTCAAGTCTAAAGTCAATTCACATTTCAAGCTAAAAACAAACATTTTATCAAAATCCTTAAAGCAAGCAAACACCTTAAATGTTAATTATTCTCTAATTATTCCTAAATTCATGAAAATCTACTAATAGAGTGGGTTTAATATACTTCATTTCTATATCTAATTCTAACCGCTAAATAAAGCTTTTTCCACCTGAAGTGAGAGCTACCATTGTAGCAAGGCTAGACTCGACCCGCTGGTGTGGAAGCTGAGCCCTTTGTACAAGCACAGATGACAGCAGCGTCCCCAGACGCATTCCCTTGAGGGGGTTTGTAACTTTGAGGTCTAGTAATACCTCTTCTGAATTCTTCTGCCTGTTAGTAGGCAACTAGAGTCTCTCTTATCTTGGTTGGACTTTGGTTGTGCTTAGCCCTCCAAAGACATTACTAATGTCTTCTCAAAGTTGCTGAAAAACACTTGAGGTTGTTTATTACACATTGGGAAATGCATGCTCACATTTAATTTTGACCCCCTTGAACTTGACAACCTGACTGAACGCCGCTTCCTGCCTCGTCAATGTCCCAGTGTGTCGGGTCGCCCTGAGCCCACATGGATTTCCCGCATCTCTCGTGGTTTTTCCTGGTTCTGTGATCCAAGTCAAGGCCACAGAGAACCCTAGGAAGCACTCAGAGAATTCTGGTGAGGAGTAATGCCTTCCACAGAAGTCAGCAAGTAACAGCTGGGCAGTTAAAACCCAACTTTGAACAAGGACAAACACAAGAACTGAAACAGAAACAAAAAGCAGGGACTGCCACACAGATGAGTGCTCTTAACCAGCAGGGACCCCGGGGGAGAGTCCAGATGGGAGCCAGCCCCTCTCCTCACCCCTGAGAGGCGGTCCTTTCACTGGGCAGACAGGACAGGGTGGACTCAACACTTCATCGTCCAGAAATACTTTTGCTCAATCATAAGTTTCCCTTTGTGAAAAGTAGTTTTGCTTATTCTAAACTAATCCTTTTTTTTTAAACTTAAAGGTGGTAAATCTCTTGGGAGCCCAGAGCACCTGCCCACTGCTCGCCATGGGGACTGTCAGCCAAGGGAGTCGAGCCCGAGAGCCCCTGGCCGTGTCTCCTCCTGTGGGGAGAAGAGGGCAGGAGGTGCCCGCACACACCCAGCCCTCTGCACAGGCTCCCACCACGCCCCGCTGGGGGGTGAGTATCACTGCTCCGGACACGGGAACCTCACTCACTGTCAAGGCCCCACCGGCATCTCCTGACTGTGGGTGAGGTCGCCCCAACTCCGCGGCTCTAGTCACCCCTTCTCCCCAGAGCACACAGAGCCATCCTCCACACTGAAACACGCATTTCCAATGTTAACATGCCTGCACTGGGTCATTTTCTACAAATAAAAACTTCCAGCCTGACCAGGCGGTGGCGCAGTGGACAGAGTGTTGGACTGGGATGCAGAGGACCCAGGTTCAAGACCCCAAGGTCGCCGGCTTGAGCGCAGGCTCATCTGGTTTGAGCAAAGCTCACCAGCTTGAGCTCAAGGTCGCTGGCTTGAGCAAGGGGTCACTCGGTCTGCTGTAGCCACCCCCCCCACCCCCCGTCAAGGCACATATGAAAAAGCAATCAATGAACAACTGAGGTGCTGCAACGAAGAATTGATGCTTCTCATCTCTCTCCCTTCCTGTCTGTCTGTCCCTATCTGTCCCTCTCTGCCTCTGTCACAAAAAAAAAAAAAAAAAAAAAAATCAAGTTATTGTTTTGATAACCAATAGGTTTTTTTAGCACAGAATGTTGAGTTGGGTATTTTGTTCCACGGACACAGTTTTAAACAATACTAGGTGGCGGGCGCACCAGAAACCTAATCAAGCAGAACACATGAAACAGGAACATGGGAATTCTAAAGTTCACTCCAGTTTCAGAAATGTGGGTGAAAAGATCACTCCTACCTTAAAGTCAAACAGTTATGATGTTTACTCTTGAATAGAGTCCCTCATGGAGAAAGTAATGCTATTTCACAGAGATCTTTCAGATAACTACAATCTGACCAACATGCAAAACTTCTGGGCGGCGAGCACTGGCGGGGCCTGTCACTGTCCCTCAGTCCAGACAGTGTGCTGTGCACCTCAGCCCAGCAGCAGGGCAACGAGGGGGCAGAGCAGGGTCAACCCCAGCGAGAGCCCTGCGGTGATGACATGACAAGCTTCGTGCATTTTTTCAACAGTCAGTATCAGAGGAAGGTGAATTTTGTGCCAAACACTGTGCCATGCCCTGCTTTGCAAACAACCCTAATGACAGCGCAAGTTACAAACCAGCATCCACATTCCACTCAGTTCAGACGCTCATGGCAGGCTGAACATGAAACTCTTGTTCTCTGAATCACACCTTCAAACTTAAAGGAACAAGATGAACTCAATACCCAAATACTCATTATTTAACATTTACTATTTTTCCATCTTCTATAAAAATATCTCCTTCTGCAGCCAATGCCGTTTTCTCTTCCTAATATGTAAGTTTCTTTAAAATGTGGCTCTTCTATATCCAAATTCCTTTCATGACAGTTTTCAAAGTCCTTTCCTTACTTGTTCTGTACTTTTTTTTTTTTTATGCTTTTGTCTCTAAATTTTAACTCGTGTTCATAGTAGTGCAACATATTAGCTCACGGGCACTTCCATAGTTTTCTTTATTTCAGCCGAGCAAGGTACATCATCACTGAGTCACAAATACTTTCGATAAAAAAGAAAACATTTGAGATTTTCCTTTCTCCCCAAAAAGGTCTATTTCCTAAGTTT
This sequence comes from Saccopteryx bilineata, assembly GCF_036850765.1. Taxonomy (NCBI): domain Eukaryota; kingdom Metazoa; phylum Chordata; class Mammalia; order Chiroptera; family Emballonuridae; genus Saccopteryx; species Saccopteryx bilineata. Next base: position 58,441,354 of record NC_089501.1, read on the forward strand.
GTCTCCCTGCACTCAATGAAAACTGGCATGTAATCTTACATATTACAAAACTTCACCAAAGTCTGACAGATGTCAGATACAATGTAAGACTCGTGGGGAAGAGAGGTGGCCCCGCTTACACAGAAAGACTATACCTGAGGTTCTGATGGGCTGAAGGCCACTCCAGTGACTGTGTCCGTGTGTCCTGACAGTCTGTGAGAGAAAGTGCTCGAGCCCACTTCATACACATACGCCTAAAAGACAAAACCAGCAAATATTCTATGTTGAAAAAGTCAACCATCAATGAACGACCTATTATGAAAAGATGAAGTCTGTTCAACGCTAAGCAAGTGTCATGGCAATTCACACAATGAATAAAACAGTAACAGAACTAAATTTATAAAAAAAATACATTTCTTCTTTCCCTTTTAGAATTATATTTATAAATGTACATTATACGCATTAGCCTCTCATAAGACTCCACCATACTGTGAACAGTTTTAAACTTATGCTCATAGTTGATGACTTATTTTGAGAAATGAGTCCAGATTTTGTACTCCAGCCTCTGAAATGATGGTCCTTTGTGCCAGTTCAACAGCAAGAGGAACTCCCAATTTGGGGTACAGTGTAAAAGAAAAATTTATTCAGAGCGAACAACTCAATTATGACACAGCAGAGCTGTAAAAACAGCTTGGTTGTGAGACACCCCAGATGTTGCCGCTTAGCCCCCCTCTGGCTACACAGCTCCGCGGCTATCCAGATAAGACAGCGTCACTAGGCACAGCTGGAGAAGCTCACACTTCCTCCCTGGAAAGGGAGCTGCACTGCCAGTGCCCGAGAGGAGCTGGTTTATATAGACAGCAGCCCCCACCCCTAATCCTGATTGGTTCATCCTCATGCAAAGACCTCCAAACGCTCAGTTTGATTGGTCCAATGGATACTGTCCTGATTGGTCAGAATGGGGCTACTCTGATTGGTTGGTGAAGATACTGAGGATCAAGCTGCTCACCTCTGACTGGATAGGGAAAACCTCATTCCTATTGGTTGATACAGGATTCCAGGAACTCCTTTATAAAAGGCTGGCTCCGATGGCAGGAGCACATTACGCCCAGTAATACTTTAAGCCTTCAAGTCTGCTTTACACTTACGTATTCTCAAATCAGCTTCATTTTCCATCTTTCTGCTTTCAATGTTTTTGTGTCTTTATACTCTTAATTTTAATTATATTTCCACACAACAGTCACATGTTGAATAAAAAAGAGAGATTAATGGCCCTGGCCAGTTGGCTCAGTGGTAGAGCGTCGGCCTGGCGTGCAGAGGTCCCGGGTTCGATTCCCGGCCAGGGCACACAGGAGAAGTGCCCATCTGCTTCTCCACCCCTCCCCCCTCTCCTTCCTCTCTGTCTCTCTCTTCCCCTCCTGCAGCCAAGGCTCCATTGGAGCAAAGATGGCCCAGGCGCTGGGGATGGCTCCTTGGCCTCTGCCCCAGGCGCTAGAGTGGCTCTGGTCGCGGCAGAGCGACGCCCCGGAGGGACAGAGCATCCCCCCCTGGTGGGCGTGTCAGGTGGATCCCAGTCGGGTGCATACGGGAGTCAGTCTGACTGTCTCTCCCCGTTTCCAGCTTCAGAAAAAGAAAAAAATAGAGATTAAAAAATTCAAGAAAATTCAATGTACATAGTTGACTTTGGCACTGAGAGAACCAATTCCAACTGTCTGATGGATATCTTGGGTAGCACGCCACTGGTGCTCAAGCCTGCGATGCAAATAAGGATTTGATATTCTACCTGAAAACCAGGAAGTTATTGTATGTGACAAGATGTCATAAGACAATTGTATACATGAATCGATTTGAATTGGTAAAAGTTTTGGGTACATGACTGGATATAAAAATACAATTTAGAGGAAAACCAAAAATTCCATTACTTTGCTGTTATTGTCAAATAAATGTTACTTATTTTAGTATTTTAAGTGCTTTAATAAATTTGCAAATTATTAATTAACTGCATGGTAGTCAACTTTAATAATTTTCTTTAAAGAAACCTAACACATCCATTTCACCCTTTTTTCATACGATCGAACCACCTCAGAGAAGGACTCGAGTATCATTACAGCAGATGACGAAGATGTCACTGGAACACAACTGGTTAAAAAACAGTAAAATTTAGAATAACCTTTCCTATCTAAGAGTTTTATAAAAGTTTTCAATATTCTTAAATTCAATTCTCACCAGTTAAACTGAATAAGAAAAATACTTTAGAAAGTAACTCTTGAGTTGTAAAATGACTATTTCCAAATAAACTTTATGATCTCCTTGAATTTTTGGAAATTTCTGTATCTCTTTTTCTTTATAAAACGCTTACCGACTAGCAGTGAGTTTAATTGTATCCAAGTCCTAACCCCCAGGGCCCGTCGGTATATTCTTATTTGGAAATAGGGTCCCTGCAGATGTCATTACGTTAAAGAGCCTAAGATAACCACGGATCTAGGGTATCCAGTGGCCAGGATCCTCACAAGAGAAAGGGGACTGAGACCTGAGACCCACAGGCAGATGGCCGTCTGAGGGTGGGGGCAGAGACTGGAGCCCAAGCCCAGGAACACCAGGGACTGAGGGCCCCCAGCAGCAGAGGAAGAAGCTTGACCCAGAAGCTCCCTCAGCCTCAGGAGGAACAGAGCTGCCCGGCACCTTGACATCAGACACCTGGCCTCCTGACTGGGACAGAAGAGAGGTCTGCTGTTTTCAGTTTGTGGTAGTTTGTTATGGCAGCCCTGGGAGAACAATACAAGACCTTCGCAAATATGTCAGGACAGATGGATACAAATTAGTGTTATGTGTTACTGTATCCCTTAATGTTACTACCTGGTAATTCAAGGAAGCAGAGTAGTCAGCAGTGGGTGCGATGACAGACAACTAGTGAGGAATAAATGAGTGACAGGTGTTTCCTGAGCTTCATACAGACACCCATGACGGCCTCTCACACGTGCACGACACCAGTATTAAACCTACTACTACTGGTGACAGTCTTGAAACTTCAACTGGACTTTATGTTAACATCACCAACATCAGACACAGCCTCCGCAGGAAGAAGGAGCATTGTGACTAAGGACCGAGACGTACATGTCTGTCCTCGGCACCAGAAGCCACAAAGCGCCCGCACGGACTAAAGGCGATTCCACAGGGGTAGCCACGACTTGGGTGTCCTTCAAAGCGGCGCTCACACCTACGGGGAAAATAAACACCAGGAGGAAAACAATTTTTCCACTTTTAATACAAGTTAAAATGAGAAAGATATTGATCTGTTCCTTTTCTTCACAGAAATGAACAAAAGCTATTGAGAACATTTTTATATGTTGAGAACGTTAAACCCTAAGCAGGTTATCCCAGAGACCTTCAAAAGTAATTAAGAAGACTTTTCAAAATCATAAATTCTCAAAGACGACCAAACTAACATTAATCAAACGTTTATAAATGTAGGCTGTTTAAGTGATAAACATCCTGGAGATCTTTAAAAGTATAAAAACCTTTTAAATCATTAATTATTCTATCAAAGTTGATTAAGTTTTACAAGCAACTATCTATAAAGTGTTATATAATATTTATTTATTGTGAGAGAATTGATAGTTTGAGAAAATTACCGTCACTTCCAGGACCAGAGCTGTCCCTGAGAACACCTTCGCCAGCATGTTCCAGCACCGGGCTGAGCCCCACGGGCATGACTGGCCCGGCCCAAGCTGCTCCAGGCTGGGCACCCTCCCCTCCACACACACACACACACACACACACACACACACACACACACAGGAGGCCACAGGGGCTGGTACTTGTTTAGGATTGAACAGGAGAGCAGTGACTCTGCTAATCTCGCTGTTGTGATGAGTCATGCCCACACACATACAGGGTCGGCAAAGGTAGGTTTACAGATATTTGTATTAAAAAAAGATGAATAGCCCTGGCCGGTTGGCTCAGCGGTAGAGCGTCGGCCTAGCGTGCGGAGGACCCGGGTTCGATTCCCGGCCAGGGCACACAGGAGAAGCACCCATTTGCTTCTCCACCCCTCCGCCGCACTTTCCTCTCTGTCTCTCAATTCCTCTCCCGCAGCCAAGGCTCCATTGGAGCAAAGATGGCCCGGGCGCTGGGGATGGCTCTGTGGCCTCTGCCTCAGGCGCTAGAGTGGCTCTGGTCGCAACATGGCGACGCCCAGGATGGGCAGAGCGTCGCCCCCTGGTGGGCAGAGCGTCGCCCCTGGTGGGTGTGCCGGGTGGATCCCGGTCGGGCGCATGTGGGAGTCTGTCTGACTGTCTCTCCCTGTTTCCAGCTTCAGAAAAATGGAAAAAAAAAAAAAAAAAAGATGAATAACTAATAATACACTAATTAGTAAATAAATAATACATGAATAAACTGTAACACTACTTTTGTCCACTCCATATATACATGTATAAAAATACTTGTATTTTGTTATCTTTGTTATATTACTGTTCAAAAAAATTACGGGTTCGGGGAATGTGCAGATACTCCTGTATTTTCAGTCTTTTGTCTACTAAATTTTCACCAATGAAATAAAAGTTGGTTTTTGCATCTCATTTGCTTAGTCAAACTTTCTTTGACTTGCCATTTGCTTTTCTGATGCTCTTGTTTAATAAAAAAAAAAATCAAATGCTTTTTATTATCCCTTCATATTAATTTTGAAATATCCCCTGATTTTTGTGAGCGGTATATACTGTGATTGTTTGGCATAACATAATGATTAGAAGACATTTTAAGGACAGGGTGATTTATATGTGTGTGTATGTATCGCTGGTTTTAGAGCAGGCACCTGCCTCCCATGTGCCTTGACATCGGGCCACAGGCCACACACAGGACAGAGAGACCGGCAGCAGCAGTTCGCTACCATTCCAGGTCCATGGGAAGTTCTCTCTGCACCAAACAGGCTTTTCTGAGACTGGTCAGCGTGAGCAGAAAACCCTGCCATGTTTGGAAGGAAGATCAGACTGAGTCCCAGTATTGTTAAAGCAGCTGCTCCCTGCGCTTGAACAGAAGCACATTTCCGTGGCCTATGTCCTGGCCGCCCGCTGTGACCCGCAGGACAGGATGGGCCTTACCTCAGGGTCCTCAGGTCCCACAGTTGGATCCCGTCACCTATGGCTGTGGTCGCAAACAGATTATAAATATGAGCCTGTTGGGTTGTAAATGACGATCCCTATAAATGGGGGGAAAAAAACCAAGCTGTTTTGTAAAGACTGAATTAATCATCATTATACTACTGATATTTAACAACAGTGATCTAAAATAAAAAATTAAACTTTTTTTCTTATGTATAACAATCTCATGCTTGGACTCTAAAAACTTCCACATGATTAATTACTAGTAGCACATTTTTATCTTAAGACGTATTATGTAGGTTTTCTGAAAGTTATAAAATCACAAATGGTAAAAGATCAAAAGACTAAGTTTATATATTTTTAACGTATAGATCATAATCCATATTCGATAATTTGCTGTCAGGCCCTGAGACACCTGTGTTGACACCTCAGGTGAAGTCTAGCATGTGTCACTCTTGATGTCGACCCCTGTGAGGACGTGCATGTGACCTGGTCACAGGGCCCTACGGCAGGCTCATCCCCTGCTGCTCAGACTTAAAACGTAACTTAAAATGTTTCATGGAAGAGAACTGAATAGTAATCCATCTACAGAAACATTTGGGTGAAAACATTATTTAAATATTGTATGGTTCATGACAATTTCCTTCTTCATTCTATGTCAAGAATATCCAAAATATTAGGACACATGTAATAAAGTATATTCATGAGTATTTGTGCTTAAAACGTGCCCATGCCTAGAAGTAATTTACAGACAGGAAGTGAAGGCTTACAAGAATTGAACAATAGCCAGTATAGACATTGAGTCCTAACTCTGTTCTAGACAGCACTCTGAACACTTGACATCTCATCTCCTTACCAATCTTGTCAAGTAGAAACTAGTTTATACCTATTTCCTGGTGAGAAATGTTACAGAGAAGCCCACATGTTGCCACATGGCTGCTAAGATCAGCAACTTAGTGTCCCACAAATAGGGACGAGGCTGAGACAGCGAGACAACCCCTAATGTAACATACAGACAAGTCAACGGACATTCAACACACATTTGAGGTCATGTACCAAATGCTGGACATTTGTGAGGCACTGAGTATAAGAGAATAAGCCACAGATCTAGTGCAGTAGGGACAGTGACTGCAGTGACCACACTGCACAACAGCACCCGCTCCCTGAAGCTAAGAAACACTGATGGTGGAAATGACACCCCCGTCCGAGCCTTCTCTGAGCTCCAATGTGTTCAGTGTAGACCCCCTGGTTGGCAAACTGCTGCTTGCGAGCCACATGTGGCTCTTTGGTCCCTTGAGTGTGGCTCTTCCACAAAATACCACATGCGGACGCTACCTTGATAAGGAATGTACCTGCCTATATAGTTTAAGTTTAAAAAATTTGGCTCTCAAAAGAAATTTCAATCGTTGCACTGTTGACATTTGGCTCCGCCGTCTAATGAGTTTGCCGACCACTGGGCTAGACCAAGTTTTCATGGCACTGTGATAAAGTCTAGAAAGAAATAAAGACTAGAACAAGTAAAAGACAAATAAAGTAGGTATTTAAACAGAAATGCTGACAGACCGGTTTCCACACAGAAAGGGATGGTGATGACGATGTTGACCAAGGTAAAAATGACCACAGAGAAAAACTCAAATATCAGGTGGTGAGCCAAGGGCTCTTTCTAATGAGTCATACACTTGAGAGGCGAGGAGCAGCAAGTGTCAAAGGCGTGGCACAAACACGTTTTGATGTAGCACTGGCAGCAGGAGACATCCCACAGGATTCACATTGGTCTTCACGACTGAAGTACTTCATTTCAAGGGTGACAATATTTGGCATATTTCTCACTGAACTGTAGTAACTGAAGACTCAAACTAGAAACACTTATCAAACATTTAACTATAGAACATCGTAAGAGATACTTGCATGTTAGAAAGCCTCCTCTTCAGGCTCTGGCCTGATGGCACAGTGGTTAGAATGTCAGCTTGGCATGTGGAAGTCCCAGGTTTGATCCCCGGTCAGGGCACACAGGAGAAGCGACCATCTGCTTCTTTCCCCCTTATTCTCCCATAGCCAGTGGCTAGACTGCCTTAAGCATGGCCCCAGGCATATGCTTTGAGGATAGCTTGGGTGGTCTGAGCATTGGCCTCAAGCACTAAAAATAGCTTAACTGATTAGAGCATTGGCCCTAGATGGGGTTGCTGGGTGGATCCCAGTCGGGGCACATGCAGGAGGAGTCTATCTCCCCTCTTCTCACTTAAAAAAAAAAAAGAAGAAGCAAGCTTCCTCTTCAGATGGACATTATATATGGCATTTTGATAACAATATGTTAAACACTTTTAAATGCTCTTTGTCAAACTTTAACCCCTAAAATCTGTATGCCGACTAGCCTTGTCAAGAACACTGTCGCCCTCTGCATTCACACCTGATTTCTACAGAAGCTCCGTGTCCTTTCCTCTCTGTAGGGATGCGCAGCTGTGATTCAGTCCAGCAAACACTGACTTAGTGAATTACAGTTCCCACGACTGTTCCGGGGCCACAGCGGGGACAGAGACCAAATGCACTGAACGTCTGTAAGTTACACACCTCTGCCTGAACATCTCACTAGACAAATTCAGCAGGTCAGGCTAACCCTTTGACATTCTGTTTCAAAACACTGCCTCTAATGAATGCACTGAACGTCTGTAAGTTACACACCTCTGCCTGAACATCTCACTAGACAAATTCAGCAAGTCAGGCTAACCCTTTGACATTCTGTATCAAAACACTGCCTCTAATGAAGAGGGGGAAGTGGCTCAACCCAACGGGTGGTGACAGAAGGCGACTGTGGGTGGTGGGCACACAGTGCAACATATATAATCTGCCAACCAATGTCACCCCAATAGATTTAATAAAAAAAAAGGTACCTTATAGAGTTATTCTTGAATTTAAAAGAAACCATAGTATCTGAAAAATATGACAGGTACCAGGCTAACAATCATGTTAAATATGATTCAATTATCCAATTTATTTAAAAGCCAGAAATACGTTAAGGTCTAATAATCGACTTTAACCCCAATCCTGACTGATCTCAGCATGAAATTAGCAGCCCATGCCCATGGCCTCAGATACAGAGCAGGTTGTGAGCCTGCTCCGGCCACAGACCACCATGCGGAGTCCTCACCCCACCCCCAACCCCCCAGGACACGACTCAGGACCCAGGCGCCATCCCCATGGGCCTGATCTGAAGTCTAAATCTCAGCAGCCTCGTAAAGGAGTTACAACATGCTTCAAAGGGATTCCTGCGTTCACCGGGACCTACTGCACAGTGTTTAGAATATTTTTGTTGTTTTCATGCAAGAAGGCTCTGTACTAATAAAGAAAGCAAAATAATCTTTTCTTCAACAGCTCTCTCCAAGCTGGTATTTTCCATTTGTAACAGGAAAGCTTTCTCATACCATTTGAAACATCCTAATTAAGACTCTGAAGGTACAATATTGGGGGGGAAGTGTCGAGACAGATACCTGTCTGAACCTTCAGAAGCCCCAGTCCAAGACCGAGGAGGCCCCACCCAGCGAGTCCGTGATGGGCCCTGCAAGTCCCCAGCCACCTCGCAGCCGGCCCTGGGGGGTCAGGCCTCCACCCCGGAGCCTGACCCCGACCTGGGCTGATACTCCCTCCACACGCACAGCCGTCTGCATGGCCGTCCAGACTGACAGCTCCCAGGGTCCTGGACCCAGAGCCTCAGGCCTGCTCCAGCTCGGAATCTGGGGCCCCGCCCACTGCACCCCAAAACAGTCCCGTGCCGGCCCACGCCCTCAGTGCCCAGTGGTCCAGAGGAGCAGAGGAACAGAGGGGACTCTGCAGTCCTGACTCTGTCCTTTCTTTCCCATTCGTACCGGGTACAACACGCCACGGGCTATCAGACTGGAACACGAGGGAAACATGGGATAATGTACTAAACTTCTGGCCGGTACAGAACCTCAATTTAAAACATGATAACCGTGAGTCATAACATGATTTCAGAAGGCATTATAAATTAAACCTCCAATTTGGAAAGCCATTCCAAATATACCAAAAATCAAAACTGTCCAAAACAAAAGCGTGTTCCCAAGTCTCTCAAGTGCTGTTTTCAGTAACAAAGTGTCTTCTGACCTGAACTGTGAGACAGGATTCATCTACTCATCTCAAACCCCAGACCTGAATCGTCAGCTGTGGGAAAGGTTGAACCGTTTCTCTGTCAGACGGACGAGCTACATCCTAGAGACCAGCCACTGACTCGTGCCGGCTGCCTCGCTTTCCTGGAAACCCAGGAGACTGTCACTCCGCCCGTCAGCGCTGCGGTGCCCAGACCTGCATCAGCTTGGGAGAACGCATTACCAGTGAAGTCGAAAAGTGGGCCCACAAAATCAACAAAGAACAATGTGTAAAAAGTAATATCCAATATGATGTGAAAAGATGTTCTAATGTCAAACATCAAAGATTGGAATAACTTGAGCCACAAAAATGAACATTTAGTTCAGTGACAAACACGAAACTGCATCGCATTTCTATCAGTGACACACTATAAACAACACTTTACCAAAGATGTGCAGCACCAAAAACTCACTGTATTTTGACAGATTTGGTGGACAGGCCGCGAATGGGCTCCCACGATCACAGCTGCACTGCGGCCTGCATTGAGGTCGAAAACTTCCAAAGCCCTGTTCCTGCCGGCGGTCAGCACGAGGTCTGCAGGATTCCGTTAGGGAACACATCTAAGGCCCTTTGTTCTGTCAGCAGACACTGCCCAGAGCCCCACAACTGGACAACAGCTGTGATCAGCTGCAGAGAAGCCTTGGTCTCAGCCTCACTCCTCACGTCGGCCCCACGTCTGACAGGAGCTGGTGGGAGTCGGGGGGCACACTGAGGGGGACAATGGGGAGACCCCGGGTGGCACAGATCTCGAGGTGAAAGACTAAGAGTTCTCCTGATTGGTAAGCGAGGTCTGCAATGTCCAGGGAACAGTGCAACCTGGAGACGGTGCAGCCGGTGAGCATGAACCGTGTAGGCCCAAGATACACATCAGCAGAGCCGGGAGGTGGCCTTGTCACAGGCACCAGGCTGCATGAGCGGAGGACTCACAACTGGGAAGTGTGAGGAACTCCATGAGCTCAAGGCATGAGGGCAGTTTATGAGCTCAGGGTTCACGTGACCACCAGAACTACCCCACTGTCAACGTTTATCCCAGAACACTAAAAAATATCAATATATACGTGGTAGAAAAATATACCAAAATACAAAAAGGTATACATAGGAGAAAGAGTACTAGATTTGCTAATAAATCCAGCGCTAACACCAAAATATGCAGAAACCATCATTCTCGGCTACAATCATCAGAATGACACATCTCTGCTATTAGGGGGCCATTTTGTTTTTGTTTTTCGTGAAAGGTTCTAGAATAAAAATAACAGCTATCCAAGAGAATACTGTATACTAGAACCTTCTAACACGAGTCCTTATGGAATTTGAACCACAGAACTCTCCAAAAGAATTCAAATTAGGCCTTTAAGTAAATGAAAATGTTATACAGTAAATCCCAATTTAAATGAACAGGAATGGTGTTAGCCATTAAAACTCAGAACAGTGACAGTTTCGCTGTCAATTTTATGTCCCAGTGAGGAGCAGCTGCTGTGAGTGTGAGCCCCTGTTCAGGGTGACGTGCTGTTTCTGACCCGAGGCTGTGACAGGGAGGACAGCAGAGTGGCTGCAGGTCACTGCTGAGTGTGAGCCCCTGTACGGGTAACGGTGACGTGCTGTTTCTGACCCGAGGCTGTGACAGGGAGGACAGCAGAGTGGCTGCAGGTCACTGCTGAGTGTGAGCCCCTGTACGGGTGACGGTGACGTGCTGTTTCTGACCCGAGGCTGTGACAGGGAGGACAGCAGAGTGGCTTCAGGTCACTGTTGAGTGTGAGCCCCTGTACGGGGTGACGTGCTGTTTCTGACCCGAGGCTGTGACAGGGAGGACAGCAGAGTGGCTGCAGGTCACTGCTAAGTGTGAGCCCCTGTACTGGTGACGTGCTGTTTCTGACCCGAGGCTGTGACAGTGAGGACAGCAGAGTGGCTGCAGGTCACTGCTGAGTGTGAGCCCCTGTACTGGTGACGTGCTGTTTCTGACCCGAGGCTGTGACAGGGAGGACTGCAGAGTGGCTTCAGGTCACTGCTGAGTGTGAGCCCCTGTACGGGTGACGGTGACGTGCTGTTTCTGACCCGAGGTGGTGACAGTGAGGACAGCAGAGTGGCTGCAGGTCACTGCTGAGTGTGAGCCCCTGTACGGGTGACGGTGACGTGCTGTTTCTGACCCGGGGCGGTGACAGTGAGGACAGCAGAGTGGCTGCAGGTCACTGCTAAGTGTGAGCCCCTGTACAGGTGACGTGCTGTTTCTGACCCGGGGCTGTGACAGTGAGGACAGCAGAGTGGCTTCAGGTCACTGCTGAGTGTGAGCCCCTGTACGGGTGACGGTGACGTGCTGTTTCTGACCCGAGGTGGTGACAGTGAGGACAGCAGAGTGGCTGCAGGTCACTGCTGAGTGTGAGCCCCTGTACAGGTGACGGTGACGTGCTGTTTCTGACCCAAGGCTGTGACAGGGAGGACAGCAGAGTGGCTGCAGGTCACTGCTAAGTGTGAGCCCCTGTACTGGTGATGTGCTGTTTCTGACCCGAGGCGGTGACAGTGAGGACAGCGGAGTGGCTGCAGGTCACTCCATCGGCGACAGTGCCGAGAGCCGGGGTCAGAGCACCCCGCCGTACGCCAGAGCCCCCACCGCAGCCTCTCTCCTCTCTGAGGCGCTCCTCCCTGGTAAGATCGCGTCACTGGAGTGACTTACTCGGAGTCTGCGTGTCCCCCCGCCCAGCACAGCGCCCGGCGCTCCAACGCGGAGCAGACGCTTTGGCTGACAACTGCTGCTCAGGCAGGGACGCCCGGAGGTGGGAGAAAGGATACAGGAGTAAAACTCGTTGGCGGCGGACAGGCTGGTGATCTCCGTGGCACCTGTCGTGAGGAGCCTGAAGATGGGGGTGCAGTGGCTCCTCCGGTTGTACCTGGAGAAGAGACAGACGGACGGACGGTCAGCACCACAGCCCCTCCCACACAACTCAGCGTGCTGCCTGGAAAGGTGACAACGAACGTCATGTCACCCCATAACCACGCTCTATAGCTCGGAGGGAGTGTGACAGCTCTCACCTACCTTCACAAAAACTTCATGAAAAGTATCTTTATGTGCAGATGAAAATAAGCCATTGCCCTCTGTGAGAAAGCAAACGTTTCCAATTCTCAAATGATTATGTATCGTTAAGGAGACAGCCAACTGATTACAAACGATTCGTATTTCTATTCGAACATAATTCTTAATTTTCCCTAGAGGTTTAACAAAAGCAGGGTCTGTGCACCCTTGACAGTGATGCACAGAGTGCACGAGCCCCTCAGCATCCCAGGGAGGGTGTGGCTGAGTTGTGACCTGGTGACCAGAGAGGCAGAGGGGGACCCAGGCTGGCCCAGGGGGGTGTGGTCGGGGGCACTGCGGGCACAGGCAGGTGAGGGGCGAAGCTGTTGGGGGCTCACTGAGGACGAAACGGGCCACCAGAGGCCACCAGCCCACACTGTCCACACTGTCCACAGGCAGGTGAGCTCTGAGTGGGGCCAGGACCGGGCTCCAGGGCACAGGGACCAGGAGGGGCAGCTGGGATGACCTGCACCCCGCGCAGAGCTCCCCACAGGATGGGGGGCAGAGAGCAGCCGGTCAGGGGGCGCTGGGAGAATGCACCCCGCGCAGAGCTCCCCACAGGACGGGGAGCAGAGAGCAGCCGGTCAGGGGGCGCTGGGAGAATGCACCCCGCGCAGAGCTCCCCACAGGACGGGGAGCAGAGAGCAGCCGGTCAGGGGGCGCTGGGAGAATGCACCCCGCGCAGAGCTCCCCACAGGACAGGAGCAGAGAGCAGCCAGTCAGGGGGCACTGGGAGAACTGTGGACAGTGTGGAGGAGGACAGACATTTCTGAGGACGGGTCGTGAGGAGGGTGGGTGCAGGCAGGTGGCAGAAACACAGTGACAGCAGTGACAGCAGACCTGAGGTCTGGGCGAGGGCACCCGTTGAGGGCACAGGGGTCACGGCTCTCAGTTGGGTGCAGCTGAACGCATCTTGACCCAGCACCCAGTCTGGAACCGGGGCTGAGGTGCCCAGAGCGCCTGGTCCGAGGGGCCGCACAGCGGAGGGCCGAGGGGAAGAACTGCAGAGACTGGGGGTGCTGGCACCTTCAGCAAAAGGCTCCAGGAAGGAGAGTGCAGACTGAGGCCACCAGGCCCGCCCCCCCCTGGGGAAACAGCAGCCTGGTGACAGGTCCTCGAGGCGGCACAGCCTGTGGCTCTGAGAAGTCAGTCTCCACCTCCAGCCACGCCCGGACCAGTGAGGCTGTAGGTCCGTGAGGGACACACAGGCCTGGGGACACCGCATCCCACACTCCCTGGGGAGCCCGCCAGGGACGCAGGCCACCTGCCGGCCCAGCTGGCCACAGTGCAGAGAAGTTGCACACGTGCAGAGAGCACCTCGGTACCGTGAGGTCTTACCGCCTCTACACGCACACGCTAGTTTTACACATAAGTCACGGATGGAACACGGCTGTCCCCAACCACAGGAAGAAAAGGCTCAGAAGGCCCGGCACTGACCTTTTTATCTCGTCTCTGCAAGTGTCCACGTGGTACTTGAGCAGCTGCAGGTCAGGGCCCGACGACAACAGGATGAAGGAGTCAATGTAATAGAACTGGGCCGCCCGCACGGGCTTCGGAAGCCGGTCCCTGCCCTGGGGGGCAGACCCGGGTCACCTGCCTGGCACGCTCGCCCCGAGGGGAAGCTTGCCCCCAACAGGATGCTCGCCCCCGACGGGAAGCTCAGGAGCTCACCCCCGACGGGAAGCTCGCCCCAGACCGGAAGCTCACCGCAGACGGGAAGCTCGCCCCAGACGGGAAGCTCGCCCCAGACCGGAAGCTCGCCCCAGACCGGAAGCTCGCCCCAGACCGGAAGCTCGCCCCCGACGGGAAGCTCCCGTCTCAGCACCAAGCAGCTTCTGCTCTAAACACGTCAACAGGTTTTGCTCAACCAATTTACAATTTTTGTTTCTTCTTCCTGACCTCTCCTAAAAGATGTCATATACAATTGAATTTTTCTATCATGAGTGTTTTGAGGTCTGGCCATTAAAAACTTTACCATAAAAGATACTTGAAACTTGGCAGCAATGATATTAAGTATATAGAATTCTGTTAAAGCCAAAATTTTTTTAAAGATTTTTTCATTTTAGACAGAGAAAGGGAGAGAGAGAGAGAGAGAGAAGGCGGGAAGGAGCAGGAAGCATCAACTCCCATATGTGCCTTGATGGGGCAAGCCCAGGGTTTCGAACCGCCAACCTCAGTGGTCCAGGTCATGCTTTATCCACTGCGCCACCATAGGCCAAGCTAAAGGCCAAGATCTTATTCAACAGGTTTTACAAAGTCATCCTGAGATGCCCAGGCTCCCATTTCTCAGCCGACACATGAAGTGTTCAGCTGCCCTAAACAAGCATCCTCTTGAAAGCCCGAGCCTGGCCAGTTCCCAGCCGGGCACTAGTTCTGCTGGTGCAACTCCTTTCCACAATGAGACTCAAAGAAAAATGCGAATAACATCGTTGAGAGCTGGCGACACACCAGCTCATAAGGTGAGAACTGGAACTCGTTCCCATCAGTACCCCTCCCCCTGGACTGACCCCCTCCCCTCCCCCTTTCTGCTTCCAAATGACCTCCTGTAAGTTCACTGCAACAGGCCGTCTTATCCCACAAAGGTGCTGTCCCTCCTCCACACAACAGACCCCGGGCCATCATCACCTCTACTATAAAACCACATCGAATAAACTTTTAAATGTATTCCAGTATCTTAGTCTTGACAGTTTGCCACTCTGAGACCATATCAGATGAAGGACTTCTTTAACTGCACGTGTGTGTGTGTTACACACGTGCGACCTCTTATACGTACATACACTTGAGAACATGTCAATCACTAATTTTCAGTGAACTGAAGCAAACTCCTGCTCTGCCCCATTCCCTGCCCTCCTGTCCATGGAGAAAGGTCTGTCCGCCCAGTTATGACCAGTCTCAGGATCACAGGGGACCATCGGAAATCAGCAGGAATCACCCATTACCAGGCTCAAGGCGAGCTCCCTCCTGCAAACCGACCACACCTTCAGGGTCCCGTCCAGAGAGGTCGACAGCAGCCACCGACCGTTGTGGCTCCAGCCCAGGGTGCTCACTGCCCCGTCGTGACCTGAGGAGACAGGCGGGAGAGGGGACAGGGACCCCCGTTACAGAGGTGCTAGCAGAACCGAAGCCCGTGTTCATCCACTGCAGTTTAAGGCTTTGTGCGGTTTCCAAAGAACATGTTTCCAAAATTCACACTTTTAAAAACACAAACTTCAAAATTATGTGCACATCCAAGAGCATGTTTTAAAAGAACCTTATAAAATGAAGAAAATTATAAAATATAGGGAAGCCTGTGGGAGTCACGAGAATGCTCTTTAAAGAACTTGGTTCTTTGAACGATGAAGGAAAAAGTCAAAGGGATTTACTGAACAGTCACATGTGATCCGCCCATGGTCATGGACCTGAACACAGAAACATGTGATCCGCCCGTGGTCATGGACCTGAACACAGGAACATGTGATCCGCCCGTGGTCATGGACCTGAACACAGTCACATGTCATCCGCCCGTGGTCATGGACCTGAACACAGAAACATGTGATCCGCCCGTGGTCATGGACCTGAACACAGAAACATGTGATCCGCCCGTGGTCATGGACCTGAACACAGGAACATGTCATCCGCCCGTGGTCATGGACCTGAACACAGTCATATGTCATCCATCTGTGGTCATGGACCTGAACACAGTCACATGTCATCCGTCTGTGGTCATGGACCTGAACAGTCACATGTGATCCGCCCGTGGTCATGGACCTGAACACAGGAACATGTCATCCGCCCGTGGTCATGGACCTGAACACAGGAACATGTGATCCGCCCGTGGTCATGGACCTGAACACAGTCACACGTCATCCGCCCGTGGTCATGGACCTGAACACAGTCACACGTCATCCGCCCGTGGTCATGGACCTGAACACAGTCACACGTGATCCGCCCGTGGTCATGGACCTGAACACAGTCACACGTCATCCGCCCGTGGTCATGGACCTGAACACAGTCACACGTCATCCGCCCGTGGTCATGGACCTGAACACAGTCACACGTCATCCGCCCGTGGTCATGGACCTGAACACAGTCACACGTCATCCGCCCGTGGTCATGGACCTGAACACAGTCACACGTTATCCGCCCGTGGTCATGGACCTGAACAGTAACACGTCATCCGCCCGTGGTCATGGACCTGAACACAGTCACGTGTCATCCGCCCGTGGTCATGGACCTAAAACGTCTCATCCAGAATGGAGGAGGCTGACTTCCAAGGTCACCGCTGGTCCAGGAATCTGAACATCACAAGCACATGTTCCCAAGTTCCCCTGTGGGTGAGCTCTCATACCAACAAACAGCTTATTTAATGTGCCCCATGGCTTTCCAAACACTTGGGAGTATAAACAAATGAGTCAAAAAAGAAAAAAAGAAGCTTAATCTCCCACCACTTCTGGCTTCCCACTTCTTATCAAAATGCCCCAAGAGGCACCAAAATCGGTGTTTTTCAGCCGCTGGTCCACCAGAAACCGCGTGCCGGTCTGCGGAAGAGTCCACCACCCCAGTGCTGCACGGTGTCTGTGATGGAACAGAGTCCGTATCTTCATGCAGCATCAGGGGGGTGAAGCTCTCCGTGGACTAGCATGCAAGCTGGTGGACCAGCTCCATCCCCGTACCACTGGCAGAAAATCACCGCCGGCCTGACAGTGGTGCTGCAGTGGACAGAGTGTCGACCCGAGACGCTGAGGTCTCCAGTTCAAAACCCACGGTTGGCAGCTTAACACGGGCTCACCAGATTGAGTGCAGAATCATCCCTGATCCCAAGGTCACTGGCTTGAGCCCAAGGTCCCTGGTTCAGCTGAAGCCCTCCTCCCTCTTCTGGTCAAGGCACGTATGAGAAGCAGTCAATAGGCAACTAAGGGCCTCAACTACGAGCTGATGCTTCTCCTCTCTGCCCTTCCCTTCCTCTCTCTCTCTCAAGGAAGAAGTAAAAAGAAGAAAATCACTGCCAAAATGACCACTGCAGTCTGTCCCTCGAGACACGTGGCCCCTGAGCTCTCTGTCACCACCGCCACTGGCCCCGGTTTGGCAGATGGCACAACACGTCTGAGGATGTAGCCCCAGCTTCTCATCAGGCAGTGGGAACGTCAGAATAATTAAAGGCACAGCTGACAGGCCCAGTTACCATCCATGCCCCTCCTACTACAGAGAAATAAACGGGCACTCAGAAGGGAGAAAGGAGGAGGCTGTCCCACAGCCAGGACAGGGTGCACCAGTCACCCCAGACACCTGCCTCTGCTGAGCCCTGACACATGCCTGGGAGCACGGCGCCCTGCACTGCCGGGCAGGACAGAGGGGACGCTGACCTGCAGCTCTAGCCCCACGTCCCAGACAGCAGCCAGTGGGGCCTGCAGGACGGTCACACTTTGCCCCATATCCAAGCACTTTGGGACAGAAACTGCAAAGATGAAGCCACCATGGCTGCAAGCAATTTTGCCATCACCAGGGTCCCGTGGTGGTCCTGTCCCCCTCCACACTGCTGACCACGTGTGAATTACACTCAGGCCTTTCCAGATGACACAGAGAATCGCAGCATCTCCAGAGCACACGCATCAGAAAACCAGAGGAACAAAACAGAAAAAGCAGGAAGACTTATCGGCCCGTCCACCCTGCAGCTCAGCTCCAGGACAGGACCCAGGAAACTCCGCAAACGTCTGAATGGCTCTGCTGCCCCCTGGTGTGCATTTCCGGCATTTCGGTCCCTGCTGCAGCTCAGCCGAGAGCGGTCACTGGTGATGCAGCCTGTTCACTGAACCACCTGTGTCAGGTTCTGCCACTCGGCCCAAGTGCTGCAACCCGCATGGTCCCAGGGAGGGAAGCCCCTGCCGTCCAGCTATGGAACTCTGAATGTGCCTTCTTACAAGCCAAGTGGCTCCCTTCCCTGGCACGCTGGTGAGGGCACTCTGACCCTCCCACCAACAAGCGGCAGAGAGCTGACGAGGCCACAGATCAGAGAGACGCCCACGGGAAGTCACCACGTGTAAATGGGCTCAGTTCTTCCCAGGTCGCCGTAACCCGCCCATCCCTCCCCTGTTCCTCCCGCCACTAACAGTGACCACCCTCAGAAACTGGGTGAACAGGGCCAAACCCTGCCCTGGACCCTCCCCTTGCCCAGAGCCAGGGTCCCTCGGGAAGGGGACGCCCCACCTTGGGGGTGAACACAGAAGGGGTGGCATGCAGAGCACAAACTGACCCTCTGAGTGACTGCCCCAGAATGTGTCAGCCCCTTGTCATGTGGGGGACCCAGTCCCGCCCCGAGTTCTCATAAACATCAACAGGACAGTGGTTCCTGACACCCACACTCCGAGGTGTGTCCTCAGGGGTGCTGAGCTATCCGGGAGACTTTTAATTTAGCTTCTAGTTTTCACCATCAAAATATCCAAAATCTACCATGTGTCTCGACTGTGACCGCGGAAAGCACCTGCCTCTCTGCCTCTGGGCGCTGAGCAGCCAGTCAGGTTCTCAAAGTGGAAGCGGACACAGATGGGAAATGATGCCTCTTTCCCCCAAAACAGCGCAGGAGCCCGTCTTCCAGGTGCATTTAAATGTCACTGCACTTCCCTGACGCGGTAGGAGCCACTTTCCACCCACACAACCCCTCCCCTCGAGACGAGTCCACAGAAACATCACCCCACCTGGACCAGCTGTTCAGCCGCCGACGCAGACGGAGCTCCTGGGGCTGCGGCTCTCAGAGCGCCGGCCCTGACCGGGGACGCTCCCGGCCGAGTCTGTGCAGAGCGCCGGCCCTGACCGGGGACGCTCCCGGCCGAGTCTCACAGCGCCGGCCCTGACCGGGGACGCTCCCGGCCGAGTCTCAGAGCGCCGGCCCTGACCGGGGACGCTCCCGGCCGAGTCTCACAGCGCCGGCCCTGACCGGGGACGCTCCTGGCCGAGTCTCACAGCGCCGGCCCTGACCGGGGACGCTCCCGGCCGAGTCTCAGAGCGCCGGCCCTGGCCGGGGACGCTCCTGGCCGAGTCTCACAGCGCCGGCCCTGACCGGGGACGCTCCCGGCCGAGTCTCAGAGCGCCGGCCCTGGCCGGGGACGCTCCCGGCCGAGTCTCAGAGCGCCGGCCCTGACCGGGGACGCTCCCGGCCGAGTCTCAGAGGGTGGCCCTGACCGGGGACGCTCCCGGCCGAGTCTCAGAGGGTGGCCCTGACCGGGGACGCTCCCGGCCGAGTCTCAGAGCGCCAGCCCTGACCGGGGACGCTCCCGGCCGAGTCTCAGAGGGTGGCCCTGACCGGGGACGCTCCCGACCGAGTCTCAGAGCGCCGGCCCTGACCGGGGACGCTCCCGACCGAGTCTCAGAGGGTGGCCCTGACCGGGGACGCTCCCGGCCGAGTCTCAGAGCGCCGGCCCTGACCGGGGACGCTCCCGACCGAGTCTCAGAGGGTGGCCCTGACCGGGGACGCTCCCGGCCGAGTCTCAGAGCGCCGGCCCTGACCGGGGACGCTCCGGGCCGAGTCTCAGAGCACCGGCCCTGGCCGGGGACGCTCCCGACCGAGTCTCAGAGGGTGGCCCTGACCGGGGACGCTCCCGGCCGAGTCTCAGAGCGCCGGCCCTGGCCGGGGACGCTCCGGGCCGAGTCTCAGAGCGCCGGCCCTGGCCGGGGACGCTCCCGGCCGAGTCTCAGAGCGCCGGCCCTGACCGGGGACGCTCCCGGCCGGGTCTCAGAGCGCCGGCCCTGGCCGGGGACGCTCCCGGCCGGGTCTCAGAGCGCCGGCCCTGGCCGGGGACGCTCCCGGCCGAGTCTCAGAGCGCCGGCCCTGGCCGGGGACGCTCCGGGCAGAGTCTCAGAGCGCCGGCCCTGACCGGGGACGCTCCCGGCCGGGTCTCAGAGCGCAGGCCCTGACCGGGGACGCTCCTGGCCGAGTCTCAGAGCGCAGGCCCTGACCAGGGACGCTCCTGGACGAGTCTGTGCAGAGGGACGGCAAGGACACGGCCATGGTCACCAGGCGCGGGCGGCACTGTGCCACCCTGCAGAGGCCCTGCCCCCCGGGGACAGGGAGCCCGCAGGCCTGGGAAACCCTGGAGGTGCCCGTCCCTGCAGGTGTGGCCTCCCTGCTGACCCAGGCTCACAGCCCACCCTTCCTGCACAAGTCCAGACACACGTGGATCCTCTGAGACTCTGGGCGCCTCCCGTGTGGTTCTGACACAGCAGCGCTGGGGCCACAGGCAGAGAGAGAGGCAGACGGGGCTGGGGACAGCCCTACGTCAGACTCAGGACAGTGGGATGGCGACACTGGAACATGGCTGCACGCCATCGCAAACCTACTTGTTAAAAAGTCCTCTGCCTTAAAGGAAACAAAAGCAGCCCTTAGTAATTAATGACCAGGACCAACATGCCCACCTGTCAGTCAACATTAACTGAAACTCAGACATGTTACCTGACAGAACCGCAGGTGTCCCAGTAAGATCGGAATCGAAGACCAGTGACAAGTGGTTGAGTAGACCGCAGGCCAGCCAACGTCCGTCTCCTGCTCAAGAAAGAAGACGTCCCTTACGAAACCAGTCTCAGGGGGCACACTGGCAACAGGGAAATGGGATTTTCAATTAACTCGCAGTCGTTTTTTCAGCGAGAAAATCTGAAACAAGCAGGTCCCAGCTCTCCTCGCCGGCCGACCCCCGGCACCGAGGGCTCTCGGCTCCCTGGGAGACGCAGCTCAGGCGGCTGCGTCCAGGACTGAGGGCTGACCAGCACCAGCACGGGTCTGAGTCCAGAGGGCCCTGAACCCCAGGCGCCCAGTCTTAGCCCTGTGCCATCCGGCCTCCCACCAGCAGACTGTAAGTGGCACATCCGGATAAGCAGCTCCGTCTAAACATTTCCCTAAGACAAGGTACAAATAAATTAAAGAGATTTCCTCCAGAGTATCTGAATGTGAGGATCCTACTTATATGGTCACATGCTTAGTAACAAGCACATCAAACATCACAGAGATATGTAGTTTACTGGTAACATTACAGACTTAGTTTCCCAACATTATTTTAAAACTTCTCTGTCTGGAATTCTATGAAAAGCAGAGGGAATTTTGCATGGTTACAAATAACAATAACCCTCAGACACCACCTGCAAGACTTTGAGCGACAGCCAGTCACCCACTCGAGGTGGCCGGGACTCACGTCCACACTGGGGGGGAGTCACAGTGCTCCCTCAGAAAAGAGCTCAGGTCGCAGAACTGGCTCCACGTCGCCCTCACGTTGCCTAGAAAAAGGCTGGTGTCCAGGGAGCCTGGTGGAGGCGCTTCGGTGCCCTGAGGACAGCGGGCTCCACACAGCCGAGCCCTGCCCAGGGAGGGACTCCTCGAGGAACGGGCAGCACAGATGTGACATCAAGTCGTCCCCCCGGGCACTGTCCTCAACCCAACAAGGAACCGGGGGACTGGGGTCCAGGGCAGAGTGGGGTCTGCCCTGCTGGCTTTTCTCCCCAGCCACGGAAGACCTCTCCCAGCAGCCTTCTTGCCAGGCTGGCCCTCGTGTGTGAGGGGCAGGTGGGGCCCAGGGCCCAGGCCCAGACCTGGGAGCTGCTGCTTGAGCCTGGGCTGGAGCCACCAGAGCTCGGCACCAGCCCCACGCACCCCGTGGGAAAGAGGATTCTGGTCTTAGCCTGAACTCAGGCTTTGCTGTACAACTTCAAGAGACTGAGACCTCTTAAAAATCTTATTTCCAGTGAACAGTGGGCAGCAACGTCCCTTCCGGAACACCATACCTGAGAACTGGACACAGCTCACGGCCACCGGGCCCTGCGCTACGGCGAGCCGCCTGCGGAGCTTGGTGGGCAGAGAGCTCTCCAGAGGGTACTCCTTGCTTGAGGGCGATGGGAGAGACAGAGGGGTCGAGGTGAGACTGAAAGAGAACTAAACACAGCGGGTCCCCCGCAACCTGCACAATCTTATCCCATCAGACTCGAATCCACACGTGTCAACTCACATCCAAAACCACGGAGGAACTCTTCAAACACAGCAGTCTTTTGCTCATTTGTACCAAAAAATGCAAGTATTTCTAGTACAAAATATGAAGAACTTATTGTATTCGATACAAACTGACACGAATACCGTGATGGGTTCGGGGAGGGTTGGCAGGAAAAGGTTTACGTCCCAGAGAAGCCTTCGGGTGTGACCTCAACGCGGACGACCACGTAATGAACAAGTGGCTTTCTTTCACCATGAAATCCGCCTCCACCCCCATTTGTAGGAGAAACCAGGGGAGGTCTGGGAAGAAAAGGCTGATGCAAACACTACAGGGCAAGGCCAGAGAGCAGGGGCGCCTGGGAGCCGGGCGGACGGCCAGCAGCCGTCTCCACACTGACCCTCCTGCTCACCAGCTGCAGGAACCAGGCGGCCAGACTCAAGGGGATGGTAAGGCCACACCAGGGGCAGCCAGGCTGGGGAGGCCTCCCACACCCTTCGCCCCCTGTGACCCAGACCCACGTGCAGACTCCGCCGGAAGAGAGTCACACCGGGCCCCGAAGGACGGGACAGACTGGAATCTGCACTCTCCACGCGTGTCCACACACTTACTTATCTGCAGGTATTTCCACACAATCACCTACACGCATCCATACTCTATCTGCACATGTCAAGTTATTCACACAACTGCACACTGATCCCCACGCATGTACACTTATTTGCACTTATCCACACATGTATCCACTCATCCAACCACGTCTGTACACTTACCTGCATATATATCCACACGTCTCAGTACACATGTCCAAATGCTTATCCGCACACGTGTCCACACATCTGCATGCATTTCTGCACACCTGTCCACTCAAACACACGCATGTCCACATACTTATCCAGGCACATATTCACACAGGAATCTCCACACGTCTCCACACACCGCCGTACAGCACTCTGGTAACGTCCCCAGATTCTAGGTGTTCAGACACCTGGACCCAGGACAGGTGACGGGTCCTCGGAATCACTGCCTCCTGCCCCCTCGACAGGGCGCCCGAGGGCCACCCACTCACAGTCTCCCAGAGGGCAGAGCCTGAGCGGGTCCCCTGCAGGGTGGGGGGCATCTGCTGAGGGTGCAGACTGCCACGCCACACAGGGCAGAGCCTGAGCTGGTCTCCTGCAGGGTGGGAGGCATCTGCTGAGGGTGCAGACTGCCACAGCGCACAGAGCAGAGCCTGAGCTGGTCCCCTGTAGGGTGGGAGGCGTGTGCTGAGGGTGCAGACTGCCACACCACACAGGGCAGAGCCTGAGCTGGTCCCCTGCAGGGTGGGAGGCGTGTGCTGAGGGTGCAGACTGCCACAGCACACAGAGCAGAGCCTGAGCTGGTCCCCTGCAGGGTGGGGGGCATCTGCTGAGGGTGCAGACTGCCACGCCACACAGGGCAGAGCCTGAGCTGGTCCCCTGCAGGGTGGGGGGCATCTGCTGAGGGTGCAGACTGCCACAGCACACAGAGCAGAGCCTGAGCTGGTCCCCTGCAGGGTGGGAGGCGTGTGCTGAGGGTGCAGACTGCCACAGCACACAGAGCAGAGCCTGAGCTGGTCCCCTGCAGGGTGGGGGGCATCTGCTGAGGGTGCAGACTGCCACGCCACACAGGGCAGAGCCTGAGCTGGTCCCCTGCAGGGTGGGGGGCATCTGCTGAGGGTGCAGACTGCCACGCCACACAGGGCAGAGCCTGAGCTGGTCCCCTGCAGGGTGGGGGGCATGTGCTGAGGGTGCAGACTGCCACGCCACACAGGGCAGAGCCTGAGCTGGTCCCCTGCAGGGTGGGGGGCATCTGCTGAGGGCGCAGACTGCCACACCACACAGAGCACGGATAAAGTCAGTGTCCCGCATGCGTTTTGCAAATGAAACGGTGGCTCAGACACGAGTGGGGTGCACGTTAGAGTGAACGTTTAAAATCCCGCAGCCCATGACCTCTGTCTACATGATGTGGGGTGGGCTGGCCCTAGAAGTCCCCTCACCCCCTCCTGCCTGGGCTGACGTCCAGGAACCTGTAGGGCTTGTGCAGTCACAGGAACGGGTGTGGAGCCAGAGCCAGGCCAGCACCTGGGCGGGGCTGCTGGGTATAAGGGAACATTTCCACCTCAGTGGGCAGGTCGCTGGCCCCTGGACACCGGCGCTGAGTCCACCCCAGCCACTCCCTCGGGAGCCTGCCAGTGCCTCCTAAACACAAAGTTCAACAAAAACTAAGTGTTCTGAATTGTTTGGGGAGCACTACAGCAGCGTGTCTGCCACGTAGCACATGTGACAGAACAAGACGGAGGGGTGCACAGAATGCATGCACACGTCTGCGTGCACATACAAGGTGTACATGTAAGGCCTCACACCTGCCTGAAAAAATTCAGTTAACTATTTAAAGCATTTCTCCAAGTGCATTTCAAGTGTATGTTGGAAGCGCAGACTAGGGTACACACCATTTGTACGCATTCTTGCATTTTGAAGACCTTTCACAATCGCCCTTGACGTTGGTCTTCGGGGAAAACATACTTGCACTGTGGAAAGAAAACTCATGTCACTCAGAGGTGGAGTTCTAAGCTTCTTAAAAGAACAGTGAAAACAAATAAATACATAAATGCCAAGACTGTCCAAGTTAGTAATAAACTGAGGAATTAATTTTGAGACAAACAGGTAATCTTCCACTTACATATCAACGATTAGCAAATCAGTGCTGGAAAATACGCTGTATTTGGGTATGTAAACCAATGCGGGAGAATACCGTGCTCTTTTACCTACAGGTCAAGCACTGGTCCTGCCAGCCAGTGGTCAGGGTAAAACTGGAGAGTCCTGGGAGGGGGGGCAGAGGCTGGACTTTTATACAGAGCAGCCAGGACAGTGGCCGGGATGCAGGGGGCAGAGGTCTGGCCACTCTGCCAGCACCACCAGGTGGGCCTCCGGGTGTGCACCTGAGGCAGGAGGAATGACCGGAGCCCAGGGGTGGAGACGGGACACGCTCAGGAGGCGCATGGAAGAAGTGAGGGCCAGCGGAGACGGGTCAGCCAGGGAGCCCACTACGGGCCCCACTGCACTCTGAGTGCGGGACCCCACAGGGCTGCCAGCTGACAGGGACATTTCAGTTGCTGCGCTAAGAACACACAAGGGTCGAGATCTGAGGTGGAAGGAGGGTGTCTAAACTCTGCTGGGAACATGGGACCCCTGCAGGACCAGGAATCAGCCGGCAACCGCGCCTCACAGCCCCCACGCGCCACACACGGCTGCCCAGCCCCACCCACCCGCCTCAGACAGCCCCCACGCGCCACACAGGGCTGCCCAGATCCACCCACCCGCCTCAGACAGCCCCCACGCGCCACACACGGCTGCCCAGCCCCACCCACCCGCCTCAGACAGTCCCCACGCGCCACACACGGCTGCCCAGATCCACCCACCCACCTCAGACAGCCCCCACACGCCACACACGGCCGCCCAGCCCCACCCACCCGCCTCAGACAGCCCCCACGCGCCACACACGGCTGCCCAGCCCCACCCACCCGCCTCAGACAGCCCCCACGCGCCACACACGGCTGCCCAGCCCCACCCACCCGCCTCAGACAGCCCCCACGCGCCACACAGGGCCGCACAGCCCCCACGCGCCACACACAGCCGCCCAGCCCCACCCACCCGCCTCAGACAGCCCCCACGCGCCACACAGGGCTGCCCAGCCCCACCCAGACAGCCCCCACGCACCACACAGCCGCCCAGCCCCGCCCACCCGCCTCAGACAGCCCCCACGCGCCACACACAGCCGCCCAGCCCCACCCACCCGCCTCAGACAGCCCCCACGCGCCACACGGCCGCCCAGCCCCGCCCACCCGTCTCAGACAGCCCCCACGCGCCACACGGCCGCCCAGCCCCGCCCACCCGTCTCAGACAGCCCCCACGCGCCACACACGGCCGCCCAGCCCCGCCCACCCGTCTCAGACAGCCCCCACGCACCACACGGCCGCCCAGCCCCGCCCACCCGTCTCAGACAGCCCCCACGCGCCACACACGGCCGCCCAGCCCCGCCCACCCGTCTCAGACAGCCCCCACGCGCCACACACGGCCGCCCAGCCCCGCCCACCCGCCTCAGACAGCCCCCACGCGCCACACACGGCCGCCCAGCCCCGCCCACCCGCCTCAGACAGCCCCCACGCGCCCCCACGCGCCACACACCCGCCTCAGACAGCCCCCACGCGCCACACACGGCCGCCCAGCCCCACCCACCCGCCTCAGACAGCCCCCACGCGCCACACACGGCCGCCCAGCCCCGCCCACCCGCCTCAGACAGCCCCCACGCGCCACACACGGCCGCCCAGCCCCACCCACCCGCCTCAGACAGCCCCCACGCGCCACACACGGCCGCCCAGCCCCACCCACCCGCCTCAGACAGCCCCCACGCGCCACACACGGCTGCCCAGCCCCACCCACCCGCCTCAGACAGCCCCCACGCACCACACAGGGCCGCACAGCCCCCACGCGCCACACACAGCCGCCCAGCCCCACCCACCCGCCTCAGACAGCCCCCACGCGCCACACACGGCCGCCCAGCCCCACCCACCCGCCTCAGACAGTCCACACCGCGACTCCAGCTCTGAGTGCAGTGGGCTGTGATGCCTGGTGTCCGAGTGAGCTGTGCTCTGGGAGAGGGCAGTGTGGTCAGGCCTCCACGCCACGCCCCTCTCCCCTGCCTCACCTCACGAGGTCCTCGATCATTATCACGGGGACCAGTCAGGGGATCGGAGGCCAGTGCACAGTCAGCACTCAGGAAGCGCTCCCTTCTGCAGCTGCTGCCACTTCTGCGACAGGGACTTTCTGGGGTCCAGCCCTGCCTTCTAACTGCTGTGCACCTCTGTCTCCGTCCCACGGGGTGGCCCTCGGGATACACTCTGGCGGTATCTGAACTCTGCCTCGACGGCCCTCCCGTGTTCCTGCTCCCACGCGCACACAGCCTGCCGTACTCACTGCGGTGTGGACGCGTAGCCGGACGACCTGACGTGCGTGTGGAAAACCAGGGGCTTGTCCTTCAGGACGCTCCGCGCAGCTGCGTGAAGGTGGAGAAGAAGCAAACACTTACCATGGGCGGCTTGCTGTGGAAGTAACAAGACGGAGTTCCCTGGAAACAGACATGTTCTCACAAATGCAGCCGCTTATGACCCACAAACTTAGAAGGTTTCACACCCAATGCTGAACCAACCAGCACCGGCAGAGAAGGCTCAGTCAAGGATGTTAAAAGCATAAGAAAACAAAGAACAGTTGTTCTCATTCCTTAAATGACACAAAGTTGCAATGCTTAAACTACTGTGTGTTCCAAACACTCCTCCCTGCAGTGCCTGACGCACTTGGAAACCAAACAGCCAAACCCCGGTCCATGTGACATCCTGTCCATGGCACACTCACACCAGCCCGCGTGGCCGATTCGCTTCACATCAGTGACAAACAGCTGTCCCCCACGAGAACATCCATCACCTTCAACTCGGACTTGTCCTTCATGCTTACTTCCCCCGACAGAGCAGACTGAAGAGCTCCTGAGTCCGCCAGCACCCTCAGCCGCGGTGGGACTTCCGACCCGACCGCCGACCCGTCACAAGTTCTACACAGCACCGCTGCTCAACCACAGAGGCGCGGACGTCACACACACACACCAAAATATCTAGATCTCCAACGTGCTCTCAGACCAAAGCTCTGCCAGAATTACTATTTTACACAGATTTAATACTCGGTATTCAATATGAATACTCTGTACAATCTTGTAACTTTAGAACAACGGGTAATTGCATTACACTGAGTGATTCTAAAATAGCTACGTTAAAAAAAATAAATGAGGGAATTCAGTTGTGTCAAGCCCGGTACCTGAACCATGTCCCCATCAAAGACTAAGGGGACACTGATGTGGGGCAGACCCGCCCGGGACCAGCGCAGGACCGCACAGCAACCCCACAGCGAGGCAGCTTGGGGGAAGGGGAAGGAGCAGCACAGCTCGGAGGCTCTCACAGCCAGGACAGCGGGCAGGAGGAGACAAAGTCACGGCCGCGGCAGCGCCACAGACTGCGGGGAAGTCTTGACACCAAAGTTCACAAATGCGAGACCAGCTGTGTTAACGGGCTTCGCGCCCGCAGGGCTGAGCGTCCCTGCCACACGGCGCCCTTGGTTCTGCTGCGCTTTCTCAGAGGGACACTCGGCATCTCTGCTGGTCAGTCCTCCTCGCACGCTTCCCACGTCCATGTTCTCTAAACGCAGAAGCTGCCACAAAGTCAGCACCTAGAATCTCACCGCCCTGAAAGCACAGGTTGTGCAAAGATGGAGCTACATCCGATGCGCACAACACACGTCACATGTGATGTGACGTGACCAGTGTGATATGCAGCATGATATGACATCTGATGGGTGTGGTGTGACATGATGAGGCATGGTGTCGTGTGACCACTGTCATGTATGACCTGGCGTGAGAGGGAGATGGGAGAGGGCAGGGAGACAGAGGCTGATGAGCACCTTGGCCGCCTGCTCGTTGGGTCAGTAAGAGACTTTACAAGACTGACCAGGACTTCGGGTTGGTCACTGGAGGAAAGAGAAAACATCACCCTCAACGATTCTTACGTGGAAAGAAACACCACATTAAAATACAAGTTAATTTTTAAAAGTATTTCTGTGTAAAAAAGCAACACGTGCATTTGTTTAGATGCTTCTTAGAACAAACAGTGAGAAAATGTTTGAGAAGAGTATTTGTGTGTCCCAGCTAACCCCTAGACACCAGGGTCACTGTCAGTTTGAATACAGTGCGTTCGTTGTGAGTGGGAAGAAAACATCTACGTGTTTTAAAATGTGCCCACAGTGCACGCAATAAAATTACATGATTTAATTGGGATTTGCTTTAAATTCTTCAGCCAAAAGAAACGAGAAAAAAAGGTCATCATGAAAAATCATCACTGAGTGTCCCCCATGGGCCACCACTGTGCCAGCCACTAGAGAAATGACCGTCAGTAGTCTTAAAAGCCACTGAATCCTCATGAATTATACCCAGGTCAGAAGAAGAAACAGACAGCACATTCCCCACAAGAACACACGGAGGGCGGGGAAACAGGAGCCCTGGGCGAATGCAAACGCCACGTGGTGCTGGTAACCGAGAACAAATAGCTCCTGCGTTTCCACATCCCAGAGCGCGTCCGACTGACCGGCTTGCTTGTGCGCGGCCGGCTGGGCACGCTTCTCCTCAGCAGTTCCGAGGCACAGAGGCGAGGTCGGCAGGACACCAGAGCTGCAGCGGAAACAGAGGCTGCGTGAGGGCCGTCTGAGCGTCTGAGCTGCCCCAAGAAGACACATCTGGGGGACAGTTACAATGGCTTGTTCCATGCAGACAGGGGCGTGCAGTGTTGAGAGGGGAGGGCCACGACCAAGCTTACTCTCTTTCCAAGAAACAGCTCTGTATTTTTAATAAAAGTGCTGCTTTGTAACCCAGTCTCTATCGTGAAATACAAGTGTTTCCCGTTAGCAGAAAGGAAGGATACAATACAGGAGCAGGGGCTTCTTTCAAATGAGGTTAGTGCAGTGGGAGCTTAATGAGCTTTACTGACACAGGGGCACATGGACACCCCCCCCCCCGGCACACCTGCCTGGGCACACCTACCTGGGCAGCACCGAGAGATCTGTCCCCAGGTGGGGGCGCTGCTGAGACCTCACCAGAGCGGCCAGGTTGACCTCCAACACCGCGATCTCATTCCCAAACATGGCTGTGAGCACACAGAGGGCCTGCAACGGTCACGATGGGGTTCACGGCACAGCTCTGATACGATCATGAACGTGCACCCCACCTCCGACGCGGACACAGCTTGTCCACAGGAAACCTGCATCCGTCACCGACAGGCATGCTCTCGACGGGAAGAGCTGCTTGACTGCACTGTGGTCCTTAGCAACTGCTGCACAGAGACCTCACCCAGAAAGCCCACCCTGGCCCCCGAGGGAGAAGTGAGCACATCCCCACGTAGGGACGGCCACGCCCCAGACCCTGAGGCAGCAGGTGCCGAGCACTGACCTTACCACTGCTGCTCCCCACGGCACACGACCCGGCAACCAGAATGCTGAGGTTCCTAAAATCTTCATTTTCAGCAAAGAAAAACAAGCAACGTTTAAGGGGTTAGGGAGGGAAGGAAACACGCAGTGACACGTTGGTCCTCCGTGTTCCTGATGCTGCAGGGACAGCACAGGGTCCGCCGGCTGGCACAGCGCAGCACACACATCAATGCGGGGCAGAGACACAGGCCCCTCGTCTAAGTGACCCATCGGTCGAATCTTGGAGGACACGCAGGGACGGCCAGCTGAGGCAGGAGGAGGAAGCAGGGCTCAAGACGGAGGCTCCAGGGTAGCCCCCGAGGGGGACACGTGGTGAGGAAGGGAAGTCTTCCCCCCGAAGGCTGTGGGCCTGGGTCCTGTGAACAGTCCCACTCTGTCCCCAAAGCAACGGGGGCCTCTCTGGAGAGCTTCCAGAGGGGCACATCAAGTTCAGGTGTGAGGCTGCGGCTCTGGACGCTACTGGAGGCTGCGCTGACGAGGCAAGAGGGAGGCGATGACCGGTCCTGCGTGTCGGCAGGACGGTGGTGACAGAGCAGGGGCTGGAGAACGTGTCAGCTTAGTTTACACAGGTCGCGTCTGATGAGCTCATGGGACTGTCCAGGCCCAGGAAATGCTGGCAGCTGACCACAGAGTCCTTGAGAGGACGTTTGGGACAGACGAGAGCACGGAGGGGCAGGGACATCCATGGGGTGCTGACATCAGGGAGGGCACACAGGACGGAGGCCTGGGGAACCGGGACCAGCCTGAGAGGACCCAGCAGAACGAGAGTCCCTGGGCCTCCGCACACAGAGGCTACTGTGACCCTGAGACTAGTGACTCGGCCATCTTGTCCTCAAGTTCAAACGATGAGCTTTCTACCCTCACTCACTCCCCGTAACAGAAACACACCAATGACATTTATATCGAAGGTTATTTAAACTTTGGCGAAGGTTATTACAAACTTACCTTTGTAACGCAAGACAGCCTCTAGTTCAAAGTTCGCCAAGTTAAATATGAACAAACCAGTGGAACTTCCGATCCACAAGCAGCCGGTGTTCTCAGAAGAAAGACTATTTTTAAAAAAGAAAAAAACCTTGTGCTCATCTTAGTCTTGACGCTTCAGTCCCAGGGCGTCACTGAGGGGGGCCAAGGGGCGTCACCATGGAGTCCAAAGGGACCCTCATCCTGTGGCAGGGGGCTGGTTTCTGCCACCACAGTCCACCATTGCCCCCAACCAGGCTGTTGGTAAAACAGTCCAGGTCCCTCGGACTCTGGTCTCCAGTGAAGACAAGTAACTCGGAAGTCCGCAACCTCATCCCTACTCAGCTCTGATCTGCACAATTGTTATTCTTCTGAGGTCACAGGAGGTGGGTGCCCTGTCCTCTGCAGGACAGCGCCCTCTGGGTGCCCCTGTGAGGGCTCAGTGCCATCGCGGCCACTGGCAGGCCATTGCCCGTGAGAAACAAACTCCCGGGGAACTGCCCCCAGAGCAGCCGCGCTCACGGGCCGGCAAACACAGCTCCGCTGTTTCCTCCTGTTTAAAATTTACAAACCAGGTAAAAGTGCCTGAACTGATTCACAGGCCCTTGCTGGTTACACCAGGCTGGACTCAGAATGGCCATCCGGGACACAAATCCCAGCTCAGCCTCCACATCCAGCGCCTCTAACAGCCCCGAGCTCCCCGGGGCTCCTGCTTGGCGTCCTACCAACATCAGCGCACAGGGCAGCATGTAGTCGCCCTCCACAGAAACGGGACCCGAGACCCTGGGACCTGTTGTGCCTTCCGGCCACTCGGTCACTGCCACTGCTCTAAGACACGGGGCTTGACTGCCGGCAAGGACTGTTGCGTCCCGGCCTCCGTCCACAGTGCAGCCCAGGCAGGGGCGTCTGTGTAGATGGGGCCACACCAGCCGGGCCACCAGCGCGGGCTGCAGCCGGCCCAGCCAGCTCCTCTGCCTCCCCGGCAGGGGGACCAGAGCCCCTGCCCCTGGTCATCTCCAGAACCTCTCCTGCTTTGTGTGGGGCCGTGAACACAGTAATTACTACCCTTTTAATCACAGTTCAACAGTGGCTTCCTTACGATGTCAAGTGTTTATAATAGCTCTATCACACACAGACAAACTCACCTGGATCAACATCGCACGCGTGACACACGGCGCAGATGGGGAAGTTTAGAAGGAGCTGGTACATCTCCCTCAACCCCACACTACAGAAGTCAAGATCCGCCTACATTTTATGAGCAAAAGTAAAATAATCCCACTTTTTTATTGAGTAAATTTGAAATGACTGACCAAGTTTACCAATTAAAATGTGCAATCCTAAATTATTACTCAACCAGACCAGCTGAAATAATTTGGTTCTGTTTTCCTCGTTCTAAGAAAGGAACTTGAGGCTTCCTCCTGCGGCTCACGGTACTTACAGCCCGCGCGCAGGACCAAGGACCAGCGGCAGGTCGCAGCGTGCCAGCGCCAGGACAGGAAGAGTCGCGTCAACCAGGTCCCCTGTGTCCAGCCCGTCTGCAGGGGGACGCTCACACCCTCCTAGGAACAGAGTTATTGATAATCCGACACGTGAAGCTGACAGGAGGGTGTTCTAGGAGACAGCACGCTGCTAGCATCACACAGAGGAGCCGAGGGGCACACAGAGGAGCCGAGAGGCACGCGGGGCGGCACGCAGAGGAGCCGAGAGGCACGCGGGGCGGCACGCAGAGGAGCCGAGGGGCGCGCGGGGCGTCGCGCAGAGGAGCCGGGAGGCGCGCGGGGCGGCGCGCAGAGGAGCCGCGGGGCGGCGCGCAGAGGAGCCGGGGGGCGCGCGGGGCGGCGCGCAGAGGAGCCGGGGGGCGCGCGGGGCGGCGCGCAGAGGAGCCGGGGGGCGCGCGGGGCGCCGCGCAGAGGAGCCGGGGGGCGCGCGGGGCGGCGCGCAGAGGAGCCGGGGGGCGCGCGGGGCGGCGCGCAGAGGAGCCGGGGGGGCGCCGCAGAGAGGAGCCGAGGGGCGCGCGGGGCGCCACACAGAGGAGCCGAGGGGCACGCTGCTAGCATCACACAGAGGAGCCGAGGGGCACGCTGCTAGCATCACACAGAGGAGCCGAGGGGCACGCTGCTAGCATCACACAGAGGAGCCGAGGGGCGCGCGGGGCGGCACACAGAGGAGCCGAGGGGCGCGCGGGGCGGCACACAGAGGAGCCGAGGGGCGCGCGGGGCGCCGCGCAGAGGAGCCGAGAGGCACGCTGCTAGCATCACACAGAGGAGCCGAGAGGCACGCTGCTAGCATCACACAGAGGAGCCGAGAGGCACGCTGCTAGCATCACACAGAGGAGCCGAGAGGCACGCTGCTAGCATCACACAGAGGAGCCGAGGGGCGCGCGGGGCGCCGCGCAGAGGAGCCGAGAGGCACGCTGCTAGCATCACACAGAGGAGCCGAGAGGCACGCTGCTAGCATCACACAGAGGAGCCGAGAGGCACGCTGCTAGCATCACACAGAGGAGCCGAGGGGCGCGCGGGGCGCCGCGCAGAGGAGCCGGGGGGCGCGCGGGGCGCCGCGCAGAGGAGCCGAGGGGCGCGCGGGGCGCCGCGCAGAGGAGCCGAGGGGCGCGCGGGGCGCCACACAGAGGAGCCGAGGGGCGCGCGGGGCGCCACACAGAGCGCACAGTGAGAAAGAGTGTGAGATGAGGCTTCAAGTCCTGACACAGTGAGGAAGAGACGGTCGTCATGGGTTCACCTCTGAGTCCTAAGGCGGGTCTGAGGGTTACTTCACCACGACTGGGTCATGACACAAGAAATGAAAGAGGACTAAAAGCATTCAGGAAAAATAGATACACTGGGTAAAGGTCATTTCTGACCTATTTTAAAGAGAAGTGACTTAAATCCATCTGCAAAAGAAAAAAACACAAACTAAAAGGATGATGAAAATATTGAAGGTCAGCAGAGCAAAGATATATCTGCTGTAATATGGAAAGTAATGGAGTACATTCACCTATAAAAGAGAGTGATTAGCTGGACTAAGCAGTAAAAGTTCTTCAGTGGTGGCAGCATGGCCGATGCTAGAGCACGTGGTGACAGAGGGGACCGGCAGGAGCACTCACAGAGGGAGAGGACAGGTGACCAGCAACACCATGCAGTGCTGGTCCAGGTGGGACCCAGGATGTGAGTGCATGCACCAGTCTGCTCAGCACGCAGAGTCCACGGAGGGCTGGACGGTGGTCGCCTGGGCCCCCACAGCCAGGACCACCACCACCAGAAGGGGGTTCACTAGGTCCCCTCCCCGGCACACAGGCAGAGCCTTCGCCCACCGCACCCCATCTCTCACAGGCCTGCCTGGTGCCTGGAGATGTCTACGGTCAGGGCCCTGCCCCTGCTGTCCCTCCTCCACAGCCGACGGGCACTGGGCAGGCTGCTCAGACAGTGCTGTGGGCAAGTGGAAGGGTCAGAGGGCATTACCTGGCTGGCTGCACAGCCTGGACTCAGCCCTCCTGGTGGAGAATGTCTCTACCTTCTTCCTCAGGTCCGCACAAGTCACACAGCGATAATGATGACTTTCCACCAAACTGAAGACCCAAAGCTGGACAGACAAGATGTGACAGACGTGTCACCCTCATACCGAACGGTAACAACAAAAAGGCAAGAAAAGGCAGAGAAAGAAGCAGGCTGGGAGCAGACAGATCAGGGACTTGTCCTGCGGGGCCTCCGAGGTCCCCTGAGCCTCTGCTCCAGTGTCGTGTGCTCTGCTGACCCGCAGGCTGAGAGCACAGGTCCCCTCTGCAGAAGGCCAGCTGAGGGGACAGAGTGCTCACCTCCCCCACATGAGGGACACAGCCCACAGTCCCTGGGGGACAAACACGGATGACAGCAGTCAACGCCCTCAAAAAGAAAAGACATTATCTTCATTTGCAAAGACCTGTCCGTGACAGTCACTCACAACAGGAAGCAGATACTTGGTTCTCGTCCCTGTTCCTGGCTCAGATCCTAGAACCCTGGGGGTTGCCTGTGATAAGAGCTGCAAGGCGTCTTTCATTCAGTTAATGAATGACTTCTGGAAAGTCCCGAAGTAAGCTGAGGATGGGGCTGTCAACAGAGGGTTAATGTCCATCCAACCCCGACCTCCTGGGAGGGGCAGGGCTGGAGTGTAAGTTAAACCAGGACAGCCAATGACTTGATCAGTCGTGTGCGCGTGATGAAGCCTTCATAAAACCCCAAAACTGTGGGGTCCAGACAGCTTCCAAGCTGGCAAGCACAGCCACCCACTGCAGGCTGATGCCCCAACTCCAACTCTGTAAGGGCAGAAGCGTCTGTGCGTGGACCGCAGGCTGGCCCTGCCCATCTCTGCACCTGGCCGGTGGTGTCGGATAATGAACGGTGACCACGAGTGCGTCCCAGTTCTGTGAGCCACTCCAGCAAAGTGACCAGACCTTGGGGGTGGGGGGACAGGGCGTGTTGTGAGCCTGTTTTACGGGGAAGTTGGGAAGTTGGGATGGACTTGAGGACCTCGGGCTTATGACTGGCTCTGACTTGGGGACAGTGTTGTCAGGTTGGGCCCTAACCAGTGGGGTCTGATGCTTTCCAAGGGTGACCGTGTTGGGATGGAGCTAAATCGCAGGACACACAGCTGGTGTCACAGAATTCCACGGCATGGGACCGTCCACCTCACGTGTGGCGACCAGCCATGCCTGAAGTACCCGTCAGAGTGAAGGTAAAGGAGGTTCCGTGCCTGCAGTGACCCATCAGAGTTAAGGTAAAGGAGGTTCTGTGCCTGAAGTGACCCGTCAGAGTGAAGGTAAAGGAGGTTCCGTGCCTGAAGTGACCCGTCAGAGTGAAGGTAAAGGAGGTTCCGTGCCTGAAGTACCCGTCAGAGTGAAGGTAAAGGAGGTTCCGTGCCTGCAGTGACCCATCAGAGTTAAGGTAAAGGAGGTTCTGTGCCTGAAGTGACCCGTCAGAGTGAAGGTAAAGGAGGTTCCGTGCCTGAAGTGACCCGTCAGAGTGAAGGTAAAGGAGGTTCCGTGCCTGAAGTGACCCGTCAGAGTGAAGGTAAAGGAGGTTCCGTGCCTGAAGTACCCGTCAGAGTGAAGGTAAAGGAGGTTCCGTGCCTGAAGTACCCGTCAGAGTGAAGGTAAAGGAGGTTCCGTGCCCGAGGTGACCCGTCAGAGTGAAGGCAGAGGCGGTTCCGTGCCCGAGGTGACCCGTCAGAGTGAAGGCAGAGGAGGTTCCGTGCCCGAGGTGACCCGTCAGAGTGAAGGCAGAGGAGGTTCCGTGCCTGAAGTACCCGTCAGAGTGAAGGTAAAGGAGGTTCCGTGCCTGAAGTACCCGTAGGTGTGAAGGTAAAGGAGGTTCCGTGCCCGAGGTGACCCGTCAGCGTGAAGGTGAAGGAGGTTCCGTGCCCGAGGTGACCCGTCAGAGTGAAGGTGAAGGAGGTTCCGTGCCCGAAGTGGACCGTCAGAGTGAAGGTGAAGGAGGTTCCGTGCCCGAGGTGACCCGTCAGAGTGAAGGCAGAGGAGGTTCCGTGCCCGAGGTGACCCGTCAGAGTGAAGGCAGAGGAGGTTCCGTGCCCGAAGTGGACCGTCAGAGTGAAGGCAGAGGAGGTTCCGTGCCCGAGGTGACCCGTCAGAGTGAAGGCAGAGGCGGTTCCGTGCCCGAGGTGACCCGTCAGAGTGAAGGCAGAGGAGGTTCCGTGCCCGAGGTGACCCGTCAGAGTGAAGGCAGAGGAGGTTCCGTGCCCGAGGTGACCCGTCAGAGTGAAGGTAGAGGAGGTTCCGTGCCCGAAGTGACCCGTCAGAGTGAAGGTAAAGGAGGTTCCGTGCCCGAAGTGACCCGTCAGAGTGAAGGTAAAGGAGGTTCACAGGGAGGAAGAACTGGGTTATTCCGGATGGGATATCATTCTCAAGTTATGTCAACTTTTAGAAAAAGAATAGTACCCACACTTTGCTCATCTAAAAACCTAAGCTTTGAAAACGATCACACATCTTGAAAACATTCGGAGCAGGAGGAGCCGACAGTGGGGTGGCCAGGGGCTCCCAGCTGGACTCTGGACAGTCGTGACCTGAGACCCGGGTACCAGGCCCGCTGGCTGCTTCACGTCGCAGAATGACAGGGACACTGAAGCACAGACCCCGTGCCCCTGTCCACCAGGGTCAGTGCTGCTGGACCTGGGAGTGAGCAGGGCAGGGTCTCACCTGGCCCTCAGCACAGCCGGTGACGAGCTGCTGACCGGCCTCATTGAAGCAGAGGCTCAGGAGCGGGGAGGCTGCAGGAGAGAGAGGAGCGTCTGGCCGCCAGGGCACTGACCAGGCTCATGCTGAGACTGTCCGTTTCCCTCATTCCTTTCGTCAAGTTTGAACTCGTCTGAAATGATTTCTTCACAGAAGTAGAAACTGAGTGAATACAGCTGTGGAAATCTCCACGAGCGTGGGTGGCAGAGGGATCCGGTCAGCTGGGGGGGCCCAGACATTCCCCCACCCAATCTGCCCGACATCACTCAAACCGCCTCCCCGGTCACTGACTCCTGGCGGCTTCACAGCCCAGGGTGAGAACAGGGAGGATGCAGTAGCACTAACCCTTCAACAGGACGGTTCCTGAGTAAGCCAGAAATAATGAAAGTGTGGATTAGTGAGGAAAACAACTAAATGGCTGTCTCTTTTAAAATTGTTGCCTAGGATGTCATTTCACTTAAAACATTTCTGAACCTGGGCCCTGGCCAGTTGGCTCAGTGGTAGAGCATTGGCCTGGCGTGCAGGAGTCTGGGGTTCGATTCCTGGCCAGGGCACACAGGAGAAGCGCCCATCTGCTTCTCCACCCCTCCCTCTCTCCTTCCTCTCTGTCTCTCTCTTCCCCTCCTGCAGCCAAGGCTCCATTGGAGCAAAGTTGGCCTGGGCGCTGAGGATGGCCCCATGGCCTCTGCCTCAGGCGCTAGAATGGCTCTGGCTGCAGTGGAGCAACGCCCCAGATGGGCAGAGCATCGCCCCCTGGTGGGCGTGCCGGGTGGATCCCGGTAGGGCGCATGCGGGAGTCTGTCTGACTGTCTTCCTGTTTCCAACTTCAGAAAATTGAAATAAAAAATAAAAATAATATTTCGAAACCTAAATTGTTGAGAATTTAGAAGGGGAGTATAGATAATGGACATTAAAAAACACGCCGTGTCCTATAAACTATAAATGACATCAAGATCAAGTTTGTAATTGTTTTCATGACAGCCACAAAATTCCAGGAAAATAATTCCAACATAATTCCAAGAAATGCACTTTATCCCTGCGACTAGTAACATGTCCAGCTGCTAAAGGACTGTGTCCCCATGAAGGTAGTTAACCCTCAGCAAGAACCTGGTCTCTGGGCCCGTGATGCTCACTCCCCAGGTGACAGGCGCCTGAATGTTCCTGAGGCTGCTCTCATGGTTCACATCCCAGGAGAGGAACCACCTTCCACTAAACCAGAACGTGCAGGCAGGAGTCCAGGGACCCTGGAAACCAGTCACAGGAGGGGCTGGGACCCTGCGTGGGAGGGGCCCGCAGACCAGCACCCACTGCTCAACCTTCCCGTCCGTGTGAGACCACGGACAGACGTCAGTCACGACCAAAGTGCTAGTTTGCGGAGAGTGGGCAGTGACCCTGGAACACAGGAGCTAAACCAGCGCTTTCTGCCCACACAGCAGAGGCTTGATGGCTCTGTCCGTGGCCACGTGCCCCTGCAGACAGCACAGCCCTGGGCTTCATATCCTGGGACAGCAGAGGTGGACAGCGATGCCACACTTCTCCTATGTTCCAAAACGCCAAGCTTATGTTCACGCTTTCACGTTAAAATGAAGAAAGCCAGCTGGGAGTGAAATGGCTATCAGTGAGTGACACTAGATCCCGCAGTCCTGCCATCCACAGAGCCCACTGCGCCAGCCAGCGTGGTGATGGGAGCCTATGTACGAGAGGACCCAGTCAGTTACCTGCCAGCACTGGTGAGCTGAACAGCAGCGATCCCGCACGGAAGTCCCAAACCTGTGGAGACAGACACCCGTGTCTTCAGAAGAGGTAAAACTTTGGCCATTATTGTTATAGCTTCAACTAAAGCTTCCAGAAAATTACAAATTAACCTAAGTAAATGATTTTCTAAAAGAGATACAAATGATAAAGCAGATATAATAAAACTGCACAAACACAATAAAAGAAGTCAGAACCATGCAGAGGTGAGAAGCAGGGGGTTTGGAAGACCCGGGACAAGCGGGGGAGGGGGGGAGGCACTCAGAGCTCCTGGTGAGGCAGGTGCGCCCGGACCTCACGTGAAGTGTGCCTCCACGTGCTCCACGCACGCCATCTGCTGTTCCCGTTATTTCCACAGAAGGTAAGTGGGGACGGCAAGGTGAGTCTGCAGCCAAGTGGTAAGTGGGGGGCTGGGACTGTGGCCCAGACAGGCAGGAAAGTGACCCCTGCACCTGGCTATCCAGGCACAGATAGTGTGTAACCAGGGGAGTGTGTGGCCAGGGCCCCTGCCTGTGCGGGAGTGTGTGGCTAGGCCCCCTGCCCGTGCGGGAGTGTGTGGCCAGGGCCCCCTGTCCGTGCGGGAGTGTGTGGCCAGGGCCCCTGCCCGTGCGGGAGTGTGTGGCTAGGCCCCCTGCCCGTGCGGGAGTGTGTGGCCAGGGCCCCCTGTCCGTGCGGGAGTGTGTGGCCAGGGCCCCTGCCCGTGCGGGAGTGTGTGGCCAGGGCCCCTGCCCGTGCGGGAGTGTGTGGCCAGGGCCCCTGCCCGTGCGGGAGTGTGTGGCCAGGGCCCCCTGTCCGTGCGGGAGTGTGTGGTCAGGACCCCTGCCTGCGCAGACCTGTGGCCAGGGCCGCTGCCCGTGCGGGAGTGTGTGGCCAGGGCCCCTGCCCGTGCGGGAGTGTGTGGCCAGGGCCCCTGCCTGTGCGGACCTGTGGCCAGGGCCCCTGCCCGTGCGGGAGTGTGTGGCCAGGGCCCCTGCCCGTGCGGGAGTCTGTGGCCAGGCCCCCTGCCCGTGCGGGAGTGTGTGGCCAGGGCCCCCTGCCTGTGCGGACCTGTGGCCAGGGCCCCTGCCCGTGCGGGAGTGTGTGGCCAGGGCCCCTGCCCGTGCGGGAGTGTGTGGCCAGGCCCCCTGCCCGTGCGGGAGTGTGTGGCCAGGGCCCCTGCCCGTGCGGGAGTGTGTGGCCAGGGCCCCTGCCCGTGCGGGAGTGTGTGGCCAGGGCCCCCTGTCCGTGCGGGAGTGTGTGGTCAGGACCCCTGCCTGCGCAGACCTGTGGCCAGGGCCGCTGCCCGTGCGGGAGTGTGTGGCCAGGGCCCCTGCCTGTGCGGACCTGTGGCCAGGGCCCCTGCCCGTGCGGGAGTGTGTGGCCAGGGCCCCTGCCCGTGCGGGAGTGTGTGGCCAGGCCCCCTGCCCGTGCGGGAGTGTGTGGCCAGGGCCCCTGCCCGTGCGGACCTGTGGGGCCAGGGCCCCTGCCCGTGCGGGAGTGTGTGGCCAGGGCCCCTGCCCGTGCGGGAGTGTGTGGCCAGGCCTCCTGCCCGTGCGGGAGTGTGTGGCCAGAGCCCCTGCCTGTGCGGCTAGGCACCCTGCCCGTGCGGGAGTGTGTGGCCAGGGCCCCTGCCCGTGCGGGAGTGTGTGGCCAGGGCCCCTGCCCGTGCGGGTGTGGCCAGGGCCCCTGCCCGTGCGGGAGTGTGTGGCCAGGGCCCCTGCCCGTGCGGGAGTGTGTGGCCAGGGCCCCTGCCTGTGCGGACCTGTGGCCAGGGCCCCTGCCTGTGCGGGAATGTGTGGCCAGGGCCCCTGCCTGTGCGGACCTGTGGCCAGGGCCCCTGCCCGTGCGGGAATGTGTGGCCAGGGCCCCTGCCTGTGCGGACCTGTGGCCAGGGCCCCTGCCCGTGCGGGAGTGTGTGGCCAGGGCCCCTGCCTGTGCGGACCTGTGGCAAGCACCCTCTGCTCTTCTCCCCACATGCAGCATCCTCACAGTGCCACACAGATGCCATGACACTAGCTAACCAGGAGATGGGCAGGCTCTGAGCTTGCATTTTAGTTTCTTTTCTTCTTAAGCCCAGTTTCGTTCTGACATCTGTCTGGGCCCCTCGGAGTAACCATGGAGATAAAGTCATGTTCCGTTCCCCGAGGCCTAGGTTCCAGGAGGAGGACCTGAGTTCACTCAAGCCCACGTGGGAACGTGGGGACAGAAGAGGCACCATGAACCTGAACGGCGCCCGCCAAAACGTCAGGCCACAGGTCAGGAGGGCAACCATCTCACAGACTGCAGCAGAAGTAAAAATACGTACGTGGCAGTGACCATGAACTCAGGCACGGCGCAAATGTGTCCCCAGTGCTGTTTGAGTTCCTGTCTTACCTCCAGTGGTCTGACCCATCTCCGTACCTTAAAGCTTCTGTCCTCAGACACCGAGATGATGACATGTGGCCGCCAAGCACAGAACTCGGCTGCTGTCACAGGGCCCTGGTGCCCCTCCAGCTCAGCGAGCGTGGCCTGACTCTGCGGTGAAAGGGAGACCGGTGACGGCACGTCTGACCATTCCTCTTATTAAGCAGTTACCTTCTCTGTCGGGAGCTGATCAACGACTGCTGGCTGGCAAGGCCACAGCAGGAGAAGACCCACAACTGCTGGCTGACAAGGTCACAGCAGGAGAAGACCCACAACTGCTGGCTGACAAGGTCACAGCAGGAGAAGACCCACAACTGCTGGCTGACAAGGTCACAGCAGGAGAAGACCCACAACTGCTGGCTGACAAGGTCACAGCAGGAGAAGACCCACAACTGCTGGCTGACAAGGTCACAGCAGAAGAAGATCAAAAACTGCTGATTGACAAAGTCACTGCAGTGAAGACCAATGGCTGTGGGGTGACAAAGTCACTGCAGTGAAGACCAATGGCTGTGGGGTGACAAAGTCACCACAAAGGAAAGGCACAACAATACTCCCCCCTTTGACTTTTTGAATTAATCTGGCCTTATATCCCCCCTTTTCTGGGTGTGTGCTATTATTCGTAGCACAGGGATAATAGTACCGTGCTTTCCCTGTAGATTTATAGTAATTTCTTTGGAAATGAGACAGAAGGTGTAAGTTCCACAGAAAAGCCTGTAAGCCCCTTGAACTGGGCTCATAAACATAAGAGGCTGGCTATGATATCCCTTATAAAGGGTTAAGTTTGTAGAAGAATTTCTTCTTAATAATCATGTTAGAAAGAATAAAGTTAGAACTTAACTAGTGTATGAATATAGTAATGAATAAAGTTTAACTAGACATTAGAATCTTAGGTAAAGTGGAGTGGAGTGGCCTGTTGCGCGGCCTTGGATAGGAGTGCAGCCGGCTAGTAAAGAATGTTTTGTTAAAAGACTTGTTTTGTCACTGAAGGCAGTTGCTGGGCTTTTCTCAGTGATACGTTCTCATGAGATTTTTGTATTTGCCTAGAATAAGGAGAAGAATGTGGTGGGATTCATAGCAGCAGTAGCAACTAATGCCTTCTGATATTGTGTTGCTGCTAGCTATCTTGCAGATGCGCTCTATGTATCTTTGGGTGAAAGTTACTCTTGATACTATGTCAGTTTCTTATAGCAGGCCTTTTGTAATCCCGTGAAAAAAGAATTAGGACACTGCATGAACTCAAGGCCATTTGCCTGAGCAAGCGGTGGTCCTTTGCTAGTCCTTGATGATTTCATCTGCTATCTCTTTCTGCGCCCTTGACTCACAACAACAGTAAAATAGAGTTATTAATTAGTACTAATCTTTTAGAAGTTTGTACCAATACTGTTATTACTATTCAAGTTATTGTATAACTGCACTTTGAATGACTTACCACCTGACTTGTAGTTTATAGATATGAATTAACTGTTATCTGAAAATATGTAACCACAGTGAAACTAAAACAATGATGTATTCAAAATACCATGTGATTGTAACTTAGTGTGTGTGCATAAAAAGAAAGCTAGACCAGCATTTAGAGGAGATGCCTGGCAGTAAATGCTAACCAGAGAATAAAGAATTCGGCTCTCTCACTCGATTTTCGCTGACGCCGTCTCTTCCTGTGGGACCCCTGGATCCCCCCCGGGGCTGGACCCCGGCACTTCTCTCACAGAGAAGGGTTTCTATGAAACTCTACATCACTCCCTCTTCCAAATCTGCTGCTTATCTCTACATAAACCTAGGAGCCAGCATTCAGACAGCCAGGCACGAGCTTCCAGGGCCGGGTGAGCAGTGCTGGTAAAGGGGAGACTGAGGCTGACCTTCAGTAAAGCCTGAAGCAGGTATCGTCCACAAAACATCGACATGTTCAGAGTTCAGACACCAAGGGACCCGTGAGCCGTCCCAGAACGAGTGTCAGAGGACAAGGGACCCGTGAGCCGTCCCAGAACGAGTGTCAGAGGACAAGGGACCCGTGAGCCGTCCCAGAACGAGTGTCAGAGGACAAGGGACCCGTGAGCCGTCCCAGAACGAGTGTCAGAGGACAAGGGACCCGTGAGCCGTCCCAGAACGAGTGTCAGAGGACAAGGGACCCGTGAGCCGTCCCAGAACGAGTGTCAGAGGACAAGGGACCCGTGAGCCGTCCCAGAACGAGTGTCAGAGAACAAGGGACCCGTGAGCCGTCCCAGAACGAGTGTCAGAGGACAAGGGACCCGTGAGCCGTCCCAGAACGAGTGTCAGAGGACCCCCTAACCCAAGGACACTTGCCTCTCCATCTGTGGGGTCACTTACGATATTGACCTTTCCCTGGGTGAGCCTCAATCTCACAATTCCTGTGAGGCGATGTGTTCAGAGACAGAAGTGTGAGCTCTGTGCCCCAGACCCCTGGTACATGCAAGGCCACTGCCAGTGAATCACCAGGGAACATTTCATCCCTAGCGTCTTCTTAATCTCTGAAGTGGAAACAGCGAGCAAGGGAAGTCTCTGCAGGCAAGCAGCTGTTAACTGCACTCGCGCCAGCAGCCCCGGTCACCTGTCCCCATGGCACGTTTCAAGACAACCACAAATCCGAAGGAACAGAAAGCCCAGGTCCTGCT
This sequence comes from Saccopteryx bilineata, assembly GCF_036850765.1. Lineage (NCBI taxonomy): Eukaryota > Metazoa > Chordata > Mammalia > Chiroptera > Emballonuridae > Saccopteryx > Saccopteryx bilineata. The sequence goes on from NC_089501.1 coordinate 58,485,626, forward strand.
GCCTGACACCTGGTGCCACCGTCAGTGGCCTAAGAAGCCGCTCCATCGTCAAATACAAGACTGACTACGCACAGAACCTGGAAGTGGCGGCCTGTTTACTGGAACTAATCCCAATTAAGAAACAAATGAGAAAAGTGCAGTTCTTGACGGGGAGCGAATTCTGAGAGAAGAGGTAAACGAGGGACCGCCGGAGTGGAGACACCAGGACGAGGTTCGCTGAGCGTGTCGGTTTCCGGGACCCCGACTATCGATCTCAGGGACAGGTCCCCATGATGTGAGGGCGCCATCTCTGATCCCAGCGGCTTCCAGATGCCAGACAGTGCCACTCCTCTCCCCTCACACACTGACACAAAGTCGGCCCATCAAACACTGCTGCCAGCGGCAGGGGACCCTGTGCCCCCATGGGGTCCGTCGGCCTCGTGCCCCCAGCCCCCACGCGGGCCCCCCTCACCTGGACGTCCAGCACAAGGACTCTGCGGCCAGCGCCCACGGCAGCAACCTGGTCGTCGGGGCCACACCTCACACAGCGCACCTTCCCTGGATGGGCGCACAAGGTGAGCCCGCACGGAGCCAGACCTAGGGGAGCACAGTGGTCAGTGTGGGACCCAGGACAGGACACCGCATCCCGTGGGGCCGCCCCTCTGCGCTAATGCTGAGGACAAGGCTTTGTCAGGCGCCTTCGGCTCTCTGAGAGTATTAAAAACATTGGATATGAAAATGCTTCTGGAAATATACACATGGAATTGGCCAGATCTGGCCAGGAGCCTGTGAGGACCCTCCCCGCACAGCACCGTGTGAAGGGGGGGGGGGGGAATGAGCTTGTTCTAACCCCTGCCCCACACAGCCAAGCGCCACGCCCGCTCAGGGGCTCGGCTGCACTGCCCAGGGAGCGCGTCACCACGTGACCAAAGCCCCTGGACCTTCCGAAGAGCCACTTAAAAATAAGCTTGGGGAGCACAGCTCCTTCCAATCAGGAGATGTTTCTCTTTACAAGGATCTCAGCAGGGAGCAGGCGCCTGACGTGCGGTTCCCTGCACAAACACACATGTATGTTCTAGGCATGTACACACCGATGCATACGTACAGTGTGTGTGTAGGTATGTATGTGCTATGTACGTGAGTGGGTACTATACGTGTGCATGTTATGGTGCTATGCGTTTGTCTTTACATGCATGTATGTATATCTGTACTTACATGTGCAAGTGCGCATGTACTCTACATGTGAGTGTGAGATGTTGACTATAAATTAAAGAAGGTGGGATATAAACTATTGTGAGATGTTGACTATAAATTAAAGAAGGTGGGATATAAACTATTGTGAGATGTTGACTATAAATTAAAGAAGGTGGGATATAAACTATTATCTAGGCTTTTGTCTAAAATTATCTGATCCTAAGAGTAACTCTATAACTTCTGAACACAAGCGGTCCACACTAACTTTTCAACGCTGTCTGATGAGACCGACTACCCCCTCCCAGCACAGGGCTTGCCCTTGGCTCCTCAAGCAGGCCAAGCCCTTCATACCCAGGACCAGGCACGCTGGTCCCTCTGCCTGAAGTGTGCCCCTCACACAGCCACACCCTAGCCCCAGCCCCCATCAGCCCCAGCCGGTGTCACATCCTGGGCTTGCTGCACGGGAACATCGCAGTGACCTCGTTCACTCCACCCCTCACAACTGCTTACTTGTCTGCGTGTTTCCCACTCTGAGCTGTAAACTCACCCCATCTTCCTGAGGAAAGAATGTTTCCACCTGCCTACATTTTCGGAGTTCCACAAAAATCACAGGTTTCAAAGTAAGGGAAAAAAAATACCTAAGATTAAACCCACTGCGCTTAGGACATGGCCCTCACACGAGGCCACAGCCAGCAGGCCTGAGCTTCCCACCCAGGGCACCTGCCCCACATCTGGCTCCACTGCCCCACATCTGGCTCCACTGCCCCACATCTGGCTCTAAGGATACAGAAGTCAAACGAGGTCCCAAACCCCTTTATGTTACCAAGTACATTTAAGGATAAGCTGTTCCTTTTGTACATTTTTTTAATGTTTTAAATCTGCATTTACCTTGAAGCCTTCTTGCTCTGCACTCGTCCAGCCTCCACATTATAACACAATCTTGTGATGCGGAACAGACCAGAAGTGGAATCCCTGTATTTCCAAACGCCACAGCAGTAACTGGCTGATGGTGTCCTCTGAGGATCAGAAGCTAACACATTCACAAAAATATCATAGCTTAGAAAGAACAAACAAAATAAAATATAATCTTAAACCTAAGACATTAAAAGGACTGAATTTTCCAAACACATTTTCATATATTCATTTATTAAAATCCCCATGTGCTGCTAAATGATTCTCTCAAGCACTACCCTGCTGCTCAGTATCACAAGTGACACACACGAGCAGAAAGGAGAGCTCCCTCCACCCCCATAACCCGCTATTTCAAGAACAAGTGCACCCACTGCACGCAAGGAGAGCCAACAGCTGTCTGGAAGGAAAGACGAGAGGGCAGACGGAGTCGGGACGGACCGGAGCGCTTGCCCTGTGGAGAGCTGTGGAGCCGACATGTGGACACCAAGTCACAGGAGGCAGGCTGACACGAGGGCCTTCGCCAAGTTCAACCTAAGGACCAGGAAAGCACCCCGGCACCAAGCTCCCGAGGAGCATATCTGTCCCGAAGGGTCCAAGATCACAGAGAAGAAAACAGAGGAGGGGTCCCAGCATCTGAGGCCGCTTCTCCCTTAAGACATCGACCAAAGGCAACTTTCTGACAGTTCCAGTAAAGGCTGTTAAGAAGCTGAGATATTTGAGGCTAGGGGCACAAAAGTGGTATAATTAAATAAACCCATTTTTCAGGGTCATAAATAGAAGTGTCTTATCGGAAGAAGGGCAAAGAATTTTGCTTGACAAAGTACTTCTGAGAATATGGTCAATAGTCTTAAAGTTGAGGACTCTGGTTTTTTTTCTTTAAAACATTATGATGGACTGTAATAAAATTGTGCTATAAAAAAGAATACAGCCTACTAACAGGGAAAGGGGCATGCTGTGGAATGCCCTGGGCTTCGGGTACAAACCCAAAGACCAGACCCAACAAGCAAAAGTAAGTGGAAACAAAGCCCTCACAGGTAGTGACCCCCTCCTTCAAGGTCCCTTTATCCCCTACCTGGGACTGCCGGTGCCCTCAGCTAGCCAGCCATCGGAGCAAACAAATTCTCTATAAAAACTAAAGATCAGCCAGAGCCTCAAACTAGCTGCACATTTTTTCATATATAACACCTGACAACCCATCAAAACTAATCAGGTATTCAACGAGACAAGACCATCCAGTCAAAAACCAACAGAAATAAACCACAGAAAACACCCACAGGCCACCCAGATGGCCTTGAAACCAACACAAAAATGATTCAAGTGTTAGAATTACTAAATAAGGACATTAAAATAGTCATTGTAACTTTATTCCATGTTTAAAACACTAAATAGAAACACTGAATACATTCTTTAAAAGATCCAGGTCTACCTTCAAGAGATGAACACTAGAATGACACGAAAAACATGAAAGGGATTAACAGATCAGATGTTGCAGAAAAGGTAGATGATCTGAAGAGACCTATGTATATTAAATAAAATATATCAATAATAACCTAAAGCACCATGTCAAGATTGGTTGACTGGTGAACGCTACCAAACATTTTAAAATCCATGTAATTTATCTCTACCGGCTAAAAAAGAAAAATCACATGATCTTGTCAATAGATGTAGAAAAAGCATTTAACAAAATCTACCCATTCATAATCAAAGCTCTCAATATACTAAGACTAGAGGGGAACTTCCTCAACTTAATAAACAGTATCCACAAAAAATCAAAGCTTCCCCAACAAGATCAGAAATGAGGCAGGGATGTCCACCACTCCTTTTTATTATATTTAACTGGAAGTCTTAGCTAATGTGATAAATGTGCTCCCTTCAGGGAGGGGGGAGAGGAGCACTGATTGACAGGTGGAAGTCACCCAGCTGGATCCACTTTGTTATGTGCACTTAATGTCTGGGACACAGTTTTCTAAGTATTGTATAATTCACTAGTAAGAACTATAAGAAAGAGATCAAAAGAGATTAAGCTGGAGCTCTAAATGTTGACCTCTTAACTCAGGGGAGAAAAACCAAAATATAGCTTTCCCTCTATTAATCATAAATAGTTTCTACCATTAGCAAAGTGCTTGCCAGTGAGGCTAAAAGTTAAAGAAAAATTTCAAAGTAAATATAGTTCTGGCTCCTAAGTACTATACTGGCTATTCTCAAACTTCTGAAGCCTAAAAAGTGCAGGCAAAAATTATTCAAATGCCAACATATATTGATAAAATTTACTTTTTCATTTTCTATAATGAAACTTGTTTTTACTGAGTATTCAAAGTCATTAAATCAGCTTTAAAATGTAAATTCTTTACCCATTTACCACAATAAACTTCTTTAGATGTGTTAGTATTAAAAATCTAATGACCTGGCTGGTTGGCTCAGTGGTACAGCGTTGGCCTGGCGTGCAGGAGTCCCGGGTTCGATTCCTGGCCAGAGCACACAGGAGAAGCACCCATCTGCTTCTCCATCCCTCCCCCTCTCCTTCCTCTCTGTCTCTCTCTGCCCCTCCCACAGCCGGGGCTCCATTGGAGCAAAGATGGCCCGGGCACTGGGGATGGCTCCTTGGCCTCTGCCCCAGGCGCTAGAGTGGCTCTGGTCACGACAGAGCGACACCGCGGAGGGGCAGAGCATCGCCCCCTGGTGGGCGTGCCGGGTGGATCCCGGTCAGGCGCATGCGGGAGTCTGTCTGACTGCCTCCCCGTTTCCAACTTCAGAAAAATACAAAAAAAAAAAAAAATCTATTAAATTTCAACGTGTCTTGTATTAAGATAAACTTATTGCTCCTCATGTTCTTATTAAAGCGTTTTTTCAATAAAGTAATTCCAGTTTAAAAACCCATTACTGTGATGTTTCTGCTGTGTTGGCACCGCCCGCTCAGCTGCCAGCGGACCCCACAGAGGACCCCGGGAGCAGGGCAGGAAGTGGGGAGGGGCAGGAAGGAAGTGGGGGAGAGCAGGACTGGAAGCGGGGAGTAGCAGGACGGGAAACAGCAGGGCGGAAACGGGGAGGAGCAGGACGGGAAACAGCAGGGCGGAAGCGGGGAGGAGCAGGATGGGAAACAGCAGGGCGGAAGCGGGGAGGAGCAGGAAGGAAGTGGGGAGAGCAGGACTGGAAGCGGGGAGGAGCAGGACGGGAAACAGCAGGGCGGAAGCGGGGAGGAGCAGGACGGGAAACAGCAGGGCGGAAGCGGGGAGGAGCAGGAAGGAAGTGGGGAGAGCAGGACTGGAAGCGGGGAGGAGCAGGATGGGAAACAGCAGGGCGGAAGCGGGGAGGAGCAGGACGGAAGCGGGGAGGAGCAGGACAGGAGGCGGGAGGAGCAGGACGGGAAGCGGGAGGAGCGGGACAGGAGGCGGGAGGAGCAGGACAGGAAGCGGGAGGAGCGGGACGGGAAGCGGGAGGAGCGGGACAGGAGGCGGGAGGAGCGGGACGGGAAGCGGGAGGAGCGGGACGGGAAGCGGGAGGAGCGGGACAGGAGGCGGGAGGAGCGGGACAGGAAGCGGGAGGAGCGGGACGGGAAGCGGAGGAGCGGGACAGGAGGCGGGAGGAGCGGGACGGGAAGCGGGAGGAGCGGGACGGGAGGCGGGAGGAGCGGGACGGGAAGCGGGAGGAGCGGGACGGGAGGCGGGAGGAGCGGGACGGGAGGCGGGAGGAGCAGAACGGGAAGCGGGAGGAGCGGGACGGGAAGCGGGAGGAGCGGGACGGGAGGCGGGAGGAGCGGGACGGGAAGCGGGAGGAGCGGGACGGGAGGCGGGAGGAGCGGGACGGGAGGCGGGAGGAGCGGAACGGGAAGCGGGAGGAGCGGGACGGGAGGCGGGAGGAGCGGGACGGGAGGCGGGAGGAGCGGGACGGGAAGCGGGAGGAGCAGAACGGGAAGCGGGGAGGGGCCGCCTGGGCCGGGCTGTGTGGACCGGCAGGAAGCGCGGAGCGTCCATACCTGGTGCGGCGGGTCCCGGGTGCTCCACACGCCCAGCGCGTCTCCGTCCACAGGGAAGGCGCAGAGCGGCGGGCAGCACGCCAGCTGCACGTGCGGGGCAGGCCGCGCGGATCCCAGCAGGTACCTCTCTGTGACGACGCCGCCCTCCCAGCTGCTGCTCGCGGGGAAAGCACGAGGTTCTTCCATCTTCCAGCTGAAAGCACAAGGCCGCAGGCGGTGGGCACGGCGCTGGCTCACGAGGGCACCGCCTGCTCACGGCTTGGCCTCCCCACCCCCCAGGACAGGAGGGGGAGGACCGAGGGGAGAGCGCGGACTCAGCCGGGAAGAAGCAGGCTGGGTGGGAAAGGCCGCAGTCAATGCCCCCCAGACGGTGTTTATCAGGGGTCTCAGGGGCTCTCGCCCCCACGAGCTTCCTCCAGGTCCTCCGCTGATTGGTTGGCCGGGGGAGGCTCGCAGTCCGCGGAGCTGATGCCGAGGTCAGTTGTACCGGGTTTTGCTGCTTCTCTGGGCCTGAAGCTGGAACAGCTGAGGTCAGGATGTCACCTCCAGGGGTTCATGCTTAAGGGCTGATAGTTTTGCCCATAGGCACGGGGCTCTTACCCTGGTGACCCTCTGCAACTCGCCCATCCTCCTGCCCCGCCCCTGCCTGTCGACCTGCCCACGGCAGGGGTCCGCCCCCACACCTGACCAGGAGGACCCCTCAGAGCACTCTGGAACTGCAGCGTGATCCACCCCAGAGAACCTTCACAGACAGCGCTTTATGCAGATGTTGCATTAGCCCTGCCGTCCACCAGGGTGGGCCCCACCTCACACCTCATTCTGGGCACTACATACACCCGAACACTCAGACGCGGGACTTGGACAGTAAGTGGTGAGAAAAGGGCCTGTCTGGTCACCATGCTGGTCAGGTTCATACAAGAAACCTGAGGTTCTGGTGATCATGCTGGTTAAAGAACAAAATTAAAACGTGTGTTGAATATGTTAAAGCACGTTCTCCTCCAGTTCACAAACTAGGTTTTACTACAATTGCAAAGACACAGCAGTGAGCTTCACATTAAAAAAAATAAATGTTTCAAAGCTCCCATGATCAGCTTTACAGATTCTATTATGTAAAGTGAGTGGTGTCTGCACAGTGATGGGTGGCATTGTCCCAAGTGCAGGCACTGCAGTGACTGGCTCCTTCCACTGTTTCTCCAAAGCAGAAAATGTCTTAAGAAATGAAAGACTATATCAAAAATCTTAATTTTCTCAAAATGTTTAAGAATCCACACATCAAATTGTAATTAAATGTTATTTAACATAAACTGTCTTCATCACGTCTAAAATCTCTACAGAATTTAGCACAGTAATAGAAAATACAGTATTTCTAAGCCAACTTTACAGTTCATAGATCACTTTCATAGACATTAACATGCACATTTGTGTACGTCAATAAATACATGATATAATTTTCCAATAACCTTTAACCCTTTGAGTAGTACAAACATTCATGTATGTCCTGCCTTCTGACCATCCAGAGTACAATCGATTTTGAAAATATGTAAGGCAACATTTAAAAAGGCAAATGTATGTTATTCTTGTTTCCATAAATTGGTTGTCAAACAAACATGACTTTAAGTTCAGAAAACTGTAACTGGAACTAATTTCATTTTTTTAAAAAGAAAAACCTCACTCCTGAGGGTCAGCGAGCATGAAAAAAACTCACTCCTCAAAGGGTTAAAGTTGTTATATTTTCCCCATTTTACAGGTGACAAAATCACAGCGGCTTGCCAGTGACCACAATGGTCAGTGGGATCACCACCCAGACTCACGTGTGACTCTGCCTCAGAGGCACCTCCTCCACAGGACACAAGAATCAGTACCCAGATGTCCCTGGCTCTGGGGCAGCACCCATGCAAAGGGAGGCCCGCGGTCACAGCCACAGATCTGCCTGGCATTCCTGCTGCCCGCGGTGGCCTGGCATCTATGCCGAAGCACACAGCCAGGATTCAAGTTCAAAATGGCTTTGATCAAACCCCAAGGGAACTCCTGGAGCCCAGGCAGGAAGAAAACCCCACTACCTGCTCCTGCCGCTCTTCCCGCAGCCAAAACCCCTTTATTGCTTGGTGAGTTAAAATTTGAGCTGAATCAGAATGTAAAATGTCTCCCCTCCTTCCAGCCTGGACCCCATCAAGGTGCACCGGGAGGAAAGTGGAGCAGCAGGACCTGTAGTGAGAAGTGCCCGAGGGTCAGGGTCCCATCGCCTGGTCTTGTGTCTGTGTCCGGTGCTGGGGTCCCAGAAGGACAAAGGCTTGCCCTCACCTTTGGAGGTCCCCAGGGACCTCACACAGCACACTGTTTCCACACTGGCTCTTTCTGCTGGTTCCCTGCTCCTGATCAGTCCTCTTGGGCACGGCTCTTTCTAGAACAATGGAAAAAGGGAGTTCCATGGCAAAAGATAAATGGAGTCCAATCCCGCAGAGCCCCTCGTCCTGCTGAGACAGAAACACGGAAATCCTCTGCTCAGTCAACATGTCCCTTCCAGGAAAGCACTGCTGGCCCTCCTTCGTCACCACTCCTGCCTTGTGGAGGCGGAAGAGCTGGCCCAGCCCGACACGTTAGAAGCAGGTCCTTGTTACCCACAGCCCAATTTGGAACCTTCTCCAAAATCATGTCCTAGTTAACACCGTAATTAATAATTTAATATGTTGGGACAATGGACTCTTTTCACTATAATTAACTGAAAAATATCTCACCACCAGCACAGAACTGTAGATAGCAGAGTCAAAAGCTGCGAGACCTCCAAACCGTGACACTGAATTCTGGGGGCATGAGAACAAATTCAGGAGGTGACAGCTCAAGAGTCCCATCATTCAGAGTCAAAACATTTGGTTAAACTCTACCCTGCAATAATCTGGAAAACAGACGCCAGGCTCGCTGGTCCTGTGGACTGGGGGAAGTGGCTGAAGTCAGTGTTTGTACCCAACAGGCAAAACTGGCTTAAAAAAGAACTGCCTGGTGTGCAAGCAGAAATGCGTGACAATAGAAAAAGTGCCCAGACGCATGGGGACTTCAGGGTGGAAACTTCTAGTTCTCTAGATGTTGCAGTAAGGGACAAAGGGCCATCATATAGCCTTCCAGAAAATATCAGATCAAGGGTGATGACTTTCCCAGCTCGTGGCTGAGCTCCGACCAAGGCCACAGGGACAGGGAGTCTGTGGCCATAAGACACATCGGTGTCTTACAAATCTGGTCCACGAAACCCTCCCGTACACGATGCTTCCTTCTCTGCCTCATCCATTGCTTAATGCCAAGGATATGCCTGGCCTAAGAAAGAGGGAACCACAGATGAATGAGGTCTCTTGATTCACAGCCTGAAGAAAGATGCCTAAATTGTTGTAGCCACACAGGACCACGTGAGAAGTAACCGTGTTATCTGTTGGGGCTGTTTGCTTCTGCATTATCCTACCCTCACTGATATAAATGGTTAAAAACAGTATGTGCAGAACAATTAAAAATGCAGAGAGAATAGTTACACTTGTCCTCCAGGCCACCTCTTCTTGCTGTGTGTCCCAAGGCACAGCCAGTGTAGGAGTCTGACAGGTAAGAGCATGTGCACAGGTACCAGTTAGAGAGGGTGCGTGCAAGTTATTTTCCAGTGAGATTCTGGTGTATCTATGACTATGTAAGCATGGCAGGAAAACGTGGTGACAAGTAGCTACCAGAGAGATCATCGTTTTTAAGTTACATCAGAAAAAACAACCAGACAACAATCCCAGATCACTGGAGCCTGCACATTAAAGAGCCTTTCATTGATACAGAAGCAGTACAGGTGAATTATACAAAATTAGAACATCCATACAAGGAAAAACCATAATTATTCTCTACTATTCAAGCAGCGACCTGTAGGAAAACGGCTGAGAGCTTCAACTGTAGCCTTGAGACAAGTCTTTGGTGTGGGCTTGAGAACACCAAGTCCTGTGGAGGCAGAACGCTGCGGTACTGTGATTGTTTATAGGAAGCAGCAGATCCCTGTAGCCATTTTCCTACATGCCTGGGGGCATCCGCTGGTCATCTTTCTCTGCACCTGAATCCATTGTACACTAATTTGACCCAGGCTCTACTAATCTGCTTGATGAGCAAAGAGACCAATAAATACGAAGAGGCTGCAGCGACCCGGGCTCTCAGTCCTGGGGGCTGGGAGTCCCCTGTACCCATCTTTTCTCTATGTTGTGTTTTCTTAGGTCCTGCAGCGCCTACCTTTCGTGCACAGGCACTGCTGAGCTGGTCTGGGCAGAGACCCACTAATGCCAAAGACCAGTGTCACCCAGAGGCAGCTTCCACCAATTGCAGGCCAATCAACCCAAAGCAAATAACCAGCCTAAGGCTGACCCACCAGCTTCACGCACCGCGTGTGACTGCAAATGTGACAACACAAGTGTTCATCCCCACTCGTGCCACCTCCCTCAGCGTCCCAACCGACCCACGTGGTCTGTAGCAACTTGGGGTCAGTGCATGTGTTTAGTGTTTACACCAAAGCGATTTAAGCAGGTTCTGAAACAAACACAAACACTGCAAGCAACACAACGGTGTGACGGTATCTTGCACATCGCACTTCCTCGGGGAACTTCCCTGGGAAGCTCGTTCCACAGCCGGGGTCCGTGAACATCAATTCCGTATCAACACCTAGGTCCTCAATATAAAGACAACCCCGCGCAGAGCATCGCCCCCTGGTGGGCGTGCCGGGTGGATCCCGGTCGGGCGCATGCGGGAGCCTGTCCGACTGCCTCACCGTTTCCAACTTCAGAAAAATTTTTAAAATTTTTAAAAAAATAAAAAAAGACAACCCCGCTGAGGACGCTTTCAGGAGCATTTCAAAAAGTACTGTATTCTTGAGAGGAAGAGAGCAGCTACAGGCGCCCGAAGAACGTCCCTCAGCGCACGCGCCGCCCACCTGGGGACGCTCAGCTCGTGTCCGCACAGGGGCCCTCGGCACACCTGCCTCTCACCTGAGGACCCGCGAGCTGGACGGGGAACCACACTGAGCACCCCGGAGAGGCTGGAGCTGGCGCCACGCCCCTTCTCGTCGCCGTGGTTACAACCCAGCGCTCCTCAGCGTCACACCCTCTCCCAATCCTCGCGAGAGCCAAGTCCCGGATACTCCCCACTTCCGGGAATTCCTCGCCTCCGAGTCCCACCCACACCCTGGTCTTGCCTCACTTCCGGCTCCGCCTCACTTTCGGCTCTTCCGGCGCGGCCGCCTGGCCCCGGCCCCGCGGGGAGTGGTGGTGGGTCTTGGGGAGGAGGCCGGCCCTGCCCTCTGGCTGCCGCGCGCTCTCTCCTCCGCCCCGCGCCCGCCCCTGGCCGACCCCCGCCCGCGAGCCGTCCCGCCGCCTGCGCTGCCTCCGGGCCACCGCGGCCCGTCGCACTCGGCCCGGCCTCCGCAGCCGCCCGGCCCCGTCCCCCCGGGGCCGCCGAGGTCGAGGCTCCCGGCGCGCGGCCCCGAGCTCCGCAGGGGGCAGGACGAGTCCCCGGCCATGGCCGCGTCCTGGAAGGGCGCCCTGCTGCTGCTGCTGGCGGCGCAGGCCGTGCCCCGGGCCGGCTGCGCGGAGGAGGAGGAGGTCCCGGCCGAGTGGGTCCTGCTGCACGTGGTCCAGGGCCAGGTGGGCGCCGGCAACTACAGCTACCTGCGGCTGAACCACGAGGGCCGCATCGTGCTGGCCATGCGCAGCCTGCGCGGCGACGCCGACCTCTACGTGTCCGACAGCACCCTGCACCCCAGCTTCGACGACTACGAGCTGCAGTCCGCCACGTGCGGCCGCGACCTGGTGGCCGTCCCCGCGCACTTCCGGCGCCCCGTGGGCATCGGGGTCTACGGGCACCCGTCGCACCGGGACAGCGAGTTCGAGATGAGAGTCTATTTCGACCGAACGGTCCAGCGACACCCGTTCGGGGACAGCGCCTATGCGGATGGCGCGGAGACGAGCCACCCGCACGCTTACGACCCCGAAGGGGCGTCGCAAGAGGAGGAGTCCGTGCTCTGGACGATCCTGATCAGTCTTTTGAAACTGGTACTTGAGATTCTGTTCTGATGTTTGAACCCACGCTGGAGTCGAACACTGTTCATCTGTGAAGGTGATGGCAGCTCGCTGTGGATTCGGCGGCCTGCACCTGGCTGGAAACTTGTGACCTTTTCTAGTTGGGGAATATGGAAAATAAAGCCATCCAGTTTTGTTACCTCAGTTAGCCCGACATAGGAAACGCAGGTAGCTCGATATTCGTTTTCTTTTCAAGATCAGAATTCCTGTGAAAGGAGTACGCGCAATAAATGTTTAAACTTCAGCTCGTCAGGTGACTGTAAGGATTGCAGTAATTTAGGTTTATATAAATCAAAATAGAGCAACTTTTTATGCAGCCACACAGATCCGATTTAAAGACTGATACACTGTAACTTGACTCGTTAAAAGATTCTAGATGACGTTACAATGTGTAAGCAAGTCTCGATACAAAGCTGTCTTCATACTTGCCAGATCAGGACTAAAGCCCCACACCCACCCCAAGGAAGAAGGGAACCACCCACCCCAACAGGTGTTCCTGTGCCAGTTAATGATAATTCTAAACCCAGCTGCTGCTTATCACATCAGTTGTGTAATTTGATCAACTCGGACTACCTATGAAGATTCTTCCATTACTAAATAATTTTGTTATGATTCCTGCAGTAGGCCAGAAACAAGATAGATTAGGAAAATTTCATGAAAATAATAGTAACTTTCAGGCTAGTAGATAAAAAGTATTTTAAATAAAGTTGCCTAATATTTCCACTGAACTTCTGAAGAAAGCCAAAGTCCTCAGATTAAAAAAAAACCTTTTAAAAGATGAACTATTTCTCTGCCTGGAATGGGTTCCCCAATGTAAGAGTAGCTTATAACAGAAATGAATCAACTTGCAAATTCTAAGCACATATTTAATTTCAAAAATCTTTTATTAGCATAAAAATGAGAATTGTAATTAAATTGGCACCAAATAACTCACTTAAGTGGTATTACATAAGTATTGGGGGTCAAAATCTACTTTATCCCTCTTTGCTGTTTTTGCCCCTTCTGCCCACTTTCCTGGGTGTTGGGGGAGCTCGCTGACAACAGTCACAAATCCAGCGACCTAGGAGAAAAATTGTTAGTTAATATAGAATGAAATTTAACTTTCTTAGGACTGAATTTTAAACCCATTTAGTTCTCCTTCCTTAGCTATCTTTAATGATATTCCTCTGTGGACTTGTGGTGGGAAGGACACTCTGAATTCCTTAATTTAAGGAGAAAAATGTAAACTTAAGGTAACCAGTGTAATCAATGCCACATGAAATTCAGGGCGGGGTTTATGGGCAGAACAATGCTACATGATGATATGGACCTTTAAAAAATTATAATTCTTAATGAAATCCAAACACTACCATATTCACAAAGTTCTAACACAAACCCTGCTGTCAAGTCTGTTAACTGAGTTTCAACTGCTTGCAGCCCTCTGCTCTGCTGCTCACTGGCAGCTGGCTGTCGGGCCCTGTCCGGTAGGGTCTGCACAGCGTGATGAGCTGCACTACACACTTGACCTGAGTCTGCAGAACTACAGATAATTATTTAAACGTTGCTTCCTTCTTAGTGACTCCCGGGAAACTTAGTTCTAGGCCTTATTTTATAAAGCATTATCTATAGTGTTAACTATGCAAATAATTCTGAAAGTACAGTTATGTGTGTAATGTTTTCAGTCCAGTACTATGATTTATTCTTCAATTTTGTTTTTGTTCTGTAGTTACCTGGAATTGTTACGCTGCCTCAATTGACAGTCTGGTTTAATGTGCACAAAGGCACAGCACTCATTTTGTCATTATTTCTATATCGATGGCATAGAAATAAAATTAAGGCTTTGAAGTAAATTGATGCTGTTGCTTTTGCTGTTTAGTAGAAAAACAGTGGCTCGTTCTATACATTGAACTCTACTTCCAAACTCAGACTAGGCACCCTGACCTCTTTGTCCCTTAGGAGATGCAGGCAAAAAAAGCAGGTGGATGTGACCCAGGTGGACACAGCACAGGCCTTTCATGTCACCTTGGTGTTTATGCCGCCTTTAAAGTGCTGGGAGAATCCCCTTGAAGGTAACAGTCCTTTTTGTGATCTTTACCTGATGGAATAGCACCAAGGCCCACACAAAAAGTGTGATAGCCTCTGTCACACACATCACAGAACATCATTTCCTCTTCATGGTGGGGCTGTCCACAAATAATGCAAGTTTTACATTCCATACATTGCCATGGGTAGGTCTTAATGACAGAAACAAGCTCCATGGTCATGTCCAGGCAAGAGGGATGCCCTAAACCAAAACCAGTGTTAGTAGGGTTCACCAATTCACACAGGAATTTTTAACTTAATATGGCGTAATAAAGTGCTAGTTGCTTTGTAATTTCTCAAGAAGGTCTACAACGTTTAATCCCCTAAGAGAAATGAAAATACAGAGTTGGAGAAAAGCTATGGACTTAATCTATACCTTACAAGTTGCCCTGTACTATGGGATAATGAGTCTCTGGAAGTCCAGCTGACAGGTAAACAAAGAGGTGGTCAGAATGGTGAGACGGATACTTACCACTGTTTTCACACTGGGAGCAGTGTATAAGTGGCTCAGGCTTCCCTTTCTTGTTGGACTCCTTACCCTTCAGACAAATTCCACATAGAGCATTTGGAATGACCTTTGGCTGGAAGGGTAGAAGAGGGCTATAAATTCATGCCAGAAGAACTCACTATGGGTTCACAAGGAATGCTGTACTGTACTGCCTGCCTTATCTTTACTTTTGGTAACTTGCTAGTGAGGAGCTCTTTTTAAAAGACATAATTTGTGCTTTCAACATGCAATGGCCTACTAAGCCTTAGCCTTCATTTTAAAATTCTGTTAACGGAGATCTCATGTTAGGATTCCACGTAGCATTCTTCACGCCCTACCTGCACAGTAAGATCTGTATAGTGAACAAGGACGACGACTAAACACAATGTCAAAACGCACTATTAACTGGAAGAGAAAATCCAAGTTCCCAATGACCATTATACTAAATTAGGCTTATTATAAAATACCCAGTTTTAAGTAGTTTATATATTGGTTTTGTTTAAGCACTGATACTTTCCAAAGTTGTAAAACTAGATCTATAAATTCTAACCTACAAAATCAAGGTTTTAACATTCTTAATTGAAAGATGGCTCATGCAGACACTGTCATGTGCATAAATGTTTGTGGAAAACCGAGTTGTGAGATTATTCCATTCGTATATGTAATAAATTATTAATAAAATAGCCCACACTTAAGGAAAATGCATTCAGTGTGAGATACAAAGTTTTCAGACAAATTATAAAAAAAACCTTATATTTTGAGTACCATTCATTTTTCATAGGAAAAACACATTCAGACCAGTGAAGGTATTTGGACTTGAAAAAGAACTTGGCAACACATGGAAAAAACAAAGGAAAGACTCCCTGCACCTACAGTCACCGGAGCGGGGAGCACAGGTGACCATCCCGCCTCGGCCAAAATGCAGTGACGCTCGTCCATGCTCTGAACACATAAGTAACGGGAGAAAGCGAAGAGGACGCTGTCCGAGTGTGACACGGGGCCGAGGGCACATACATATAAACGGGAGGAAAATTACTTTAAATAGAATTATTAAATTTGTTTTATTCCAATGTAGCCAAATGTGTCTTACAGTTCCCTTTCCTAAGTTACTGAACCAAAGAGAAGCCTAAACAAACTCCAACTTTGTATTTAGCTTTGGAATGTCTCACTGCCACCTTCAAAACCTGTTGCCTACGCAATTGTTAATTCTTTCAATGTTTCTACTTTAAGTTATCTTTCTTTACAAAAGATGACAGAGGCATTCAAAAATAATTTTTGGCTTATTTATTTTAAAAAGTCAACCTTATACATAAATATAATAAAAACAGTAACTAAACAATCACAAATATCTCTACAAAATAATAAATATCATGGAAGTAAAACATACATATAAAATTTACCGTGAACTAATCTACATCTCCTGTGTGAGAATCTGTATACCCTGCTCCCCAACAAAAGGATTGAGTCACATGCTGAAACCTTTTCAGTCTTGAGTGTGGTTACCTTCTGTTGTCACTGCTACATTCTAAGCGTAAGGTTCTGTCTTTTCCTCTACCGCAATAAAAATAGCTAGGAAGTGCACTTCTAGGATCCAAGTTCTAGTTCGGTTATGGTCAGGTCTGTAACTGCCATAATTTACAGCAGAAAGCTACCCCTCGATCCACCAAAATAAGAAAGATCTTTTGGTTACATTACCTTTACTAAATGTAAAAGATACACTTATTTAATACTTGTAGTTTAAGTTAGGTACTGGCATACTAAGTATTATAATATCTTCCACTAAAATCAAGAAAATAACCACACGATATTAAATTCTAAAAAGAACTCATAGAAGCTCCTTTACAAAAGTCAAAAAGAATAAAACATAAGCCTAGCCATTCACATTCTAGATCAAGTTCCACAATCATTAAAAATACACGAGACACCTATGATAAAAGGGACGCCAAGAAAATTCTAGGCTTAACTTCCAAGCTTAAAATCATGTTTTGTTAAACCACTTACAATTTCCTTACCCAGCTGTCTTCATCTTGATGAAAACAGGGAGAGACGGGTGGAGGGAGAGGAGAGAGGCAGAGAGCGCGCGAGTGCACTTCCCAGCACTTCCTGAGGCCCTGCCGGGGCTCAGTGTAAAAATGTTTTGTTCCTGCAAGCGTTCTGCACTCTACGAAGCCACACTGCCCACACCAGGACGAGGTGGAGCGAGCGGCAGGCACTGGCTGGGAAGCCAGTCTCAGTACGCTGTGGACTTGGGGACAGAGGACAGGAAGAGCGAGCAGAGTCCCCCTGAAGATCAACAAACAGAACCCTAGGCGTGTCTGATGCAGTCGCCTCTCCTTAAAACCGCAACATCACAGTTTCATTACTGACAAGAAGGTTAAAAAAATATTCATCCCAATAGTTCTCAGCATCCCAAATAAAAGGCTCACAATACACTTATTTTCTTGCTTAAAAAGTAACCAAAGATAAGCGAGAGTTTCGTGGTAGCACTAATATAGCATAGATTTTAATTATATACTTGTAATGTAGGCCTGAATCCTAAAAGTTATGCTTTAATTGCAGGTTAATGTAACCTAAACAATACTGTCCTACAGGTTAAGGGCAAGCATGAGTGAATCTTACCAAGCAAGACATCAGATACATTATCCGTTTTCTTAACTCCTGTATTTTAAAACATATATCTACGACCTTAGGCTTGAAGTATCCTAATATTTAGGCACATCTTGGCTTATTAATACTTTTCATAGAGGTTAACTGTAATAAACATGTTCACATTAATGCATTAAGTCTAAATACTCACTGTCCCAGAATGAACTCCCTGACCCACTTTCAGTCCGGGAGACTGACTGTGTTTTCTGCACGTCAGCTCCCTCGAGCACTGCCCACCGAGGTACCAGGGACTCCTCCGTCGTAAAGCAATGCTGGGACTGCGGGTCTCCTTCCCCAGCCTCCACTGACACATCCACTCCATGTCCTCCTCAGCCCATGATTCAGTCTCACTGAAAGACCTCTGTCCCGGCCAGTGCACTCTAGTGGCCACCCTCCTGTCAGACCAGCAGCCCACAGTGTAGTGGCCACCCTCCTGTCAGACCAGCAGCCCACAGTGTAGTGGCCACCCTCCTGTCAGACCAGCAGCCCACAGTGTAGTGGCCACCCTCCTGTCAGACCAGCAGCCCACAGTGTAGTGGCCACCCTCCTGTCAGACCAGCAGCCCACAGTGTAGTGGCCACCCTCCTGTCAGACCAGCAGCCCACAGTGTAGCACACACCAGGCTAACTTGCCAAAATTAAAGCTTTGGAGTATGCTTTTAATTTAAGCATTAACTTATATGTTTTGTTTAAAAAAATTGGATAAGCTACATATGTGAAAATAAGTCCAAAACATCACACTGCCGCAGCAGCCTGTCACACCCTAGGAAGCCAATCCTGCAGAATGAAGCTTAACTGGTTGCCTTAGGCTAGAAAAACCTAAGTTTCTAAGAGGCATTTAAAGTTGTACAGGTATTTTCTAACTAAGTGTGGAATACACTCACTTCAGGGAAAGGAAGGGACACAGGAAGTCGGAGGCCGGGCTGGGCTGCAGGACGCGGTGAGCAGCACCCTGGGGCCTGCTCTGGTTCATCCGCAACGCCAGCGCTGACACACAACAGGTGTTAGCAACGCTGCTTGGCATAGCTTCTCACCACCCCACTCTCGAATGCGCCTTCAAACACTTTCACAACCACAAATAGAAGCACTCTGGTATGTGCCGGACCCAAACAGCCGTGTCTTACTATTACCACCCACACGCACAGCTGCGCAGCTCACGCCACCCCGTTGGCGCCACCCCCGACCCCCGTGCGAATCGCCCAGCCCTCTGGAGAGGAAGGGCGGACATGAGGATGAAACACTAAAGACAATCAAGTTGCCAACAGCGTCCACTACCTCACTGAGAGGAGCCAAGTCAAAGAGGGAGCAAGTTACCTCACAAAATGGTGTTAAATGGCCTATTTGCCAAGATCAGGCTGAAAACTGTCACAATGATTTTTAGTATATCAGAGGTTTTATCACTTTCTATCAGAATCAGCTGGATTTGGCAGGTGGATCAATTAATCCCTATCTGACACCCAGGTCTTTCTAAACGAAAGGCACTCAGACAAAGGGCCTGATCAACGAGCACATCCAGCCACCTGTTACAGCTCAGTGTCTTCAGTTCTACTAAATACTAGGATAGTAACAACGTCTGCTAATTATGACCTTTACTCCGAGGAAACAAAGAATAAAGTTCTGCCTATCAAATAATTTTTAAAAAGCCCATACTTGCCTGGTTATTAAAAAAAAAAAGACTCTCTTATAAATCGTACACATACAGAAGACAGACGCTAGACCACAGCCAGAGTGACAGCCGCCAGGACAGAGGAGGCCGACAGAGGAGGCCGACAGAGGGCACAGGCCAGAGGAGCAGCTAGTGAGGTGCGGCGGCAGCGGCTCCACAACTTTGAGATTCAAAGGTAAGTATCTCAGGGAGAAAGGCTGGTCGGGAAGGAAGCGGAGTCAGGGGCTTTTTTCTTCTACCTTGTACCCGGGAACTGACTTGGACAGTACAGAGCGCTTCGCAGCGTCCTTCCGGGGCGTGGCGGCTTTGTCCTTGGGCCTCTGTCTCCCCGGGAAGGCCTCCTCCTGGCCCTCGGGAAGGCCTTCGCCCTCGGACACGTTGCCGGAGCTGTCCTGCAGGCCAAAGACACAGAAATTCCTCGGAATCCACACAGTTTGAGCCCGAGTTGTAAAAACTACAGGAAACACTCAAAAAAGTACTTCAAGTTTCATAAACTTAAAAATAAAGATAAACCTAAATCTAAGAGAACTTTTCCTCCTGGAGACTAAAGCCAGTCGAGGAGAGCACCCTGCTGGGTACACCGTCCACTCTGCACTCCGCCTTCCGACGTCATCACAGGAACAGAGCTGCCGGCCTGGGCTGGGCCGCCACACACCTGCGTGTCACAGGGAGCACACTTGCTTCACACAAAGACAGTGTTCACAAAACAACTGTTAAATACGCACGGGTGTCCTGCTGAGTGATGGAAGCCACTGGACAAGGTCATCCCAGACAAACTAGATGACGCAGAACCAGGGTCACCAAACATCTGACACGTTTTAGATGTTCAAATGTTCAAAGTTTAAGGGTTCAATATCTGATCACTTAATCTACTTTTTAACTTGAATTTTTCTAACTAAAATGAGAATGTTAGGTTGGTATAAATTATGAAAATTGCAAGTTAAAAAACCAGGTTCTCGCCCTGGCTGGTTGGCTCAGCAGTAGAGCGTCGGCCTGGCATGTGGGGGACCCGGGTTCGATACCCGGCCCGGGCACATAGGAGAAGCGCCCGTTTGCTTCTCCACTCCCCCTCCTTCCTCTCTGTCTCTCTCTTCCCCTCCCGCAGCCGAGGCTCCATTGGAGAAAAGATGCCCGGGCACTGAGGATGGCTCCTTGGCCTCTGCCCCAGGTGCTAGAGTGGCTCTGGTCCCGGCAGAGCGACGCCCCGGAGGGGCAGAGCATCGCCCCCTGCTGGGCAGAGCGTCGCGTGCCGGGTGGATCCCGGTCGGGCACATGCGGGAGTCTGTCTGACTGTCTCTCCCCGTTTCCAGCTTCAGAAAAATACAAAAAAAAAAAAAAAAACCAGGTTCTCCACAACCTGTAAACACTGCGGTGACTACGGAAACGTGTGCCTTTCTCCTCTCGCGTTCATGCTTGTCCCTGTGCAGACACCCAGATCCATGCACACTCTCACCCACCAACACTGTGCCCTCACACCCAGATCCATGCACACTCTCACCCCAACACTGTGCCCTCACACCCAGATCCATGCACACTCTCACCCACCAACACTGTGCCCTCACACCCAGATCCATGCACACTCTCACCCCAACACTGTGCCCTCACACCCAGATCCATGCACACTCTCACCCACCAACACTGTGCCCTCACACCCAGATCCATGCACACTCTCACCCATCAACACTGTGCCCTCACACCCAGATTCATGCACACTCTCACCCACCAACACTGTGCCCTCACACCCAGATCCATACACACTCTCACCCACCAACACTGTGCCCTCACACCCAGATCCATGCACACTCTCACCCCAACACTGTGCCCTCACACCCAGATTCATACACACTCTCACCCACCAACACTGTGCCCTCACACCCAGATCCATGCACACTCTCACCCCAACACTGTGCCCTCACACCCAGATTCATACACACTCTCACCCACCAACACTGTGCCCTCACACCCAGATTCATGCACACTCTCACCCCAACACTGTGCCCTCACACCCAGATCCATGCACACTCTCACCCATCAACACTGTGCCCTCACACCCAGATCCATGCACACTCTCACCCCAACACTGTGCCCTCACACCCAGATTCATGCACACTCTCACCCATCAACACTGTGCCCTCACACCCAGATCCATACACACTCTCACCCACCAACACTGTGCCCTCACACCCAGATCCATGCACACTCTCACCCACCAACACTGTGCCCTCACACCCAGATCCATGCACACTCTCACCCACCAACACTGTGCCCTCACACCCAGATCCATGCACACTCTCACCCCAACACTGTGCCCTCACACCCAGATCCATGCACACTCTCACCCAACAACACTGTGCCCTCACACCCAGATCCATGCACACTCTCACCCCAACACTGTGCCCTCACACCCAGATTCATACACACTCTCACCCACCAACACTGTGCCCTCACACCCAGATTCATGCACACTCTCACCCCAACACTGTGCCCTCACACCCAGATCCATGCACACTCTCACCCATCAACACTGTGCCCTCACACCCAGATTCATGCACACTCTCACCCCAACACTGTGCCCTCACACCCAGATTCATGCACACTCTCACCCACCAACACTGTGCCCTCACACCCAGATCCATGCACACTCTCACCCCAACAACACTGTGCCCTCACACCCAGATCCATGCACACTCTCACCCCAACACTGTGCCCTCACACCCAGATTCATACACACTCTCACCCACCAACACTGTGCCCTCACACCCAGATCCATACACACTCTCACCCCAACACTGTGCCCTCACACCCAGATCCATGCACACTCTCACCCATCAACACTGTGCCCTCACACCCAGATTCATGCACACTCTCACCCCAACACTGTGCCCTCACACCCAGATTCATGCACACTCTCACCCACCAACACTGTGCCCTCACACCCAGATCCATACACACTCTCACCCCAACACTGTGCCCTCACACCCAGATCCATGCACACTCTCACCCACCAACACTGTGCCCTCACACCCAGATCCATACACACTCTCACCCCAACACTGTGCCCTCACACCCAGATCCATGCACACTCTCACCCACCAACACTGTGCCCTCACACCCAGATTCATGCACACTCTCACCCCAACACTGTGCCCTCACACCCAGATCCATGCACACTCTCACCCCAACACTGTGCCCTCACACCCAGATCCATGCACACTCTCACCCCAACACTGTGCCCTCACACCCAGATTCATACACACTCTCACCCACCAACACTGTGCCCTCACACCCAGATCCATACACACTCTCACCCCAACACTGTGCCCTCACACCCAGATCCATGCACACTCTCACCCCACCAACACTGTGCCCTCACACCCAGATCCATGCACACTCTCACCCCAACACTGTGCCCTCACACCCAGATTCATACACACTCTCACCCACCAACACTGTGCCCTCACACCCAGATCCATACACACTCTCACCCCAACACTGTGCCCTCACACCCAGATCCATGCACACTCTCACCCCAACACTGTGCCCTCACACCCAGATCCATACACACTCTCACCCACCAACACTGTGCCCTCACACCCAGATCCATACACACTCTCACCCACCAACACTGTGCCCTCACACCCAGATCCATGCACACTCTCACCCCAACACTGTGCCCTCACACCCAGATCCATGCACACTCTCACCCACCAACACTGTGCCCTCACACCCAGATCCATGCACACTCTCACCCCACCAACACTGTGCCCTCACACCCAGATCCATACACACTCTCACCCCAACACTGTGCCCTGACACCCAGATCCATGCACACTCTCACCCCAACACTGTGCCCTCACACCCAGATCCATACACACTCTCACCCACCAACACTGTGCCCTCACACCCAGATCCATACACACTCTCACCCACCAACACTGTGCCCTCACACCCAGATCCATACACACTCTCACCCACCAACACTGTGCCCTCACACCCAGATCCATACACACTCTCACCCCACCAACACTGTGCCCTCACACCCAGATTCATACACACTCTCACCCACCAACACTGTGCCCTCACACCCAGATCCATGCACACTCTCACCCCACCAACACTGTGCCCTCACACCCAGATTCATACACACTCTCACCCACCAACACTGTGCCCTCACACCCAGATTCATGCACACTCTCACCCCACCAACACTGTGCCCTCACACCCAGATCCATGCACACTCTCACCCACCAACACTGTGCCCTCACACCCAGATTCATGCACACTCTCACCCCACCAACACTGTGCCCTCACACCCAGATCCATGCACACTCTCACCCCAACACTGTGCCCTCACACCCAGATTCATACACACTCTCACCCACCAACACTGTGCCCTCACACCCAGATCCATACACACTCTCACCCCAACACTGTGCCCTCACACCCAGATCCATGCACACTCTCACCCCAACACTGTGCCCTCACACCCAGATCCATGCACACTCTCACCCATCAACACTGTGCCCTCACACCCAGATTCATGCACACTCTCACCCACCAACACTGTGCCCTCACACCCAGATCCATGCACACTCTCACCCACCAACACTGTGCCCTCACACCCAGATCCATGCACACTCTCACCCCAACACTGTGCCCTCACACCCAGATTCATACACACTCTCACCCACCAACACTGTGCCCTCACACCCAGATCCATGCACACTCTCACCCCAACACTGTGCCCTCACACCCAGATTCATACACACTCTCACCCACCAACACTGTGCCCTCACACCCAGATCCATGCACACTCTCACCCCAACACTGTGCCCTCACACCCAGATCCATGCACACTCTCACCCATCAACACTGTGCCCTCACACCCAGATCCATGCACACTCTCACCCCAACACTGTGCCCTCACACCCAGATTCATGCACACTCTCACCCATCAACACTGTGCCCTCACACCCAGATCCATGCACACTCTCACCCCAACACTGTGCCCTCACACCCAGATCCATGCACACTCTCACCCAACACTGTGCCCTCACACCCAGATTCATGCACACTCTCACCCATCAACACTGTGCCCTCACACCCAGATCCATGCAAACTCTCACCCCAACACTGTGCCCTCACACCCAGATCCATGCACACTCTCACCCAACAACACTGTGCCCTCACACCCAGATCCATGCACACTCTCACCCCAACACTGTGCCCTCACACCCAGATTCATACACACTCTCACCCACCAACACTGTGCCCTCACACCCAGATTCATGCACACTCTCACCCCAACACTGTGCCCTCACACCCAGATCCATGCACACTCTCACCCATCAACACTGTGCCCTCACACCCAGATTCATGCACACTCTCACCCCAACACTGTGCCCTCACACCCAGATTCATGCACACTCTCACCCACCAACACTGTGCCCTCACACCCAGATCCATGCACACTCTCACCCCAACAACACTGTGCCCTCACACCCAGATCCATGCACACTCTCACCCCAACACTGTGCCCTCACACCCAGATTCATACACACTCTCACCCACCAACACTGTGCCCTCACACCCAGATCCATACACACTCTCACCCCAACACTGTGCCCTCACACCCAGATCCATGCACACTCTCACCCATCAACACTGTGCCCTCACACCCAGATTCATGCACACTCTCACCCCAACACTGTGCCCTCACACCCAGATTCATGCACACTCTCACCCACCAACACTGTGCCCTCACACCCAGATCCATACACACTCTCACCCCAACACTGTGCCCTCACACCCAGATCCATGCACACTCTCACCCACCAACACTGTGCCCTCACACCCAGATCCATACACACTCTCACCCCAACACTGTGCCCTCACACCCAGATCCATGCACACTCTCACCCACCAACACTGTGCCCTCACACCCAGATTCATGCACACTCTCACCCCAACACTGTGCCCTCACACCCAGATCCATGCACACTCTCACCCCAACACTGTGCCCTCACACCCAGATCCATGCACACTCTCACCCCAACACTGTGCCCTCACACCCAGATTCATACACACTCTCACCCACCAACACTGTGCCCTCACACCCAGATCCATACACACTCTCACCCCAACACTGTGCCCTCACACCCAGATCCATGCACACTCTCACCCCACCAACACTGTGCCCTCACACCCAGATCCATGCACACTCTCACCCCAACACTGTGCCCTCACACCCAGATTCATACACACTCTCACCCACCAACACTGTGCCCTCACACCCAGATCCATACACACTCTCACCCCAACACTGTGCCCTCACACCCAGATCCATGCACACTCTCACCCCAACACTGTGCCCTCACACCCAGATCCATACACACTCTCACCCACCAACACTGTGCCCTCACACCCAGATCCATACACACTCTCACCCACCAACACTGTGCCCTCACACCCAGATCCATGCACACTCTCACCCCAACACTGTGCCCTCACACCCAGATCCATGCACACTCTCACCCACCAACACTGTGCCCTCACACCCAGATCCATGCACACTCTCACCCCACCAACACTGTGCCCTCACACCCAGATCCATACACACTCTCACCCCAACACTGTGCCCTCACACCCAGATCCATGCACACTCTCACCCCAACACTGTGCCCTCACACCCAGATCCATACACACTCTCACCCACCAACACTGTGCCCTCACACCCAGATCCATACACACTCTCACCCACCAACACTGTGCCCTCACACCCAGATCCATACACACTCTCACCCACCAACACTGTGCCCTCACACCCAGATCCATACACACTCTCACCCCACCAACACTGTGCCCTCACACCCAGATTCATACACACTCTCACCCACCAACACTGTGCCCTCACACCCAGATCCATGCACACTCTCACCCCACCAACACTGTGCCCTCACACCCAGATTCATACACACTCTCACCCACCAACACTGTGCCCTCACACCCAGATTCATGCACACTCTCACCCCACCAACACTGTGCCCTCACACCCAGATCCATGCACACTCTCACCCACCAACACTGTGCCCTCACACCCAGATTCATGCACACTCTCACCCCACCAACACTGTGCCCTCACACCCAGATCCATGCACACTCTCACCCCAACACTGTGCCCTCACACCCAGATTCATACACACTCTCACCCACCAACACTGTGCCCTCACACCCAGATCCATACACACTCTCACCCCAACACTGTGCCCTCACACCCAGATCCATGCACACTCTCACCCCAACACTGTGCCCTCACACCCAGATCCATACACACTCTCACCCACCAACACTGTGCCCTCACACCCAGATCCATACACACTCTCACCCACCAACACTGTGCCCTCACACCCAGATCCATGCACACTCTCACCCCAACACTGTGCCCTCACACCCAGATCCATGCACACTCTCACCCACCAACACTGTGCCCTCACACCCAGATCCATGCACACTCTCACCCCACCAACACTGTGCCCTCACACCCAGATCCATGCACACTCTCACCCACCAACACTGTGCCCTCACACCCAGATTCATGCACACTCTCACCCCAACACTGTGCCCTCACACCCAGATCCATGCACACTCTCACCAAAAAACTGTGCCCTCACACCCAGATCCATGCACACTCTCACCCACCAACACTGTGCCCTCACACCCAGATCCATGCACACTCTCACCCCAACACTGTGCCCTCACACCCAGATTCATGCACACTCTCACCCCAACACTGTGCCCTCACACCCAGATCCATGCACACTCTCACCCCAACACTGTGCCCTCACACCCAGATCCATGCACACTCTCACCCACCAACACTGTGCCCTCACACCCAGATCCATGCACACTCTCACCCAACAACACTGTGCCCTCAAACCCAGATCCATGCACACTCTCACCCACCAACACTGTGCCCTCACACCCAGATCCATGCACACTCTCACCCCAACACTGTGCCCTCACACCCAGATCCATGCACACTCTCACCCCAACAACACTGTGCCCTCACACCCAGATCCATGCACACTCTCACCCACCAACACTGTGCCCTCACACCCAGATCCATACACACTCTCACCCCAACAACACTGTGCCCTCACACCCAGATTCATGCACACTCTCACCCACCAACACTGTGCCCTCACACCCAGATTCATACACACTCTCACCCACCAACACTGTGCCCTCACACCCAGATCCATGCACACTCTCACCCACCAACACTGTGCCCTCACACCCAGATCCATGCACACTCTCACCCCAACAACACTGTGCCCTCACACCCAGATCCATGCACACTCTTACCCCAACACTGTGCCCTCACACCCAGATTCATGCACACTCTCACCCATCAACACTGTGCCCTCACACCCAGATCCATGCACACTCTCACCCACCAACACTGTGCCCTCACACCCAGATCCATGCACACTCTCACCCCAACACTGTGCCCTCACACCCAGATCCATGCACACTCTCACCCCAACAACACTGTGCCCTCACACCCAGATCCATGCACACTCTCACCCCAACAACACTGTGCCCTCACACCCAGATCCATACACACTCTCACCCCAACAACACTGTGCCCTCACACCCAGATTCATGCACACTCTCACCCACCAACACTGTGCCCTCACACCCAGATTCATGCACACTCTCACCCCAACAACACTGTGCCCTCACACCCAGATCCATACACACTCTCACCCCATCAACACTGTGCCCTCACACCCAGATCCATACACACTCTCACCCCAACAACACTGTGCCCTCACACCCAGATTCATGCACACTCTCACCCACCAACACTGTGCCCTCACACCCAGATTCATACACACTCTCACCCACCAACACTGTGCCCTCACACCCAGATCCATGCACACTCTCACCCACCAACACTGTGCCCTCACACCCAGATCCATGCACACTCTCACCCCAACAACACTGTGCCCTCACACCCAGATCCATGCACACTCTCACCCCAACACTGTGCCCTCACACCCAGATTCATGCACACTCTCACCCATCAACACTGTGCCCTCACACCCAGATCCATGCACACTCTCACCCCAACAACACTGTGCCCTCACACCCAGATCCATGCACACTCTCACCCCAACAACACTGTGCCCTCACACCCAGATCCATGCACACTCTCACCCCAACAACACTGTGCCCTCACACCCAGATCCATACACACTCTCACCCACCAACACTGTGCCCTCACACCCAGATCCATGCACACTCTCACCCATCAACACTGTGCCCTCACACCCAGATTCATGCACACTCTCACCCCAACACTGTGCCCTCACACCCAGATCCATACACACTCTCACCCCATCAACACTGTGCCCTCACACCCAGATCCATACACACTCTCACCCCAACAACACTGTGCCCTCACACCCAGATCCATACACACTCTCACCCCATCAACACTGTGCCCTCACACCCAGATCCATACACACTCTCACCCCAACAACACTGTGCCCTCACACCCAGATTCATGCACACTCTCACCCACCAACACTGTGCCCTCACACCCAGATTCATACACACTCTCACCCACCAACACTGTGCCCTCACACCCAGATTCATGCACACTCTCACCCACCAACACTGTGCCCTCACACCCAGATCCATGCACACTCTCACCCCAACAACACTGTGCCCTCACACCCAGATCCATGCACACTCTCACCCCAACACTGTGCCCTCACACCCAGATTCATGCACACTCTCACCCATCAACACTGTGCCCTCACACCCAGATCCATGCACACTCTCACCCACCAACACTGTGCCCTCACACCCAGATCCATGCACACTCTCACCCCAACACTGTGCCCTCACACCCAGATCCATGCACACTCTCACCCCAACAACACTGTGCCCTCACACCCAGATCCATGCACACTCTCACCCCAACAACACTGTGCCCTCACACCCAGATCCATGCACACTCTCACCCCAACAACACTGTGCCCTCACACCCAGATTCATGCACACTCTCACCCACCAACACTGTGCCCTCACACCCAGATTCATGCACACTCTCACCCCACCAACACTTTGCCCTCACACCCAGATTCATGCACACTCTCACCCCAACAACACTGTGCCCTCACACCCAGATTCATGCACACTCTCACCCACCAACACTGTGCCCTCACACCCAGATTCATGCACACTCTCACCCACCAACACTGTGCCCTCACACCCAGATCCATGCACACTCTCACCCCACCAACACTGTGCCCTCACACCCAGATCCATGCACACTCTCACCCCAACAACACTGTGCCCTCACACCCAGATCCATGCACACTCTCACCCACCAACACTGTGCCCTCACACCCAGATTCATGCACACTCTCACCCCACCAACACTGTGCCCTCACACCCAGAATCATGCACACTCTCACCCACCAACACTGTGCCCTCACACCCAGATCCATGCACACTCTCACCCATCAACACTGTGCCCTCACACCCAGATTCATGCACACTCTCACCCCAACAACACTGTGCCCTCACACCCAGATCCATGCACACTCTCACCCACCAACACTGTGCCCTCACACCCAGATTCATGCACACTCTCACCCCACCAACACTGTGCCCTCACACCCAGATTCATGCACACTCTCACCCACCAACACTGTGCCCTCACACCCAGATCCATGCACACTCTCACCCATCAACACTGTGCCCTCACACCCAGATCCATGCACACTCTCACCCCAACAACACTGTGCCCTCACACCCAGATCCATGCACACTCTCACCCACCAACACTGTGCCCTCACACCCAGATTCATGCACACTCTCACCCCACCAACACTGTGCCCTCACACCCAGAATCATGCACACTCTCACCCACCAACACTGTGCCCTCACACCCAGATCCATGCACACTCTCACCCATCAACACTGTGCCCTCACACCCAGATTCATGCACACTCTCACCCCAACAACACTGTGCCCTCACACCCAGATCCATGCACACTCTCACCCACCAACACTGTGCCCTCACACCCAGATTCATGCACACTCTCACCCCACCAACACTGTGCCCTCACACCCAGATTCATGCACACTCTCACCCACCAACACTGTGCCCTCACACCCAGATCCATGCACACTCTCACCCATCAACACTGTGCCCTCACACCCAGATTCATGCACACTCTCACCCCAACAACACTGTGCCCTCACACCCAGATTCATGCACACTCTCACCCCAACAACACTGTGCCCTCACACCCAGATCCATGCACACTCTCACCCACCAACACTGTGCCCTCACACCCAGATCCATGCACACTCTCACCCACCAACACTGTGCCCTCACACCCAGATCCATGCACACTCTCACCCCAACACTGTGCCCTCACACCCAGATTCATACACACTCTCACCCACCAACACTGTGCCCTCACACCCAGATCCATGCACACTCTCACCCACCAACACTGTGCCCTCACACCCAGATCCATGCACACTCTCACCCCAACACTGTGCCCTCACACCCAGATTCATGCACACTCTCACCCCAACACTGTGCCCTCACACCCAGATCCATGCACACTCTCACCCCAACACTGTGCCCTCACACCCAGATCCATGCACACTCTCACCCACCAACACTGTGCCCTCACACCCAGATCCATGCACACTCTCACCCCAACAACACTGTGCCCTCACACCCAGATCCATGCACACTCTCACCCACCAACACTGTGCCCTCACACCCAGATTCATGCACACTCTCACCCACCAACACTGTGCCCTCACACCCAGATCCATACACACTCTCACCCACCAACACTGTGCCCTCACACCCAGATTCATGCACACTCTCACCCCAACACTGTGCCCTCACACCCAGATTCATACACACTCTCACCCACCAACACTGTGCCCTCACACCCAGATCCATGCACACTCTCACCCCAACAACACTGTGCCCTCACACCCAGATCCATGCACACTCTCACCCACCAACACTGTGCCCTCACACCCAGATTCATGCACACTCTCACCCCAACAACACTGTGCCCTCACACCCAGATCCATGCACACTCTCACCCACCAACACTGTGCCCTCACACCCAGATTCATGCACACTCTCACCCCAACACTGTGCCCTCACACCCAGATCCATGCACACTCTCACCCACCAACACTGTGCCCTCACACCCAGATTCATACACACTCTCACCCACCAACACTGTGCCCTCACACCCAGATCCATGCACACTCTCACCCACCAACACTGTGCCCTCACACCCAGATTCATGCACACTCTCACCCCAACAACACTGTGCCCTCACACCCAGATCCATGCACACTCTCACCCCAACACTGTGCCCTCACACCCAGATCCATGCACACTCTCACCCACCAACACTGTGCCCTCACACCCAGATCCATGCACACTCTCACCCATCAACACTGTGCCCTCACACCCAGATCCATGCACACTCTCACCCATCAACACTGTGCCCTCACACCCAGATCCATGCACACTCTCACCCATCAACACTGTGCCCTCACACCCAGATCCATGCACACTCTCACCCACCAACACTGTGCCCTCACACCCAGATTCATGCACACTCTCACCCCAACAACACTGTGCCCTCACACCCAGATTCATGCACACTCTCACCCACCAACACTGTGCCCTCACACCCAGATCCATGCACACTCTCACCCCAACACTGTGCCCTCACACCCAGATTCATGCACACTCTCACCCCAACACTGTGCCCTCACACCCAGATCCATGCACACTCTCACCCACCAACACTGTGCCCTCACACCCAGATCCATGCACACTCTCACCCATCAACACTGTGCCCTCACACCCAGATCCATGCACACTCTCACCCACCAACACTGTGCCCTCACACCCAGATCCATACACACTCTCACCCACCAACACTGTGCCCTCACACCCAGATTCATGCACACTCTCACCCCAACACTGTGCCCTCACACCCAGATCCATGCACACTCTCACCCCAACACTGTGCCCTCACACCCAGATCCATGCACACTCTCACCCACCAACACTGTGCCCTCACACCCAGATCCATGCACACTCTCACCCCAACAACACTGTGCCCTCACACCCAGATCCATGCACACTCTCACCCACCAACACTGTGCCCTCACACCCAGATTCATGCACACTCTCACCCACCAACACTGTGCCCTCACACCCAGATCCATGCACACTCTCACCCACCAACACTGTGCCCTCACACCCAGATTCATGCACACTCTCACCCCAACACTGTGCCCTCACACCCAGATTCATACACACTCTCACCCACCAACACTGTGCCCTCACACCCAGATCCATGCACACTCTCACCCCAACAACACTGTGCCCTCACACCCAGATCCATGCACACTCTCACCCACCAACACTGTGCCCTCACACCCAGATTCATGCACACTCTCACCCCAACAACACTGTGCCCTCACACCCAGATCCATGCACACTCTCACCCACCAACACTGTGCCCTCACACCCAGATTCATGCACACTCTCACCCCAACACTGTGCCCTCACACCCAGATCCATGCACACTCTCACCCACCAACACTGTGCCCTCACACCCAGATTCATACACACTCTCACCCACCAACACTGTGCCCTCACACCCAGATCCATGCACACTCTCACCCACCAACACTGTGCCCTCACACCCAGATTCATGCACACTCTCACCCCAACAACACTGTGCCCTCACACCCAGATCCATGCACACTCTCACCCCAACACTGTGCCCTCACACCCAGATCCATGCACACTCTCACCCACCAACACTGTGCCCTCACACCCAGATTCATGCACACTCTCACCCCACCAACACTGTGCCCTCACACCCAGATCCATGCACACTCTCACCCATCAACACTGTGCCCTCACACCCAGATCCATGCACACTCTCACCCACCAACACTGTGCCCTCACACCCAGATCCATGCACACTCTCACCCACCAACACTGTGCCCTCACACCCAGATTCATGCACACTCTCACCCCAACAACACTGTGCCCTCACACCCAGATTCATGCACACTCTCACCCACCAACACTGTGCCCTCACACCCAGATCCATGCACACTCTCACCCCAACACTGTGCCCTCACACCCAGATACATGCACACTCTCACCCCAACACTGTGCCCTCACACCCAGATCCATGCACACTCTCACCCACCAACACTGTGCCCTCACACCCAGATCCATGCACACTCTCACCCATCAACACTGTGCCCTCACACCCAGATCCATACACACTCTCACCCACCAACACTGTGCCCTCACACCCAGATCCATACACACTCTCACCCACCAACACTGTGCCCTCACACCCAGATTCATGCACACTCTCACCCCAACACTGTGCCCTCACACCCAGATCCATGCACACTCTCACCCCAACAACACTGTGCCCTCACACCCAGATCCATACACTCTCACCCCATCAACACTGTGCCCTCACACCCAGATCCATGCACACTCTCACCCTAACAACACTGTGCCCTCACACCCAGATCCATACACACTCTCACCCACCAACACTGTGCCCTCACTCCCAGATCCATGCACACTCTCACCCATCAACACTGTGCCCTCACACCCAGATCCATGCACACTCTCACCCACCAACAGTGTGCCCTCACACCCAGATCCATGCACACTCTCACCCACCAACACTGTGCCCTCACACCCAGATCCATGCACACTCTCACCCACCAACACTGTGCCCTCACACCCAGATTCATGCACACTCTCACCCACCAACACTGTGCCCTCATTTTTTAAAACACACAAAACTGGATTACACTGTGTACGTGTTTGTGAATGTGTATTTTAATATTTTTAAGTGTTATGTGCATTTTATCACATAGTTAAAAGTTCTCTAAACTCTCTATTATGTAAGTATACTATATCCCCCATAGTAGACATTAGGTTTACTTCTAATTTCCACAACAAAAAATAGGGTTTTACTACTCTCATAAATGTATTTTTTCTAATTAGACTGTCAGCAGCATCTCATTATGTCCTTTGTGTAAATTCTGTTAGTATATTTGTGAGATCACATTCTGCCAGAAGTTATAAATCTTGATATAAACTGTCAAAATGTCCTCCCGAAACGGTGGATGACATCGTACCACTACTAGCAGCGTGGCAAAGGTCAGCGTCTTCTCACCTCAGCAGATGACGAGGGAACAGCATCTTACTTTGTACAATGTATCAGTGTATCAGAAGCTGCTGGTTCCCAGGAAGGCGCTGCCCACTTATGGGCACATTGCCAGGTTCAGGCTGGCTACAGGGACACACTGAAACATGGCCAGTCGCCAAATATGCCGTACGGAATAAAATCAGAACCTGCACTGTGCTGGGTCTGCCCCCTCCCCCCCCCAGCTCACCAACCTCCCTACGGACTTGCCAATGCATTCTGCTGCAAAAAAAAAAAAAGTCACCCCGGAAAACCTAATAGCACAACATACAATTAGTATCCTTAACACCTTCCTAAAGGAAGCCTAAAATTATTACTTAAGCAATAGGAACACAAGGGAAGGTGCTCCCCCAAACCAAGAGGGTTCAATAAGTTTCTAAACCAATGTTCAGTTCGCTGGCCTAAGCTGCTCCTGATAACTAGAGGGCAGCTTCAAGTGTAACATTCACCAAGCCCAGCACAGCTGCACACCTGTGTGAACACACACAGCAAATAACTTTCCTCAGTGAAAGTTTCCTGACAATCATGTGCAACTGTCCTTTAAAAAAAAAAAAAAGGCTGGTGATACAAGTTAAACTGAACATTCCAGGAAAGCAATGAACAAAGCTCAAAGGGAGAGGAGACACCTCCTACTGAGACAAAGGTTCTTACCGAAGTGCCTTTATTTCTCCTTTTCTCGTCCCCTCGACCGTCCTCGGCATCATCTGAGTCACCGTCACTGTCGAGAGCAGGGAGCTCAGGGTCCAGAGGGGGCTCATACAGTGCTGTGTTTAACGGCAAATAGCGCAGTTCGTCCGGTGAGTACCTGAAGTCCAGAGCGATGTTTAGTTTTCCTTCATGATTAAACATGAACAACTAATCTTTGAGCTACACAGACGGCCTTAATGTTCTCAACCCCAAATACTAGTGGAAAATGATTAGAGGCAATAAATAATATTTCTTTTTGATGCTCAAGGAGGGATAAGTAATAAATTAAAAGCCTAGGCCCTGGCTGGGCAGCTCAGTGGATTAAAGTGTTGTCCCAAAATACCAAGGTTGTGGGTTCTATCCCTAGTCAGGACACATGTGGGAAGCAACCAATGAACACAGAACTAAGTCGAACAACAAATGAACGCTTCCCTCTTTCTCTCTCCCCCCTCCTTCCTGCCTCTAAAATGAAATAATAATAATTAAAAAGGCTAAACACTTATTCACCAGACTAAGAGTGTCAAATATGCATCTGGTTCTTATTATTAAGACGGCATCTCAGAGTGGCTCTGGTCGCAACATGGCGACGCCCAGGAGGGGCAGAGCATCGCCCCCTGGTGGGCAGAGCGTCGCCCCATGGTGGGCGTGCCGGGTGGATCCCGGTCGGGCGCATGCGGGAGTCTGTCTGACTGTCTCTCCCTGTTTCCAGCTTCAGAAAAATGCAAAAAAAAAAAAAAACAAAACAAAACAAAAAAAAAAGACGGCATCTCTTGGCTCTGGCTAGACAGATAGCTCAAGTGGGTGTGTGTCATCCTGATACATCAAAGCTGTGGGGTCAATCCCCAATCAGAGCACAGACAAGAATTAACAAATGAATGCACAGACAAGTAGAACAAGTGGATGTCTCTGTCTCTCTACCCCTTCCTCCTTCACTCTCTAAAATCAGTCAGTTTAAAGAAAGAAAATGTGTACTATTAAAAATGAGAACGTCTCTCCCGTTTACCCTCAACCCAAAACAACAAAATGGAAATGTCAGCAGCAATACAGACTCCCACAGAGACCTCAGCCCCACTGCCCAAGGCCCCCCTGCCTGGGGGTGCTGTGGCCACCTCACACACAAAACGGCAACCACGTGAGGATGAGACACACCAGCCCACAGGTCACAGCAGTGGTACATGACAGCCACGAAGAAACAATGTTCAGTAGTAAGTCGTGTAAACCAATTTGGGACGCGCATATTTTAGGAAACTGAATTTCTACTTTCTCTGAGCCCCGGGTGCACCAGCACCCTGCCCAGCTGACCTCATACGGCCGGCGTTCCCTGTGACCTCCACTCAGGAGCAGCTGCTGAGCCAGCATCTCCCTTCACTAAGGCACCACGCCCAAAATCACGGGGTTGGTTACACAGGCACATTGCATTTACTAGTTTTCTAACCCAGAATTAAAGAAGTTAAAACTTGCCAGCCTATGATTTAATTTGACTTTCAAACAGTGTTACGGCATACTCTACTCCACACACTCCTCTCTGAGCAGTGTTTCTCAGCCGCCTGCAGAGCAGTGCCCGGTGTTCTATGGAGACTGGGCGGCACAGACTTCTCGCGGCCCAGCAGTGTTACGGCATACTCTACTCCACACACTCCTCTCTGAGCAGTGTTTCTCAGCCGCCTGCAGAGCAGTGCCTGGTGTTCTATGGAGACTGGGCAGCCCAGACTTCTCGCGGCCCAGCAGTGTTACGGCATACTCTACTCCACACACTCCTCTCTGAGCAGTGTTTCTCAGCCGCCTGCAGAGCAGTGCCCGATGTTCTATGGAGACTGGGCCAGCACAGACTTCTCGCGGCCCAGCAGTGTTACGGCATACTCTACTCCACACACTCCTCTCTGAGCAGTGTTTCTCAGCCGCCTGCAGAGCAGTGCCCGATGTTCTATGGAGACTGGGCGGCACAGACTTCTCGCGGTCCAGCAGCAGTTGAAAACCACTGCACTGAAGCATATTCTCCCAAGAACAAGGGTCTAAAGCTGAAGTAAAAGCTAAGACTCTGACGCAAAAGGCGGTCAGGGCTGATTTCAGTTCCGTGCAGGCTGCAGGAAGCGACACGCAGCCTTCTGTCACGTGGAGAAGCAGTGCGGCCCCGCCAGGGCAGCTGGGACTGAGGCCCTGGACGCATGCCCCCTGCCTGCCCTCCGCAGGCGAAGCCATGCTTGACAACCTCATCTGCATGTGAGCTGGGTTTGGGGCTGGGTTTGGGGCCACGCCTGGGCCTGCGTTCCCACAAGCCTCCAGGGACGCCGGTGCCGCGGGCCGTGAACCACCCTCTGGGGTACGAGGTGCTTGCACCCTGCAGCTGCCGGAGCAACACAAAGGGTGGGCAGGGGGATGGGCAGCAGGTGCTCAGTCAAAAGACATCCAGGTCCCAGGGAAGAGAGCTCTTCACCACAGACCCACAGGAGACGGAGACTACGGGCACGGAGCTCAGACCACATCCTGTGGACAAACCCACAGAGCTAAGACCTTTTCGAAGGCCACGGCACCAGGCTCTGAGGTCCCTCAGCAACAGCCTAGACAAAGGGTAAATAAAATCACTGCGTACCTTTTGTAATATTCCTGGAACTGTCCGGGGATGAGGGCCACTGGGTAGGAGCTGACCTTGGTCCGCTCTGTGGGTAACACTCGGTACTTCCCTTGGGGCACCTGGATGACCTGGTGGACATGAGGGAGAGACAGCACTGACCCCTGCTGGGCCCGGGCTTCAGGACAGCAACCCCACTGCTCTCCTCCCCAAAGAGACATGAATGAGGGGCTGCTGCCTCAGGGAACAGTGGCGTGTCTAGCTCCACAGGGTAGGTTCTGTCCGGCTTTCCCGTGGTCATCGTTCCTGAAGAAAGGCAGTGTTCTCAGCTTTACTATCAATGGGGCCTGGGAAACTACCAACCCTCTGCAGCTCAGCTTCCGTATCTGTGAAATGGACGGAAACAGTTTCAACCTCAGTTAACTGTGAGGACTCAGCGAATCAACAGGAAAGGCTCCGACAGCGCCCCCTGGAGCACACCCCAGGGGCCACTCACGCTCAGCAGAATAAAGAGCAAAAGAAACCACACACACCCCCCTAACGATGACATCTCAAGCTCTGGGGAGAAAAGGACCTTCGCTGGCAAAGAAAGTAACGAGAAGGAGGCGTGAGCGTCAGCAACCGCGCGCAGTGCGCCAGGTGCAGGGACACAGAGGCAGCGCCTACGTGAGTCTGCAAGTCGAAGTACGCCCGTCTCTCCTCCATGCGCTCCCGGTTCAGGTTGCTGTTGAACTCAGCGGCTTTCCTGGCAGCTTTCTTAATGTACTCAGGCACTTTGCTGGCTTCCACTTTCTGTGTGTTCTGTTGTTGCATTTGCTGAAATAAAAATATTGCAACTGAAGTCACGTGCAACTTTACAAAATGTCCTTCTCCCCAGAACAAATGAAAGATACTAGTTAGCTCAATACTTACAGAATACTCCTTATAGTGATCTGTAATTCGCTGACGTTCTTTCTCTTGTAGAATAACAGAATATTCAGCATGCTTGGCAGGGTATTCTTTAATCATTAAATCAATCACTTCATCACTGCGCAATGCTGTTAAACCTATTTTACACCAAAAAAATGGGTAAAGAAAACCCATTAAAACTAAGTAAACAGCCTGAACAGAAGGTGGCGCAGTGGATAGAGCATCGGACTGGGATGCAAAGGACCTAGGTTCGAGACCCCGTGGTCACCAGCTTGCGCGTGGGCTCATCTGGTTTGAGCAAAAACCCACCAGCTTGAACCCAAGGTCGCTGGCTCCAGCAAGGGGTTACTCAGTCTGCTGAAGGCCCACGGTCAAGGCACATATGAGAAAGCAATCAATGAACAACTAAGGTGTTGCAACGCGCAAGAAAAACTAATGATTGATGCTTCTCATCTCTCTCCGTTCATGTCTGTCTGTCCCTGTCTATCCCTCTCTCTGACTCACTCTCTGTCTCTGTAAAAAAAAATTAAAAAAAATAAAATAAAAAAACTAAGTAAACAAAATCACTTTTTAAAACTTGCTTTTTCTTCAGGCTACTCTGCATTTAAGAGGTTCCCCATCAAGCAAAATAAATATTTTAACACATTTGAAGATAATAAAAATAAATTTGTAACATAAAGTCAAACAATTAAGAAATATGGGCACACAACAATCTCAATTCAAAATAAAAGAAATAAATTATCAAAGTTGCAAAAGCAAAATCAGTTTCTCAACAAAATGTTCCTTTTTTAAGATTCTGTGTACTATAGACATATATCCCTTCATTAGAAACAACTGCTAAGTGATAATGTGGCAGTAACAGAATAAAAGATGTAAAAAACAAAGAATTTTCAATACATTCCAGTTTTAGTCTTTGGATTTGATAAACTAAATTTCACCTACAGCATGAGCACACAAACACAAGTCACACAGGCAATTTACAAAACTCCAGGGTCAGATTATAAAAATTGCTGAGATCAATTCCCAAGTTTTTGTATTCAAAAGTAGCCATGCTGCATTAAAATGCTTGTGAGAGGAAAGTTACAAATAAAGCATAGAGATAACTGTTCAGAACTAAGAACTGAACAAAATTTTCCTTTCAAGAGATAAGGACCAGCCTGAGCAGGCGGTGGCGCAGTGGATACATACTGAACATCATGAATTGATTCTCTAAGCCTTTCTTTTAAAATCTGTGCATACTGAAAGAGAAAGGTGGAGAGATATGTGTTTAATTGCAAAATGAAATTTTACCTTTAAGAACCCTGGAGGAATGGGACATGGCTGCCACAAAGCTAGGAAATCCATTGTAACAAATGTCTATGATAATGTGGTTACTCAAGCCTAGATTCGCTAATTCACCCTACTATCAATTTGGTAAAAAAAAAAAAAAAGTCTAGCGCCTGACCGGGCAGTGTCGCAGTGGATAGAGTGTCGGACTGGGACACGGATGACCCAGGTTTGAAACCCCAATGTCACTGGCTTGAGCGTGGGCTCATCTGGTTTGAGCAAAGCTCACCAGCTTGAGCCCAAGGTCACTGGCTTAAGCAAGGGGTCACTCATTCTGCTGTAGCCCTCCCCCCACCCCCAGTCAAGACACATATGAGAGGCTGGCTGTCTGTCCCTACCTATCCCTCTCTCTGACTCTCGCTGTCTCTGTAGAAAAAACAAACAAAGAAAAAAAAAAGGACCAAAACTTTTATAAAGCACTACACAAATTTTCCACACAAGACATACATATTTCAGACTTCTGTGAATGTTATTAGAAAACAGTATTGTTACAAAATAGTCTTCTTTGTACTTCTTTAACAGTAATCAAAAATAAAATCATTTAGTATTAAAATAATTCAATCTATTTTATTAAATTTATAAAATATTTTAGGAAAAAAGATAAATACTCATCCAACATCACTTCATAAATATTCAGCTTTCAAAATTCACATTAAAAACTTTCATTACCTAGAGTGCACTGAGTTTCTGTAATGACATTTAACTCTCTCAGGTAGAGTTTCTCCTTATGAGACAAATCTCGTCGCTCTAAATCTCCAAAAAAAAAGGGGGCTATTAAAAATAGTCATTTGCATTTGTAACATTCTGCATTTGTAAAACTTTAAAAAGCTACAAAAACTTTAAAAATATTTTTAATTGTTAAAATCTTCAGATTGTAAAAGTACTTCATATTACATAGTCCATGCATTATAAAAGAGAATACACAATAAATCTTACAAATTCAAGAAATAAAAGTTAAA
This sequence comes from Saccopteryx bilineata, assembly GCF_036850765.1. Taxonomy (NCBI): domain Eukaryota; kingdom Metazoa; phylum Chordata; class Mammalia; order Chiroptera; family Emballonuridae; genus Saccopteryx; species Saccopteryx bilineata. The sequence continues at coordinate 58,526,402 of NC_089501.1, forward strand.
ATGTAATTGAAAAGAGATTTGAATTAGTTACGAAAGCAAGAAGGTAACATAACTAGTGATATTAAAAACAGTTAAGGCCCTGGCCGGTTGGCTCAGCGGTAGAGCGTCGGCCTGGCATGCAGAGGTCCCGTGTTCGATTCCCAGCCAGGGCACACAGGAGAAGCGCCCATCTGCTTCTCCACCCCTTCCCCTCTCCTTCTTCTCTGTCTCTCTCTTCCCCTCCCGCAGTGAGGCTCCATTGGAGCAAAGATGGCCCGGGCGCTGGGGATGGCTCCTTGGCCTCTGCCCCAGGCACTAGAGTGGCTCTGGTCGCAACAGAGAGACGCCCCGGAGGGGCAGAGCATCGCCCCCTGGTGGGCAGAGTGTCGCCCCCTGGTGGGCGTGCCGGGTGGATCCCGGTCGGGCGCATGCGGGAGTCTGTCTGACTGTCTTTCCCTGTGTCCAGCTTCAGAAAAATACAAAAAAACAAACAAACCAGTTAAGTATATAGTACTTCTCAGAGTCAGTCCATTCCTCAGAGGAGGTCAAGGAGCAACAGGGAATCAATCAAACTCCTTGGCTCGTATCACTATAAAAATATAAAATGATTTTTTCTAAAAGTTTCCCCAGGAAATTTATCTTTCTCATTTGGCTTTTAAATCAGTTTATAAGGCGAAGGAACAAGAGACGGACTGGATGACAGAGGTAAACGAAAATCAGCCGGAGAGGAATGTAACAGGAATTCCCTGTACTCGATATTTATTAGTTGACAACCTACCAAGAAGATTGCTATTATTTAAACGTTAGGTTTAATCTGTTATATAAACTAAGACTTAATACCTGGATACTTCCGTTTAAAGGAGGTCACACCCAAATATTCACTAACTTGTTCTTGAAGCATGTAGTATTCGCCCGTCTCGTCCGGCGGCCACTTGTACTCGATCAAGTTTTCTGCCGGATAGTAGCTAAAGCTAGACACAGAAATATATGTTATGCCTTACATGTGACTTTTATTAAGTGTTAAGCATTTTTATTTTAAAAAATATTTTTAATAACTCATTTTTTAAAGTATTTCTTTTTAAGGGTTTTGAAATACTATTTTAATTATTTAAATTCTCGGTCAGTCTCCTATGATTGCAATACAAAGACATTCCCATGACTTCATGTTATTAAAGAAAATTACAAAGCAGGTGGAAGGAAAGGAAACAACTGTCTGGAATGCTGAAACAAACAAACAAACAAACGACTGTTTTCCATATACCACAAAGAGGCGAGGCTCGCCATGGTTAGGAACAAAGGCATTTTTGAGCTTAAGAGACCTTTAAGGTCAAGCAAGGTGGGCCGGACACCCGTAGCCACGATTACATCAAAACAAAGTGAATCACAAGGAGCGGAGCTGAGGAAGCAGAAGACTGAAACCCATTTCTCAATGAACTGAACTATAAACCACAATTATTTGTTCTCAGACTCCAGACAACCCAGAAGCAAAGAACGGACCTAGCCTGGTCGATCCCAGTCCTGGACAACAGACTACAGACTCGGGAGCATCTATCTAATGAAAAACAATGAACAAAAAGAACAGTCTTCTCAAAGGTGGTAGTGAGAAATTGAATATTCATATGCAAAGTATGAAATTGGACCCTTACCTCATATCACAGACAAATATTAAATCAAAGAATGGAACTTACAACCTAAATGTAAGAACTAAAACTAGGTAATTCTTACAAGCAAAACGGAGTGAAATCTTTATGGTCTCAGATTTGGCAATGGATTCTAGATATGACACTAAAAACATAAGCAACAAAGATAACAAAAAATTTAGCAAAATTTAAAAAATTGTGCAAGAAAGGACAATCAATAGAATGAAAAGCCAACCCACAGAATGAGAGAAAATATTGGCGAATCCTGTATCTGTTAAGAGATTAACACCCAGAATATATTTTTTAAAACTCCTACAACTCAACAACAAAAAAAAACAGAAACCAAATTTTAAAATGGACAAAAAACTTGAATAGACATTTCCACAAATATAAAAATGGCAAATAAACACATGAAAAGATGCTCAGCATCATCAGTCATTATAACAGTTCCCATCAAAATCATACTGAGACTCCACTTCACACCTTTTAGAATGGCTATTATCAAAAAGACACAAACATACCGGTAAATAACTGTGGACCCTGAGAAAGATACCTACTAAGAAGGGTTGCTGGTGACTTAACTGGGCTTATATTAAGAAACAAAAAGCAAAACAATAAAACAAACATAAAAAAAGAGTATAGCAGGCATTTTTACAAAGGGGCCTCTCACGCAAAATGAACCTCAGGGAGAAGCCTGCACTTGAACTGCCTGGCACTGTGCTCCTGCCGGCTGAGCAGCCCTTGTGAAGAAGCTCCCGAAACCCTATTTCAAGCAATGGTCCGAGGATTTTCCCACCCTTTTGGGGGATGCCCAGCTATATCCTTGTGATCTTCCTCACTGACCAATCGGACCACTCTATGCTCACCAATCAGGAAAGTGTCTTTTGGACTAAACCAACTACAAGGATTTGGCACCTTTACTTACATGAGGATGGACCAATCAGGGACTAGGGGTGGGGACTTCTAGCCTTATAAGCCAGCTTCCCTGTGGCTCCAGAACACACTTTCTTTTTCCAGGTAAGACTGAAGAATTTTTCCTCCGCTGAGCTTTTCCAGCTGGAGTTGAAACACTGAAGATCTCTGACAAGAGTAAGGCTGACAGAACAGAGCTACCCACCCAGCCCAGGGCCGCCTCACAGCTGTGCCGTTCTCATGGCCCTCTGCATCACAGTTGAACTCTTTACACTGAATTAACTCCCCTTCTTCACTGCACCCCAAACTGGGGATTCCTACTGGCACTGAATTGATGCCAGTGACCTTCAGCTGATATAAATTGATAAGGATGGGAAATGGAAACTCTGTGGACTCTTGGCAGAAATATAAAATGGTACATCTATCGTGGGAAACAAAATTAGCATATAATGCAACTGTTCTTATGGGTCTATACTCAAAAGAATAGAAAACAGGGACCCTAAACAGGTACGAATAAACCATTCTTCACAACAGCATGATTCACAATATTCAAAATGTAGAAATAACCCAAGTGTGTCCAGTAGATGAATGAATAAGCAAAACATGGTATATCCATACAATGGAGTATACCAGCCTTAAAGAGAAAGAAAATCCTAATAATATGTGTGATGACCTGAATGACCTTTGAAGAAATAAGCCAGATAGAACACAACATATATAACTCCACTTATACAGCGTGTCCGTAAAGTCATGGTGCACTTTTGACGGGTCACAGGAAAGCAACAAAAGATGATAGAAATGTGAAATCTGCACCAAATAAAAGGAAAACCCTCCCAGTTTCTGTAGGATGATGTGGCAGCATGTGCGCATGCGCAGATGATGACGTCACACTGTGTATACAGCAGAGCAGCCCACGGCCATGCCAGTCGAGATGTGGACGGTACAGAGGAAAGTTCAGTGTGTTCTGTGGCTCACTAAATTCGAATCTGTGACCAAAGTGCAACGTGAATATCGGCGCGTTTATAACGAAGCGCCACCACATAGGAATAACAGTACTCGGTGGGATAAGCAGTTGAAGGAAACCGGCAGTTTGGTGGAGAAACCCCGTTCTGGTAGGCCATCAGTCAGTGACGAGTCTGTAGAGGCTATACGGGATAGCTACCTAAGGAGCCCTAAAAAATCTGTGCGTGAGCCCACAGCGAACTGCACTGAATAGGTATGAAACTGGGAGAGTCCTTTTATTTGGTGCAGATTTCACATTTCTATTGTCTTTTGTTGCTTTCCTGTGACCGGTCAAAAGTGCACCGTGACTTTACGGACACGCTGTACAAGGTACGTGAGACAGACACATTCATGACAGAAAGTCAAGTGGTGGTTACCAGGGGTTGGGGAAAGGGGAAAGGGGAAGTATTTTTAGTGCATAATGGTAAGTGAGAAAGTTCTGGAAATGGTGGTGATGGTTACACCAGGGTTTTCAATCTTTTTACACCTGGAAACCAATGAAAACAGGAGAATTATTTCAGGAACCACCCTGAGCCTAAGCGAATTCGACTCTTTTGGGGCCTATAATCTTCCTACATCAGAGTGGTGAACTCTTTCATGGACTGGCTCAAAGTTTCTGGCAGACCAGTGGCTGAAGAATACTGGGTTACATACACTATGGATTTAATTAGTGCAAATGAAGTGTCCATTTAAAAATAGTTAAATGGTGGACTTTATGTAACCAAAACAAAAAATAATTGCACTAAGAGCAAAACCAACTTTGGTGTCACACTGTAAAACATGACAAAATATTTTACAGTTTTTGATAACTACCTTTGCCAGGGCTGGGGGAGAGAGAAGCGAGAGCTAACGCAAAGAGAACTACACCACAGAAACTATGATTAAGCAGTAAAATGACAGAACCTGAGATCCTGACTTGAAGTTTCACAGCTCCTAGAACTGTCTCCGGAGCCCATTCGCCTCCTCTTAGATGGCTGGGTCCCATCATTTGAATTATCTTCAATATCATCCTAGACATTGAAAAGATTAGAAAAAATAAAGGTATCAGAATGGCTAAGTGGTCTAAGGCAGAAAAATAATAAAGAATAAGGAAACAAGGTATTATCCCAGACTTGTGAAAAGCTCAACTTAAAGACTTTCAAGGACAACTGGTTATACAAATGCTAACTTTCTATTATAACAACTGAATTAAAAAGCTGCCAAGAATGTGGCATGGGCAAGGCCTGGAAAAAGACTAAAAATTAATCTTCAATACAGTTAAAATAAAAAAAAAATTTTTTCAGTTAATATCTAACTCTAAATCTACTTCTGCTTTGTTACCAAACAAGGGTACAATCAAGGTTGAAACGCCTTCTAGTTTGAAGAAACACATAAAATTGCTGCAACAGTCTAAAATTAAAGCAAAACCTCGTACCCCCGCTAAGAAAAAAGTACGAGTCATTTCAGGTTTTCAACTTACAGATGGTTTATAAGAGTATACTATTGATAAATGTCTATTTTAGGTACTTACTTCTCTGTGAAAAGAGAAAATAAAAGAACTAAAAACAGGTTACCAACCCTAATTTTATTCTTACTCTGTAAAAATTTAGCAAAAATACTATATCCTAGGAAGAGTCATTATTAATCTATGTAGGAACAGCCTCCCTACCCCAAAATAGAGAAGCTTAAAAATAATTTTAAGTGACATTAGCCATTATGTGATGATAATGCCAAGGCTGTAAGTTGGACCACAACACTAAGAAAATGAATGCGGTATTAAATGTTAGGAAAATTGATTTACTCACATATTAACTAAGACTTCATAAATAGAAGGCTTAAAAATATTTCTGGGGAAATAAAAACGAGGTAATATAGCTTTCTAAGACTAATATTACTTTGTTAAATACCATGGTCCTCTTGCTACATATTAAAGGAAAGAAATCCTGCCGAAGAATATGAAGAGTTGGTAAGTGTTTGGTCAGGCATGCCAAAGCTGGACTGCCTGGTATCTTTCTGGGCACTGTCCTTCACTAGCTCAGTGGTTATCCTCTGTGAGCCGTTCCTTGTGTGAAAATTGAGAAAATAGCGCCTGTATTTCTCAGCTAATGCAAGCATTAAGTTAATTAATATATGGGAAGCACTTAAGAGCAACGTCTAGCAAATAATCAAGTGCCCAGCAAAACTCAGTTAACATGCTTATATTAATTAGAAAGTCTTAAATGGCTCCAAATATTAGGAATTTACTCAGATTCTTTCCCAAACAGTAACTTGCACGGAAAATTCTGTTCGGTTGTTATAAGCATTCAGTTAAAGAGCGCTGTATATTCCTACTAAGACAAGCTACCAGTAGGTAGAAGATGGAGAACAGTCTCATCTACTCGCCAAGAATGGACATTTAACAGTATCACAACTGAAACATTTCATATGCAACGCTTCAAGCATAACTCCTTTTAAGCACTCAAGTATCACTTTTCTCTATTTTACTTGTTTCTGAGATTTATGTCAATCTGTTTACATTTCCACTGGCTAAAAATGGAGACACTCGGTAAGAAACAAAAAGTTCAAAATGCAATGTCCTAAAGAAGGCTGAAACAATTTCACAGGCAGTGTCTGAATTCACAGATTCTGGGCAAATGCATTATTACATATAAGGGAACGTGAGTCACCTTCTCCTAGAGAGATAAAACAGTTATCTTTCCTAGTACTTGATGGAATACAGTGACATGGAAACAATTCGCTTATCCGCTGACACTGACACTCCTCGGCCGCAGGTCACGTCGCCTGTCAGAGCCGGAGGTTCCCGCGTCAGACCGCCCGTGGCGGGCGCCTCCCACGCTTCGGGCGAGATTCCCACGGCCAGACGGGTCCTCGGCCTGCGCGGCGTGCAGAGCGACCCGCAGAGTCACCTGCGACCTCGGGGACCTCGCGCTGCGGCCCGGAGCCGCGACCCCGCCCCCGCCAACCCCGAGGCGCCCACTTCCGGGAGTGGCGACCCCGTGGCGCCCACTTCCGGGAGCGCGGGCCCCGTACCTTCCCGCTCCGCTCCCCACCGCAGCCTCGGTGCCACCGCCCCGCCGGCGGCCGCGACCGCTCAGCCGGAAACCGGAACGCGTGGCGCGCGGCCCTCCCTCTGCCCGCCTCCGTCCGTCCTCGCTCACCGTGAACTTAAAGACTTAGCCCCGTTTACCTCCCGAGCACAGTGCGCACCACGGCAGTGACGGGAGCCACCGAGGACGGGGACGGCGGCGCGTGCGCTCAGACACTGGGTCCCCGGTGGGGCCGCTCTGCCCGCCGCGGCGGCGTATCCGCCCGCGGGCCCGGGTCCCCGGGTCCCCTCCTCCGCCCCGACCCCGCCCCGGGCTCCACAGAGCGCCCCGCCCGCGGCCCCGGCCCCGCCGCCGCCTCCTCACCTTCGGGGACTGCGCGCCGGGAGTGGCCGGGTCGCTATCGCACGGCCGCGGGGATAGCGCCGTCCCGGGCCCGGCCGCCGCCATCAGCCCGAGCGCCCCGCGCCGCCGCCTCCTCCGCCGCCGTCGCCTCGTCCCGGCCGCCGCCGCCGCCGCCACCGCCGCGCGGGCCGCCCGCCGCCCCGGCCCCGCCCCCTCTGCCCGCCCGCCGCCCGGGGGCCGGCCCCTCCCGCCGCGCGCCCCGCGGGCCGCCAGCGCCGCCGCCGCCACCGCCATGGCCGCCGCCAGCGCCGCGCGCCCTGCGGGCCGGTTCCGCGCCCGCTCCTGCTCCTGCCCCGGCCCCGGCTCTCCGCGCCGGCCGCCTGCAGCCCCTTCCGCCCGCCGCCCTCGCCCGCTCCGCCCGCAGTGGCCGCGGCACCGCCGCTCCCGCAGCCCGCGCACCCGCGCCGCGCACGCCTCGCCGCCGGCCGCTGCGCCCCGCGATGCGCCGCCCCACCTCCCGCCGCGCCCGCCGCGCCCCCCGCCCGGCCCCGCCTCCGCCCCGCGCCCCCGGCCCGGCCCTGCCGCGTCAGCCCTGGGGTCCCCTCCCCCGCCGGGGCTCCCTCCCTCGCCTCCTCCGCGCTAGGCAGCGAGGCTCCAGCCTCCTCCCTCGTGGCCCCCGTTCCCACGGCCGCCCCGTCATCCTGTCCGCCTTTGTTCTCTGCGGGCGGCCTGGCCCTTGCTGCTCCCGAACCACCTGCCATGCCGGGTACTCGCAATGACAGTCGCAGGCCTGTTTGGAAAAGTTGATCCACATCCACCTCAATGGGTGTGCAAATTATAAAATGTAAAAGTAGCTGAAAATCAACTGCGTCTAATGAGTGTGTGCTGGAGTGTAATGTATGCAGCAGCTGATAGGACAGAGAAGAGGATGGACAACGCGACAGGACAGACAGCAGATCCAAGGGGCTGCAGAAGGCTTCCTAATGCGGATCAGACTGCAGGAGACACTGCAGAGGCCACTAGACCTTTGTGGATTCTGGCTCTGTGCTTACTCCAGCCTCGACAAATCAGTTAACCTTTCTCTTCTGTAAAGCTGAGAGAAATCCTGAATCTTCAGGATTGTTGTATAGTACATGGTAGGTAGGTCCATAAAAGTCATCAAAAAATGGGAACTGAATTTATTATTAACCCAACTTCTTAGGCTTCACGTGGTCACGTCTAGGACTTCAGTTAAAGAAACTCAGGAAATGAACCTTAACACATGGCACATAACTGTGATAAGATGACAAGGTGCCATAAGTTTGGTGACCTTGCAGCACACAATTACAAAGCATGTACCTGAATTTAGAATTAAATATGGCTTCTCATTCATTTTTTAAAATATATATTTTGAAAGATTTTACTTATTGATTTTAGAGAACAGAGAAAGGAGCAGGAAGCATCAACTCATAGTAGCTTCTCTGGTATGTGCCTTGGCTGGGCAAGTCCAGGGTTTTGAGCTGGGGACCTCAGCATTCCAGGTCAAAACTTGATCCACTGTGCCACCACAAGCTCATTATTTTTGCTTACATTGAGCAGAAAAAAATGTTTGCAAACACAAAGGAATTAATTACCTTTAGCCCATGACATTAACATAAATGGCCTACATCAACTCTCCCAGCCTACGCTTTCCTAATATCCCACTTGCATCAGGTCAGAAATGGCATCATCACCAACTTAAGATTCACAAACTGCACCCAGTGTAGACTTTGCTTTTGTGGTCAGACCATCTCCCCATTTCCCTACCAAGAATGTGTCAACTAACTGGCCATTGGTGTTAATCTAACACCAACAGAAATCCTCAATTGAAATGTGGTGAAGAAACTTAATTCTGTGTACATAACTCAATTATGACACTGTATGGCTGTGGAACAGCTCGATGGTGTTACAGCTCACTGATAAAGCAGCACAGCTATTGCAAAGCTCCAGGATGCTCTCTGGAAAGTCAGCTCTGTTGCGCCCAAAACCTCAAGCACTTTACCCCAGACAGGGAACCGAGGAAAAGTGCTCATCGGAGCTCTCTGGAGGTGTCTTATATAACCTGAAGTCTCCACCCCTGGCCCCTGATTGGTCTGTCCTCATGTAAATGAGGACTCCAAATCCTATTTGATTGGTCAGAATAAAGCTTCTCTGATTGGTTGGTGGAAATGTTGATAGAGGTTGAAATAGGAATCTACAAACTCCTATACAGTGTAGGGCTAGGTTGGAGCGCAGGTACACAGTGCAGGCAGGCCGGTCAGTACAGGTTTCTCCCTGGTGTGTGGTTTTTATGAGAAGCCCATGTGCAAAATATCTGCTAGGCTCTGTTTCTTAAATTTGCAGCCAGTTGGCCACCAGGAGCCCTTGTTAATAGGTATCCTCTTTTTCAGGGTCCACAAACCCACTGAAGAAAATGGTCTTAATTGTCTGAATCCCCAAGAAACAGCAAAATCTCCCCAAATTCTCTTAACTGATCAAGGCTCTAAGTTGGATCCTCTGAATACAGTTTAATGTTTACATATATAAACATCTATATTTAGAGAGAGCAGTGATGTTCAACCCTTTTCATCTCACCACACAGAAACTACTAAAATTATGTGACAAAACAAAAAAATATATATTTTTGCCAATCTGACCCCCCCCCCAAAAAATAGACATAATTTTGATTCTTTCACATCAGACGGCTATTGTTGTGTTGGCTGTAGTCATTTCTTTGGGGTTTTTTTTAGTTGACAATCTAAGGGGAAAGAGATTAGTGTACTTGACTCAATAGTCATGTATTGCATGTTTTAAAAATTCTTGTGGCATGCGAGTTGAAAATTGCTGATACAGAGTTTTGGTTCTACTTTCCCCCCCTAGGAAGTCTGTCTCTAGGTCAAATATTTATTCAAAGTTAAACCTCTTCATTCTTAATTAACACACACTGATTTAGCCTTTTAACCAAGGCAAGGCAGAATATTAATAAGCCACTATGTAGATTAAAATTCCTGCTCATAGGTGTTTTCAGTGCTGAAAGAATATAATACAAATCTATGATTATATAAAGGAAGTTTAGATGGAAGATTTACTTGCAGCTATAAAATTTAAGATTTTTAAGGTTGACATGGAATTGGAAAAGTAAGAGATTAGTAGGACAACTACAGGTAAATGTACAATTGAAAATGGAAACAGGGTTTCAAGCCCAAAAAGACTTAGAGATGAGAAAATGAGAGAAATATTCAGTACCTCAATTATTCTAGTTTGGCTTAAGAATAAGATAAATGAAGGCAGATTCTAGAATTTAGCGATAAACTATATAGGGAGGCAGTGTGATGTAACGGTAAGAACAAAGATTTGAAGTTAGTATTTTAGTTTGAATACCTGCAGTGCCACGTTACTGTATGACCACGAATGAGTCATTTAAACTCAGACGCTTCATTTCTAGGATTGGAATAATGTCCATTTAACTATTTCACAATATTTTATGGAAACTGACTATGAACTAAGGTCTATGTTAGGTAATAGAAATATACTATACTACTTTTTTTTTTTTTTTTAGCAAGAGAGACAGAAAAAGAGATGAGAATCATCAACTCAGTTGTGGCACTTTTATTCACTGATTGCTTTCTCATACATGCCTTGATGGGGGTGGGGCTCTAGCTGAGCCAGTGACCCCTTGCTCAAGCCAGTGACCACAAGGTCAAGTCAATGGTCCCATGCTCAAGCCAGCAACCTTGAGGTTTTGAACACAGGTCTTCAGCATCCCAGGTTGTCACTCTATTCACTGCACCACCCCCTGGTCAGGCAAAATATACTACCTTTCTATGTACACATTAAATTAGACCTTGAGTTGGGCACTAACAATGAAATGGTGATGTGAAAAAGCCACTTAGAAGATGTAGACATGGGAGAGAAAAAGGCCCAAGACCAGGAATTCCAGAAAAATTCATGGAAATAGAAAAGGTGAAGAAAGAAAACTAAGTGTCAAGTATTGTAGACTGAGAAGGACAGTGTTTCAGAAAGAAGGACTGATCAACTATGTCAGCTGAGAAGCTCAGTTAGTTGAGGGCAGAGAAGTGTCCATTTTATTCAGTAATTTGGGAGCAATTAGTAAGCTTAATTGTTTCAAGCTATTTCGATGGAGCGGCAGTTTTATTTATTTATTTATATTTTTGTATTTTTCTGAAGTTGGAAATGGGGAGGCAGTCAGACAGACTCCCGCATGCACCCAACTGGGATCCACCTGGCATGCCCACCAGGGAGCGATGCTCTGCCCATCTGGGGCGTCGCTCTGTTGCAACCAGAGCCACCCCAGCACCTGAGGCAAAGGCCATAGAGCCATCCTCAGCACTCGGGCCAACCTTGCTCCAATGGAGCCTCGGCTGCAGGAGGGGAAGAGAGAGACAGAGAGGAAGGAGAGGAGGAGGAGTGGAGAAGCAGATGGGTGCCTCTCCTGTGTGCCCTGGTTGGGAATTGAACCCGGGACTCCTGCACACCAGGCCGACGCTCTACCACTGAGCCAACCGGCCAGGGCCTGGAGTGGCAGTTTTAGAAGCTAGACTGAAGTCAATTGAAGAAGAAATAGGAGGCTAGGAATTGAATCCAGAGTGTAGAGAGAAGTTTGATTGAAAAGAGCAACAGAGAAAGAGGTTAGCTGCGTGGCTTTGAAGATTGAAGAAACTACAGCACGTTTGCACACTGACAAGAATGACTCAGTGGAAGGGTGAAAAACCATGATGCTGAAAAAGAGATAGCAACTGAGAAGCAGCCCTTAGCAAGGCAAGAAGGTGAGAAGCCTTTGGTTGGAGAAAGCACAATCCATTCATTTTAACAGGACAGCAAACAGTGTTGCTGCAGACGCAAGTAGGTTTAGAGATTTGGAGGTAGAAAACTTGGAAGAATTTCCTCTGATACATTTTCTTTCCTTAATGAAATGAGGTGAGATCATCAGCTGAAAGTGACTGGAGGAGACAAATACAGGAAGTTGGAGGACGAGCAAGTGTGGAGAGTAGAAGTGTAACCAGTCAGTCTGGTTGTGCAACGTCCTCAGTCAAGTTGAGCTACTTAAATTCAGGAGAGAACGTGGATAATGGGGTTCCTTCAGGAACGGGTTTTCTCAGATGAAGAATTAGGATCAAAGGAATTTGGAGGGCTGTTAGGCAGTAGGAAAAGTCAATGAACTGGACATTCCCCAGGGTACCTCAGGCGATGAGCTGGAAGGGCAGGAAGTCATTGCATGAGAATAACCTGCTTGAAGTTGAGATCACAGAGGTCATAATGACATTGATGACAGCTCTACAGCAGTGCTGGTCAACCTGGTCCCTACCGCCCCCTAGTGGTGGTCAGCCTGGTCCCTACCGCCCCCTAGTGGTGGTCAGCCTGGTCCCTACCGCCCACTAGTGGTAGTCAACCTGGTCCCTACCGCCCCCTAGTGGTGGTCAACCCGGTCCCTACTGCCCACTAGTGGGCATTCCAGCTCTCATGGTGGGTAGTAGCGGAGCAACCAAAGTATAAATAAAAAGATAGATTGGCCCTGGCCGGTTGGCTCAGCAGTAGAGCGTCGGCCTGGCGTGCGGGGGACCCGGGTTCGATTCCCGGCCAGGGCACATAGGAGAAGCATCCATCTGCTTCTCCACTTCCCCCCCCTCCTTCCTCTCTGTCTCTCTCTTCCCCTCCTGCAGCCAAGGCTCCATTGGAGCAAAGATGGCCCGGGCGCTGGGGATGGCTCCTTGGCCTCTGCCCCAGGCGCTAGAGTGGCTCTGGTCGCGGCAGAGCGACGCCCCGGAGGGGCAGAGCGTCGCCCCCTGGTGGGCAGAGCGTCGCCCCTGGTGGGCGTGCCGGGTGGATCCCAGTGGGGCGCATGCGGGAGTCTGTCTGACTGTCTCAGCTACAGAAAAATAAAAAAAAATAATAATAATAATAAAAAGATAGATTTAACTATAGTAAGTTGTTTCGTAAAGATTTATTCTGCCAAACTTAGTGAAAATCTGACATAAAATACTTAGTAATTATTATAATATGCTTTAACTTGCTGTAACTCTGCTTTATAAATTTTATAAAGTAAAGTTACTTCCCTACTTTATAAATCACCATTACTGTGGAACTGGTGGGCGGTTAGAAAATTTTACTACTAACAGAGATACAGAAGTGGGCGGTGGGTATAAAAAGGTTGACTGCCCCTGCTCTACAGGGTGAACTGAGGGGTAGATGACCAAAGTGACTACAGGAAGAGGTCATTGTAAGTCAGTCAAAAAACTGAGACGCTAGAGAACAGACAGCTCTCGCTTTGCATGATAGCACTGGGCTATAAAAATGACCACAAAAGATCACTAATTTTATATGTATACGGAATTGTAGTGTAGTATGGAACTGTTATTCCTGGATTATCCAAGTCATTACAATACATAAGTAAAAACTTGGTAATTCCTTTCAAAAGAAGCATACGATGTACTAAAATACCATTCAAAATAGTATGTCTGCCTTTAGAAGTTTTCCAAAATTTAGCTTAACATTTACTTAATTTGATACTTTACCAGGTTATGTCATAATTCCCTATAGTCAATTATAATTTTACTAACTCTGAGAAGAATGAAAAATAATTTTCCCATATTGTAATTTACTATAAGCATTTATATATTCATATATGTATGTCTTTCATATTTTGAGGTAATCGAGTATTAATAAATATGAAAACTAGAAGTATGAAGGTAAAAAATCCAGCTTTTGTTTGTTGTTAAAAGAATGCAATTAAGACGCTTCAATTGAAGATAAAAATAATGGCAAATCAAGAGTACTGAGGTTCACAAATCTATAAATCTCATGTATTTGAGGAGTTGAGAAGTAGACATTGTTTAGTATTCGTAAAAAGTTATTCACAATAAAGAGCAAATACCAAGGCCAATGCCACGTACGTTTCCATTTCCTGTTTAGCTGCAACCCAGCTGTCCCACTGAACATCCCAGATCCATCGGCTGGCAATCTAGAGACATGTTTTAAAAATTAAGTTTAGATTGAACATGTTAAGAAGTAATTTTAAAACCTACACAAGTTTGATTTTTTAAGATGGATCAAATACATTAGAAAGTTATATTTAACAAGCACTTGGTCCAATTCTCCCTTCCTTGGAGAGATTTAATCATGATGCTTCCGGGGTCCACCTACTTTTTACCACAGTTGGTCGTTATCTAAGAGAGAGACCCATCTTAGCAGGACGTCTAGGGAAGGCTGTCTGCAATTTGGGTCTGCATATAATGCTGCTATGCTGTGTTATGCTCCATCCTAAGGAATTCCCTCTTCGAACCCTTAAGATTTTCAACTGAAAATTTGTTAAGACTTTGACTTGAAATGAAGAAATGGACCTTGTCTTGAAATGATATAAGTGGGCTGTTGGAGAATATTCTAATGCCTGTGATTTGCTTACAAAGCCATACGTGATCTGACTACAGCCTACATTTCTGTGGTGCATCAAAAAGGTCACAGATAATTTCTGGCTAAGCAGATGAATCTGCCCGCCCCTGCCACCACCACCCCCGCAGATATTATTTGGCATTGAGACTTGCTTTGAGCAAAACAGTGTGACATTGTGCAGCTTCTAAGCCAGGCCTTAAAAGGTCTTCTTCTCCGACCTTCTAGGAATGCTGTGAGGAGACAGCCATGTATGAAGCCCATCAGTCCACTGAAGGACGATGGCTCACATGCAGAAGAACCCAAGTGCCCAGCCAACAGCCAGCACCAACCGTCAGTCACATGGCTGATGCCATGTTGGATCAGCTGAGTCACCAGATGGCTGCTAGCACCTCAGTGAGTCCAGGAGAAAAACAAATGGCGAATTCAGGCTGAGCTGACACACATAATGACGAGCAAATACACAGATATTGTTTTAAGTTGCTGAATTCGGGGTGATTTGTTGTGCTGTAATATTGTCCATACACATCACCCCATTCTTTGCTGTCTAAAGATACCACAATCACACTGCATATTAATCCAGTGCACCAAGTCCATCCCTGCCTTGGCATGTTTGCACTGCAGGATTTCTGTGCTTAGGAATTTCCCCTGCTCTCTGGCCAGCTGGCTTCTTTTTGTCATTCAGGTATCGGAGGGCCTTCCTGTCTCGTCTAGGCAATCCCACTTAGTCACTCTGTTACTATTATCACATTGCCTGTCTTCATGTTCTCCCTTGAGCACTCATTACCATCTAGAAGCTTCCCTTTGTTCAGATGTGTGCATAACAGGGGATGGTAATTCTCCGCTCCCTGGACATCTCTGTCTCGCTGGTTGTCGTGTGGCCAGCAACCTTCTGCCTCTCCAGGGCCTCTCTCCTCCAGGAAGCCTCTGCAGACTACACCCAACTTTACATACTCTCAACTCCCTAGAAACTCACACAGCCTTGTGGGATTGCATTTTTATATGTAAATCATCATCATCGTCATCTTGCTGTTGAGGACTCTGAAGAAAATGTCAAGGATTTTCACAGTTCATCTCATTTAGTCCTCATAGTTACTCTAGCAAGTAGGTTCTATCCCCATTTTATAGATTTAGAAAAAAATATGTCCAGGCCACAGCAATGCTGCCAAGATTCATATCGGAGCCAATCAGACTCCCTAACCTAGACTGTTACACTATCTACATTATTTTATTTTCTCAAACTTTAAACTATATTCCTTTATTTCTTTAACCATAAAAACTCCTTGAGAATCATGAGCCATGCCTTATAATTCTCTGTAATTTCTCTTCAATACCTAACATCCACAGATACCTAAAATAAATTTACCAGTTAGTTAATTACTCAATGACATTAAATTGCCAAAAACAGGTACAATTAAGAAACAGTCTGTCTATACAATTTGATAAATTATTAATAGAAAATTGTCATTTCTAGGTTAGTACTTTTCAAATAATTAACAGTGAAAGAACATCAATTTAACACGATTACACTCTCATTCCAGAGGCACCCTACGGTCGTGGAGTGCCTCCGAGACAGCACAGCCTATGTAATAAGGCCGAGAGACAGACACACCAAGTCACCAGAGAGGACAGACCTTATATTCTGATTGACAGATGTGGATCAATGGGGTACTTACTTTTATTGCCTGACCAGTCTTTTGAATAAATAATACTTGTATAATGAACTTATAACGCTGGTACCCACATTCTTTGACTGCTAACAATATGCGGTCTGCTAATTCAAGCGACAAATGAGAGAAGACTTTCTCATCATATTTGACATCTTTGAAACTTTCCTTTCAGAAAATTAAAAAATATATTTTAATTTTCAAGCTGAGTATTTTCTAAATAAAAATTCAAGTAAAAAAGGTGTCTAAATAAAGCATATAACTTTTAACTAATATTAAGTGCATGTCAGTGCTTATCAATTTATTTTAATAACAATTTTAAAGAAAACTCATTTTGGTTTTTTAATTATGTTCAATTACTCTTCATTAAACTGTAAGTTTCTCTTCAACAGATACTCTTATCAAACAATTGGGGAAACACAATGGGGACTTTAAAAGAAAGCTTCTGGGAATTCTTATGCAGAGGAAATAAATCTCTTAAAAATACTTATATGTTAAAATTCGGATGTGGGTTTTCCTGAAGCAGGGGTTACTTAGACCCAGAGCTGCATTAATTTATTGCTGTCTTCCTCAGTCTGATTAATGCTCACTTCTTTCTAACCTCTCCCTATGACTGTCACTTGACTGAGTTTTTTCTGTGGCCTACAGGACAATGTCAAGGAAATCAAGGTTTCTCATGAAACCTTGACATTTATTAAGAGTTAATGTATAGCCTGAGGGAGACAGGTGTGGCCCTGAAGCACCACCCTTTCCTACAAACCGCAAGAAGACCTGGACCGCTGAGCCAGCAGCTGGCACATGCCTGGTTGACCGACTTGGACTGGGATAAATTAGCCCGTGTTCTAGATGCTGAGCAGTAACAAATGGACTCCTAGCTGTTAGAGGCATGTAAAATCAAAGACATGGGTCCTTTTTGTTTGGGTTTCCTTCTAGAATGCATCTGGGACTAGAAACACTTATTTCCTTCGCGCATTTGGCTACAGCTCTGTCTTTTGGGCACAGCATCCACTCTCCAGAATCTGCCGAACACATCCCAGGCTTTATCTACCTACAGGGTCTTTTTTTAAAAATAATGACCACTCCCTATAGAAAAATACCCATAAGCCCCATCAACACATGCTACTTCTGTGTCTAGAACTGTGCTCATGCTCCCTGGACCTCTTTATGACTCGGAACCACCCACCAACTGTTCCAGGTCACGTCATGCCCAGGGAAATTCTAGACAGGATCATATGCAAATACAGCTTGAAATCCTACTCTCTTCAATAAATTTGAACTCAAGTCTATGTGGTAGAGCTGAGTGAGACACACCGAAATGTATACTCTCACATCACAAATGCTTGCTATTAGCATCTAGACCAGAGAAGAAAGCAGTGAATTTATTTCCTGAAGCCATGAGCCATACCTCTTCACCAAATGCTATCTGACCATGTTAGTTCAGTTCAGAGCTGTAGCTGTGTCTGTGATAGTGGAGGGAAACTGGGATGAGTCGCCCAACAATTCTTCTGTACCAATACAAATTAATTCATTTGAAGAATTGAAGAGGGAGTCATCATTTATACAAAGTAAACCTATGCTTTGTTCCCAGTGGCTAGCTCACATCAGTTGCTACTGAAGGTCATTTGAAAACAAGGAACACTTCTGGCGTGAGGCAGGCTGTGTGAGGGCCACAAAGGGAGTCTGCTCAGCAAGGTCCTCCTGGGTGCCTGGTGCCCAGGACTGAGTTCAGGGATGAAAAGGGGACTCAGAAAAGATTGGTCCCTCAAGCAAACTTACTATAATTAAAGCAAAAAAATTGTAATTTGGTCCTTTATCAGGAAAGACAGTGAAGGGAATTCTTTCCATCTGAACAATGAGCCTTCAGATACCAAAATAGTTAATATTGGTATTAACATTAGTATTAGTGTTAGTTTTATAAAATTGAGAAACCGTTTTGAATGAGCCTAGAATCACGTGTCTGAGTTTCAAACTGTGTTAAATGAACTTTACCTTCTAGTCGGTTAAAGAACACAACTGATGCCTAAGCTGGAACGGCCTATTTAGTATCATTATTATTGTTACTACTACTACTGATTTTAGTGTGAGAGAAAGGGGGGAGGGAGAGAGAAAGAGAGAGAGAGAGAGAGAGAGAGAGAGAGAGAGAGAATGAGGAACATTGAGCTTCTTCTGTATGTGCCCTGGCAGGGAATCAAATCAGCAACCTCTGTGCTTCAGGACAATGGTCTCACCAACCGAGCTGTCCAGCCAGGGCATGATGGCCTATTCCTAAGATTTTTAGTGTAGTCAGGAACTAACTTTTCACACATATATACATATTCAACGTGTTCTTTTTTACTCATTCCTCCATTATGGGAGAAACATGGAACCAGAGGAACAAATAATTTATGAGTAATTAAGCGATAAATGAAATAACAAAAGCACATACCTTTTCATTTAACTTGTAGTATCAAGTACAATGAAGATTACTGACTACAAAGTACTTACATATTTTCAGAGATCAGTGTTATAAAAAAACCAATCAGGGTAATTATACTGCCATAAACCTAAACATAGTTTATCAAACCCCCAAAGCTAAGATATTGCTATCATATATATCAGTCAACCTACCTGTAATATCTGCTGGACTTTCGTTTCTACTGAGTGAGCTTGGAATTTTCTTGGTGGCTCCATTCTATATGAATTGGCAAACTTTAATTTTGCCAGAGTACTCTTCCATTCTTTCCCTATATCAACAAGGGAATCATCAAATGGAGGCTCTACATACTGAACATCATGAATTGATTCTCTAAGCCTTTCTTTTAAAATCTGTGCATACTGAAAGAGAGAGGTGGAGAGAGAGTACGTGTTTAATTGCAAAATGAAATTTTAGCTTTAAGAACCCTGGAGGAATGGGACATGGCTGCCACAAAGCTAGGAAATCCATTATAACACATGTCTATGATAATGTGGTTACTCAAGCCTAGATTCACTAATTCACCCTACTATCAATTTGGTAAAAAAAAAAAAAAATGTCTAGCGCCTGACCGGGCAGTGTCGCAGTGGATAGAGCGTTGGACTGGGACACAGATGACCCATATTCAAAACCTGGCTTGAGTGTGGGCTCATCTGGTTAGAGCAAGGATCACCAGCTTGATTGAGCCCAAGGTCACTGGCTTAAGCAAGGGGTCACTCATTCTGCTGTAGCCCCCCCCCCCCGTCCCCGTCCCACTCCCTCCCCCCGTCAAGGCACATATGAGAAAGCAATCAAGGAAAAACTAAGATGCTGCAACAAAGAATTGATGCTTCTCATCTCTCTCCCTTCTGGTCTGTCTGTCCCTATCTGTCCCTCTCTCTGTCTCTGTCACACACACAAAAAATGTCTAGTTTGCTACATAGTATTACCTATTAACACAAAATTGTATGCACATATTCAGAATATCCATAGAAGATGCGAAAGAATCAGAAACAAGTGTGTCCTCCAGAGAGGGCGACTGGGTGGCTAGGAGACAGCAATGTAAGGAAAACCTTTCGTGTTCTTTATCCTGAGGTTACAAAAATATCTCATTGTCGCCTTGTAATTTTAATCATTTTACTTTTATTTATTTATCTTTGGATCAATAATACAATTATTTAGGTAACATTTTAGTAAGTATGAGGTTGAAAAGATAACAAAAGTGTATTAATTTGGTATATACATCATTCCAAGCTTTTGACATTCAACATTTATTCTATGTCAACACTCTTTAAGGAAATATTTTAATGTCTAACGTGATCCAGATAAAATGCTCTAGGTGATAAATTACAGGGGCAAGCTTCATTATAATAGCCAGGAATTAACTGTTGTACTTGTATTTGACCTGACTGAGAATCAAAACCTCAATGTTATAGTTCTATTTTTAATTTTTTGAGGAACCACCATATTGTTTTCCATAGAGGCTGCACCAGTTTACATTCCCACTATCGGTGCACAAAGATGCCCTTTTGTTCACATCTTTGCCAACACTTGTTATCTCTTGTCTTTTTGATAATCACCATTCTAACAGCTGATGGGTGACATCTCATTATGGTTTTGAGTTTCATTTCCATGATAATGACATTGGGCATCTTTTCACATATCTGTTGTCCACCTGTATATCTTCCTTAGAAAAATGTCTATTCAGATCTTCTTGCCATTGCTTAATTGGACTTTTTGTTTTGTTGCTCTTAACTTGTGAGGTATTTACATATTTTGGATAATAATTCATCAGATATATGCTTTGCAAATTATTTCATTATGTTGCCTTTTCATTTTACTGATTTCTTTTGCTGTGCAGAAGCTTTTTAGTTTGATGGAGTCCCATTTGTTTATTTTTGCTTTTGTTGCCTTTGTTTTGGAGTCAGATCAAAAAAGGAAAAAAAATCACTGCCAGACTGTCAAGGAGCTTTTTGCCTAGATTTTTCTAGTTTTATGGTTTCAGGTCATACATTTAAGTTTTTATCCTTTGTGTTTTGCGCATGGTAAAATAGTGTCATTTTATTCTTTTGCGTGTGGCTGTCCTCCCAACAGCATGTATTGAACAAACTCTTCCTATTGTACATTTTTGGCTCCTTTGTTGTAAATTAATTATCATATAAGCGTGAGTTTATTTTTGGACCTTCTATTCTGTTCCATTGATTTATGTGTGATTATGTCAATACCATACTGTTGTCAATACTATAGCTTGTCTATAGTTTGAAATCAGGGCATAGGGTTGGCTATTCAAGATCATTTTGGTTCCATACATATTTTAGGTTTATTTCTCTGAAAAATACCATCAGAATTTTGATAAAAATTGCACTAAATATGTAGATTGCTTGGATAGTATGGGCATTTTAATAATTCCCCAACTCATGAATGTGGAATGTCTATTTATTTGTGTTGTCTTCAATTTCTTTCATCGATGTCTCGTAGTTTTCAGTGTATGGGTCTTCCACCTCCATGGTTGAAGTTATTCCTAGATATTTATTCTTTTGATACAATTGTAAATGAAGTTGTTTTATTAATTCCTTTTTCTTATAGTGCATCATTAGAGCACAGAAACACATCAGATTTTTGTATATCAATTTTGGATCCTGCAACTTTGCTGAATTTATTAGGTCTAACAGTTTTTTGGTAGAGTCTTTAGAGTTTTCTATGCATAACATATCCTATGCAAATAGTGCCAGTTTTACTTTTTCCTTTCCAATTTGGATGCCATTTCTTTCTTTTTCTTTCCAAATTGCTCTGCATAGGGCTCCAGTACTATAGTTTGGTTTTTTGTGGTGTCCTTGTCAGGGTAATGTTGGTATCAGAGTAATGTTAGCCTCGTAAAATGAGTTTGGAAGTGTTTCTTTCTCTTTTATTTTTGAAAAAGTTTGAGAAGAAGACCTATTAACTCTTTTATTTGGTAAAATCCACCTGTGAAGCCACGTTGTCCTAAACTTTTGTTTGTTAGGAAGTTTTGATTAATATTTAATTTACCAGTAGTTATTCTTTTCAGATTTTCTAAAATGTTTTCATGATT
Organism: Saccopteryx bilineata; assembly: GCF_036850765.1. NCBI lineage: Eukaryota > Metazoa > Chordata > Mammalia > Chiroptera > Emballonuridae > Saccopteryx > Saccopteryx bilineata. The sequence goes on from NC_089501.1 coordinate 58,547,872, forward strand.
AGTCTTAGAAAGCTCTTTGAAGCTGTATGCTTCTAAGAATTTATATATTTCTTCTCGGTTGTCCAAACTGTTGCTGTATACCTGTCCACAGGAATTTTTTATAATCCTTTCTATTTCTGAGGTATCAGTTGTAATGTGTCCTCTTTCAATTCTGATTTTATTTGGATCCCCTCTTTTTTTCTAGTCAATTTTATCTTCTCACAGAGCCAGCTCTTTGTTTCATTGATCTTTTCTATTGTCTTTTTTGTCTCTATTTCACTTATTTCCACTCAGAAACACTGAGAATTTGTTGAATCCTTTCTTAGACTCATCCAATCATTGGTCTATCAAAATTTCTTACCTCTAGAAGCTAAATTTAAAGACAGTTTGGTTGATCACATCCATATCAAATAACCAAGAAATGCCTTGGTCCATGTCCCTGTCTCCAGATTTTGGTCTATAAACCAAGTGTATACCTACACATCTTCTGTCTACATTCAGGCTTACTCATTCTTCAAGACCACTTTAGATATTTCATAGACAGTAGGTTTATAAAAGACCCCTTTGTCTGACTCAGACTACTATAGAAATTTTTATTATCTCTGTATGACATAACTGTTACTCAGACTTACTTCCATGCAATAGAGCACAATTTCTAGGGACATTTAAAGTACAACATATTACGGTTCCTAGCCTAGCTCTGGGGGTTTTCTTAGTTGTGTAACTGGGCCTACTTTTCCTCCCTTAGCTTGTTCTTTCCTCTGTAAAATGTAGACAGCACAGTTGTCATTAAAACCTGATATGTTACCATGATTTTTGAGGATTCCTTTTGTTTGAAATATATCAAAATCTTCAAAAATAAGTGTTCTGCCTGTTATCTCTCCTCCATTCTATCAATCATGGTTCCCATGAAGCAGGAGTTAAAAGAAACCATTACAGACAAGTGGACCAGAACAGTATCTAGACCAGGGGTTGGTAACCTTTTTGGCTGAGAGCCATGAACGCCACTTATTTTAAAATGTAATTCTGTGAGAGCCATACAACAACCCGTGTACATTAGGCATTATCCAATAAAAATTTGGTATTGACCCAGAGGACAGCTGTGATTGGCTCCAGCCACCCACAACCATGAACATGAGTGGTAGGAAATGAATGGATTGTAATACATGAAAATGTTGTATATTTTTAACGTTATTATTTTTTATTAAAGATTTGTCTGCGAGCCAGATGCAGCCATCAAAAGAGCCACATCTTGCTCGCAAGTCATAGATTCCCAACCCCTGATCTAGACTTAGCTCTATCATCACACAGCTTTGTATCCCTGGAAAAATTATTTCTCTGTTGAAATGTCCATAAAAGATGGCGTCTTGGTTACAGGAATGATTTTCAGATGACAGCCGTATAAAAACCTGGCGCTTTCCATCCATTTCAGACAATAATTTGATGGGCATGATATCTTCAACATGTTTTTCTCCTGTACAGGGGTCCTTGGATTACGACAATCTCGACATATGACATTTTGAGTTTATGATGCTCACTCCCATAAGAAACTTACAAAATTTGAGATGTCGAACAAATTTAAATGGTGTGTGGAAAAAACTGTTCCCAGTTTGTGTATGTATGACGTCCATGGCTATGAAGAGTCAGTGGAGGCTGTACCAGAGAAGGTTGTTGCCATGGGTACATTTGGAGATGGAGGCTGAGAATGTCACAGAGCTCCTGGTATCACATGGAGAGGAGCTGTCTGCTGAGGACCTCATTCAGCTGGAGAACCAGCTGACTGATGAGGAAGCGATAGAAACCCCAGAACTCAAGAGACTTACTAACAAGGGTTTGGCAGAAGGTTTTTCTATGGGAGAGGATGGGATGGCAAAAATTTCAGGCTGAGGACCCCAGCGATGGCAGATTCAGTAAGGTCTACAGAGCTGTCGTGCATGTCTTGCAATGCAATAGGCAGATTTTGGAAGAGAATAAGTCCGGAGTAGCCTGGAACAATTCTAAGAAGGTAAAGAGGCCTGCAACAGACCCTGTACCCTCTACATCAGCTGCTTCCTGAGATGAAACACCTGGAGTACAGGTAGAGCCTTCTCCAGCGTCTCCTGCATGTTCCTTAGGCAATCCTGACTCACCTGACCCAGTGTCTCCAACACCTTCTGCAGGTTCTCCTGCCTCATCCAGCTTCCTCCTCCCAGTGGGTCACTTTCCCACCTTTCAATGCCCCTTCCCGTGTGCAAGCCAACCCCACTAATAAAGGTAAGGAACCTTTTCTTTACATTCACTTTTTTGTCATTTTTTCCCTGTTACTACAGGTATAGTGTACAGTACAGTGTATTTATGCCCTTTCTCTATGGCTTAGCTGTGTTTATATGCTCTCAATTATGACTTTACAACTGTGTTAGGAGAGGTAAGTGACTTAGGCTAGAGTGTGTTTCTACTTACACCAAAATCCAGGTTACATCAGTGTCGTAACCCAAGGACCCCTCCCTCCCTGAATAATCTTCAACTACTGAGTCTGCTGCTGTTTTTAAATACTGAAAACGCCTCCTTGTTGTGCTCAGGACAGCAGACATTTTCCTGGTTGAGGCAGCGGGCACACTGGTCTGCGGGAGGGCACCGGGCACCTGACACTCTTGTTTCGGTGAAGGTGAGTTCGGGAGAGCTGCAAGTCCGAGGTCTGAGGATGCCCCAGAAGAGATGCTCGCTCAGCCCACGCGGGGCCGCAGGTCTCCGCCACAGGAGCGGACGCCCGGACCCTCCAGTGGCCGAGCCCCAGGCTCAGGCCGGCGCCCCGCGCGGGGAAGCCCTCCCTCCGGCCGGGGTAGGCCCCGGAACGGGGCCCGCGCCTGCGCACTCACTGACTCCTTCTCGAACATGCTGAGCCGCCTCTCTCTCCGAGGCGTCGTCGTCGTCGAGGATGGCACCGCCATCACATCCTGCGTGGGCGCCGGCTGCGCGCCCGACCCCGACGAAGACATCCCGCCTCGACCCCGCTTGTCCATCCCGCCCTCCGCGGCGACACGCCCAGCGTCCTGTCTCAGCCCGCCCCGCACGCCGCTGCCCGCCGCTGCCCGCCGCTTCCCGCCGCTTCCCGCGAGAGCACCAGTCCCGCGCCTGCGCAGCGCAGCGCGGCCGCAGGGAGGGGCGGGCTAATGCGTCATCTCGCGGCGCCGGCGGCTGGGGCCCGGAAGTCATGCAGGTAGCGCAGTTGGGGGCTCCGCGGTCCCCGCGTTCCACCGTGCGCCCCTTCTGGCGGCTGGGCCGCTGCGGGGCGCTCGGGAGGGCACCGCCTCGATGCCGGCCATTTGCGACGCCCGGGGGCGAACCGGGCCGCTCCGGCCCCGCCCCCCGAGTCCCGCCCCACACCGGCCGGTTCCGGCCCGGTTCCCTGTCGCGTCCCGGTGTGGATTCCTCCTGACGCTGCGGGACCTGCAGCGGTCTTGATGGGCCCCGGGGCTGTTCCCATGGGAGCCGGGCCTGCGCGCGACTCGCGGGGACAGTGCCCCGGGGGGTGGGGGTGGCGTCTGTGCGGGTCGTCCTGCGGGATGAAACGAGCTCCGCGGCTCACACCTGCACAGTCAGTCTCCGACATTTCTAGGCCATCATGGCCATCAGATGCTAAAATCACCAGGGCCTCGTGGACTGTAGATGGGGTTCTGTAGGTCTGCCTCGCCATAAGGGTCTGATTTATTTCCCTCCCTCAGGCAGTGACCGATCAGGCGTCTGTCATCAGCTTTAGCGGTATCTGCTATGAACATTGGGAGCTGAATGCTTCCCAGGTGTCTCTACTGACGGCAGTGCTGGGAGGTGATACTAGTTTGCGCTATTTTGCAGTTAAAACTGAGGCTCAGACAAGCTCAGTAACTTTTCCGAGGCAAGAGCGACAGTGATTCTCAAAATAAATTACAATGTAAGGTTTTCTGATCCCAAACAGGATGTTTGCACCAGCCCATGCTGTTCTGGGCAAGACCCCGAAATACGGGAGAACCACGGGGTGGGTGGGTGCTCGCCCACGCACGCCCACAGACGTCTGCTTCCAGTGGGAGAACAGGTGTGTGTAACGTGCACAGGACACGGGATTTCTTACGACCGACAATTGAAGTATTGCAGCACCTAATGTTTGATTTGATGTTGGATTGATTTCTTAATTTAACAGTGGGGGCTTAGAAGACTGAAAGAGAACTAGAATTGTGTATCTGTGGGTGGCGGATAGGATAGAGCCACCTCAGAGTAGGAGGGGCCAGTCATTTATTTACGTCTTGTTACTCACTTATTGTCTGATTGTCTGCCAGGGGCCACGCTGCTGCTGGTACACAGTTGTTTAAGACCTGGTCTCAGATCTTAGTTTAGTCGAGGCTGAAGGACAACTATATTGATAGAGCATCTACAGTCAAAAGAAGACTTCTTACGACTCAAGTAGCCATGTCTAGGGTGCACTTCAGTAGTGGAGTAATGGGCTTTTATGTAAAAATGTTCATTCTGCCCGCCACCTGTCACTCCAGAACAGCAGCTCATTTGTTGGGGTGCTTCTAAAAATGCAAAGAATCCCCCTTTGATGTGAAAGTAACCTTTTAGAGTATTAAGTTTCTGTATCAGAGAAGGAGACAAACCACACTTGTTTTTGAACCAAGAGAAGTTAAAGAGTTAAGTAGGTGAAGAATTGTTAATTGGGTATCTGAAAGGACAAAATGTGATCTCTCAAAGTGTTATTCACGGAGGAGGCAGCTGCAGGAAGCAGTCTCACTCCCCTTAGCCCTGAGGGAGCCAAGGGAAGTAGGTGGGATTTTAAAAGACTTAGAACTGAAGAGAAGGGTCCCTCATAGTTGAAACTCTGATCTCTCATAACAGAAGGGGACGCACTGGACACACAGGGTTTGACTGTGGTGGGAGCCAGGGATGAAGCTGGACCTGCAACTCTTGGGAACACCGAGGACTGGATTTGCCTGCTGCAGCAGGGATGATGCTCAAAGAGTAGGAAGTGGACAGGAAGTGGACAGGCTGCAGGCAGCCTGAGCAAGTCCCCACTTTCCCTGCCATCTCAGGGTCCCTCTCGAGTACCCTGACTGGCTGAGAGCCTCCGAATATTTCACACAGGTTTCTTGGGCAGTTCCATAGCTGTGGGGGCCTGCGGGATTGCTTAACTAGCACAGAGGGAAAAGTGCAGCTTCCGGGGGTGAGGAGGAGAAGACAGGTCGTGGGGTGATACTGAGAGCTTAACTGGTTAGCTGCCAACTTAGGGAGGGACCATGTCTTGATCACAAATGTTGGAACACTGACACCCTTCAACCTGACACAGATGAAGACCCACACATCAGCTTTAGGCCTGAAATAAGACTTTACAGGATAATAAGCTTATCTTAGTGTAATATGTGGTTAATTAGGAGGATTTTATTTTTATGGATATTTTGTGGTTTGTTGCTTTTTTCATTTTAGTTCATTATGCTTGATTTTTTTGCTTTTCTGTTCCCCATTTTAAAAGATTGCTCATTTGGATAACTTCAGGGTAGTAAAGGAATGTGGTAAGGAACAATGCACCATCCATGAAACACTGAGCTTCTGGAAACTTAATTCTTACAGACATTATGAATAATAAAGTTAAAATTCCAAAACATTAATTTGTTTGAAAATATATATGTAAATTGTATTTCATTAATATGTAATCACAATGTTTTAACCATACAGCTCTCAGAAAACCCACAAAGTATGCTAACATCTACCTGAGTATATTCTGTACTTATAGGATAATTTTGTGTTAAATCTATAATTAATATTTCTGTTTTTACTTCCTGTTAAATAGTAACTTTTATGTTTTATGTTTCAGATATTACTAGAGGATTCTGTTACCACATGTCTTTCTCCCTCAGTGCGTGATATGATCTGTAAACTCGGGTTTGAAATCAGAGAAGATTGTGATATCGATAGTATTGTAACTCAGAACGGTGAAGTGTGTTGGAAGAGGATCACAGACTGTGTGATTGATACAAAGTCAGGTTTGTTCTCTCTCTGCACCCCAAACATCTCTCAGTACTTTTCATTTAAAATGTCTTGACCTGTAAAATTCCCCTTTCTGATCATCACTTCTTTTGGTTAGAGGATGTTCTCATACTGGTCTAACTCACAAGAGAAAAGGAATTGGTGTGAAAAGAGAGAAAATGAGGCCAGAGAAGTGTAAGTCACTTTTAAACGGTGTTAATGAAACACTGGGCTGAGAAAACCATGTGTGAGACAGAGAGGTCGGGGGCAGTGAGAGCTCACAGGGCTGCAGATGACGTGGCTTCCCGCTCCAGGCCCGCAGCCCTGGTGCAAAAGAAGAGAAAATGCAAGTCATGAACTAGGTATGAAATGACCAGCAACACAATAAATGATTACTTTAAATGTGTTCTACCTATTTTTTGAAAAATTTTAGAGCAGGAAGTTGGCCTGGAAATTTAACAGTGTTACAGAAGTGGCAAATGAACCGTGCTCTGGCCCAGCAGTTCTGTTCCAGAAGTTTGTAAGACTGGTACACTTACAGATTGGGAAGTGCACATTCCAGGGTTTCTCCTTGCTGCGTCATCTGTGATAGCAAAGAAAGCAAAGTGTTGAAAACAGCCAGATGTCAGGGAGTAGGGACCACTTAAGAAAATAATGGAAAAATTCACAGTGGACTATTACGCAGTAGTGAAAAAGAATGGGAGGCCCGGCTTTCTGATACTAGAATCTTTGAGCTATATTGCTAAGAGAAAAAAATGGGCATGTATTTGCATTTGTTTTTATATGTATAAATATGTACAAGGAATTAATAAAAGCAGCTGCTGTAGGAAGGAGAATTCAGTAGACAATAGGGAGACTTACCCTTTTATATTTTTTAGTCATGAACCATGTGACTGTTCAGTCCCAAACTTATAAAACAATTCATAAATATGTTCTAAAATAATTAAGGGTCATTGGAAATCTCAGTTAAATAATATTAAGTAAAAATCAATCATCTTAAAATATTATATATACAGTATAAGCCTGATTTTGTATAAACTGATATGCAGGTAAAGAAATTGAAAAAGATAGTTTTTTTCTTGTTTGAACCTTCCTGTATTTTCCAAACTCTCTACTGTAGTGCAGTTTTCTTTTATAACCAGATAAGCACTATGTATCATTTCCAACATAGATATATCTTTCTTATAAGTTCAATTATAAACCAGTTGTTGATTTTGTGGAAATTTTGTGGTTAGAGCACTTATTCTTTGATGACTTAGAGATGTTTCTCCCCATGATATGGAGCTGGTGCTAATTGTTTTTTTTACCTTGAAGCTCAGGGTCTGGATTATCCGGGAAGCGTGAGGCTGCTGGGCCCGGTGTGTGAGGCAGTCCATGTCCATTTGTCCTCTCTGACCAAGGGGCAGTTTGAAGTTCAGTATGTACCATGGCTCCAGTGGACAAGTTCTCCAGAGGTTTGGCCTTTGCAAATTCTACTTAGAAACCCTTATTTCTTGCTAATTTTAGAGGCGTCTCCTTTAGGACTTCTTCCAACTGTGAAGAAGCCATGAGGGAAACCTGAAACTGTTTTGCAGAGGCTCTAAACCTGAGCAAGAAGCACATCCTTTGACCAAGAGAAGTAGTGAGATGCAGTGTCAGGGTGGGTATGGGAAGGGAGCTTGGTATATGGATGCTGGTTCTGGGACAGAAGTAAAGTGGGCTGTTGGTAGGAAGAAGAAAGACCTTCTGGACAGAGAGTAAGGTATTCCTGAGACAGAGGGGCCAGTGGAAAGGATGCTGGACTTGTTGACGGTGAAGTGGAGGGAGAGGGTCATCTGGGGCCCAAACCTTGTTTTGGTTGATTTGTTGATTGGTGAAAACTACTATGTCACTTGGCACATTAAACAGCCATAACACAGCAGTAACTAACAAGTCTAATTCTGACGTACCTGAGTTCCCTAATTTAGTGTGGGAGGAACATTGCTTCCTCCTTCGTAATAGCACTCATAAGTGGCAGGGTGAGCTGTCTTATGTTTCTCTGTTCTTAAGAACTCAAAATGGGAAATAAGATTTAGGTCAAAATATTTGACTTTTCAATGTACAGTTATGCCACACTTACTGCTTTCAATAAATATTTAAGTAAAGAACATTTAAAGAACTCCTTAGATTTTTTTTATTATTTAGATGTTGTTATATCTATGTAGAAAATATTTACCAGCCCTGGCCGGATGCTTGGTCAGTTGGAGCGTCGACCCAAAGTGCAGAGGTTTCCAGTTCAATCTCGGCCAGGGCACATACAGGAACAGATAGATGTTCCTGTCTCTCTCTCGCTCGCTGCCTCACACTCTAAAGAGAAAATATCTCTCTATCTCTATACATAATGTACATATTTACTTATATCAGAAAGTCTTTAAAATATTCACAGTCACAAGAGAAACCCAAAGAAATCAACACTAAGACACATCATAATTAAAATACCAAAGCTAAGTGATAAAGAGAAAATATTAAAAGCTGCTAGAGAAAAAAAGACTATCACCTACAAAGAAGCCCCCATAAGGATGACATCCGACTTCTCAACAGAAACACGTGAGGCCAGAAGGGAATGGCAAGAAATATTCAAAGTAATGCAAAACAAGAGCCTACAACCAAGACTACTTTATCCAGCAAGGCTATCGTTTAAAATTGAAGGAGAAATTAAAAGCTTTCCAGACAAAAAAATACTCAAGGAATTCACTACAACCAAACCAAGGCTGCAAGAAATGGTAAGGGGCCTGTTGTAAACAAATCAAAGGAGAAAAAGAATATAGCAAAAGAGGAATACAATTTTAAAGAATAAAATGGCAATAAACAATTACATGTCAGTAATAACCTTAAATGTAAATGGATTAAATGATCCGATCAAAAGACATAGGGTAGCTGCGTGGATAAGAAAACAGGACCCATACATATGCTGTCTACAAGAGACACACCTTAAATCAAAAAATGCACATAGACTGAAGATAAAGGGATGGAAAAAAATATTTCACGCAAATGGAAATGAAAAAAAAGCTGGGGTAGCAATACTTATATCAGACAAAATGGACTTTAAAACAAAGGCTATATAGTAAGAGATAAAGAAGGTCACTACATAATGATAAAGGGAGCAATCCAACAGGAAGATATAACCATTATAAATATCTACATACCCAATATAGGAGCACCTAAATATATAAAGCAGACTTTGATGGATTTAAAGGGCGAGATCAACAGCAATACTATAATAGTAGGGGATTTCAATACCCCACTAACATCACTAGATAGATCCTCAAGAAAGAAAATAAACAGACTTAAAAGACATACTAGATCAACTTGATTTAATAGATATCTTCAGAACCTTTCACCCTAAAGCAGCAGAATATACATTCTTTTCAAGTGCTCATGGTACATTCTCTAGAATAGACCACATGTTAGGGCACAAAAGCGGTCTCAATAAATTTAAGAAGATTGATGCCTGACCTGTGGTGGCACAGTGGATAAAGCGTCGACCTGGAATGCTGAGGTCGCCGGTTCAAAACCCTGGGCTTGCCTGGTCAAGGCACATATGGGAGTTGATGCTTCCTGCTCCTCCCCTCTTCTCTCTCTCTCTCTCTCTCCTCCTTCTCTCCTCTCTAAAATGAATAAAGAAAGTCTTAAAAAAAAAAGAAGCCTCAACTCTTAGTTGCAGCATCAAAAAAAAAAAATTTAAGAAGATTGAAATCATATCGAGCACTTTCTCTTATCACAATGGCATGAAACAAGAAATCAACGACAACAGAAAAACTGAAAAATACTCAAACACTTGGAAACTAAATAGCATGTTATTAAATAATGAATGGGTTAACAATGAGATCAAAGAAGAAATAAAAAAATTCCTAGAAACAAATGATAATGAGTATACATCAACTCAAAATTTATGGGACACAGCAAAAGCAGTCTTGAGAGGGAAGTTCATAGCATTACAGGCATACCTCAAGAAGCTAGAAAAAGCTCAAACAACTTGACCCTACATCTAAAAGAACAGCAAGTAAAGCCCAGAGCTAGTAGAAGGAAGGAAATAATAAAGATCAGAACAGAAATAAATGACATAGAGGCTAAAGAAATACAGAGGATCAATGAAACTAGGAGCTGGTTCTTTGAAAAGGTAAACAAGATCGATGAACCTTTACTCAGACTCACCAAGAAAAAAAGAGAGAGGACTCAAATAAATAAAATTAGAAACGAGAGTGGAGAAATAACAACTGACACAACAGAAATACAAAATATTGTAAGAAAATACTATGAAGAACTGTATGCCAAAAAACTAGACAACCTAGATGAAATGGACAAATTCCTTGAAACGTAATCTTCCAAAAATTAATCTGGAAGAATCAGAACCTAAACAGACCAATTACAACAAATGAGATTGGAACAGTTATCAAAAAGATCTCCCCCAAAAAAAGTCCTGGGCCTGATGGCTTCACAAGTGAATTCTACCAAATATTCAAAAGGAGAACTAACTCCTATCCTTCTCAAGCTATTACAAAAAATTCAAGAGGAAGGAAGACTTCCAAGCTCCTTTTATGAGGCGAGCATAATTCTGATTCCAAAACCAGGCAAAGACAACACAAAGAAAGAAAATTATAGGCCAATATCCCTGATGAATTTAGATGCTAAAATCCTCAACAAAATACTAGCAAACCGGATCCAGCAATATATGAAAAAAATCATACACCATGATCAAGTGGGATTTATTCTTGGGAGGCAAGGCTGGTACAATATTCGCAAATCAATCAGTGTGATTCACCACATAAACAAAAGGAAGGAGAAAAACCACATGATAATTTCAATAGAAATGCAGAAAAAGCATTTGGTAAAATTCAGCACCCATTCATGATCAAAACTCTCAGCAAAGTGGGAATACAGGGAACATACCTCAACATGATAAAGGCCATCTATGACAAACCCACAGCCAACATCATACTTAATAGGCAAAAATTAAAAGCAATCCCCTTAAGATCAGGAACAAGGCAGGGGTGCCCCCTTTCAACACTCTTAGTCAACATAGTTCTGGAAGTCCTAGCCACAGCAATCAGACAAGAAAAAGAAAAGGCATTCAAGTTGAAAAAGAAGAAGTAAAACTATCATTATTTGCAGATGATATGATATTGTATATAGAAAACCCTAAAGTTGCAGTCAAAAAACTACTAGACCTGATAAATGAATTCAGCAAGGTAGCAGGATATATAATTAATACTCAGAAATCAGAGGCATTTTTATACACTAACAACAGTCAAAAAGAGAAACTAAGGAATCAATCCCCTTTATCGTTGAAACCAAAAAAATAAAGTACCTAGGAATAAATTTAACCAGGGAGATTAAAGATTTGTACTTGGAAAATTATAAAACATTGATAAAAGAAATCAGGGAAGATACAAACAAGTGGAAGCATATACCGTGCTCATGGTTAGAAAGAATAAACATCATTAAAATGTCTATATTACCCAAAGTAATTTATAAATTCAATGCAATACTGATTAAAATACCAATGACTTACTTTAAAGTTATAGAACACATATTCCAAAAATTTATATGGAACCAAAAGAGAACACAAATAGACTCAGCAATCCTGAAAAGGAAGAATAAAATGGGAGGTATCACACTTCCAGATATCAAGTTATACTATAAGGCCATTGTACTCAAAACAGCCTGGTACTGGCATAAGAACAGGCATATAGATCAATGGAACAGAACTGAGAACCCAGAAATAAACCCACACCTTTATGGACAACTGATATTTGACAAAGGAGGTAAGAGCATACATTGGAGTAAAGACAGCCTCTTCAACAAATGGTGTTGGGATAATTGGACAGCTACCTGCAAAAAAATGAAACTAGATCACCAACTTACACCATTCACAAAAATCAACTCAAAATGGATAAAAGACTTAAGTGTAAGCCGTGGAACCATAAGCATCTTAGAAGAAAACATAGGCAGTAAGCTCTCTGACATTTCTCTCAGCAATATATTTGCCGATTTGTCTCCACAGGCAAGTGAAATAAAAGGATAAACAAATGGGACTATATCAAACTAAAAAGCTTCTGCACAGCTAAAGACAATAAGAACAGAATAAAGAGAAACTACACAATGGGAGAATATAGTTGACAATGCGTCTGATAAGGGGTTAATAACCAAAATTTATAAAGAAGTTGTAAAACTTAATACTAGGATGACAAACAATCCAATCCAAAAATGGGCAAAACAAATGAATAGACACTTCTCCAAAGAGGACATACAGATGGCCAATAGGCATATGAAAAAATGCTCAACATCACTAATTACTAGAGAAATGAGAATTAAAACCACAATGAGATATCACCTCACACCAGTCAGAATGGCGCTCATCAACAAAAGAAAACAGAATAAGTGCTGGCAAGGATGTGGAGAAAAGGGAACCCTCCTGCACTGCTGGTGGGAATGCAGACTGGTGCAGCCACTGTGGAAAACAATATGGAGATTCCTCAAAAAATTAAAAATCAAACTGCCTTTTGACCCAGCTATCCCACTGTTAGGAATATACCCCAAGAACACCATAGCACTGTATGAAAAGAAGAAATGCACCCCCATGTTTATGGCAGCATTGTTCACAATAGCGAAGATCTGGAAACAGCCCAAGTGTCCGTCAGAGGACAAGTGGATTAAAAAGCTTTGGTACATATATACTATGGAACACTTCTCAGCCATAAGAAATGATGACATCGGATCATTTACAACAACATGGATGAACCTTGATAACATTATACTGAGCGAAATAAGTAAATCAGAAAAAACTAAGAACTATATGATTCCATACATAAGTGGGATATAAAAATGAGACTTAGAGACATGGACAAGAGTGTGGGGGTTACGAGGTGGAGGGGAGGAGAGGAAGGGAGATGGAGAAGGGGAGGGGCATAAAGAAAACCAGTTAGAAGGTGACGAAAGACAATTGGACTTTGGGTGATGGGAATGCAGCATAAGCAAATGGCAAAATAACCTAGAGCTATTTTCTCTGAACATATGTATCCTGATTTATCAATGTCACCCCATTAAAATTAATCAAAAAAAAAAAAAGAATTTGTCTCAGGGCTAATTCAGGCAGTTAGAAAAATAGTATAAGGATGCTAATTCTGCTTCTCAGGCCACATCCTGCAAAAGAGGCCCCAAGAAAATTGGCGATTTGGCTCTTCTGACTTTGCCAATTGGATTAAAAAAAAAAAAAAATAGGTCAGGAATGCCCTGAAATGGAACTAACAATACAAGGGCCTAAATTTAAAGGACTTTTAGATACTGGAGCTGATGTATCTGTTATTGCTAAGCTACATTGGCCTCCTTCCTGGCCCACTCATGCAGCAGCCACAGAATTACAAGATATAGAGCAGAGTAAATCCCCTCAACAAAGTTCTAGTTTGAAAAAAAAAATATTCACAATCAAAATCTTTAGAGGCTTCAATTTTATGAATAGGGTTGTTACTTTGAGAAATATTTCTTACTGAGCAGAAATGCTAATATGTGTCTTATTCTAAACAGTTATTTCCAGAAATACATGATGCCTTGGCGAGCCTCCAGCCTCCTGCTGTTTCTCTTGGCCTCATGAAGCTTACGTCCTGTCTGGAGCGGGCTCTGGGTGATGTGAGTGATGGGCTCTCACTGTCCGACCTGTGAAGCCACTGAGTGCAGACTAAGCTGTTCTGTGGTCACCCTCAGAGTCCTTGCATTTAGTGATCATTTTCCTATAAAATGCAGTCATTTGGAAGATATTTGTAATATTTTTTTCAAGAATCATGAAATTAAAACATTGGTGTCTTCAACATTTGTCCCCCCCCCCCCCCCGCCCACCCCATTTATCTAAACTGTTGCTTCTAAGTGGTTTTTTTTCCTGACCATCACTGGCTCACAGTAATGCACTTGTTGTATGATCTTTGTTTGCATTTTAGGTATTTTTACTGGTTGGGAAAGAATGTCCCTTTCTCTTAAGAGATCTGCTTGCGTCCGAGGAGCTCAGGCACGTCTTTGGGCTCTCCGTGGTAAGCTGGCTCACCCACAGTGATAGAGTAGGCACAGCCTAGAACAGGCAAAGTAAGCTGCACTCTTGTTCCTCAAAAAAAATGATGCTGCTTATAGGAAAAAATTAGTTTTAGCAGTGTTTTAAGCATATGTTTCTTCCCACCTCTTCTTTCCAAACCACCACTCTTCAAGCCAGAAGACACAGCTCTCCCCTCCCGAGTCCCAGTGGGGTGCAGCAGCCTCCGCCCTGAAGACCTCTGGCACAGTGACCTCTGGGGGCCAGTCGTGGGAGCAACTTATCATTGCTTGCTTTCCTTAATTATGTAAAATAACTATAATACTGACTTATTCTGGAATAAAAATTAAACTCTTCAGAGAGGATATTACACTTTTATTCCAAAATATCAATATTTTTAGCACGTGGGAAATTATGCCCTTTGCAACTCTTCAAATTTATGGGGGACAAAATGTAAAAGTCAGAAAACCTGCAGAGCTGCGTAGCAAGTAGCACGTGTCCCAGACTGTTGAAGGCAGTCCTGGGCAACTGGACGAGGCGGGGTCGAGGCGAGGATGGAGCAGGCGCTGTCATGTGAGCGGGGGCTGCACTGGGAAGGGTTCACAGCCACTGCATGTGTAGGGCCCGCTCGCCATGGGTTTTGGACGGGGATTCTGTTTTCAGTAACACTTTCCCAGTGTCTACAGTGGCTCCTTGTCCCTTGTCATCTTGAAGGTGGTTTTCTTTTGTGGAGAGTAGGGAGGGAAGATAGAGACCAGGTGTCCTGTTGTTCCACTGACTTCCTAAACGACGTCTGTTGTTTTGACGTTCTCTGTTGTCTGCCTGTGTGCCCGTAGCCTCTGGTTGGCCTGCAGCGGCTTTTAACCCCAGATGATATATTTCTGATCCTGCATATGGTATGAACAGTTAAGTAAATGTAATACTAATTAAAACCAATGGCATTAAGTTATTTGTATTATAATGATTCGTTATTAGCATTACAGTGTTAAAATTACTGTGAACGAAAAGACCCTGGTGTCACCTCTCCACTCTTCTGCACAGTGGGAAGCACACTGTCCCTTCTTTAAAGGCTGTTCTGAGGATGAATGAGTAACGAATAACATGCATTAACGGTGCAGTAAATGTTGGTTGTGTATTGTTACTTCTTTTACAGTGATGACTGTACTAACTAGCCAAACTGCTGTTGGTTCTATTCCTTCTAAGGAAGAGAGGAAAGATGATTTGTTTCATTCAATAGTTGAATGTGACTTAACTAGTCAACACTCTGCTGTCCCCTCCCTGACTAGATGAACGTGTTGAAAGTCTTCGTTGGCTCTCCGTGCGGACTCAACCTGCGTAACGTCTTGTGGCATGGGTTCGCGTCACCTCAGGAAGTTCCTCCAAAGTAGGTTGCTGCTGAGGATTTCTCTTTCTTTTTGGATGTGCTGGGAATGTTTTATCTTTACTCTGACGACAAGGGAATGTCTCGAGGAGGATGGAGAGTTTTGAGACGGGGCTTTGAGGACAAAACTGATTGTTAATAGCGGAGTCGCAGCAGTGGTGGTGGTCATGCTGTCCCTGACTTGCACCCCACGTGCAGCTCAGAGGTTGAACCAGAAGGAAGTAGCAACACACACGCTGCCTGGCGAGGGAGAGGCTCATGCGGGTCTGGGTTCTCTGGGTCCTCCCAGCCAGCGTGGCGCTGTGGCGGGGGAAGAGGCTCACGCGGGTCTGGGTTCTCGGTCCTCCCAGCCAGCGTGGCGCTGTGGCGGGGGAAGAGGCTCATGCGGGTCTGGGTTCTCGGTCCTCCCAGCCAGCGTGGCGCTGTGGCGGGGAAGAGGCTCATGTGGGTCTGGGTTCTCTGGGCCTCCCAGCCAGCGTGGCGCTGTGGCGGGGGAAGAGGCTCATGTGGGTCTGGGTTCTCGGTCCTCCCAGCCAGCGTGGCGCTGTGGCGGGGGAAGAGGCTCACGTGGGTCTGGGTCTTCTGGGTCCTCCCAGCCAGCATGGCGCTGTGGCGGGGAAGAGGCTCACGTGGGTCTGGGTCTTCTGGGTCCTCCCAGCCAGCGTGGCGCTGTGGCGGGGAAGAGGCTCACGTGGGTCTGGGTCTTCTGGGTCCTCCCAGCCAGCGTGGCGCTGTGGCGGGGAAGAGGCTCACGTGGGTCTGGGTCTTCTGGGTCCTCCCAGCCAGCGTGGCGCTGTGGCGGGGAAGAGGCTCACGTGGGTCTGGGTCTTCTGGGTCCTCCCAGCCAGCGTGGCGCTGTGGCGGGGGAAGAGGCTCACGTGGGTCTGTGTCCTCTCGGTCCTCCCAGCCAGCGTGGCACTGTGGCGGGGGAAGAGGCTCATGCGGGTCTGGGTTCTCAGTCCTCCCAGCCAGCGTGGCGCTGTGGCGGGGAAGAAGCTCATGTGGGTCTGGGTTCTCTGGGTCCTCCCAGCCAGCGTGGCGCTGTGGCGGGGGAAGAGGCTCACGCGGGTCTGCGTTCTCTCGGTCCTCCCAGCCAGCGTGGCGCTGTGGCGGGGGAAGAGGCTCACGCGGGTCTGGGTTCTCGGTCCTCCCAGCCAGCGTGGCGCTGTGGCGGGGGAAGAGGCTCATGCGGGTCTGGGTCTTCTGGGTCCTCCCAGCCAGCGTGGCGCTGTGGCGGGGGAAGAGGCTCATGTGGGTCTGGGTTTTCTGGGTCCTCCCAGCCAGCGTGGCGCTGTGGCGGGGGAAGAGGCTCACGCGGGTCTGGGTTCTCGGTCCTCCCAGCCAGCGTGGCGCTGCTCCCTTTGTTTTCCTAGTTCCATCTTCTCATGAGAGGGAAGCTTTCTGTATGAGCTGCTGGGTCATGCGCAGCAGACCTCTGGCATTTTCCACCAGGTACTGTTCAATGATGGTGCTGTTGACGGCTGGACTGGGTCAACTACTGAAGACTTTCCTTCAACAGGCTGAGTGCACGGTGGCACATCGACCTCTCATCACCCTCACAGACTCAGAGGATTTGATCGTTTTCCCCGGCAAGTACAACATTTCCCATTTCCCCATGAATTGTCTTTATAAACATATTTACAAAGTTATCAAGTAGCATCAAGACTCGAACACTTAAGATGGAATAGTTATTTGCCTGGGGCAACACGCCTTTGACGTTCTGTGACATCTGGTATTAAGTGTTGCCACATGAATCTGCCCTTTCCCACTGTGCCCAGGTTGTCGTGGGGAGTCCCTGGGTCGGTGTTAGTGATGGAATCAGTCTGTCCTTCAGAAGGACCGACACGCACGTGGCCTCAGCCATGTACAGTGTCCTGTCTCCTCTCCTCCTTGGGCTTCCTGCTCACAGTCACTGTGCCAGAACCGCGTGGTCGGAGGGTCTCCTGTGTCTTCTTTTCCACAACGGAGAGCCCCTTACCAGATTACGGGGTGAAAGAGCAGTGGAACCGGCTGTTTGCTTCGAGCTCGTTTTTCCCACTTTGGCAGTCAAGCTGTACGATCTGTGTTAGCCGGCGTGAACCGTGAGGGGGACGGTACAGATCACGTGGTATCTGCAGCCTTAGCATTCTGGTACCCGGGGACCTTTCGGTAGTCTGGTAACTGCCAATAATATTGATATTTTTAAGACTTTTGTTAGAGTGTTAAGTTTATAATACTATTGAGAAGTAGGTTCAGAGAGTTCCCACACGTGTGCTGCCTGCACACATGCTTGGCCTACCCATAATCAACACCCTCCACCAGACGGGACAGTGGTCACCATGGATAAGCCTGTCTGACACACCATAAGCACCCAAAGTTCATAGTTTCCCTTAGCAGTCACTCTTGGTTACTGTATCTTATGATACAGCTGGTCAACCTTGAACTCCTTTATAGAATGTTATAGCCTAAATCACTGAAAAGATGCAGTTGTCCACATTCACTGTCTCTCAGGACATCTGCGGTCACCTGCAAGTGTGGGCTTAGTTCAGGGTGGTCTTTATTACCTGTGGACAGCATGCGCTTGCCCCGGGCTATGGTTTATCTACGTAAAGAGATGGACTCCTTGGCCTCACTCCCTAGACATGTGCCGGCTTTTCAGTTGATCAGTGTGATTGTGCTTAAAAATACTTGCTGTTTTGCAGATGTTACTTCTGAGGTACTTTCAGTATTGGAAGAAGTGATGAAGAAGTCCACTTTTATATTAAGAATCATGTTGCCATATTGGGAATTCGCGTTAATCAAGTTCAAGTCACACAGGTAAAGGAAAGGGGGTATTACAGAGTGGACGTTGAAGTTGGAGGCCAGTCCTTCCCGTAAAGCCTCTGTGTCAGGCCCTCTTTGCTCTGGAATCTAACTAGTGGAGAGCAGAGCTGCACATACAATACCTCCCGTCCTGATGAAGAGGACGCGTAGCTGTGTGGTAAGTGTCAGGGCACAGCTGGTCAGGTTTACTGTTTTTCTAAATCAGCTTCTTAAAATTACTGAGTTTTTACCGTGAGCGAAACCCTGCGCCCTGTGTCTGTGCGCCGTGAATGAAGAGGAAGCCAGGTTCATCCTCCGCGTCGCCGAGGCACAGGAAGTCCGTGCTCGTCAGGCCCTTCACGCCGTCTTTCCCGACACGGCCATCTGTGGACCTGGGGAACCCACTGAGCCCGGGGCTTGAGTCCTTTTAGACCTGAAGTGAAGTAGGCAGGTTTTGATGGCATTTTTCTCCTAGTGAGACACTAAAAATGCTCATCAAACGTTAAAATGCTGAAAAGCAGAAAGCAGCTTAAAAGCACGAGTCTAAGGAGACTTCGATTCTGTTCTTACTGCATCTTAGCGAGTGGGGCCGCCCCTCCTTGCTTGGACACAGTGTAGCCCCAGTTCTGAGGTGCCAGCGTTCATGTTGTGGGGGGTCGTGCTCATCCCCTTCAATCCCACAGGTTT
The DNA here is from genome assembly GCF_036850765.1 of Saccopteryx bilineata. Lineage (NCBI taxonomy): Eukaryota > Metazoa > Chordata > Mammalia > Chiroptera > Emballonuridae > Saccopteryx > Saccopteryx bilineata. The sequence goes on from NC_089501.1 coordinate 58,566,705, forward strand.
GCCGACTGTGCCGTGTTGTTACTGATGCAGCTCGAGACTGGACTTCGGAATGTGTTTGCCACAGTTAATAAGTGTCCAAAAAGACTTCTGACGGCTGAGGTACACGCGTGTTAACAACTGATGGCAAGGTTGTTGCTGTAGTGACAGTCTTCTTTGCCACATTAAAAGTTCTTAACATCTTATTTTTGTTTGTATGAAAGGAATATTTTAGTTAAGAGCTTCCTTAGAAGGTTTAACTGTCATTTTTTGTGGCTTCCTATTATAATTATAGTTTTTGGTAGTTGTATATTTCCAAGTAGTCTTTTAAACTTAGTGATGTCATAAAACTAGTAACTTTTCTCTCTGTAGCCATAGTTATTGGCATATCGTTGTAACCCCACAAGGTGGTCCATGGTTTACAGCATGGCCACTCGTTACAGACACTGCTTCCTCTTGGCCGAGACTTAGCCACCCCTGGCTGTGGGGAGGTTTGGAGAGTTTTCTGGGTGGCCATGTGCCCAGCTAACTATTGAGAGGTCCACGGACAGGAAGGGGCCGTGGGTTCCAGGACGAGCAGCAGCGCTGGCCATGCCTTCTCATCTCATCTGTGCCACTCGTTCATCTTCCTCTTTTTGCCCCCTTATGTAAACATTCCTCAAAATTCTGCTCTCAGTCCTGTCTTCTCTCTCTGTTTGCTCCTTGGGAGATGTCACACAGTCCCATGCCTAATGCTGTCACCTCTGTGGGAACAAAGGTTAGAAAACAAGTGACACCTAATGAAAGTGAGAGCCAACATCCTGCAGGTTGTGGATGCAGCTGAAGCAGCTAAGAGGGCAGTTCATGGCATCGAGGTCTAGTATCTCCAGGCGTCGACTCTAACCCAGTTCTTTCACCTCCCAGGCTAGGCTTACACCTGTCACCTGAATATAGTTATATGAATGTTCCCCAGTATCTCAAACGTACTTTGTTTCAAAAAAGCATTTTCCCCCACAAATTCCTTATTGTCCGTATCCTCTTAGTCGCTCTGGCCCCAAACCTTAGCTGCACTTTGTTCCCCAAAGCCACTTGGTCTCCAGACTGCCCATTGGTTCTTCCCTTGATGTATTTTGTACCTTTTCTCTTCCAACCTGAAGCCTCCCCTGGCTCAACATGCTCACCTGAGCTCACCTGCCAGCCCGTCTTCACGAGTCTTCCTTCTCTAATCCAGTCTCACACGGCCACTGATTGCTCTCTAGACTAATAACTATTCCTCTGTCTGCTGCAGTCTCCTCTGCCTACACGCCTTTACAGACTTGTCAGTACTTTGCCCACAGGGTTCTTGCTTTTGGTTGGGTGGGCAGGGAGTTCAGGTCCAGCCCAGGCTTTCTCCGGCTTGTCTCCCCGATTTCTCCAGGATAACTCGGGCTCCCAGCTGGGTCCTGAGCATGCCTGTGGCCCGTTCCTTGTCCACCATCCCTGCCTGAGCACTCCAGACCCTAACTTGCTGTCTGGGAGATCACGTTAACAGCTGCTGTTATCTGCGTTCTCCTCCTGCTTCTGCTTCATCCTGACGTGGGCCAGCTTTGCCTCGTGCATTTTGTAGAGGTTTCTGGTGCGAGATCCTTGAGAAGGGTCATCGCACTGCTGTCCCTGCTGCCCACGCCCAGGGCCTGTCACGTCGGCTTTGCCCAGTCAGTGTGGTGAAGCTTCAGTCTCAGGAGAAAAGCCCGGCACCTCCACGTCACCGCAGTCACCCGAAGAGTAAAACTGCAGAGTGCTGTGCGCATCCTGTTCACTGAGAACTTGTCATGGCCTGAGGTCTCTGAGATCAGTGGACGATGTGGACATGAGTGAGACGCACTTTTAAGAAGTTTATGTATCGGGTGAGAGATGAGAAATACACAAGGTGACATCAGTGCACATAGTTTATGCAATTAATAAAAAGTTCAGCTTTTTTGGGGAAGTGATAGGATATTTAGTAGGCAATTGGATATTTTTAATAGCTCTCAAGAGAATTTTAGGAGCAATCTGTGAAGTGATGGTACCATAAATGTCAGGAGAATCTGAGCTAAACAGTTTGCGAGGGCAGCAATGTGACACGGCCCAGTCACTGTGTGTGTTTCGTCCGAACTGTCTCCCCAAAGCGTTGTTGAAGATTTATTTTCAAAAGATGTTTCATGTTTGTTGCTGTGTAGTAGAATTTTTCTTGCTTTGAATAGTGTGACTCGGCTCATATTTTGCTTTAATTATGTCTTCTCTTTCCTTTTATGAAGTCAACGGCTCTTTATACCACCTTTGATGAAGTAAGTGAACCTATAAGGTATCTTGAAACAAAACATTGTTACTCTTTTATAGTACAAAATTAAAGATTAGCCATAATATGCTTACAGGAAAATCTTAATAGTCACATAAACCAAAATCCTTACTGAGCTGAATACAGAATTCAGGCCAAGGAGACCCAGTATTACTGACCCAGTTTCTAAAGTGATGGAGAGGCTGTCGCTGGAAAAGGCAGGAGACGCAGACGTGACGTGCTTGGTTATTAGAGGTTCCCACGGCGGATTCCGGGCTAACGCTGACTTGCTCTGCACATGAAATGCACATCTGCTCCTGTCAGCACAGTATACGTGGATATCTTCCATCTGCATATTTGGAGGGTGGGATTCTGAAGGTGAAAATCGGAATAGTAAAAATTATCAGCGGAAATATCTCATATCCCTCATAGGGCACAGAAGCTTTTGTTTCTGTCACCTGGGTAGTAATTCTCACATTCCCCACAGCTCACAGGAGGAGACAGAGGGAAAGTCCACTGTGGGGATGTGGGTGGTCCGGGCATGTTGCCTTTAGATAGAACAACTAGTTTCTGAGTGAATGGGTGGTGGGTGAATTAAGAAATGTGTGTGCCTAGCTGCAGAGTTTATGCTGATTGGTAAATGATTTGCTGTTATTAAATATATATTTGATACTGTGGGAAGCACATTTGATAGTACACTCGTGTCTATATAGGATTAGGGCCACAGGATTGGATCAGCGCTTGGGTTCCACAATCCATGAGAATTAAGTGGCTCTCGAAGTAACTGGTAGATATGGAACACACATACACACACTTGTACATATAAGTACACACATACACATACCGATGCACACATATATGCAAGTACACATAAGCACATACACATGTATAAACACACACATGCCCAAAGATACATATATACAAGTACACATACAAACACATACAGATACATCCAAGTGTATGTAAACACATACACGTATACATATAAATACAAGCACATGTATACACACGTACATACTCATACACATTCATACACATATACATATATGTGCATGCACAGATACACATAACTAGACATAAACACACACATTATACAATTAAGAAGATACATATACTTAAGGTCATTAGACAGGTTAAGAAGAGTCTTGAACTGGTGGTGTCTTCCTTTAAGACTGCCCTTGTTACATTTGGTTGGCTTGGGGCTTATTTAATAATTCATACCAGAGTACAGTATCCTTCGTCTCTGAAAGTGCTGTATGTGTATGCCTACCAGTTAATTAAGTTATTTTTGGGTGTTTTAGATACTGGCAAAACACTTGAATGATGGCGAAATCAATCAGCTTCCTCTTTTCCTTGGAGAGCCTGCAATGGTAAGGTATTAGGTCTTTTCCAAGCTAATCTTCTCGAGTTTATGGGTGTGGTTCCGACTGCTTCAGGGTGGCGTTCATTGTGGCCTGTGATATGCTCAAAGAGAGCGTTCTGAGTCAGCCGCTCACTGCCTGCCTTCCTTGTCCCTGCAGCAGACACTTGCTGAGCTCTGACTCCTGCTCGGGTCCCGGGTGTCGTGCTCGTTGCTTGAAGTCCCTTTTCTAAGCCCGGCGATTGAGCGGCCCTGTTCCCGTGCAGTATGTGCCCTTGCTGGCTGTGTGCACCTGCAGGGGAAGGGACTGTATGTGCTTTGGAGCTGCAGCAGCAAAGGAGCCTGATGAGATTGAGTGTTAGATGGAAAGAGAATTAGTAAGCGTTTAGAGCCACTTGCTGTTTGTCACTGTTTTGTATTTTGTGAAGATACTGTACTCTGTACTGTAAGCGGAAGGAAGTTCTGTATCTGTTGCTTCTACCCGGGAGCTGGCTACAGGGTGCTACCTTCCGCTGTGTGGCTTAGATTCCGCACGCTGTCCGGGCGCCCGCTCTGCCCTCAGGAAATTAGGGTACGGAGCTTGTTTGTCTAATGCTCTTCTCCATCTCAAGTCTGTGACTCTCCCAGCTATGGCAGTTTGCCCAGGGCAGCGGTTTTCTGTCCCTTTTCCCTCTAACCTGTGGGACAGGCTGTGGACTTAGGCTGTTCAGAGAGAAGCAGCCATCTTCACTGGCGTCCACGGTGAAACGGGGCACCTGGGAGGAGGTGGGCGTGAGCAGAGAGAAGCAGCCATCTTCACTGGCGTCCACGGTGAAACGGGGCACCTGGGAGGAGGTGGGCATGAGCAGAGAGAAGCAGTCATCTTCACTGGCGTCCACAGTGAAACGGGGCACCTGGGAGGAGGTGGGCGTGAGCAGAGAGAAGCAGCCATCTTCACTGGCGTCCACGGTGAAACGGGGCACCTGGGAGGAGGTGGGCATGAGCAGAGAGAAGCAGCCATCTTCACTGGCGTCCACAGTGAAACGGGGCACCTGGGAGGAGGTGGGCGTGAGCAGAGAGAAGCAACCATCTTCACTGGCGTCCACAGTGAAACGGGGCACCTGGGAGGAGGTGGGCGTGAGGAGACGTGAGGTGAGGGCTGTGTTCACGCAGGAAGCACAGCAGGAACGTCTTTTATTGCCTTGGGAAGCGACTGCCCGGCGTGGACACAGTGGTCCTCCTCGGGGCAGGGGCTCAGATAAGAAAGGGTGAGTCAGACCCTGGCCGGTTTGTCTCAGTGGTAGAGCGTCGGCCCGGTGTGTGGAAGTCCCGGGTTCAATTCCCGGCCAGGGCACACAGGAGAAGCGCCCATCTGCTTTTCCACCCCTCCCCCTCTCCTTCCTCTCTGTCTCTCTCTTCCCCTCCTGCAGCTGAGGCTCCATTGGAGCAAAGATGGCCCAGGCGCTGGGGGTGGCTCCATGGCCTCCGCCTCAGGTGCTAGAATGGCTCTGGTTGCAACAGAACAACGCCCCAGATGGGCAGAGCATCGCCCCCTGCTGGACATGCTGGGTAGATCTGGTCGGGCGCATGCAGGAGTCTGTCTGACTGCCTCCCCACTTTTCACTTCAGAAAAAAGAAAAGCTGAGCCTGACAGCACTGGACCATCCTGGCAGCTCCGTGTCAGTGCTGAGACTCCAGGCTGCTCAGTGCTCTTGTCAGCCTGGCCCCAAGCAGCGGGGTGCAGTGAGAACAGGGGCTCTGACAAGAATTCAGCTCTGTCCCTTGCAGTGGTGTGGCCTGGAACTCAGTCTCTTAGAGGCTCAGCTCTGGTCTGTAAATGAACACTGTGCCCCTCACCTGTGTCAGGTGGGGCCTTGGCACTTCCCTCCCTCCCTGAGAGCACTGACAGAGGGTTTTCTCTGTTTATTTCCGGAAAGGAATTTCTCTGGGATTTCCTGAACCATCAGGAGGGTCCTCGTGTAAGAGATCACTTAAGCCACGGGGAAATCAACTTAGCTGAATTCCCAGAAAGAGTAACAGAGCAGCTGCTTACCTTTTCCCTTGTACTGCTACTGAGATTCGTTGACGAAGACCTAGCCTCAGTGTTTAAGGTAATGCAAGGGAAGAAAAGGACATTCAGTCACTGTCATTCAGCAATGAAAGGCTATACAATAGTTTATTTTAAAATATAAGTAACTTAATTATCTTTTGCTTAACTTATCTGATTTGTAGTATGCTTCCATGAGAACAAACAGTTGTGAATTAAGTGTTTGCATGTATTCTCTATAACAAATCAGTCAATTCACTTAATCTAATCTAAAATAATTTAATTCATTTCTTAAGAACACATTTGCCCCTGGCTGGTTGGCTCAGTGGTAGAACATTGGCCTGGCATGTGAATGCCCCAGGTTTAATTCCCAGTCAAGGCACACAGAAGAAGTGACCATCTGCTTCTCCTCCTCCCCCAATCCCTTCTTCCACCACGGTGGCTCAATTGATTCGAGCATGTTTGTCCTGGTCACTGACAATGGCTCCATGGCCTCTGCCTCAGGCGCTAAAAGTAGCTCAGTTGCTGAGCAATGGATCAACCCCCTAGATGGGCAGAGAATCGCCCCATAGGGGGCTTGCTGAGTGGATCCTGGTCAGGGTGCACATGGAGTCTGTCTCTCTGTGTCCCCTGCTTTCAATAAAAAAAAACAAAAACAAAACACATTTGCATGGAAAATTGCAAACCAGAGTATAAAACAGGATTAACTAAATACAATGGAAATTTTTATAGATGTCTGGTTTATTGCTGGGGTGCAATATTTGTCTATATTCCCATGATGGCAAACCTTTTTATAAAAACTGCCCATTTTTGCAGTGCTGGTCAACCTGGTCCCTCCCGCCCACTAGTGGGCATTCCAGCTTTCATGGTGGGCGGTAGCGGAGCAACCCAACGGTGCCGCGATTGGTCCACCATGAAAGCTGGACCGCCCATTAGTGGGCGGGAGGGACCAGGTTGACCAGCACTGCAAAAGTGGGCGGTTTTTATAAAAAGGTTCACCATCAAGGCTCTATTCATAAACTAATTTTTTATTATATTAAAATAATTTGGGTTAGAATGTTTGTTACTGATATTTCCATCTTTTTTCAGATTATACATGTAATAACTATTAAAGTTGTTTAAAAGTTCAAACAAGATAGAAAAATTAATGTAGAAAGTGAAAATTGTCAAGAATTCCATCTAAAATCCCGTACATAGAAACGAGCTCCTGGCGGACTCCTTCAACACAGTTGACAGTTTCAGCATGTCGGGTCTTACTTTCTGTCACAGCGTCTCCTGTCTTAGTCCTTTCCTCTGTGCCCCCCCCCCAGTGGCAGTGCCCTCCCCAGGGGGCTGTGAGGCCCAGGCTGGCCCCTCCTCTCTCCACACCGAGTCCTCTCTCTGGGGGAGAAAGATGTCCACGCCTGCGCCTCCCCCACTCCCGTGACACCCTCTGGGCAGACCACCCTGACCTTCCCCTGGAGTATCACCGGCCCTCACGAGGCCGCCCACATGGGTCTGTCCTCAGCAGGGCCGGCCGAGTGGGCCTCATGTCGTCCCCCTTGCCCCCCCCACCCCACTCAGAAGCCCCCGAGGGACCACGGAGAGCAGAAGCTGTGCCCCAGGTTCTCGCCTGTCACTTCTCACTTTCGCTGCCTGTGTTCTGGCTGCTGCACTGGATTGTGGAGACCTCTGTGGAGACCCCCGAGGGCGCATCCCAGACGTTTTTTGTGTATGAAGCCCGAGAAACTCCCTGCTGTGCGGGTCTTAGCAGTTTGAGCGGATGAAAGTTTAAGTCTTCTAATTAACATCCAGCTCCTTTAACTATCAGTTTGTGCCTCTGAGCAGTCTGAGTACTTGCTGATTATCTGCAAGGAAGCTGTCGAGATCTGTCAGCTGTCACCTTACTGACTTTTGTTTTTGTCTATTAATTTTTAGTCAGCTGACTTGGATTTTCCAGTTAGTTATACCAGCTGTACATAATATTTTTACTTTTTTCAATATTCATATGTTTCACAATTACATGCTCAGAGCTATGTAATTCTCTTTTAGTATATTGTTTTTTTTAATGTTTAATTTTCTACTATATATTTTAGGAGAATCTCTTAAATTTTCCAAATGTTTGTAATCTTTTCTTTCTTATTTCTAGTTGTATTGCATTGTGGACACCAGCAGATGTGGCCTTTTTAATTTATCATTGTGAATTGGCTTCATTTAAAGTCATATTGTTGGTTATGATTTGACTACTCTCAAACCAATTCTAAAGAAGAGTTTTCCTTTGTTGAGCTGAATGGAAATGATAGGAAGGAAAAGAATGAGAAACCAGGACTCTTATGTGACCTTAGAAACTCAATGGAAGCAAACGAGGAGCCTCACCACCAGTTGCAGTAACCTGTGTCTGTCTCCTGGACTAGGGAGGAGCAGCGATCCAGTCGGCAGTCCGTGTCGCAGACAGCTACAGCGCTCGCCTCCATCCAGCCGCCCTGCTCAGGAGACAGGTGTGCGTGCGGCGTGCGCTGGGGAGAGGGTGTGCATTCCCCTGCTGCAGCTTTCTAACTCGGGTGGCACTTGTGTGGCCTCGCACGGCGGCTCAGGGGCGTGGCCATGGCCGTGATGCTCGGTCTGGTTGAGGCTCAGGTTCCGCGCAGCAGCTGAAGTAACGGCAGCAGTGTGTTCCACTGGGTGTTCTGTACTAAGTGGGTGACTTGGAAGGTGCCTTAGCAAGCTGTTCTCATCAACCCAGGACTAGTAACAGCTTTTGCTTGTCAGTGATAAAGGATGTTTTTTTTTTTTTTTTTACCAACTTTTGTTAACTTATTAATTAAAACAAATAGGCAAAGTTTTTAGGCATTCCTGGCCAGGTATTTCCAATTTGGGAACTAGCCTCGGTACTTCGTTCTATATCGTGAAACAGGAAGGTGGGAGGGGCAAAAATGGGGTCATCCCAGGGGCGAGTCATCACAGTGGCTGACTTAGAAATCCGTGGGTCAGACTGCCCTCTGCAGGACAGCTGTGGAGTCAGGGAGCACAGGGAGCATGTGCGGTGAGGGACATGGCGCCTTGAGAAGCCAGGTCTGGTGACCAAGTAAGAAAAGTGACAGCTGTTAGAATGGGTCTCTGTTGGGGACGTGAAGAGAAGAGCGAGCCCTGGAGCGCTGCCTTCCTGTGCGTTTGAGAAGGGCTTGCCTCGGAGCCTGCATGGGGGTCTCTGGGCTGGCGTGGCTGCTGCTGACTGACCCCCAGGACTTTCTGGGCCTTTCTGAACCTGATTATAGTGAGTAACTGACATGCACCACTTAGTTTTCAAATACAAGGACTGTAACAGTTTTATAAACAGGTTAGTAGAAGGAGATCACAGCATCAGTAACAACTTAAAAACATTTTCTAGAACTCCATTGTAAAACCTTTAAAAGCACAGACCTCTTCCTCTCAGGTGCTGAGCTGTGAGCAGAGCATCCAGGTGTGGCCTCTGCTGCCTCTGCCCAAAGAAGCTGAAGAGGAAGTGGCCGGGTGAGCTCCACCGTGGGGTCGGGCCACCTCTGGTCATCGGGGAGCATCAGCCGGGCCGTGGGATGAGGGCCTGCCCAGGAGGGACTGCTGGGCCTTGTGCCCGGGGGGGGACTGCTGGGCCTTGTGCCCGGGGGGGGGACTGCTGGGCCTTGTGCCCAGGGGTGCCGGGGGATCGAGTCAGCAGGGCCGTGGAATGAGGGCCTGCCCAGGGGGGACTGCTGGGCCTTGTACCCGGGGGGGGGGGGACTGCTGGGCCTTGTGCCCGGGGGGGGGGGGACTGCTGGGCCTTGTGCCCGGGGGGGGGGGGGACTGCTGGGCCTTGTGCCCAGGGGTGCCGGGGGATCGAGTCAGCAGGGCCGTGGGATGAGGGCCTGCCCAGGAGGGACTGCTGGGCCTTGTGCCCAGGGGTGCCGGGGGATCGAGTCAGCAGGGCCGTGGGATGAGGGCCTGCCCAGGAGGGACTGCTGGGCCTTGTGCCCAGGGGTGCCGAGGGATCGAGTCAGCAGGGCCGTGGAATGAGGGCCTGCCCAGGGGGGACTGCTGGGCCTTGTGCCCGGGGGCGCCGGGGGATCGAGAGGAGAGTGGTGATGGCCCAGCTTGGGGCTCAGGGCACCTGTGGGGACCATGGACGCCACAGGAAAGATCTGGTGGACAATGAAAGGGGTGTGACTCTCAGGAGAGAAGTACGGACAGAGAAATTTGGGTTGTTGAGTCAGCAGACTCACAGGTCACCCTTGTCGGCCAAGTGCATTGCTTTCCACATGTCCCACTGACTTGGCCATGGCCTTCGATGGTGGGTTTTTCATCTTATATTTGGGGAGACCAGCTTTCAGATTAAGTGCTTTGTTCAGTGAGCCAGGAACGCAAATGATATTTTGCACAGGTGCTAATTGGGCATCTTAATTACTGTCATGTATACTTAAGTTTGTTTTGTTTTTTTTTTCAGATTAGAAGATGATTCTGAAACAAATGACTGCATCTCTTTAATTGTAAAAATCACGTATGAGCTGTATCAGCACTTCCCCGAGAGTCACCGTGTCTCTAGTGACTTGGATAACCTTCCTATTGAGAAGTAAGTCGTCCTGAAAATTGTTACAACGTGGATTAAGCAAATTGGGACCCTGTCTTTGTTATAAACTTTGTAAGTGTGGTGGGAGCGCTAGACTCACGTGGGTGCTCTCCAAGAGGAATATCGGCTGGGCCGACACTCCTGCGGTGCTGCTCTGCCTGCTGGAAGGCCCCTGCTCACCAGGACTCGGGTCTGGCAGGCCTGAGAGAGGCGGCCGCAGGAGGACGGCCGTGGAACGCGCCCACGAGGGTCACTCTCTGCCCCGCAGGTGGCCCCGGCTGCTCCCCGAACTCTGCAGCATCCGTGTCCCAACCCTGTTCTGTCCCAGAGCCGTTCTGGAGGTGCTGGCCGTGCTCAGAAGCATCAGCTGGTGCTGCGCCCACGTGTCCCTGCAGGTGGCGGCCTCCCTGGAGCGGAGACACCGGCAGTGGGTGGAGCGGAGGCTGCGCTCCCGGCAGAGGCAGAACTTCCTGCGCATGCGCAGCAGGTGCGAGGCCCGGGCCCTGCCGCCAGGAGCGCCGGGGCAGGTGCCTGCGCGCAGCTCTGATTCTGGTGTCAGATCTGTGCTTGTTTGTAGAGGAAGTCGGGCACGGGCTATCCTAACAACTGAAACTGGCGAGTGGGAGTGCGGGCGCTCCCGACCCAGGTAACTGTCCGGGTCCCAAACACGAGAGCAGGCGAACGTGGGTGCTCCAGCATGAAGGTTTCTGCACGTAGGCTGTGTATTTCAGAAGGTGGTACTCGGCCTCAGGACATAACCGATGTGAACAGCGGCCTAGAACTTTGAGTTCAGTGGTATCTAAAAGTTGTTAATTCCTGGGTTGTTCCTGAAAACTTACACCCAGTTGACACTCCTGCCAGCAGTTTATAAGATGATGCCTGTTACGCTACATCCGTCCTTCCCGAACAGAGTATTTTTAAAATATGTCTACCTGTTTTATGGGAAAGATAATGTCTCACTTTAATTGGAATTTCCTTGAGTCCCAGAGGCACTGAATACATTTTTAGGGGTAAGCCGTCTCTATTTCTCTTCCTGTGACAGTCTTCACTGACTATCAGCATAGAAAAGACACTGACCTGCCGAGGGAGTGGGTGGGGGTCTGGGTGCCGGGTGTGAGATCCTGGCCGTCCTGAGGAGCCGTGCCCACCGCTGCAAAGCAGGGCCCGCCTGGCACCGCGAGGTGGACATGGGGCAGGCAGGCCTGGCCGGCAGATGCCGGGCCTGCCCCAAGGGCCTTCCCCGCACATGTGAATGCCCTGCGGTAGCGCCTGGGGGTCTGTGTATAGGGGAAGTTTGGATTTCAGAATTCTTGAACACAGGGCTATTCAGGAGAAAAGCATCGTTTTCCTTATGAAATTGAAATATTTTATTTAATGAATTTTAATCTAGTTTATCTCTTTTTAGTGTTAAGCTTCTGTCTCCTGTGCTCTCCCTGATTTTATTGCTGGTTGCACTGGAGTTGGTCAACGTCCATGTGGTTTGTGGAAAACACGCTCAGGAGTATCAGCAGTACCTGAAGTAAGTGTCAGACTCAGGAAATGAAACTGGTTCGGTAACTTTAGTAATTTCACTCCTATTGGTTTTCCTGGGTGATTTTTTTAAAACCCTGCCGCCCACTTGTCTGCACTGCTCTCCACTGACTCCGTGGGGTCTGGGAGCCGTGCACGCTCTGCCCGCGCAGGCGCACTTCAGAGACTGACCCGGCTCCTGGGACGCCCATGCGGCCAGAGCGGCACCCGCGTCCCTCTGTGTGGGCGGCGCCGCGGCTGTGCCGGCCTCCTGTGCACCCCTGAGCGGGGGCACCGCTCAGGCCAAATTCTCCCAGTGTGGGAAGCCCACCTTGCAGGAGCCCCTTCATGCAGAGACTGCAGCGCGGAGGCGTCCCCACGGATTGGCTGCAGGCTCAGCCGCGGCTGCGAGTCAGTGTCCACAGGAGCTCGCGACTTGCCGTGTTTTCCCCTTTCCCGTCGTCTGTATCCACTTCTGTTTTGTCCCTGCGTCTTTTTCTTGGATTTGCTGGTAACATTTAAGTTCAGTTCTATAGTTGTAATTCCAAAATAAAGAGAAAACATTCGAATTCTTACACTTTTCAATGAAATAGGTAAATTAATCTTTAAACAGGTTCTTGAAGTCGGTCCTGCAGTACGCGGAGAACCTGGTGGTATACACCAGCCAGGCGAAGAACCAGTGGGGCCGGACGGCCAGGCTCACGCGGGCGGCTCTGCTGAGGATCTGGGCCGCCAGCGAGAAGAAGCAGATGCTCATCCACTGGGCCAGGCAGCCCCGGTGACATGGCGCTGCGGGCTGTCACGTCGGCCGCTGCGGCTCATCAGAGACCCCAGGACAGACTCCAGCCACGTGCACATGGCAACCCGGGACACCAGGGGACACGGCCCCCATGCCTGATGCTGTGTCCTCAGTCATGCAGCATGGGACGCATTCTGTGCCCTGTCCCCTTTCTGGTGATGTGAAGCTTGATCCCGTGGAGAAGGGGCGCCCGGGTTCCCCCTCCACAGAGACAGATTTGTAACTGACAGCTGCCGTGTGGGGAGTTACTCTGGACCCTGTGGACCTTGTCCTGCAGCCTGTCTTCTGTCTTCAGCGCCCCATCAGTAAATCCTGTCTGCAGTCTGCACTGTGTTGGTGGCTATAAAGTGATACTGTTTTTCATGTGTCTTCTTTATCATTTGTCATTTCTCTCCAAAGAAGAGAGATCTCTCTGGCTACTTGGTGCTTTGGTGATGTGTTTCCATTCAACAAAGTCCTCCTTGCCATTCAGCACGTCTGTGAACACGTAGGGAGATGGGGGGTGAGAGGGGACTGTGCGTGAGGTGACAGAGGACCCTGGCGTGCTTTCTGCTGGTCATTCCCCAAAGGGTTGCCATTGGAGTGGGGCATGTCCCACTTCACATCAGCGTCACTGGGTTGCTGTGTGCGCTCCATACCCAGGCTGTGCTGTCACCATGTGCACAATGATGGCCGAAGTTCCACTGGCCTCCAGACCACAAGTCAGCACGCTGTCCAAGCCGAGGGCCACTGTGTGGTTTGGCCTAAGCTGTGGGCATTGTCCCTGCACCCGGCACAGTGGGTGTTCGGGTGTCTGCCAGGGCACCTGCAGGCGACTGGGTGGCCTGGGTGGCGGGCTTGCACTGCTGAGTGAAACACCGCGGTCGCTCGTGTCATGTTCTGGCTTTTCAGTGATTTGGCTCGCTAGCTAGTGGGGTTTCCCAGAGCAGGGAGGGAGCTTTCCCAGGGCCGGGGTGTCCCGGCTGTGCATTTCCCCGGCACGCCACGCGGTGGCGCCCTTTAGCAAGGCACGAGGCGCCGGTGGCTCAGGGGCCCTGCGAGAGGAAAGGCAGAAAGAGGACCAAAGCCCCTGCGGGGAGTGGCCCGAGCGGCCAGCGGGGCAGGAGGACCGAGCGGGAGGATTGTGCGCTCCCCCTGCTGCAGACGGACGTAGAGGCCCTGCTGGGGGCCCAGGGACCGCCGAGGAGTCACGCACTGATGACCGGCAAGAGCCCTGGGCAGGCCTTTCCTGGCCCAGAGTGGCACCCTTTGGGGACCGTCCCTGAGATGCACGCGGGGTCTGTCCTGTGTGGGGCTCCTGTCGCTCGGGGATGGGCTGCAGGGGGAGAAGCTCTTGAAGGGATGTGAGTGACTCCTGCAGCAGAGTGTGTCCAGGTGCTCGTTGGCCATGGCAACTGTCTTCTGACCTCTTGTCCTTGTCACCAGGTGCCTGGTGTCACCTCGGCCTGCCTGTGGTGCTGAGGCCCGAGGAGGATGTGCTCTCTGGGCTGCAGGGAGTGGCTGTGGTTTGGCCTAGTGTCCCTCTGAGTAACTTTAGTAAAGCTAAATCACTGCGTGCTCCCCAGAGCCTGAGGGTGGCCTGAACCCGTCTTCCAGGCAGGGCCACTGGACTCCCCGGGACCTGGACGGTGTCGGATCGGTAGGAATTAATTTGGGACTACTGACTGCAGGCCTAAGATCAGAGCCTCTCTTTATCCAAATTGGACCCTGAACAAACGCAGGAAGTCCCTTGTGAAGCAATTCAGCGGGGACATATCACCGGAAACACTACGCGCCACGACTACGCCTAAACTCGCTCGTTTTCAGCACACCTTACAATCGCTCTGTTCGCATCAGCGCGCCCCCCTGAGCCAGATGGCATCAGCCCCGTCGGAGAGAGAGGAGATGCAGGCGCAGGCCCTCCGCGCCCTCCGAGGGGAAAGGAGAAGCTAGGTGTCACCTTGTCCTTCAGCGAGTCCTCTCCTTGGGAGGAACCCCACGCTGGGCAGGCCTCCCGAAGGGACAGGTGGCCGGGGCTGCCCTTCCAGGACCGCGCGGCTTTTCCTCCAAGCCCCGCCCCCACATGGTACGGGGAGGCCCTTCCAGCCAACCTGCACCACCGGCCCTGGGTCTAGGAGACAGAATGGAAAGGGAGCCTATTAGCTGCCACTGGGGCTGGCACTTCCATTTAACCCCCTGAGGTCTGCCACTCCGCTTGTTAGAGGTCTCTGAACGCAGCTCCAACCACCCCCCCACCCCCCCACCCCCCACCCCCCGGCTGCAGCCTCTGCTCCAGCCCAGAACCATCTTCCTCACACTGCTGCCCTCCGAGGCATGTGACTCCCATGTCCCATCTCAGACACAATATTGCTGTGACAAGTGCAGCGGTAAGACCGTGGGACCCCGCCGCGTGAGCGTGAGCGTGCGCGTGCGCGCCGGTACGGTCACCCTGCAGAGCCCGTGGCGCCCCCACCCTGGCCTCGGGCCTGTGTTCCCAGGTCCATGCGTGTTCCTCCCGGTCAGCATTACTATGATACTTCCATTTCCTCTGGCTTGGATGAAAGTTACATAACAAGTGGGCACGACCGGGAAATAGGTGCCTCACCGCGGCGGACTCTCGGCTGGGGAGGCCGCAGGGTCCCGGAAGTTCACAGCAGTTTCCTGGGTGGACAGATGCTGCAGAGAGGAGGCTGGCAGCCCCGGGCAGTGCTGTCATCAGAGGGCAGTGGCTGCCCGGGGGCCGCACAGCCTCCTCCTGCTTCCCGTCTCCTCCATCGTGGTGTGGGCCGGGAGTCAGGCGCCCTCACATTAGAGGGGGGTCTGTGAGTGAGAAGAGAGGAGCACAGAACCCTCGGGAAGAGCAGCGTTTGGCAGACGGGTCACTAAAATAAATAAATAAATAAATAAATAAATAAATAAATAAATAAAAATACAACAAAACGACGAAGATTGCGAGAGGGAGGCCCAGGGGGTGGGAGGAAGACACGGCCCCAAACGTGATGTGCGGAGGCCCGGGAAGCCGTCGTGGGCTCGGGCAACAGGCAGGTCAGGCTGACGCGGGGGGGACAGGGACCACATCCTGCCCCCCATACACGGCGCCCGGGGGATGGACCACGGAGGCCAGAGGGGGTGCAGGAGCTCCCGCAGGGGGAGCCGTAAGTGCACCTGGTAGGACTGGTGTCCGGAGCCGAGCAGGACGCAGTGCCTGAGGGCCCAGGGGCCGCTCACCCACACGGGCTCGGCCGGGGGCACGCGGAGTAGCTGCAGACCACACTGGCAGAGTCGATTTTCAAAAAGTAAAAGGGTCAGAGGAGGGCACGTGCGGGAGCAGCAGGCAGAGCGGGGCCAGGTGAGGGCTCGGTTACCGAGGAACAGAGCTCGGCCGGAGGGGGGAGCTTCTCCTCTCTGCGCACAGAGCTCGGGTCCATTCATCTCAGCACAAGGCGGTGTCAGCTGGCTTTGTCTTCTGTCCCTGTTCTCTGAGGAAGATTCACAGTCAATCACCTGGGAGTGACCCCCTCACACTCGGGGCTGGAACGCAGTGCTGGGTCCCCGGGCGGCCCGTTTGCTGTGTGGAGTTTATCCACCAGGAGCAAACAGGAAGGTGTGAGCCCTGCAGACACCTGGACGGGCCCGGAGGTGCGGCGTCCAGCAGGCAGGGACAAATGGTGACAGGGCTGCTTCCTTTCAAGTTTGGCCGTGTCCAGATGGTTGCTGGACCCGCCGGCCACGTCGCCGTGTCTCTGCTCACACTCCTGGGGTCCGGCCGGCACCCTCCCCCTGCTTCCCGCCCCTCCCCCAGGCCTCCCTCCTGCTCCACTTGGTTTGATCCCGACCCGCGGCCACCCTGCCTTCTGCCTCGGCCTAATGAGCCAAATGCCAGCACCATCCTCCAGGAGCCTCCCTCCCTGCAGGGACAGCAAGTGCTACCCTCTAGCTCCCCTGACAGGCTGCGTCTGCCAGCGTCCACCCTTCTCTCCTGAGAGGGGCTGCCCTTTGGATGGTCCTCGTGTGTTTCCATCCAATGTCATGGGTCTTGTCACCACAAAGGCGCCCCGGCCTCTGCCCACCACCGCGTGTTTCAGGGGGTTGTTCTGTGATGCCCAGATTCCAGGAGGCAGCGCGGTCCTCCCCTGCCCCTCCTCCGCCCCCCAGGCCACAGCCATCAGAGCTCTCCACTCACCCCACCTGGCCTTTTCCAGAACTCACTGGGCGGGAGGCCTGGTTTTCTCAGGGATGCAGCAGCTCACCGTGGCCTCGCTCTGAGTGCTCACCGAGCGTCCACTCAGACATGAGCCTCCCTCGCAGGGCGGGGCTCTGACCCACAGGTGCTTCACGCACAGACTCCCCCACGGTGCACTCAGCTGGGGCCCCACGGCGTCTCGGGGACCAGGCACCACAGGAGCAGGAGGGAAGGACAGTGAGTCCGTGCTGCGCCCTGTGTGTATGTGTGTGTGTGTCGGGGCAGTGAGACCACAGGCCTGCAGAGCGTCCAGGTGACAGGAGGCAGAGCCAGGGCAGGAACCGGGCGGTGGCAGCACGCAGACGCACCCAGGGAGCCGGCGGGCAGCCAGGGCCAGGCGGGCTTCCAAAGCTAGAGGTGTGTCTCAGAGTCAGGGACAAGGACAGCAACCACCGCAGGCGCCAGAGGGGACACCCAGGCTGAAGGCAAGACACGGAAATGAGCTGAGGGGGCAAAGGCGTCCACGTTGTCGTGGAGACCGGGTCAGGTGGCTCCTGGCGGCACCCACAGCCTATGTGCCTCATGTGACGTCCTCACACTGGGTCCCCACTCCAAGCCCACCAGGTGGCCGTCATGTATGGCGGTCAGGACTTAAGGCAGAACACAGAGCTAGCGCCGGTCAAGCGGGACTTTCAGCAGGGAATGGACTCCAGTCTCAGGGTCCAAGAGGTCAGGCTGGCTGTGCGGTCGGCAAAGCTCCCGAACTGGATGCGGAGGCCTGAGGCTCGACGTGAGGATGGAGAAATCCGAGTGACAGGGGCCAGGCAGGGTGTGGCCAGGCCAGTGAGCGGACCTTGTCAGAGCTGCAGAGTTTGCAGCACCAGCCTTTCCAGGATTAACACAAATTTCCCGAGCCCTCTGGGTTTCATGGATGGCTGTGGTCTTTTACCGGCTGGCCACTCAGTGGGTCCGGGAAAGGACCGGACGAGCTCCTGTTGTCCTGGCAGGGCCACCAGGGCCACGTGGGAAGAAACGGACAGCAGGCGGAGGATGTGGACTCTCTCACCACGCAGAAATCTGCCGTCCCTCACTCCTTCCACGGCAGGAGGGTTGGTTTGTCAGAGTCCACATGCTGGAATCTGTCCATCCTGCATTCTTAGTGACCACGCCTGGGCTGTAAACGCCCCACTACCTCCACCTGCTGAACCTGGCCTCTAGTGACACGGGGATGATTTATAAAGTTGCTTTAGGTTCTGCAAGATGTGATCGAACCCTAGGTTCCAAGGAACTAGCTGGTGAGGTACTTTTGCTGGGAGTCCCTAATTGGTAAGGTAGAGAAAGAAGACAGACATCACAGTGTAAAGAAATACGCTTTGTAGTATTTGAAAGATTGTTCCTATTGACTTAACCCGTTAGTGAATGCGAACCACATATTTATCTTAATTTGGCATCTAGAGTGCCAATGTAACTGGCCCATGGAGTCAGTACAGGCTGCTTAGTTGGACATTCTTTTCTTATTGATTTCTTGGAACTCTTTATATGTCACGGCTACGAGCTGTGATTAGTTTCCTGTATGCACTTCCCTAATAATGTACGTGTAAGCAAATATAAATGTGCAATTAGTCATATGTGTCCTGTACTTCACCTGGCTCTCTTCTCACTTATATATGTTGGAGAATCTCTCATAGTACATTGAGAACTTTTCCATTTCTTAAAGCTGCACAGTATTCCATTGTATGGGTGTCTTCTATTGATGGACATTCATGTTGTTTCAAATCTTTCATTATAACAAATAATGCTACATTAAGAGCCCTGGTACCTGCCATTTTGCGTATATCCTTAGACTCAATTCCTAGGAGAAGAATTGCTCAAAAGCTATGTGCCTGTGTAATTTTATAGCTGTTTTCCAAATTATTTTGCACATGGGTTATAGAACTTACCTACTATCTAAAAAATGCTTCTCCCTCCAGTCTCATTAGCTACTGTAAAAAAATTGGACTTTGCCACTCTAATAGGTTTTCTACTGACAATAAAGTGGAGCATCTTTCTTTTTACTGGATGACCTAGTTAAAGAGTTTGCCCACTTATCTATTGAACCACTACTGATCTTGGTCTCTTGATTTCTGGGAGCTCTTTACCTATTAAGGGTACAATGGTGAGAGGAGGAGAAATATATGTTTTTCTTATTGTCTATTTTGATTTCTAAATATGCCAATGGCAGGTTTTCCATGCAGAATTTTTATTATTATGTAGTTTCCTGTGTAAATATCCTTTGACTGCATTGAGGTCATCAGTTTTAATTAGAAGAGTCTTTTCTTGCGAAGAAATTTGCTTATGACTGCAGTTATTACTTTTATGATTTTGTTTTTAACATTTAAATAATTGACTTATTTGGGATTTATTTTGAGGTACAGTGTAGATAAAGGTGCACCTTTGATGCAAAAAAAAACACCCCAACAACCCTGGGCTTATATTATTTTTATTAAGATTGCATTAATTTATAAAATAAGTTGGAAAAATTGACATTCTAAATTTTTAATCTTCCTAATGAACAACATATGGTAAGTCTTCCCACTTATACTAGTTTTCTTATACGAACTATTGAGGGTGTGTAAACATGCTTCTCTTATAGATTTCTAACTTCAGTGTGCTCCTAGATACTTCACCTTTGTTTCTGGCTAATTAAATGGGGGTAGTTTTTTTTCCATTATATCTTTGAAAGCTATTGGTTTCTCTAGATTAATTTTATACCCTGATATCTTACTCAATGCTTTTATTATTTGTAGAAGGTTTTCACTTCCTATTGTCTTTGGGGCTGTCTCTTACCGTGTTAAGGAAATATTTCTCTAACCCTATTTGATTCAAGTGTTTAATGCTGAATTTATCACGTTCTCAGCTTCTATAAACGATGATTTTATTTGCTTGATCCTTGGGTCTGTTGAAAGATAAAACAAATTACCTACAACTAGCCTTTTTTTTAGACCAGCCCTTGGAAAGGGCTTGTGTTTTATTTGCCAGGTAACAGTGTAGCTGCGTCACTCAGAGCTCGGGTCTCTGAAGAGCTTCTGTCCTTGTGCCCTTGGAGCTCTGCAGCGTTTCAAATCCATCCAACCAGGTGTCACAGCAGAAAGAACTTGGAAGCAGGTGCCTCCGTGCCATTATGTAAAAAGCTTGCCATTTTTTCCCCTCCGAATTTGAAAAATAACAGACGTGTATATCTCTGTACTGAAGACAGCAGCGTGGAAGGATGGCACCTCCGGCTCTTTCCTGAACAAAGCTGGCACGCGTGCCGGTGGGCTGAGGTCGGGGTGTGTGGGCAGGTAGATAGAGCAAATGAATATCGAGTCAGTACATTTAAATTGGCATGGCGCACACTTTCTAAACCCTTTTGGGAAAAAAAAGAATAAATAAGTAAGAAAGCAAGTAAGTAGAAAATGCACATCCACAGACGCCTGCTGTTAAGATGGACCTGCCCGTGCTGGTTTCCATGGCAATGGGAGAGAGCGGGAGAGGAGGACTGAGGAGTCCGTCGTGTTCTCTGAGAGGCCTGCGTTTCCTAAGCTCATTCATCAACCTTCAGTTCTGCAGAATCGCATTACGATGTGGTGGTGGCTTGGAACCGGGAGCGAGGAGACATTTATTTCTACCTCTAAGGCGTAGAGCAGCCACTTGCCATTAAAAGGAAGCAATCTGCAGGCTTTTTACAAAACAGTTGTCTCCAGGGATGTTCGGGGGGGCCCCCAGGATGCCCATCACTGTGTCTGGACCCATAAATCTCTAGCACCCCCTCCTATCTCCAGTTTTTGATAATGCGTGTGTCACGGAGGCGCCTTTAAATGGTCTTCACAGGCTGACACCTGGGTTATTTGTTCGCAGCCTCTGCAGGGACGCTGGCAATAAACGCGTCACCTGCAGGCAGGAGGAGGCGGGAGGGAATGGCCGCATGCGGGCTGCTGAGTGGACGGCGGTTTCCTTCCCTCTGAGCCGCCGCCGTCGCATACCAGCAGGACAGGGGCTGCGAGCCCTCTCGGTGCTGTGAGGACGGTGCGAGCTGAGGGTGACGGTTTCGCGCTGCAGACGGAGCTGGGCACCCACGTCCCGGTCGTGCGCTTCAGTTCACTTTTGTTAACATACTCAACAGTTTCTTAGGATGGCGTGAGCTTGAGTGCTTTGACGACGCCTTTTTCCAGAACGAAGAAACCAACCATCGCTGACAGCGACGGCAGAAGCCACCAGCAGAGCCAGGAGCCTGGGCTGCGCCCTGTGCTCTGGTCCTGCTGGGCTGCTCCGGGGGGCTGGCTGCACACCGTCACCTCAATTTCCGATGGTTGTGTGAGGGCTCGCGGTGCGTGGGGCAGATGGCCGCACCGCCAATGACCAGAAAGCGAGGCTGGACAGGTCACTGCCCCCCCACGCCCACCCCGGGACATGATGTCAGCAACGGTGCTTCTTTTTCCATGAAAGCCACAGCCACGTATTTGCAGGAACTCTGGGGAGTAAGCAAACTGGCAGAGAACCTCTGAACCCAGTACGGTGTCCCGGGGGAGGGGCCGCCCAGTCGGGTGTCCTGGGGAGGGGCCGCCCAGTACGGGTGTCCTGGGGGAGGGGCCGCCCAGTACGGGTGTCCTGGGGGAGGGGCCGCCCAGTGCGGTGTCCCGGGAGAGGGGCTGCCCGGTGCCGTGTCCTGGGGGAGGGGCCGCCCAGTCGGGTGTCCCGGGGGAGGGGCCGCCCAGTCGGGTGTCCCGGGGGAGGGGCCTCCCAGTGCAGGTGTCCGGGGGGAGGGGCTGCCCGGTGCGGTGTCCTGGGGGAGGGGCCGCCCATTCGGGTGTCCCGGGGGAGGGGCCGCCCAGTCGGGTGTCCCGGGGGAGGGGCCGCCCAGTCGGGTGTCCCGGGGGAGGGGCCTCCCAGTGCAGGTGTCCGGGGGGAGGGGCTGCCCGGTGCGGTGTCCTGGGGGAGGGGCCGCCCATTCGGGTGTCCGGGGGGAGGGGCCGCCCAGTCGGGTGTCCGGGGGGAGGGGCCGCCCGGTGCGGGTGTCCCGGGGGAGGGGCCTTCCGGTGTGGTGTCCCGGGGGAAGGGCCGCCCAGTCGGGTGTCCCGGGGGAGGGGCCGCCCGGTGGGTGCGGTGTCCCGGGGGAAGGGCCGCCCAGTCGGGTGTCCCGGGGGAGGGGCCTCCCGGTGCGGTGTCCCGGGGGAGGGCCGCCGTGCACAGCGGGGAGGCCGGGACAGAGAAGGGCTTCCTGAGACCGTGAACCGAGGCACTGTCGTAAAGCCTGCGCAGGCTGAGATGCCCATGAATCTGGGTGCTCAGCGCTCTCACAAGAAGCACACGTCAGTGTTGTGTCCTGTAGTCTCGGAAGACCTGCGGTCCCACACAGCAGTGCAGACCACACCCATGCTCTCCCTGGGGGGGGGGACTTAGCATCGTCCACTTGTCCCCTTCGTGAGTGAGAAGTCAGTGACCAGAAACATCCAGTCATCATCCGAGGCCGTCCCGTGACGCTCAGCTCTGTGATGATCACATCAAGCTGCAGCCGGCGGGCAGGTCCTGTGTTTGCTCTGGATTTCCTTAAGGACAGGAACATACACAGCCCGACAGGACGACCTACGTCTACCAGAGGGTCCCCCATTCCGAGTGCCCGTCCTGGGTGGGCCAACGGATTCTGTCAAGTGTTATTTATCTAGCGTCACAGAAAGCGGAAAACTCAGTCTGCACACCGCTGCTGTGGATTTGGCAGAGGCTGAGATGGGGTGGTGACATGTTCGTGTGTAAGGATGGTGTTTGAAAACATTCAAGGCAAAGAGGGACCGATGTTCCCAACAGACCCGGGTCCCATCCTCCTGCAGACTCACAGGGAGCCGCATAGGCCTGCGTGAGCTGGGACGGGGGTTTGAAGGCTGAGGACTGACCGCAGTCCCCCCTCCTCTGCTGGGACTCCCCATGGGGAACTCGGAGACCGCAGCTCCCAGCAACCCCAGCGGGGCTGTCCCGGGACCTCCGGCGGCCCCTTTGAAAGGTAGCTGTCCCTGAATTTCCACGATGTCCCAGAGTCGGTGTAGCTGGCAGTCCTGTGAGTCAGTTAGTGCACCTGTCTCTGCAAGGGGACAGTTCTCCCGCGTCCTGCTCTGTCTTCCAGCTCATGGGACAGGGCTTCTGCCAGGCCTGCTCTTGGGTGCTCTGACCCACAGGACACAACTGAGTGGCTGGCGATCCTCTTGGGAGAAACCCCGCGCTGTGAGGCCCCATGGCAGGAACGAGGTCGTCCTGTGCTGGACCCCGCCTGACACACCCTTTATCGTGGGCTCTTGTGTGACCAAGAGCGTCTGCCACTGTCAAGAAATCCCCGCGGCCCTGGCCGGTTGGCTCAGCGGTAGAGCGTCAGCCTGGCATGCGGGGGACCCGGGTTCGATTCCCGGCCAGGGCACATAGGAGAAGCGCCCATTTGCTTCTCCACCCCCCCCCCCTTCCTCTCTGTCTCTCTCTTCCCCTCCCGCAGCCGAGGCTCCATTGGAGCAAAGATGGCCCGGGCTCTGGGGATGGCTCCTTGGCCTCTGCCCCAGGCGCTAGAGTGGCTCTGGTCGTGGCAGAGCGACGCCCCAGAGGGGCAGAGCATCGCCCCCTGGTGGACGTGCCGGGTGGATCCCGGTTGGGCGCATGCGGGAGTCTGTCTGACTGTCTCTCCCCGTTTCCAGTTTCAGAAAAATACAAAAAAAAAAAAAAAAAGAAATCCCTGCACCGGTGACACGGCCACTGCGGCAATATGGTCATTGTGGTCAGTGAGCATCCAGGGACCCAGGCCTCTCCTGTCTCATGGTCTCTGTGGTCAGTGAGCATCCAGGGCACCAGGCCTCTCCTGTCTCATGGTCCAGATTCCTCCAGGTCAGGAGTCAAACCATCCGTGGTCCAGACCTTGTGAGCCATGCAGTCTCCATCCTGCTCACAGTGGGGCCAGCCACCCACATGGAAAAGCAAGTGTCACGTCTGCTCCCAGCAAATCTATCCACGGATCAGGCAGCGGCCCTGACTCTGCTCCAGGGCCAGGTGTCTCCAAGGCCTGTCCTGTCCTCATGCTCCAGAGTGAGGAAAGTTGAGTGGCCTTTCCAGATGCACAGGAACAGGGGTGGCCGGGCGGGAGCCAGTGCCCGGCATGGTCTCCCCCATATGATGGGGAGCGTGGTCTCTGGTGGACGGCATGGTCTCCCCTGTGGGATGGGGAGCGTGGTCTCTGGTGGACGGCATGGTCTCCCCCATGGGACGGGGAGCGTGGTCTGTGGTGGACGGCATGGTCTCCCCTGTGGGACGGGGAGCGTGGTCTCTGGTGGACGGCATGGTCCCCCCTGTGGGACGGGGAGCGTGGTCTCTGGTGCACAGCTGGCTGTCTCCGCCCCAGGATTATGGCACTTCTTTTACGAAAAGAAACAAGCCCAGCGGCATCTGTGACTTTGTGCAAGTGCTTGAATCTCACAAGCCGGAAAGGGGTCACATGTGAAGCCGGATCCATCTGACTCCCCCAAAGCCCAAGGGGAGTTCAAGTCCAGCCACTAAGGAGCCGTCTGAACCCCGGCAAGTCCCGCCCTCCCTGTGGGTGTGGGTTCTATGTCTGGAAACACAGGTTAGACTCTAACCTGTCTCCTAAACCTGCAAGTCAGTGAGCGCCCGGCTGGGACAGACGTGGGCTGTGTCACTCTTCCTGTGACAACCTGTCTGTCCCAGGATAGGCTACCTGGTCTCTGAGCCCCTGGCTCCCCGTCTGCAAAGTGGGGACGCACATGAGGATGGCCTTTCTCATCATTCTTGTGCTCAACCACGGCGATGGTGATGTCCACGTATGTGGTCTGAACCCAGATCCCAGCCTGGCCTCCGGGGAGGGGTCAGCCTCTGCCCCTCTGCTCTGCGTGGCCCCTTCGGATTCCCTGCACACGCAGACGGCAAACCTGCCCGCCTGCTCCCTGCATGGCCCCTCCCACAAGTCAGGGGACCCCTGGTGACTGGTCATCTCCAGGGCTGGACCTACAAGCACAGATGGGACCCCCGGGCTCCTGAGGCCTGAGGATCTGCACTTGGAACCACCAGGGCGTGAGACCCCGAGGTGGGAGGCAGCGGCTGGGAGAGCCGGGGAGAAGGGGCAGTGGGCACCTCTGAGGGACTGCTGAGCTCCTGTCCTGAGGAAGAGCTCTCCTCCAGGTGGGCTAGGACCTCGCAAGACCTCGGCCTGGAGGCCTGTTTGTCACTTGAGCAATGGCCATTTAAAGCCAGAAGCCACGGCCACCATCACAGCAGCCTGGCCCATGCAGGTTCGCATTGGATTCGGACAGCCGGTAAAGAAACAGCGGAGCCAAAAACTGATGGGCCATAGTCTTTAATTTTAGCTTGCACCCGGTGGGCAAGTAAAAATACACACTGGGCTCCAAAACCCACTCACATTCAGTGCTCACAAAGCTACTGACTTATCCGAGTTTCCTAGAATCAAAGGTTTCTAGCTCACCAGACTTATTCACCTCTGTTCCCCATCTCCTTCCTTATCCCAGATACAAACTCTACACAAACTGGCATCTCACTCAGCACTGCGCCATCTTGGCTGCTTCTCCTGGCCTCCTCCACGTGGCCTTTCTCTGCTCTCCTCTGCTCTCTCTTGCTAATCCCAGGAACCAAGAGCACAAGCTCCTATTCTGCCCCTATTTTATAGTGTAGAAATCCAAACCTTTAATCCAATATACACAACAGGGAAGTCTCTAATACAAAGTCAGCTATCTGAGTCAAGATGGGATTGTACCACCCCTCATCAAAAAGGGTGGGAAGGGCTTAATCCCAAAACCAAGCCCCAGGCTACAACGATCCTGCCTGCCCCCCAACACACATTAATATCACCTGGGCATCTCCATGTGGGCAGCGTTATCTTTTACAAAGTGAGCATAATACATTTTATCTGCCCAACAGGCCATAAGGCTCTGCTGGCAGGAGCAGATATTGTCCTCTGTCCTTGAAGCGCTGTCACCTGTGTCAGGATGCTGAGTGCAACGGTTAGGCCACAAAGGTCCGTCGTGACCCTGACCACCCCACCCTCTGATGGCAGCCTTCCCTGCAGGGCACGGCGGCCACGCGAAACAGGGTCCCCGCTCCACGGGGGCAGGGGCGAGCGGTCGGCTCAGGAGCACCGGGGTCGCGAGGGGACCAGGAGAGTGTTTCCTGCCGGGGACTAATCCTGGGGCCGCAGGTCCTGCTCAGACTTACTGGCTGGATGGTTGAAAGGCCCAGATTCAAAGGGGCAGCTCCAACCTTTGCCCCTGGGAACAAAGACAGGGGATTAGCTCCGGGGTGTCGGCCGGAGTGTCCAGGCTGCGAGGCAGAAGCGTCACCTGGGAGTTGCCTCCGAGAGAACCAAAGGTCACGCCTGCCAAGGTTTTGTATCTCAAGTCCCCAAATGGGTGACACCGAATCACCTTTAAAAATGGCCTCAAAGGACCGGAGATGAAGCCTGGATTAGTGTCTTAATCTTTAACAGCAGAGGGCTGCAGTTAGGGTCGGGGACGCAGGGCGTGGCCGGCATTGTCCTGAGCTGTCCGGGGCGTGCGGCTGGGGTGAGGGTGGGCTTTGTGCGTCTGGACACGGTCCCTTTGCCGGCTCTGGGGGCTTCTCGCACAGCTTTGCCGGCTGACTTGGCGAGACAATGGGATTTGTCAAGATCCAAGTGAAAAGGAAGTCTCGGGCTCCTGACAGGGACAGGAGCACTCTGGGATGTCATCTGGGGTCCCCGCTCCTCCTCGCCTTGTGTCCAGAGCCACCCGCAGGGTGACCGCCGCAGATTGGACCGGGCACGAAGGACACGGTGGCGGGAAGGAGAGGAAGTCCGTCCTGGGGCCCGAGTACTGGTTCCCGATGTCTGTGTGACAGGAAGCCCCACGGCCTACAGTGCAGACCTTCCCTGCACGGGGCTGCCCCGCAGAGGTCACGAGGACAATGTCCTGTGTCAGTGGGGGAAGGTGACAGGTGCCCGCGTGACGTCTGCACCTCCCTTGCTCTGTGTGAGTCACAGTCACAGGGCACAGAGCTTGACCTCGGAAGCGTCTGGTTTGCTTCGACGTGACGGAGACCGCAGCCGTCTCCCGGGGAGTCCTGGGTGGCGAGCTCCTCACCCCCTTTCTCTCCACGGGCTCACGAGGGTCCTGGCGTGAGGGTCCTCGCACGAGTCGTGCAGCAGCAGAGGGGGTCAGGGGGCTGGGGCGTGAGAAAGAACCGCCCACTGGCCGCTGCTGGCTTGGGAAGTGGAGGAAGGACCCATGAGCCAAGGCACGCGGGTGGTGCCCACAGCTGGGTAGGGAGGTCGCCCTGCTGCGTCTGCGGAGACCGGGGCGGGTTTTTGACGGGCAGGACAGTAAGAAGGCAGTTGGCGCTGGCCTGAGCCACCAAGGGGTGGTCTTGTCACAGCAGCGAGGAGAACTGAGCAAGGCGTCTTGCTAGCTGTCGGGCAGCCCCCGCCCACGTGTGGCCTCTGGTCATCAGCTCTGGGGTCCCTCACATGTGTGCGGACTGCAGGGCCCTGGGCCCGTCCTGACAGTGCCCAGCAGCTTGTCCCCACCCCGAGCCCTGCAGAGGAAGGTTCTGCCCACCCCCGCAATCTGGGCCCCCCCTTCCCCCCCCAGGCTGTCCGCCTCCCCCCCACCCCCAGGCCGTCGGGCCGCAGGGGGCTGAAACAGATGACCCAGGGCAGTTTTGTTTCCTGTGCTGATGAGAAAACCAGCCTCCTCCGGGCCAGGCCCCAGGCTGTGATCACCTCGGAAAGCGCCTCCTGTGTCCTGTGTCCCGGCTCACAGAGGAGATGGCCACGCCCACGTCATTACTAAGCTTCTCTGCCCAAAAGAAGAGATTTTTCCACCAGGGCAGGCGGATAATAATGACATCCTGGGTGGGTCCTCCAGAGGGACGGCTCACGCCAGCGAGCGCTAATCACGTCCACGCTCCCGGGTCCCACCTGAGTCCCTCCCCCTCTGCTGGGCTCCTGCTTCTGCGCGGACTGCGGCCTTGGCCCGCGGGGGCGGCTCCGCCTCACGCCGGCAGATGGAAGGCGAGATTACCACCCGCACCCCGGGGAGAGCCTATCAGACGGGCAGGGCTGCGTGCCAAGTGCCGGAGTCTGTGTACACATGTCAGCAGGTTGTAATTAGTTAATTAAATGCCTGGGCTGGCAGAACGCGCCCCTGCCTCTGCCCTCGGGGCACCTGCTCCAGAAACCTGAGCAGGAAACGTCCTGGGACCTGGGGACGGGGCAGGAGCCACAGCCCACCACACCGGCCACTCTTCCCGGAGAGGTCACTGGGGGCGTGGGCGCAGCGCCCGGTGGGAGTGAGCGTCTAAAATTCTCGAGATGAGAAGGAGACACAGAGAAGACACGTGCGTGGCCAGGCCCGCGTGGTCGCTGAGGCCCTGACAGGAGTGGACTGGGACAGAGAAACTGGGAGTGACCCCAGGGTAGGACAGGAGGGGAGGGAGGGACGGCCGGGCCGAAGGCCGGACGGAGGCCGCTGCGGCCCTGTGCCTCCCCGGTGAGCATGACTACGGCTCTGGCGCAAACATGCTGGTCCCGGCTGGCCGGTGTGCGATCTCCCCCTCAAAGGCGAGTCCGTGGTGAACACACAACAGCCCCCACCTCCCCTGGCGGCCCCCGTTCTGCGTGGGGGGGGGCTCCTTCTGGCAGGTGTCCCCTCGGTGCAAAGCTTACAGGGGTCCCCAAACTTTTTACACAGGGGGCCAGTTCACTGTCCCTCAGACCGTTGGAGGGCCGGACTATAAAAAAAAACTATGAACAAATTCCTATGCACACTGCACATATCTTATTTTAAAGTAAAAAAAACAAAACGGGAACAAATACAATATTTAAAATAAAGAACAAGTAAATTTAAATCAACAAACTGACCAATATTTCAATGGGAACTATGCTCCTCATACTGACCACCAATGAAAGAGGTGCCCCTTCTGGAAGTGCGGCGAGGGCCGGATAAATGGCCTAAGGGGGCCGCATGTGGCCCACGGGCTGTAGTTTGGGGACCCCTGGCTTACACCTTGGATCTTACTGTCTCATTAAGGGGTGTGGAAGTCAGAGCTCCCAGCTGGTGTCCTGTTCCTTCCCGAACCCTGTCCTCCCCCACCCAATCCCGCGGCCCCTCCAGGACCTCCCCCCGGGCGGCCGCCACTCCCGGAGCCGGTCCCCACCGGACCTCAGCAGTGACCTCTCACGCCTCGTCCGCACCCACTCGCTGGTCAGTCGGAAGGGGCTTCAGAATCTGCGTCACTTCCTGAGACTCTCCTGCTGAAGCCGGAACGGAGTTCCCAGCGGCGGTGGGGTGAAGCGTCCCTCTCGGCTGGCCGCCGCCTGCCCCGCCCTCCACGCGTGGGGCTCTGGCTGTGCCCGTCAGAGGGGCTGGCATGGACCTCCAGTCGTCAGTGTCCACTCTGTTTCTCACCTGCAGCTCCTCCCAGGCAGTGTCCAGGTGAATCCTATCAGGGTCGTCTGCAGGAGGAGCCTGGCTTGCCCCTTTCCAACGTTCATGTATCATTTCTTTAGTCTAAAAGTGCATCAGCTAGTTCTCAGAATACTTCGTCTTCAACAGGGGCACGGTCAGATCCTTATTTTATCCGTAAGTCTGGCGTAATAATCTGTGTGGCAGACGCACCGTCTCCCGGACGACGTCCTGGTTCTTGAGGAAAGAAGGGTGTGCAGTCTGTTCTCCATCGCAACACCATGATATAATCTTATCATCATGTGCTTCTCCTGAACGCCCCCCCCCCCCACGCCGGCGTCTATAATGTCAGCAGTGACAGCCCGTTCGCTGAGGCTGGCTCCGCGTCTGTGTCCACCACCACACGATGTCCAACACGTGACGTGCAGGACCCCACAGGACACGGTCAGCTGAGCGGCTACCCCCTGTTCCTCTGTCGGGGAACACTGCCTTTCTTGCAACTGAGACGTCAGCCGCCTCTGGGAATCTCTGTGCTTGTCTCCTCGAAGGCTCTGCACTGTGGTCGGGCATCATTTTAGGGGCTGCAGAAAATAGAAAAGTCTCCTTCAAGTTTCGCCTGCGTTTTTTTTTTTTTTTAATTTCTTCTTCTTTGGAGAAGGCAGTGCCCTGTCAGCGAAGGTCATCTGGCTGCCCACCAAGAACGCCCACCCAGTGACCCCTTCCTCGTGCGCTAGGACTCGGCTTCGGGAGCGCGCCTGTCTTGATGTTAACCGCCTGGCACAGGCGGGCCTGATGCAGAGGCAGAGCCAGGACGCCGTCCCTTGACCGTGGGCCCCGGCGGTGGCGGTGGGGCACTTCCTGTGGCTCATGGTCAATGTGATCACAGGAGTCCAGCAGAGAGGCGAGCCCCGCCTCCTCACACCCACTGCGCGGCACTCAGGGCACACAGCAACCTGGCCGGACGGTACACTTGGAATGTCACATACGATGAGGTCAGCGCTGGCTTCTCTCCTGAGCCAGGACTCCGGCCCTCCTGTCCAGTTGTGGACGGGGTCACACTGCTGAGCTCCAGCGGCTCAATGCCTGGTCTGAGTCCTGTCGGTCAGGTGCCAGGAGAATTGTCATGTGCGGCAAACCTGGAGTCAGACCAGGGGCCGGTTAGGGACATTTCAGTTTTGTTGTAGGATCTCTCTTTAAAATGACCTGCCTGCATTGATCGGTCCGCCAACTCCGGGCTCACAGAACCCGCGAGCGCCCGCCCCCTCACTCCGAGAGGTGAGTGTGGAGACGTGTGTGCATGGTGAGCACTGGGCCTGGCTCAGGACGAGTGACACCCGTGTGGTGCTGTCACTGCTGTGACTGCCTCTGCTCTGAGCCCCCTGCTCCTGGGCAGGCGGGCATGGCCACGTGGCCAGTACCGCTGATGGAACGGGACAGAAGGCAGCGCGTGGTCGGTCCAGATTGGGGTGGACACCGGCGTGTCTGCTCCACTTCGTGTCTGCTGCCGTGACCTTGGCACCTTCCGCTGGAGCGGGCGAGCTGGAGGCCGGGTCCCTGACTCGCAGCCAGGAGGCCGGGTCCCTGAATCTCAGCCTGGAGGCCGGGTCCCTGAATCTCAGCCTGGAGGCCGGGTCCCTGACTCGCAGCCAGGAGGCCGGGTCCCTGACTCGCAGCCTGGAGGCCGGGTCCCTGAATCTCAGCCTGGAGGCCGGGTCCCTGAATCTCAGCCTGGAGGCCGGGTCCCTGAATCTCAGCCTGGAGGCCGGGTCCCTGACTCGCAGCCTGGAGGCCGGGTCCCTGACTCGCAGCCTGGAGGCCGGGTCCCTGAATCTCAGCCTGGAGGCCGGGTCCCTGAATCTCAGCCTAGAGGTCGGGTCCCTGACTCGCAGCCTGGAGGCCGGGTCCCTGAATCTCAGCCTGGAGGCCGGGTCCCTGACTCGCAGCCTGGAGGCCGGGTCCCTGACTCGCAGCCTGGAGGCCGGGTCCCTGAATCGCAGCCAGGAGGCCGGGTCCCTGAATCTCAGCCTAGAGGACAGCCTCCTGACCCTGAGACGTGGAGGGGGCAGCAGGCTTCCCCAGGGGCTTGCACGGAGCCTGGGCTGCCGGCCGCTGACCGCAGCTCACGTGCAACCAGTGCTGTGCCCGGCCTGGGGCACAGACTGGACCAGGTGGCCCCTCCTCTCCAGGGTCCCCACAGCCTTCTCATAGCTGGTGTTGCCTGAGCTGTCAGAAACTCATTTTCTGTTTCTCCTGCGCGAGCCCCCTTCAGACTCCGTCAGTGTGGGACGGCCCAGGCTCCTGTCAGCGGGGTCGTTTATTCTGGGATAAATATTAGTCTAGGGCTCTTGCCTACGCTAATACATTCCTACTCCCTTCACACACACGTGTCTGCACGGACACACGGACTCCACCATCCGGTTCCTGTCTGTGTTAAATATTTAGCAAACAAAGCACAGTATTATGGGAAAGGCAGTTTAAGATCTAGACACTCAGTCTGAGAAAATAACTTTGTCTCTTTATGTTTAACTTCTCTCTCTCCCTTTTTAGCAACAATAAAACACACGTGGCAAAGAGACTGAACCCCACAAGCTGTGTGGTGTGTGGTCACGGCTACAGTGTAGGCTGTATGTCTCTGCGGGGCCACCATCTCTCAGCGACGAGGGGAGCCCAGGAAATAGTCCCTTATGTCTCATCCACCCTGATACCCAGCCAGGGCCAGCGCCGGCTTTACCCAGCCCGGCCAGTCTCAGGCAAACACTGGACAGTCCCAGGATGCTGGGTGGAGCCACGGCAGAAACTCAACCGGGGGCTGGCTCCTGTCCACACCCTTGGGTGTCGCCGGCTTCACCTGGGAAATGGCCGCAGAGCGCACAGGTCCCCTCTCCTCCTTCCTGGACGCTGGGTCAGAACCTGCTCTCGAGTGCACCCTGGTCATCCAGGTGTCACAAGGGGTCGCAGGTGTAATGTCTCACACTCACCCAGCCCTGGGCATGGGTTCTGGCTCCCACCCCCTGCAGAGGACTGTGAAGGGAGCACGCCGTCCCAAACGTGCCCAGGCGGCTGGTGACAGCTGGGCTTTGCACTTTCATCGGAGGGTAGGATGTGGGCAGGCCCCTGGGCCCCCCCCCCGAATCCACAGTCAGCATGGCCTCCCCTGGAAATGGGCTGCCAGCACCAAGGGGCCCACGGGGGCAGGAACAACAGGTGTGTGGCCACGCCTGGGGAAGGGAAGACGACGTCAGGTTTCGGCAGGTTGTGGGGGTGCTCAGACGCCCGTGTGGGCGGTTCTGGGGACGTCTGTGCTCACCTGGCCTTCCACTGTGACACTGGAAGCCAGGTGCTTCTGTCTGGATTCCACCGGGTCAAGCGCAGGTACAGGACACCAACGAAAGCTCTGCCTCTGACCTTCACACCAGGTGCCCCTTGGCCGTCTGAGCCAGTGAGGGCCTTCAGGCACAAGTGAGAACTAGCCACCTGCAAGAAGGCACCCTGCTGGCCGCAGAGGCTGGAGAGGGGTTGTTTTGAGTGGCTGTTGTTTATCAGGTGCCCGCGTGTGCATGTGGACAGAGAGGCCCCGCTAACCACAGGGATCTGTGGCCTCTCTAAGCCTTTGCCTTAGAGACAAGCTGGTTCTGCCTCCCCAGCTCTGTCCCCTGCCCGAGAGCAAGGGCCTCCCGGGCACAGACGGCGTGTGGGGCCCAGGTTACGACAGAAGGATGTGGACCAGACTCTGCTCTGCACTGGCCCAGATGGTTGAGTTTCCGGGACATGATGGGTCTCCTGTCCTGCAGCATCAGCAGGAGCGTCCAGTGTTGTCCACAGAACTCTTCGGCGGCACCGGGCAGTGGCTGCAGCACCAGAGGGCCAGCATCCCCACTCGTCCCGTCCACGGTGTCCAGAGGGGCCCAGCCTGCTGTCCCGGCGTTTTCTCTGAGCTGCCTTTGGACCCTGACAGGGTGGGGAGAACTGGGTGCATGGTACCACCCAGCATGGCTGGGCGAGCTCACGACGTCAGTGACGGGGTCTCTCAGACCACCGGCGCTCAGAAAAGGGCACAGCATTTCCACGGAGGCCAGACAGCAGCGACCCCAGGCTCTGCGGGTGCAGCAGCCCTGTCACAGCCACCTGGTGGTCACTGCGCTGACAGCGTGGTTCTGCTCCAGCCAAGCTGCTTGCACGCGGCGGGCAGCCGGCTGTGGTTGCCCCGCGGGCTGGGCCAGGTCCTGCCTGTCCTGCCCATGTCGCCTGGAGTGATCGCTGTAGGGGGCACACGAGTCACGTGGGAGGCCCTTCCTCCACCGACCGCTATTCGGTGTCACAGGAATTTTAGACACAGTCTTGTCTTCCAAGCCTCCCTCACCCGGTCTGTCTCATCTGTGGCTCATTGACGTGGCTCCTTAAGCGCTTCCTTCAGGGATAACAAGCGAGCTCCTTCCACTGTTCCAGCTCACACTCCTCCATGACAGCGGGGAGCCGGGAGCACCACCATCCATCAGCCACTGCCGCCAGGGATCCGCCACGCCCACCAGGGATCAGCCACGCTCACCATCGGTCAGCCACGCCCGCCAGGGATCCGCCACGCTCGCCAGGGATCCACCATGCCCACCAGGGATCAGCCACGCCCGCCAGGGATCAGCCACACCCGCCAGGGATCAGCCACGTCCGCCAGGGGTGTGAGCGGAACGGGAGGTACAGCGTGTGCCGAGCATGTGCCGGGCGTGTGCCTTCCGGGAGCGATTGCTTCACGCACGAGTGCCATTTTCAGTCCAGAGTCGCTCAGGGGCGGGAACAGGCCTCGGACGGGACAAGCGTGAAATGACAAGTCTGATGTGAAGGGACCTGCCCGAGCCCGGATGGATCTGCGCCCTCAGCTCCTGGGAGCAAGCTGGGCGGGAGGCCCTGCTCCCTGCGCGCAGGCGAGTCTGTGCAGCCCCCGCGGGGCGCTCCCTGCGGGGGGCTGATGAGGGGGCCCGGTTTCCAGGCCAGGTATTCACGTCTCCTGTGTAACTCCAAGTGGTCATTTCCTCCCTGGGTGCTGTCCGTCCGGCCTCAATCTGTCCTAAGAAGATGCCTCTGAAAGTCTACAGACACCTGGTTGGCTCTGAAGGCCACGTGGACGCGGAAATTCCCCACAGCTTACCTGGCGGACGCCGGGCACACACAGGCGCCCGAGTGCCGTCACCGGGCCGGCTCAGCTGTCCTGCTGCTTGTCTCCCACGGGGAGAGAGAGCGGCCCTTTCTGTGCATGTGGGAGGCTTCGCCTGGATCTCATGTTCCCCTTTTAGCTAATGAATTGGGGCCCCTTCCGAGGGAAGGAAGTGCCCCTGACTTCACGAGCTCACCGGCGGTGGATAGCGGGGCTTACTGGAAATGGTAAATGCTCTCATGGTTAATTGAAATTCCATTCACATATGTGCTCCTCTCCCCTCCCCTCCCCTCCCCTCCCCTCCCCTCCCCTCCCCTCCCCTCCCCTCCCCTCCCCTCCCCTCCCCTCCCCTCCCCTCCCCTCCCCTCCCCCCTCCCCTCCCCTCCCCTCCCCCCTCCCCTCCCCCCCCCTCCCCTCCCCTCCCCTCCCCTCCCCTCCCCCCTCCCCTCCCCTCCCCTCCCCTCCCCCCTCCCCTCCCCTCCCCTCCCCCCTCCCCTCCCCTCCCCTCCCCTCCCCTCCCCTCCCCTCCCCTCCCCTCCCCTCTCCCCTCCCCTCCCCTCCCCTCCCCTCCCCTCCCCTCCCCTCCCCTCCCCTCCCCTCCCCTCCTCTCCTCTCCTCTCCTCTCCTCTCCTCTCCCCTCCCCTCCCTCTCTCTCCCCTCCTCTCCTCTCCTCTCTCCTCCTCTCCCCTCCCCACCTTTCCCCTCCCCTCTCCCCTCCCCTCCCCTCCCCTCCCCCCTCCCCTCCCCTCCCCTCCCCTCCCCTCCCCTCCCCTCCCCTCCCCTCTCCTCTCTCTCTCCTGCTGTCTCACCCACGCGCACACACACATGGTGACTCTCCTTCGAAAGCCGACAGCCAGCCACCAACAGCAGGCGTTCGTCGTGTGAGCGGTGCGCCGTGCGCTGCGGACTCTCCACGTGTCGTGCTCACAGCGTCCACGGGGTGGCCAGCTTCAGGGTTCACACGTGGGAAACCACCAGGCCACCAGAGGGGGGACTTGCCAGTTGTTTCCCAGGTTCACGGGTTTTATAATGTGTATTTTGAAACCCATAATCAAAGGTTGCTCACGCCGTGTCTGAGCCACTGTGGAAGAGGCCACAGGTTTACTCTTCTGGTGGAATCAGAAGACTTACTTTCTGGGAACAGGTGACGGAATGCAGTGTGTGACCGAGCCCCTGGCGAGTGCGGGGCTTGGCGGTGTGTCGGGTCCTCCGCAGGACGGGCAAGGATGAGGGGGACGGCCAAGGATGGGGGGGACGGGCAAGGATGAGGGGGACGGCCAAGGATGGGGGGCAGACACAGTCTGCATGCTCTCTGAGAGCGGGGCTTCCGGCAGCAGAGGCAGCGGTAACGACTGTTCCTCTTGGATGTGTAGGAAGATGCCCACCGCCTGGTTTATATAGTTCCTCAAGCACCCACGTGGGCTGGGCACCATGCTGGACAAGGGGCACGCGGTGGGCGTGAGGACGTAGAGACCCCTGAGGGTTGAGGGAGGGAGGTCAGGCCTGCTCTAGACCTCAGGCTTGGGATCCAGAAAGTTCTTACGTACAGGCTCGTGGGGATTCTGACCAGCATGGCCGATTCCCCTGCTGTGTCCTCCCCAAGAGCCAGGTCACCCCACAAGGCCTGAGAGTCCTTGATTCGTCCAACCATGGGGGTGTGGAGGCCAGAGGACCTGGGGACAAATAGTGCTTTGGGTAACTTGTTTGTTTCTCTTTCCTTTTATTTAGAGAACAAGAGGGAGGTGACCAGACTAGGGCATACGGCCAGTCAGCTATGCACATGATCAAGTTCACCAAGGTAGTCCCTCCTCTGTCCGTGTCTGTGATGCCATCTCCGGCCAGACAGTTGTAAGAGTCCGTCTGACCCACCTCACTTCCCCGCCCTGGCCCCCGGCCCCCCGCATGGGCTCCTCTCAGCTGCTCTGTGGACGGTCCAGGAGCTGCCGTCCGACCTGCCTGTGCGATGTGTTCTAATGAGGCGCTCCATTTCCTGGTCCTGGCTGGCATTACACCCCCCTCCTCCCGGCCTCGATGTCAGGAAAGTTTGCAGCTGCTGTGACATCAGAGCTGGGATTTATGTTGACTTGGCAAAGAAGGACCAGGTGTCGAACGTGTCCTTGACCATTTCAACTTTGCTCGTCAGAGCCCACCGGGCAGAAAGAAAGGGTGAAGCCGGTCCCCGTCTGGAAACCTCCTCACCAGCCCCCTCGTGTCGGGCTGCTGTGTGTGTGGGGGCTCTGCTCCTCTCCCCTCGACGGTCTCCTTCTCATGCATCGTGCACCCCAGGGCTTCTCTGTGCCCGGAACACAGGCGGGCTCCCCAAACACTCATGTAAAGCCAGAAGCCAAGGCTACCATCGGAGCAGCCCAGCTCATGCAGGTTTGCATCGGATTCGGACAGTCAGTAAAGAAACAATGGAGCCAAAAACTGGTGGGCCATAGTCTTTAATCCTAGCTTGCACCTGGCGGGCAAGTAAAAACACACACTGGGCTCCAAAACCCACTCACATTCAGTGCTCACAAAGCCACTGACTTATCCGAGTTTCCTAGAATCAAAGGTTTCTAGCTCACCAGCCTTATTCTCCTCAGTTCCCCATCTCCTTCCTTATCCCAGATACAAACTCTGCACAAACTGGCCTCTCACTCAACACTCCGCCATCTTGGCTGCTTCTCCTGGCCACATGGCCTCTTTCTGCTCTCTGCTCTGCTCCCTCTGCTCTCTCCTGCTAATCATCCCAGGAACCAAGAGCGCAAGCTCTTGTTCTGCCCCCATTTTATAGTGTAGAAATCCAAACCTTTAATCCAATATACAAAATAGGGAAGTCTCTAATACAAAGTCACTTCTCTGAGGCATGATTGGATTGTACCATCCCACATCAAAGAGGGTGGGAAAGGCTTAATCCCAAAACCAAGCCCCAGGCTACAAGGATTCTCAACACACATTAATATCACCTGGGCGACGGCCTCACGTGGGCAGCACCATTTTTAACAAAGTGAGCATAATACATTTTATCTGCCCAACAACTCACTAAATTCTGTTGCATACAGAGCAAGTGTCACAGTAGAGAAGGGGCTTCGCCAAGCGTGGGTCGTGCTGGGTTCTGATGTGATGGGACCGCCAGCAGCCCGGCCCACCTGCCGTTCTGGAGAATCACTGGCCTCCACCGGGCTGTGGGGACGTAAAGATGGGGAAGCCAGAGAACTGAGGTGAGGACAGGCCCGTCAGTGCCGACAGCTCAGAGTTCTCGGGTGGGAGACCAGCACCGGCACTGCTTACCTGGCCTCTTCCCACAGGGCGGGGCTCCCCTCTATGGAGGGGCCTCGGGGCCTCTCCAGGGGGCCAGCCGCACCCGTCCCATTCTGCACCATGCAGCAGGCGGGAGGCAGCACAGAGCAACACAGCCACGCAGCACCTCCCAGGAGCACAGCGCAGAGCCACACTCTGCGACACCGCAGCACACACACGGCGCCTGCTCCGCCTCCCGCCCAGCGGTGCCCTACCGGTGAATCACGCCGGGACCACCAGGAGGGAGCGATGGCCGTCCACCCAGCTGGAGGGGGAAACAAATGTTTGTTTGGACAACTTACATCCGCTCCCTCGTCCTGCCGCTCCCACCGGATAAAAGAGAGCCCCGTGTCGTATACACAGAAACGCCTGTTACTGGCGCAATCTTAAAATATTTATGCCGCACACAAACAATGCCGCGGAATTCCCTACACACTATACAGTGACTTCGTAAACACG
The DNA here is from genome assembly GCF_036850765.1 of Saccopteryx bilineata. Taxonomy (NCBI): domain Eukaryota; kingdom Metazoa; phylum Chordata; class Mammalia; order Chiroptera; family Emballonuridae; genus Saccopteryx; species Saccopteryx bilineata. The sequence continues at coordinate 58,604,712 of NC_089501.1, forward strand.
GGGCCATTACGGAGCGTTTGTCTTCGTTCTATATGACAAGTTAGTAATTACAGCCGAGGGGAATCCGAGGGCCGAGATCAAGGCTTCTATATACAACGTGCGGCTGGGATCGGCCCCGCGGTAAGCGAGGAGATCAGCGTGTTCCACCGCTGGTCTCGGAGCCACATGTGCGGGGACCTCAGGAGCTGAGGGGCCCAGGACAGCTGGACCCCCGTCTAGCGGGTGACAGTACATGCTGCCCTGTTAGCAGGGCACCATGCTCACCAGGCAGGCTGGGCTGCCGAGGGTCCCCGAAACCCCCCAGCAAGTTGCTGCCTCCCCATGTGCCTGGTCACCGTTTGTGCCCATCAGTGACTCTCGTGACTTCCTGGGTTCCTCTCTGGAAGAAGAATGAGGAGAGATGTTCCCGCCCCTTCTGTGGGCTCTGCCCACCCCCCGCCCCACCCACGCTGGGCCCGCGAGGTGCCCGCCGCGCCAGGCCCCTTTCAAATCCCAGCAGCTTTGAGAAGGAAGAGGAAGCAAACAAAACCTAGCTCCTTCCCACAGGAAGGGTTGAACAGTTCTGAAGTGCACGTTTCATTTTAATGTCGTTCACCTCTGGGGATAAAACGCAGCCCCCAGTTAGCCAGGGGGAAAAACAGACAGCTTCTCGCCTTCCACCCGGCCTCAGGCGGCCCTGTCCGCGCTCTGTGCCACTCGGAGCCTCGGGTGCCGGGTGGCAGCGTTCTCGGGCTGTCTGGGTCAATTTGCAAAGCAAGGCCAGCCTGCGTGGTGACGCAGCGGGTCCTAGGACAGGTGAAGTGGCTGCAGTGAGCCGTCTCAACGAGTCACGGGGCAGGAGGGAGTGTGCGTATGTGGGGACAGGGGACGGGACAGGTGAAGTGGCTGCAGTGAGCCGTCTCAACGAGTCACGGGGCAGGAGGGAGTGTGCGTATGTGGGGACAGGGGACGGGACAGGTGAAGTGGCTGCAGTGAGCCGTCTCAACGAGTCACGGGGCAGGAGAGAGTGTGCGTATGTGGGGACAGGGGATGGGACAGGTGAAGTGGCTGCAGTGAGCTGTCTCAACGAGTCACGGAGCAGGAGGGAGTGTGCGTATGTGGGGACAGGGGATGGGACAGGTGAAGTGGCTGCAGTGAGCTGTCTCAACGAGTCACGGGGCAGGAGGGAGTGTGCGTATGTGGGGACAGGGGATGGGCAGGAATCACCTGGGACAGCCGGCCCCTCTCTGCCTCCTGAGCACACGGACGATGCAGGGGAAGCACAGCCGTGTCCCCGCGGGCCAGGGCACTGCTGTGGGACTCATGGGGGGGCTGTGCTCTGAGAGCCCCCTCCTTGTGTCCTGTGGTCCCCAGGACAGCACATGGCCCATGTCTCCAGCCGTCACCCATGTGACCAGAGGTGCTGCGGTGGCCACAGGCTCACCAGGCAGGCCTGTGCATTTTGTCCCAACACCGCGCCCTCAGAGACCAGGGTGGGGCTGAAACCGGCCCGGGTGGGGCCGTTTGCTCCACGGCCACCGGCCAGCGCGGTGAACCCGGGCTCCCCTCTGTGTGAAGACAGCGTGTTGAACATTCACCAGCTCATCTCCGTGGGCACCCGCCTCCCTTCCTGCCCGGGAGCCATTTCCCGTCTGACCATCCATTTAATCCGCCGCCAGGGTCAGGTGCGCTGGCCTGAGACCGTCGGGAGGGGCCCGGCGCTGACCGGCACACGGACTCAGAGAGCAGAACCCGACTTGATTTTGTGGGTTCTCTTTTTCCATTTATTTACGGCTGTCTCATTCACACCCAAAATGACACAAATGCTTAGTGATTTTTCTCTGTGGACTTTCCTCAAAGCCATCTACTTACGGTTCATGAACACGATTCTCAATATTTTCGTCATGTATTTCATCCGATGAGGCCCCTCTGATTAAATTACGCGGTTACATTCCTAAGTCCCCACTGTCCTGCAAAGCTTGCGAGTTGGGGGGGGACATGTGAGCACCAGTAGCCAGCCCCTTCACCCCCAGATTTACCCGGTTTCCTGTCATCCAAGGACCCACCTCCCCAAGCTCGGAGCGCACAGGAGGGCCCACACTGGCCCGGTGGGCAGGGTCCTCTCGCCAGGACCCTCAACGTGAGTGAAGAGGGGACCAGAGTGGCGTGCGCGGTGGACGTACTCGAGCGCCATGGCTGGGCTCCCGGGGGACACTGCAGTATGTCGACGCACCAGGAAGTCAGACGCTGCGCTAACAAGCTGCTAAATAAAATATTTTCCCCTTCTACACCGAAGACTATAAATTCACAGACGAAATTGAAAAAAATGCATAAAATTATGATTATCATATGAAAATTAGCAAAATATCAAAGACAACTGCAATCATTTGTTACTGTGCATGTCTGGGTGTTCTGTTGACGGGCTATTAGTGTATGAATTAAACAAAATGAAGGCATACATAATTCAGACATTGGGCTGTATTTTGCAAAAACTATTGTGAAAAAGTCAAGATTTTCATGTCGTGTAAGTTCTATTGACATGAATGATCAAATTAGGCTCCAAAGTGTAAATGTATTCATAAAGTTCAAATTGAAATAAACACAAAAATACTTTTAAAAAATATTTGTTTTGCCCTGGCCAGTTGGCTCAGTGGTAGAGCGTCGGCCTGGCGTGCAGGAGTCCCGGGTTCGATTCCCGGCCAGGGCACACAGGAGAAGCACCCATTTGCTTCTCCACCCCCACCCCCTCCTTCCTCTCTGTCTCTCTCTTCCCCTCCCGCAGCCAAGGCTCCATTGGAGCAAAGATGGCCCGGGCGCTGGGGATGGCTCCTTGGCCTCTGCCCCAGGCGCTAGAGTGGCTCTGGTTGCGACAGAGCGATGCCCTGGATGGGCAGAGCATCGCCCCCTGGTGGGCATGCCGGGTGGATCCCGGTCGGGCGCATGCAGGAGTCTGTCTGACTGCCTCTCTGTTTCCAGCTTCAGAAAAATACAAAAAAAAAAAAAAAAAAGATTTGTTTTAATGCATGTATTTCTAAAAACTCAAAATTACAAAAAATAGAAGATGCGCTAATTAGTTCTATGTAATGGCTATCGGATTTCGATTCAAATTTATGAAATAAAAGCTACAGTTTAAATTTAATTTTTAAAATTTAACTAGATTAAATTTTTATGAAAATCAATCTCCATCGTCAGCCATCCTGGATCTCCCACCTCGTGGCTGAAGCAGAGGCCAGGGGTCCTGCCTCATCCAGCTGCAGATAGAACCGGGACTCGGCCCACACGGTCCAGCTGTCCTCCCGGCCGCGGGCATGCAGGTGGACACTGGGCCGTGTCCTTGGCCCGCCACTAGAGAGCCAGGAGCGGGACCCAGGAGGACGAGGAGACAGGTGCCTGGTGCCCTCAGGAGGGAGTGACCTCCGGTCAGGGCTTCTCCGGACAACTGTGGTGAAGGTGGAGGTTTCAAAACCGTATTTCCTATTTGTTGTGCGCGTCTGAAAAGTACGGTGAAAATGGACCACCAGAAAAAATGAAACGGGCATACCGGAGGCAAGCCCCATTTTTATTGTTGCCTTCGGTAGACACAAAATCGCTCTCTGAAGTGTCCATCACAATGCCCAACAACTAGCTCTAGCTTCCGCGCTTCTCTGTCGTGGCCCAGTGGACAGTGTCCACCCCGGGGCCAGCCGTGGCCGCCCTGTTCCAAGTGGTGGAGGCAGAGGGGCGGGTGTGCAGCCCCGACCGGGGCCGCTTGCTGGAGGGCAGGTTCCTGGGCTCTGCGTTGTCCTGGGCCCGGAACGAGGGCCAGGCCTTCAGTGACTCTGTGTCCTCGGTTATTCAACACAGGGATTGTCTCAGATCTGTGACCTGTGGTCCCGGCCACGTCATGGGCTCCTGCCCACACGAGCCCCCCGTAAGTCCGTGGTGCCCACTGCCCCTCTCTAAGCCACGTCCACTGGCTCTCCTGAGACGTTCATTTCCTGCCCAAGTGAACTAGAGTGCAGCTGAGTTGCTTGTCATTAAAGGACGCTGACAGACAGAGCTATGCCGGAAATGAGCCCTGCAGGGGGGACTGGGGACGCGACCAGGCTGCCCTGCCCAGGGCTGACCTCGGGCCGGGGGCCTGCATTCTGAGGGGGAGGCCCTTGTGGTGGACTCGACCTCTCAAGGCCAGAAGGAGTCGCTCTCAGAAGTGCCTTGTGAATGGAAAGGAAGCTTTTCCACTGGACTGTCCCCTCCCAGGAAATGCAGCCCGTGTCCCCTCCCCGCACTGGGTCATCTGGGGTCACTCTTTAACAGATGAGTCTCATTGAGACAGGGCCCCAGCTCTGACCAGCTAAGTGACCCGGCGGCCTCACACTCCGGGCCTGAGCACCCCTGACCGGGGGGAGGTCACGGCATGTTTGGGAGGCTCCGCGAGGAGCGGCGTGGTGCGTGCTTGTCCGACACGGGTCAGGCCATCACTCCATGAGGCCATGCGGAAGCCGGGACGCAGCACGTCACCGGCGTCTTTCTTCCCTCTGTTTCCCACTTGGTCAAGCACCCGGCTTACAGCCGGAAGTGGTGCTCTCAGAGGTCACCTCTGTTTATAACCTGCAAATAGGTCTCGGCTTCCCGGTGCCCAAATCTGTGCGAGAAGCGATCGGCCTGTCACCGAACATTCGTGCCCGGCCAGCACGTGCGTGCTCTGGGGATGCGCCGGCCAATAAGGAAAGGCCTGTTTGCGCAAACGCCTGAGCCCAGCGCACGGCGCACCGTCAGACACCGGGTGCAGAAGGAGCCCCTGGGCATTCAGGTGCAGACAGCGAACCCCTGTGGTGGGACCCGCAGGCCCTCTGCCTCCCCTCCATCCTGGGGCAGGGGGTGTCTGCATGGTGGATCGGCGAGCCCCCAGGCAGCACAGTGAGGGGTGAGTGGCAGCAGGGGGCCCCCTGCAAAGCCAGAAAGCTGCTCCCCCACACACATCTGTCTAAGGAGCTGAAACACGAACACTTCTGAAGCTCTACACGTTTTTTTATGGTGAATAAACACCCCCATCCAAAAAAAAAAGTGCGTAGGAAGCTCCACTGCGTGCTTGTTTAAGTGAGTGATCTGTTTTACAGGCTTAAGTGCATGTCCAGCCCGCCGGCCGTAAATCCTTCCCCGGCGAAACGGAGCCCGGGGAGGCGGCCTGGGTGCCACCAAGCAGCTCCCCGTGGGGCCCCGCCAGCCTCGTTTGAAACGCCTCCTGTGCTCTGAACAGAAACAGATGTTTGAACAGCAGAGCTGAGCAGAAGTTGTTCTTCAAACAGTTGATTAAAACATCTGTCAGGACAGCCTGGAGGGGCCAGACCCGCAGCAGCTCTGCAGCTGGGCCTGCCCATCACGGCCTTTCCAGGGAGCGGGTGGCAGGCAGAGGGGACGAGGCAGGAGCGTGGGGCTGTCCTCTCAGCTACTCCGGGTGTCCCGGCAGGCTTCGCAGGGTCCTGTCCCCCGTCCCTCTGCCTCCCCCCATGTATTGTGGCTTCCTGGAGCATGGCCGTCCCCTCTCCTCAGGACCAGGTGTGCTGATCGCCTGGACAGGTGGCACCCGCCAACTCTCTGAGCGGGAACCCTGGGCCCCTCTCCTGCAGGAACTCTGTTTAGCACGTTGACCTTCTGATGTGTCCGGTGACTGCTCCTCACACACAGGCCCCCTCGGCTTCGTGACGTAAGGTGCTGACCTCTCAGAACCACACAGCAGGGGACGGCACGGTCCCGGCTGTGACCCTGAACGAAGGCCACGATTCAAGGGGCACGGACAGGTTAGGGTGCGCAGGGGACGCCCCGGGCAGAAACCTTCCCTGTGCTGCGTGTCCTGGTGGACGGCAGGGGGGTTCTCTGTGGGGCAGCCACACCAACCCCTGGCCCGTCGGTGGGGACGGCACAGACGAGACGGGCGGTCACTGAGAGGAAACAGCCACTGGAGGGGCCCCCGTGATTCTCCTCCTCCTGACCGACTGTGCCCAGTGCTGTCTGAAGGGGTCTGGGGGGTCACTGAGCGGAAACACCCACTGGAGGGGCCCCGTGATTCTCCTCCTCCTGACCAACTGTGCCCAGTGCTGTCTGAAGGGGTCTGGGGGGTCACTGAGCGGAAACAGCCACTGGAGGGGCCCCCGTGATTCTCCTCCTCCTGACCGACTGTGCCCAGTGCTGTCTGAAGGGGTCTGGGGGGTCACTGAGCGGAAACACCCACTGGAGGGGCCCCGTGATTCTCCTCCTCCTGACCAACTGTGCCCAGTGCTGTCTGAAGGGGTCCTGGGGGGTCAGGGTTTAGAGGCTCAGCACGTACTGCGTGTAGCTGCTCTTTCGTCGGCTGCGTGGGGAAGCGTGTCTGTGCTCGGGTCCATGGGCCTGGCGTGCTCTCCTCACGGCCTCAGCGCCAGGCTGCCCTTTCCAGTGGGTAGAGCTGACCTGTGCCCCTCTGTGACAATGTCTTCAGAAGTTGTGCCAGAAACGTTGGAGTTCCTCATGTCTCCAACGTGGCGGGTAGTAGGCCGGGAACCCGCCTCACCTTCAAGGAACCTTTACCGTCCTGTCCCCCCCGAAGGTCACAGGCCTGTGTCGTCCCAGCAGCTGGGCACGAGGCCTTTGGGATGCCCACAGCTGCCTGCTGGCAAGCACCTGCTGACCTCCCAACAGAAAGGCTCCTGTGTTCCCCAGCACGTGACACACCGTCCCCACACGGTGCACAGCTCTCACACCGTCCCCCACACGGTGCACAGCTCTCACACCGTCCCCACACTGTGCACAGCTCCCACACCGTCCCCACACGGTGCACAGCTCCCACACCGTCCCCACACGGTGCACAGCTCCCGCACCGTCCCCACACGGTGCACAGCTCCCGCACCGTCCCCCACACTGTGCACAGCTCCCGCACCGTCCCCCACACTGTGCACAGCTCCCGCACCGTCCCCCACACGGTGCACAGCTCCCGCACCGTCCCCCACACTGTGCACAGCTCCCGCACCGTCCCCCACACGGTGCACAGCTCCCGCACCGTCCCCACACTGTGCACAGCTCCCGCACCGTCCCCACACGGTGCACAGCTCCCGCACCGTCCCCCACACGGTGCACAGCTCCCGCACCGTCCCCACACTGTGCACAGCTCCCGCACCGTCCCCACACTGTGCACAGCTCCCGCACCGTCCCCACACGGTGCACAGCTCCCGCACCGTCCCCACACGGTGCACAGCTCCCGCACCGTCCCCACACGGTGCACAGCTCCCGCACCGTCCCCACACGGTGCACAGCTCCCGCACCGTCCCCACACGGTGCACAGCTCCCGCACCGTCCCCACACGGTGCACAGCTCCCGCACCGTCCCCACACGGTGCACAGCTCCCGCACCGTCCCCACACTGTGCACAGCTCCCGCACCGTCCCCCACACGGTGCACAGCTCCCGCACCGTCCCCACACGGTGCACAGCTCCCGCACCGTCCCCACACGGTGCACAGCTCCCGCACCGTCCCCACACGGTGCACAGCTCCCGCACCGTCCCCACACGGTGCACAGCTCTCGCACTGTCCCCCACACTGTGCACAGCTCCCGCACCGTCCCCACACGGTGCACAGCTCTCGCACTGTCCCCACACTGTGCACAGCTCCCGCACCGTCCCCCACACGGTGCACAGCTCCCGCACCGTCCCCACACGGTGCACAGCTCCCGCACCGTCCCCACACGGTGCACAGCTCCCGCACCGTCCCCACACGGTGCACAGCTCTCGCACTGTCCCCACACTGTGCACAGCTCCCGCACCGTCCCCACACGGTGCACAGCTCTCGCACTGTCCCCACACTGTGCACAGCTCCCACACCGTCCCCACACGGCGCACAGCTCCCGCACCGTCCCCACACGGTGCACAGGAGCCGCAGAGCCCACACCCTGGTGTGGGCAGGACCGGTGGTTCAGACGGGACGCCCTTGTCTGCAGGGGCACTTCCTGTGGAGACAGGCGAGCCGGGGCAGCCACAGGGTTCGACAGGTGTTGCAGGAGGTCTGTGAGAGGCAGGTGTGCACACACAGGCCATTCCCAGGACAGGAACGGGGTGGCAGCTGGTGACAGGGTCCAGGCGGGAACATGTCTGGAAAAGGGGGTGGTGGGCGCCGGGCAAGCAGTGGACAAAGGGCACAAGCATGGTCAGAGAACGGAGTGGCCAGCATGTCCAGGGAGCTGCGAGGATAGTTGGACTGGGCTGTGTGCCCCCTCTGTGACCTGGCTGACCCCACACGGCCTGGGGCACAGGAGCCCTTTGCGCTCCTGTACTTGAAGGCTCACGTGGAGGGACGGGAGTCGGCCTGTCCAGGTGCCCAGGGCTCCCCGTCAGCTGATAAGATGAGGCCCACCCACATGACGGAGGGTGGACCTGCTTTGCTCGGGCGCTGACTGATTTAAATGTTCATCTCATCCAGAAAAATAGCTGCACAGCCACACCTAGGCTGGTGTTGGCCAAGTGGGTGCATAAACTGATGTCCCAAGACTGTATTATCGGCCTTTTTACATGAAGGACAGTCCGCGTGTGTGGAAAGGAAACCAGATTCACGCCACGTGATTCCAGGGGAGTTAAGTTGGGACCTGCATGTTGGCCAGTTTCCCCTCCCTGTGACTGGCGACCTCGCACAAGGAGAGCTCCCAACGCCCTGTTCTCTGGCCGGGTGGACGTGGCCTAGGGGGGCTTGAAGGTGTGAGTCCCCAGAAGTCCACAGGCTGAGAGCAGCCCTGGTCGGGACTCGGAGGCCCTGCTGTCATGCTACATTGTTTATAAAACGCCCCAATGGCCCTGGCCGGGTCGCTCGGTTGGTGGGAGTGTCGTCCTGACGCGCAGAGGTGGTGGGTTCGATCCTCGGCCGGGGCACCTCCAGGGGACAGATGTTCCGTCTCTGCTGCTCTCTTAAAAACAAAACAAAACAAAATTAAGTTTACAAAAAACACGCTGGTATAAAATAAACAAGCAAAAAAAAAATAATAAAGAAGCTGAAATGGGATTTAAACGAAAGGTGTCCACTCACCGCAGAGGCTCCAGGCCCCGAGCAGCAGCGGAGGGGACGTGGTGGCCTGGCCCGGCGCCCGGAGGAAGGGGTTGGGGGCGAGTGTGCCCTGGCACCCTGCTCTGCAGAGACAGGCGGGCGGGACCCAGTCTTCCTCCCGACCAGGCGCAGTCCCGTCTCACGGTGACCCTGGCCGCCGGACACAGGCCCCTGGCCGCCTTGTTTGCCCAGGGGCTGCTGGGACCTTGGCTCCACGCAGGTGACTACACAGAGAGCGGACAGCCCCGGAGAGGCCGGGCGGCCTGAGGAACCCTCGGGGGCTTGCTGCCGCGTCTGCTAACCGGGTTCCCCTCCCACTTCCCGCTCGTCCCGGGCCGGGCCCACGTCTCCAGATGTTGCTGGGCGCTGCGGCCACGCCGGCCACCAGCCCTTAGCGGTTGCGCCAACAACTCGGCGAGCTGAAGTGGGGCGGCCCTACCCCAGTGACCGCTCACCTTCCGGGGCCAGCTAGACGGGAGCAGAGTGCCCGTCACGGGCTGGGAAGTGGCGCTGCGTCCCGCCCGCCAGAGCGGCTCATCCTGCCCGGGTCCCAGCCCGGAGCCGCTCGTCCTGCCCGGGTCCCAGCCCGGAGCCGCTCGTCCTGCCCGGGTCCCAGCCCGGAGCCGCTCGTCCTGCCCGGGTCCCAGCCCGGAGCCGCTCGTCCTGCCCGGGTCCCAGCCCGGAGCCGCTCGTCCTGCCCGGGTCCCAGCCCGGAGCCGCTCGTCCTGCCCGGGTCCCAGCCCGGAGCCGCTCGTCCTGCCCGGGTCCCAGCCCGGAGCCGCTCGTCCTGCCCGGGTCCCAGCCCGGAGCCGCTCGTCCTGCCCGGGTCCCAGCCCGGAGCCGCTCAGAGGCGCTGGGGGTGGGGAGGGCCGCAGAGCAGAGGCCCCGGAGGCCCCGGTGATGGACATGAGGACCTCAGGAGCCTGCACCTGTGCTGAACGGCAGCCCGGGTGCCCCTCTCGCTCTGAACGGGCCCGGAGCTGGGTCACTCCCGCCCGGTGGCCTGGGTGTGTGCAGCCCCGTGGACAGCGACGCGGGGTGGTCGACGTGGGGCCTCAGCCCAGGCCTGGCGCGGGCTCGCCCAGCGGGGAGCAGCCCCGCGCCTTCCCGCTCTCAGCCCTCCACGCCTCTGCGGCTGCTCCCCGCTGCCGTGTCCTGCGTGAAGCCTGCCCGGGTCTGCAGGCTGCACGCCGTGCCCCTCTGTCGTCACCAGTTCTCCTTCGCACCCCATGCGCCCCCGTCTGCCGTCTAAACAGAGCACGGACCGCTTCGCTCCGGTCACGGGCCCCCTGCCCCCCACCCACAGGAGACACAGCACAGACGCGCCGTGGGGGGTGGGCGCGGGGCTTCCCCACCTCTCCGGTCCTCCCCGCACGGTGTCCCCTGGTCACCCTCCACGGAGCTGCTGTCTGTCCTCTGCTTCTCAGCCAGGGGCCCCTTTCAGTCCTCGGAGCACCGACGGGTTGTCAACACCTCGCAAACAGCCTTGTCCCCGGGTCACCATCAGGGAAAACTGAAGTCACGCTGGACATTTAAAGAGAATCCCGCCTGCAGGGAATTACTTGGAGTCTCGGGAGCCAGCGCAGAAGGCCACGTGCCCCAGAGATGAGTGACAGGGAGCAGCTGCCCCTGGGGACCAGGACCCCTTGCCCCCGGGGTGCGGGAGCTTGAGAAAGTACTTCCTAACTGCGGGAGACAGAACTCTGACGGTCCCCCCACCCCATCCATCAAGAACCAGCGCGCCCGCGGCTGGAAGGGGTTTTGCAAGATTATCACCCAAGTCTGTTAACCCTGAAATAGGGACACTTCCTGGGGGTGGGGCACCTAATCGTTCGCATCCTCCAAAAGCAGTGTCTTCTCCGGCTGGGGGTTGAGGACCCCGAGACCCTGTCCTGGCCTGGGCAAAGGCAGCCATCGTGCTGGGGCGGGGCACGTGGCCGGGAGCTGTGGCGCCTCAGGGGGTGGGCGGCGCCTGTGGGCGGGGCACGTGGTCAGGAGCTGTGGCGCCTCGGGGAGTGGGTGGTGCCTGTGGGCGGGGCACGTGGCCTGGAGCTGTGGCGCCTCGGGGGGTGGGCGGTGCCTGTGGGCGGGGCACGCGGCCAGGAGCTGTGGCGCCTCAGGGGGTGGGCGGTGCCTGTGGGCGGGGCACGCGGCCAGGAGCTGTGGCGCCTCAGGGGGTGGGCGGTGCCTGTGGGCGGGGCACGTGGCCAGGAGCTATGGCGCCTCAGGGAGTGGGCGGTGCCTGTGGGCGGGGCACGTGGCCAGGAGCTGTGGCGCCTCAGGGGGTGGGCGGTGCCTGTGGGCGGGGCACGTGGCCAGGAGCTGTGGCGCCTCAGGGGGTGGGCGGTGCCTGTGGCAGTAGGAGGACACAGAACCTCAGTCCCACAGGTGCAAGGACACGAGTGTGGCCATTGAGCGGGAGCCCTCCGGCCCGGGCCCAGCAGAGCAGCGGGAGTTCAGGGGAGCGACCCTGGCAGGGCCCGGCCACGCCCACCGCGCCCGCGCTGCCATCTTAGCTGCTAAGTTTGCGGCGATCTATGTGTCCACCGAGCAGCTCGTGACGGGGGGCAGAGACCGGCCTGTCTGTGCCTCCACGTCCACCTCTGAGCACCCCTCCGCGGGCAGGAGCGGAAGACCCCGCCTGGCGCTCCGAGCGCGGCCTGTGGGAACAGGGCTGTGGGCATCGGTGCTGAAGGGCCCACGCCCCGTTCCCTGTGTGGTTTCCATCAGCAATTTGCTGAATAAGGACAGGATAGGGTGGTGAGCCCGGGACACTCCTCAGCAGAAACGACTGAAAATGTGTTTGTTCGCAGCGTGAGCCAGTTTGCAATTTATCTTGGTTTTCACCCAAACAGGCTGCAGACCAAGACAAACACTCTTTGATGTAATCAGCGAGTGAGTCAGGCCGTGTGTGCGGCGGTTCCTGTGCTGAGGAAACAATGGAAGAGCCCTTGACCACGGGCCAGTGGAAAGTGGGGGTCTGCCCTGCGGGGCGACCTCGCCCGCGGCCCTCCCGGGCCGTGATGTCACCGGGTCCGTTCTGCTGGCCTCTGTGTTTCTAACAGCGACCGGCTGACCGTGGGCGTGGTCGGATGCACGCTGGTGTGGGCGGCACCGCCCGCGGGGACTTGCGCGCTCCCGCGAGGCCGAGCGTGAGTGCTCCTCTCCCTGTGACCGAGGTCGCGCTCGGTGGTGGCCTTTCCACAGGCCCGTTGTTTCATGAGGAGTCCACGCTGTGTCTCTCTAAGGCCATTGCTCGTGCTCGCTGACATGTTTCTACAAAGAGAAAAGGCTCCCCGCCAGCATTCAGTCTCCGCCGGGCTCTGTTCATGTCTCTGTGCCCAGAAGGACCCAGAAGGGAGGCCGGGGCGGTGTGTTCATGGCACGGGCATGTGACAAGAATGGCGAGGGCCGAACCAGTTGGCAGCAAGCCGGGTCTTAAGGGAGGAAAACACAGAGTAAACATATAGTAGGACTCTCTCTTTCCAACAGGGATGCACGTGCTCTTCATGCCACTGCACGCACACACGTGTACAGGCGCCCATGTAATTGTGCATGGCTCCTCAGAACAAGGGAACGTCCGAATGTCACACCCGGCGGCTTGTGGTGACTTCTGGGAAGGTGGGGCTTCGAAGGACAGGTCAGGGGGCCCAACGTGGGCACTTTAAAGAAAAGGCAGAGTGCATGATGACCCATCACACGTGAGACTCTCCTGTGTACACAGTAGTGTGTGTGCGTGTGTGTACACGTACCGATGTGTCCATGATGCTCGCCAACATGTTGTGTCACTGCACACATGTTAGGTTTCTGGTGATTTTACTTTCTTTCTTATACCTTAGAGCTTTGTTAGAATTTTTATACTAAAACAACACTTAAAAATTATCAGGAGAAGAGCAAGCAATAAGGCTGTGTTACTGCAGGGAAACAGAAACGTGTAACACAGTGAGGTTGATGAGGCGCTGACCCAGACACACCCCTGCGGTGGGGACCGTGGAGGCGGGGACCGTGGCGGCGGGGACCGTGGCGGTGGGGAGCATGGCGGTGAAGACCGTGGCGGTGAAGACCGTGGCGGTGGGGACCGTGGCTGTGGGGACCGTGGTGGTGGGGACCCTGGAGGTGGGGACCACGGCGGTGGGGATCACGGAGGTGGGGATCACGGAGGTGGGGACCACGGCGGTGGGGATCATGAGGTGGGGATCACGGAGGTGGAGACCATGGCGGTGGGGACCACGGCAGTGGGGACCCTGGAGGTGGGGACCATGATGGTGTTACTGCCGCTGGTCAGGGCCGCGGAGGACCCCGGACAGGGACGCGGCTCCGTGGATGGGTCATGGGCACCGTGGGTCAGCAGAGAGGAGGTCTAAGTGTCTCAGGAAGTCATCCCAAGTCCGTTTAGAGTGACCACGTGGTGGGACGAGCCCCGTCCTCTTTCCTGTGGGAGACACCTCCCTGGTGTCAGATGTTTCCTGTGGGAGACACCTCCCTGGTGTCAGATGTTTCCTGTGGGAGACACCTCCCTGGTGCTGGCACCTCTCTGGGCACCGGAGGCTTGGCCCTGGAGAAAACGGCTGTTGGGTGGAGCGTCTTCCCCGCCTTCCCTGGGCCACGTGCTGGGGGGAGGTCCCTGTCACCACCTCGCCTCCCCATCCAGAATGCTTCAACGAACGCATCCGGTCCGGAAGTGAAGAGGCTGCCCCGTCTCGCGAGGTCTCCATGGGAGCTGTGAATCTTCACAGTTCACTTTCCATCTTCCTCTTTGTAGCATTGAAAACAGCCACCAAACACTTAACAAAATTAAGGATCACTTAATCCTGAAGATGATAAGTAAGAACACCCTGTTATTCATTCTCTCTATTACCCGTGAGCTCGATGGAATGAGGAGAGGTGTCAGCCTGTGGGAGGTGTTCCTGCCTGACACTCGTCCTAAGTCAGAGAAGTCACTGCCGATGTTGTTATCAGTGTTGGGCAAGGCTACGTCCTGATCCGTGTTACAAGTTGACACAGCCTGAAGGACCGCTCCGTCCTGCGTGCCTGGGTCCCTCTGTGCTCTGTGCACAGGGGACGCAGAGAGCACCTGATGGTTGATGGGGACGGACCTGGGTCAGTCCCAGCTCATCTGGGTCAGTACCCAGTGCTGTCGGCACAAGAACAGACTGTGTTCCATTCAGTTAACTGGAAGCGTTGCTGTGAGCTCCTCTCCGCCTGAGGCTGTGGACAGTGTGGAGAACGGACGTGATGGAATACAGTCAGAGGTCTAGCTTTCTTCCCGGCCTGTCCACTCTTCCCTCCTGTGGCCCGATGTTGTTCATTGCAGCTCAGTCTGCTTCCCCCAATGTTGGCCTCAAATGGCCTGAACAAGCCATCAACCGCCGTGTCCCACACGCAAGGCCAGGAAGACTCATGGCTGGGAAGAGGCTGGTAGCGTCTCTCCACGTGCATTCGGACACTGAGATGTCCGGTTACCCTGGAGCTGCACACACGGTCATGCAGGGCCCAGCAAGCCGGGAGGATTGACACCGTTTGGACAGCAACCACGGTGGATGCAGCAGGGGTCAGCCAGGTCAGTCCCTGGGAAGCAGAGATAATGCAGCTGCCTTGTGCACAGGGCAGGTTAGGCCCTGCAGTGAGTCACAGAGGGACTGGGGGCTGGAGGAAGCCCCGGGGCTGGCAGCCTCCTCGGAGGACGCTCGCTCACTCGTTAGCACGCTGGGAAGCTCAGGGCGGCGGCTGCTTGAAATATAACAGCAATCCATCTACCCTCAACAATCACCTGCTGTTTACTACTCTTCAAAATGAATTGGGAAAAAAAGTTTTTTTAAATAAATAGCACAAAACTCAGGACTTAAAACTGTGTCTCCCCACACGCAGATAGCCATGACTTGACCAGCGTCCAGGTCCTCCAGGACACCCCACGTTCCCCGGGGTGCCTGCCCTGCCCTCACACCTCAGCTCCTCCGTGTCTCAGCGAGCCACGCCGTGTTACTGTGGACACCCAGCCGGGGGGCGGGGTCAGAAGCCTCTGCCCCGGTCGGTCGACAGCAGGTCACCCCTGCAGGTGACCATTGACAAGAGGCGGCAGTCACTGAAAGCCAGTGTTACACACAAGGGTTTGCTGCTCTGCCTGTGTCCTTGAATGAGCTGATTTTCTCATGACTTTTGGCAGGTCCTCATTCTGGGTTTGAGGACACCAGCTCGCCACCGTGAACTGCACTTTGCCCGTCAGTGGAGTTGATGGCTGTTCTGATGGTGCAGAGGCTGCGCCTCGCCCGTCTCCGCGCCTGCCGCCAGCTGTGGTGCCCAGGGACGGTGCCGCGTACCCAACGTAGCAAATCAACGTGCCCCTCGGGCTGTCTTCCAGGCGGGGGGAGGAGCTCTCTGGCTCCGGGCCCCAGTGTCCGGTATGGAGTGTAGGGTTAACGAGCGCTTTCAGAGCGTGAGTGTGAGCGTGATCGGCTCCGGCCGCCCTCCCGCACACGCTGCAGACATGGAGAGGCGGGCTATGATTTCATTTGTCTCACGGCCCCAGCAATAAGGCGTCAGGTGGGAACGGCACAGTCCACAGCCGGCATTTGCTCCTGACCCCAGAAAGAGGAGCCCAGCACAAGGTCAGGAGCAGGCCCCTCGGACGGGAGCGTCTGATTTCATGGGTCACTCTTTCGGCCAGGGCTCTATTGCGAGGTCAGATTTATGGCCCCGTGACGGGCTCTCCCTCCTGGAAACTCACTGCAGTCTCCAAGGGAAGGGGGAACAAAGGGCACCCTGAATGCCCTTTGCAGGGCATTTTGCACCCTGAATGCTCTGGGCTGCAGGGACTCCCAGCAGTCAACAGCAACGCTCCACACCGTCTGGTGAATGGCGCCTGGAGCTGTAGCCAGAGCCCCCTCCCGAGCTGAGCAGCACTCGGACATTTGGAGGCCCGGCTGCAGGAGGTCTTGGCCACTCCACGCCAGCAGGATCTTTCATGGTAAATTCATCACACCTTAAAGACGGGACGGGACGTTTGTGTTAACTGGCCTCAGGGTGGTGACCGCTCCCCAGATACACTTCCAATCATCGCCTTGTGCACGGGGCTCTGCTGTGTTACATGTCAGTTAAAGCTCGTTAGAAATAATAAACAACTTAAAACACCTGCGTTGCTGGGGGTGGGTGTGAATGCAGCCAGGAGCGGAAGCCGGGCGCAAACTCCACGCCCTGTGAAGAAGTGAG
Organism: Saccopteryx bilineata; assembly: GCF_036850765.1. Taxonomy (NCBI): domain Eukaryota; kingdom Metazoa; phylum Chordata; class Mammalia; order Chiroptera; family Emballonuridae; genus Saccopteryx; species Saccopteryx bilineata. Next base: position 58,620,938 of record NC_089501.1, read on the forward strand.
GCTGCTGGCGTCTCCCTGTGCGGCTGTGCAGGAGGTGACCCGGGAATGTACATACTCGGAGGGCGCCCGACAAGCTGGTGGCACGGTGGACAAGGACGCAGGGACGGTGCAGACAGCGGGCACGGGAGAAGCAGGGGGGGACGGTGCAGACAGCGGGCACGGGAGAAGCGGGAGGGACGGGGGCAGGGACGGTGCAGACAGCGGGCACGGGAGAAGCGGGAGGGACGGGGGCAGGGACGGTGCAGACAGCGGGCACGGGAGAAGCGGGAGGGATGGGGGCAGGGACGGTGCAGACAGAGGGCACGGGAGAAGCGGGAGGGACGGGGGCAGGGACGGTGCAGACAGCGGGCACGGGAGAAGCGGGAGGGACGGGGGCAGGGACGGTGCAGACAGTGGGCACGGGAGAAGCGGGAGGGACGGGGGCAGGGATGGTGCAGACAGAGGGCATGGGAGAAGCGGGAGGGACGGGGGCAGGGACGGTGCAGACAGCGGGCACGGGAGAAGCGGGAGGGACGGGGGCAGGGACGGCCCAGGACCGAGGGCTGTTGTGGTTTCCACGCCCATCCCATGAGGCCACCAGAACCCGTGGGCGCCGAGCTGTGCACAGTGAGGGAGCAGCCGTGACAGGGGCACTTAACACGGCCACCAGGGGCCTGGCCTGCCCGGCGTGTGTGGAGGCAGGGAGGCCGCAGGGGAGACGGAGGTTACAGAGAACCCGCCCTGAGTCAGGAGGTGGAGAGGCAGGTCTGACAGAGTGCTGGGCCCCAGGGCTCCCTGCACCTGTCCTCCTGCCCGTAAGTGCTCTGGGCACAGCTGGTTTGGGGAGGGAGCAGCCCCCTGCGCCTGTCCAGCCCCCGTCCTCACCTCGCTGGGTGAGCAGGCCTTCCCCAGACAGGTGGTGGGGGTGCCGGGGCTGCGGCAGGAAGGAGGGAGGGAGGCAGAGTGTGGGAGGCTCGCACCGGGCCCAGGAAGTTTATTTTGCAGCTAATTTTTACATGTTTGTTTAATCTGTCACCAAGGGTCATTGGTCAGGCTGCTGCTCCCGTCCTGCTGTCCCCGTTCCCAGCGACGGCCGCCTGGGAAGGAGGGACAAAGCCCTTTCCAGAGGCTCGGCAAACAGGAAGTGCTCCCAGGACACAGGCGGTCACCCAGCAGTGTCAGGGTCAGGAAATGACTGAGCCCCGTGCTGGCTCCTCTGCTCGGGTGGCCGGTCACTGGGCCCGGCCCCGGGAGCAGCCACCCTTGCTCGGGGGTTGGATTCTGGTCAGTGAACCTGGGGCGATCATCCCTCCCACGTGACGAGGGCTCTCTTGTTGTTCTGTCCATTGAACGTCGGTTTCAGTTCTGAAAAGCTGTCAGATCCCAGAAGACGCTGACGTCTCTGCGGACATTCGTGCTTGTTTTCAAATCTTTTAAGAGGAGCATGTGCTTGTTTACTCTGCCCGCAGAGAGTCACCCTTTTCAGGGGCAGACCACTGCCCACTGCATCAGCCACTGCGGGGCAGCCAGCCTCACATTCACGGGAGTGGACAGAGGACGCAGGGTGCTCAAGAGGCAACCGGAGCGTCCACCGGCTCACGGGCACCTCGCCCACACCTGGCCGGATGTTTTTCCACACTCACCTCTCAAAGGTCATTCAAAATGTTAGCTCTCATAGAGACAATTCTTTTTCCTTTTTACACTCACCTAGCAATGTTTTATGTAATTGTTAGTTTTAAAAAATGCAGTGCTGTCTATGTGTCTGATATGTAATAGTAACTGACATAATTACAGCAGGCATGGGCTGGTTTGGGACAAACACACATGATTCTAGGTGAGCACAGCTGTCCTGGGGGAACAGGCACACGTGGGCAGTAGAGGGATGCCCAGAGATGTGAGGGCTCCAGAGTGCCACCAACACTGGGTTCTGGAGGGAACACACATGAAAGGAGCTGGCCAGGGAAGACCAGCGAAAAGAGCTTTATATTGTTATCACCATGACCATGACCATGACCATCACCACCATCATCACCACCACCATTATCACCACCACCATCATCACCACCATTATCACCATCACCATCACCACCATCACCACCATCATTATCACCACCATCATTACCACCATCACCATCATCACCACCATCACCATCACCACCATCATCACCATCACCACCATCACCACCATCATCACCACCATTATCATCACCACCATCACCATGACCATCACCATGACCATCATCACCATTATCACCATCACCACCATCACCACCATCACCATCACCACCACCATCACACCATCACCATCACCACCATCATCACCATCACCATCACCACCATCATCACCATCACCACCATCACCACCATCATCACCATCACCATCATCACCATTATCACCATCACCATCACCATTATCACCACCACCATCATCACCATCACCATCATCACCATCACCATCACCATCATCACCATCATCATCACCACCATTATCACCATCATCATCACCATCACCATCACCACCATCACCATCACCATTACCATCACCACCATCATCACCATCACCACCATCACCACCATCATCACCACCATCACCATCACCACCACCATCACCACCATCATCACCATCACCACCATCATCACCATCACCACCATCACCACCATCATCACCATCACCACCACCATCACCACCATCAACACCATCATCATCATCATCACCACCATTATCACCATCATCATCACCATCATCACCACTATCACTACCACCACCATCACCATCACCACCATCACCATCACTATCACCATCACTACCATCATCACCACCATTATCACCATCACCATCATCACCACCATCACCATCATAATCACTATCATCACCATCATCACCACCATCATCACCACCAGCATCACCACCATCACCACCATCACCATCATCATCACCATCACCATCATCACCACCATCACCACCATCATCACCATCATCACCACTATCACCACCATCATCACCATCATCATCATCATCACCACCATTATCACCATCATCACCACCATCACCATCACCATCATCACCACCATCATCACCACCATCACCAGCATCACCACCATCACCACCATCACCACCATCATCATCACCACCACCATCATCACCACCACCATCATCACCATCACCAGCAACAATTTTATATGATATAATCGCACAAGTAACATCCTATCCCTTTTCCAAATTCTACTGGTTGTAAACAACTCAGGATGAGTGCCAGATTCAAGTGTATAAGTGCCCAGAGAGGGGATTCTAGGGGCATGTTCACGTCCTCACTTCATCTGTGTGTAGATGTGTGGTTTTCTTTACTCGTGCACCCCAGGTGAGGCTACAGGTGCATCTCTAGGAAGTGACAGAAGGCTGGGTATGCAGTGCGTGGTGGGCAGGGGCATGGAGCAAAAGACGGTGGGGCCACCTCTCAGGTACAGCATCACCTGAGGCAACAAGGAGCCGTTCTGTTCACCTCGTGGGACAACAGGCCCATGGTTCCTGCTTGCCTGTTGGCAGAAAAGCCAGAGGTTCCCTTCCACCCACTGCACAGGGGCCAGAGAGAGCTGCAGTCCGCGGCCCTCGTGCTGTGGCTGGGGGAGGGCTTGCTGTCTGCGGCCCCGGCACCCAGGGCTTGCTGTCTGCAGCCCCGGCACCCAGGGCTTGTTGTCTGCGGCCCCGGCACCCAGGGCTTGTTGTCTGCGGCCCCGGCACCCAGGGCTTGTTGCGACACAGGGTTTGGGCTCGTTCCCCTGCCTCCCGGACCACAGGAATCTGCTCCAATCCCCCTTGTAATTATTAATGATGGTGAATAGCAGCAACGCAGACTGGAAAATCCCAGCTTCCTCCATTACCATTCCTCAGGCCTCCTCCAGGCCTCCCTGGTGAAGCAGTGTTAATAAACAACAACACCGATAAGCAAGCCCAGTGTCTGATTTACTAGCCGGTGACCGTGCTCAGGAGTGAATCTGCGTTTCCTCGTGTGTGGGAGGCCAGAGCTGTTCTTTAGAAAGCTGCACTCACCACGCTTTGTTGGTAACAGGGGTCGGTGGAGAGGGGGGGCCACCTCAGTCAGGCGGGGAGAGACACTCAGCTCTGCTTTGTGGGTCAGGAGCCTGCGCTTCAGGAGGGCACGTGGGGCTCACAAGGGCTCACACACCCTCTGCGCTTTCTCCTGTGTCTCGCTTCACGACCGAGAGCCCTGTGAGTCTCTTTCCGCAATCCGTAGTCCCTCCGGCAGGGTTCTGGTCCCAGTCCAGCCTCTGCCGTTGCGGTGTCGTGTAGGGAGGAGCGGGGACAAGGGGTGAAGGTGGTCCCCAGCCTCTCAGGGGACTGGGCACGGGGTGTAAACACCACTGATCGAGATGGCAGACTCAGCGATTGGATCCAGTCTAGGGTGAAGGTGGTAACCCCCTTTTGTCAGGTGGCACTGAAGAGAGAAAACGTCAGCCACGGCTAAAGAGAAGGGGTGCCCGTGAATGAGGTGATGGGAAGATCTGAGGGGCTCAGGAGCAGAACCAGGAGGCAGTGATGTTGGATGGCCCCAGGAGGTTGAGGTGGTCACAGGGAGGACAGTGATCACAGGGAGGCTGGGTGGTCACAGGGAGGCTGGGTGGTCACAGGGAGGACAGTGGTCACAGGGAGGCTGGGTGGCCCACAGTGGCCAGGTGGCATCTGTCCCAAGGCTGGTGGAAGAGCCCATGTGTTTCCGACTTGCCCTAAAGAGCAGGAGTGGTGGGTCTGACCCTCCCCGATTCCTACACAGCCTGACCCTGACCTGGCAGAATAAACTTAGAACTGTGGCCAGATCTGCCTCCATGAGCTGGCTACTTCCAGCGAGCTGGTCAGTGGCCTCACTGCCCAGCCTGGAAATCAGGATGCTGACACCTGGTGTCAGGGCTGTAGCAACGTCAGGTGACGGGGCTTTCCGGGAATCCCACCTCCGGATGGGGTCCGTGGCCCCAGGGCTGCGAAGAATCCAAAACTCCTGACTTCTGCTTAGTCCTCAGAATGTCTTCCTGAATTCCCAGAGGGTGTCACCGTCCTCGTCCCTGCTGCCCGTGGTGCTGGGGTCCCCCTTGGCAGCCCGCGGAGACTGTGGCTCGAGCTGGTGCACTCACTGTACACCTTCCAGCGGTGCAGCCGTGACCTCAGGTGACTCTTACGGGACGTCAGGGAGCCTGGTGTAACCCCCTTTCCAGTGTCAGAGCCCCCGGATCTATGAAGACCACCCCCCACAGTCTTGTCAGTTCTCACGGGGTCTCCTGTTTACTTCAGGGATCACCTCACTCGTCAACAGCGTGAAATCAAAAACAGAATTCTCGTTAAGTCTGTGACTTACACATTTTATTTATGAATATAGTAAGTTTTATATTAACATTAAAAGTGTTCATTTTCTCTGGCTCTTTGTTTTAATACTCAGCTATAAATTTTACGGGTTAAATTTACATAAATATTTTATACCAGTTGATGGGCTAAGTTTCTTCAGATGTCACAGTTCAAACCATCATCATAAATCTGACGCATCTTATTTTCTTGGGTCCTTCAAACGCCCAGTAGGGCAAGCATAAATCTAACCAACCACATCTTCCCAAGTAATTAAGCAATACTTATAGTTATAAACAGCTTGATTTAATAAAGCCGATTCCTTAAACTAGTTTCCCAGCCGCAGCACCATGGACATGCTGAGTATACCGCTCTCTCCTGTGGTGTGTCCTCACCGTCATGAGATGTCCAGCCGCGCCCATGGGCCCCACCCACTCGATGCCAGTGCCCCCTCCCCTTGTGTAACAATAAGAAATGTCCCGGCCCTGGCCGGTTGGCTCAGTGGTAGAGCGTCGGCCTGGCTTGCAGGAGTCCCAGGTTCGATTCCCGGCCAGGGCACACAGGAGGAGCGCCCATCTGCTTCTCCACCCCTCCCCCTCTCCTTCCTCTCTGTCTCTCTCTTCCCCTCCTGCAGCCAAGGCTCGAATGGAGCCTGTACCCCAACCAAGGACCCCGCCCCCAGACTGTGAGGGACAGAGGTCTGTTGTTGAGCCACCCGCCCTATGCTGTTTTGTCACGGCGACCAAGCTGGAGGGGACGTGGTCCCTCAGCAGCCGGGGAAAAGCGAGGTCTCCTGACACGGGCGGTAAAGAGCCACGGAGAGCGAGCTGGGGCGGCCACGTGCTTGTGAGTGTGTGTGTGTGCGCATGTGCATGCGTGTGTGTCCATGTGCGTGTGCATGTGCATCAGTGTGTGTCCGTGTGCATGTGTGTCCGTGTGCATGTGCATGTGCATCCATGTGTGTCCGTGTGCGTGTGCATGTGCGTCTGTGTGTGTCCGTGTGTGCATGTGCGTCCGTGTGTGTCCGTGTGCATGTGCATGTGTGTCCGTGTGTGTGCGCATGTGTGTCCGTGTGTGTCCGTGTGTGTGTGCATGTGCGTCCGTGTGTGTCCGTGTGTGTGCGCATGTGTGCATGTGCGTCCGTGTGTGTCCGTGTGTGTGCATGTGCATCCATGTGTGTCCGTGTGCGTGTGCATGTGCGTCTGTGTGTGTCCGTGTGTGCATGTGCGTCAGTGTGTGTCCGTGTGTGTGTGCATGTGCGTCCGTGTGTGTCCGTGTGCATGTGCATGTGTGTCCGTGTGCGTGCGCATGTGCGTCCGTGTGTGTCCGTGTGCGTGTGCATGTGCATGTGTGTCCGTGTGCGTGCGCATGTGCGTCAGTGTGTGTCCGTGTGTGTGCATGTGCGTCCGTGTGTGTCCGTGTGCATGTGCATGTGTGTCCGTGTGCGTGCACATGTGCGTCAGTGTGTGTCCGTGTGCATGTGTGCATGTGCGTCCGTGTGTGTCCGTGTGCGTGTGTGTGTGCATGTGTGCATGTGCATCCGTGTGTGTCCGTGTGTGTGTGCATGTGTGCATGTGTGTCCGTGTGTGTCCGTGTGTGTGCGCATGTGTGCATGTGCGTCTGTGTGTGTCCGTGTCCGTGTGCATGTGCATGTGTGTCCGTGTGTGTGTGCATGTGCGTCCGTGTGTGTTCGTGTGCGTGTGCATGTGCGTCAGTGTGTGTCCGTGTGCATGTGTGCATGTGCGTCCGTGTGTGTCCGTGTGCGTGTCCGTGTGCATGTGTGCATGTGCGTCCGTGTGTGTCCGTGTGTGTGCGCATGTGTGCATGTGCGTCCGTGTGTGTCCGTGTGTGTGCGCATGTGTGCATGTGCGTCTGTGTGTGTTCGTGTGCGTGTGCATGTGCGTCTGTGTGTGTCCGTGTCCGTGTGCGTGTGCATGTGACAGCAGGTTTCCCGGCCTGCACCCCTCTGCTCTATTTCTCATACTTGGTTGGGGAATGTGGAACTTGGAGCCACATGAACCTGACAGACATGGCTCCACGTGGAAAGGGCTGCCTCCTGGCGGGTCCTCGGCCCTCACCAGTGTGACCCGGCTTCCGTAGGCGCAGGACGTGTGTTTCAGGTGCTGAGGAGGAGCGAGCGTGGGTCTGCCGTGGGTGGGAGGTGACCAGGGCCGGCAGGGAGAGCCGGTGGGAAGGGCCCATTTCCTCGAGGCCCCGTCTGGTAATCAGGCTGAGCCCCCAAGCAAAGTCTGATAATCCTCACAGTGTTTGTCTTGGCAAGAGCTTTGATAGCGGCTGCTGTTGTTCGGTCGTGGCAATCCTGCTCGTGAAACGCACCCTCTCCCAGTGACTCCATGGGTCCCTGCGAGCTACGGGCGCAGCGGCCGCTCCGAGGGGAAAGGGAAGCTCGTTTCCTGCCAAGGAGACGTTGTTGTGCCTGGTGACCCAGAGGTGGCCTTAGAGACGGTCGTCGTCACCACAAATCCCGATGGAGCGCGGCACATTCCAGTGCGGGCGTCCAAGAGAACCTTGTTTTATCAATTATTAAATACGTCGCTGTGCTGTGTGTGACACGGTAACCCCTGAACACCATCTCCGTAGCAATGAGTTCCTGACACGTCTGCATGCAGGCAGGGAACGGTGTGACGGCGCTGGTTCTTCCTTTCTGAAACGTAAGGGGCGTGAGTGCAAGCTGACTCCTGCTGCCTGCACAGACTGTGACCCGGCAGGGCTCAGCATCAAGCAGTGATTTTTCTGGACGACCCTTGGAAGTGTTGCCGACATCAAAGAGGGGAGGGGGGCGGAGGGGACAGTCCTCAGCTTCAGCCGTGGTGGAGTCCAGGTGCCGGTGGATGGGCAGCATCCTGGTGGGTGTGGTTGAGTTGCCGGGAGAAAAGCCCCGTCAGACCTGGCGAGGTGGAGGTACTGGGCAGGGGTCGGGGGCCCGGCAGGCCATTGACCCCGTGCAGACGAGGCGGAGGACAGAGATGCCTGTAGCCTCACGGAGCCTCCCAGGGCCACTGCCGTCCCCCGGACGCAGAGGTGGGGGGGGGGAGTGCCCCCAGAACAGCCCCTCCCGCCGAGCAGCGGATTTGCCAAATGACACTGAGCAGAGAGTTTATGGAGCAGGAAGGGAGGACAGGATGTGGGGCTTCCTGAATGACCAGCCAGCCAGGCGGCCACCTCCTGGACCCTGGCCCTTGCAGACTGGCCTCTGGGATGCCCGGCATGAGAGCCCCCACTTCCCTGCTCACGGGGCGAGCACCCCGGGAAGGGCCGGCACCCACAGCCCACTCTTCTTGAGACATTCTGACCGAAGCTCTCTGTCCGCAGCCCCGAGCCCCCGGGTCACTGCCAGCAGGACGTGCCCTGTCCCTCCGGGCCCGGCTGTGTGTGTCTTCGTCCACACAGGGACGCAGGACCCGCCCAGGCGTGTTCCTCGGGACCAGGAGCCCAGGCGTGTTCCTCGGGACCAGGAAGAGCAGCCACGTTGCCCGTCCCCCAGCCTGAGGCCCAGGGCTTGCAGACCTCACGGGCGCCCACGCTGCACGGGGGAGGGCAGGGGCGCAGGGACAGCTTGGACGCCCACAGTGCCTCCCGGCAGGCAGAGTGGAGTCATGGCTCTGGGCCCCAGGCCAGCCTCCATGTCCGGTGAGGGGGCCAGGACTGAGCCCCCAGAACCTGGGCGTACAGGGCTCTCGTCAGGGGGGGTCTGCTCGGGAGTGGGTGCCCCTGACAACCAGGGGGCTCTCCAGGGAGTGAAAGCCACTGAGCAGCGAGTGGGCAACTCTGAGCGCCCACGGCAGGCAAGCAGGACACGAGCAGTAAGGGGTCGTGGGCCAGGAAGCCGGGGCCCTGTCCCCTTCTGCCCCCCACGCTCCCCTCTGAGCATCCCCCAAGGAGATAATATTCTTCCTAGCATAGGTCACCTAGGGAATAAAAAGTTGGCAAACCCCACACAACACAGTCCGGGAAGTCCCCCGTGTGGCACACAATAGGTCTGCATGCACCTCTGGTGTCCGTGTGTCCGTGTCCCCCCTGCATCCTGGAGGAGTTGGGGGCTTGCCCAGAGGGCGGGCGGGCGGGCGACTCGGCTGCAGCCACATTTCTGCTCCTCAGGACTCAGTCCCCGTGTTCCCAGCCTCCTGCCTCTGGCCACCTCAGCTCCACCGGCTACGCTGTCCCGCGGCAGCTCAGGGTCACTCGGCCGTGGCCGCTCAGCATGTCTGGTAGGAGCAGCGGATGGTGGAGACGACCTCTGGGCACAAGTCTCAGAGGTCAGTCCCAGGACCTGACGACGGGCGGGTGGCCTGCCTCCGCTGACCCAGGGGCCTTCTCTTCTGGAACTGGGGGGGCGGTTTGGACGGAGTGAGGGTACAATTGCGGCCTCAGGAGCCTGGGGCCCAGCAAGGCCTCGGTCCCCTTCCCCCCCCTTTCAAAGTGCCACGTAAGCTGGGCTGAGAGGTGGAGCCTGGGCCTGGCCCCCCTGGTGGCCTGAGCCTCAGTCACCGGGCTCTGAGCGCCCTCCACCCCCACTCTGGGCGGTCTGAGAGTGGGCACAGCCTTGGGGACAACTGAAAATGGAAGCCTGATGAGCTCTGGGTGCAGCCTCCCCACCTGCCGACCGCTGTCCCCGTGAAAGTCCCCTTCCGAGTCGCGGGCTTTCCTGGGTGGTTCTCCAGCACATTGCTCTGAACTCCAGAAGGAAGGCTTTGCCAAGAAAGGCCCTTCCCCTGCCGGCCCCAGCGCCCAGCCTGCCTCTTCAGGGTGGCCTGGGGGTCCTGGGGGCACCTGCTCTGACCCCCCCTGGCCTACCCCCCCCCCCCCCGGTCAACTATACTCTGCCCAGTGGCACGTGCGTCCCCACGACAGGGGTTTCTGCTTCCCTGAAGGAGCTGCCTTCCCAGTGTCCACGTGGCTGTGCGAGGTCCCGGGCAGGGGAGCCCAGCTCCGTGCTGCCCGTCCTGCTGGAGACCACAGGGGTGGGGGCGGCTCCGGGGCTCCGGGGCTCCTCGTGCTCAGCCCCGGTCACAGCACAGCGACGGCCAGTCCCTGCCCAAAGCGCTTCTCCTGCATGTCCTGGGGCGGGGGCTGGGTTTTGTTCCTCGTAACCCCCAGGGTCATTTCCACCAGAGCAAAACACATCCAGCCCAGGTGTGAGAATACGTTGGGTTTAAAACGCGATCCAGTGGGTGACGAGACTGGCGCTTTGGCTCCGTGGTAACATCACTGCTGCACTGTTCTTACGGCGTAAGGGACAGCAGTCACGTGGCCTGTCCTCAGGGCCGGGGTCTCTGGGGGGAGGGCTGTCCTCAGGGCCGGGGTCTCTGGGGGGAGGGCTGTCCTCAGGGCCGGGGTCTCTGTGGGGAGGGCTGTCCTCAGGGCCGGGGGTCTCTGTGGGGAGATCTGTCCTCAGGCCTGGGGGTCTCTGTGGAGAGAGCTGTCCTCAGGCCTGGGGGTCTCTGTGGGGAGATCTGTCCTCAGGGCCGGGGTCTCTGGGGGGAGGGCTGTCCTCAGGGCCAGGGTCTCTGTGGGGAGGGCTGTCCTCAGGGCCGGGGTCTCTGTGGGGAGGGCTGTCCTCAGGGCCGGGGGTCTCTGTGGGGAGGGCTGTCCTCAGGGCCGGGGTCTCTGTGGGGAGGGCTGTCCTCAGGGCCGGGGTCTCTGTGGGGAGGGCTGTCCTCAGGTCTGGGGGTCTCTGTGGGAAGATCTGTCCTCAGGCCTGGGGGTCTCTGTGGGGAGAGCTGTCCTCAGGGCCGGGGTCTCTGTGGGAAGATCTGTCCTCAGGCCTGGGGGTCTCTGTGGGGAGAGCTGTCCTCAGGGCCGGGGGTCTCTGTGGGGAGATCTGTCCTCAGGCCTGGGGGTCTCTGTGGGGAGAGCTGTCCTCAGGGCCGGGGGTCTCTGTGGGGAGATCTGTCCTCAGGCCTGGGGGTCTCTGTGGGGAGAGCTGTCCTCAGGGCCGGGGGTCTCTGTGGGGAGATCTGTCCTCAGGCCTGGGGGTCTCTGTGGGGAGAGCTGTCCTCAGGCCTGGGGGTCTCTGTGGGGAGATCTGTCCTCAGGCCTGGGGGTCTCTGTGGGGAGAGCTGTCCTCAGGGCCGGGGGTCTCTGTGGGGAGAGCTGTCCTCAGGCCTGGGGGTCTCTGTGGGGAGAGCTGTCCTCAGGCCTGGGGGTCTCTGTGGGGAGAGCTGTCCTCAGGGCCGGGGTCTCTGGGGGGAGGGCTGTCCTCAGGGCCGGGGTCTCTGTGGGGAGAGCTGTCCTCAGGGCCGGGGTCTCTGTGGGGAGGGCTGTCCTCAGGGCCGGGGTCTCTGTGGGGAGGGCTGTCCTCAGGGCCGGGGTCTCTGTGGGGAGGGCTGTCCTCAGGGCCGGGGTCTCTGTGGGGAGGGCTGTCCTCAGGGCCGGGGTCTCTGTGGGGAGGGCTGTCCTCAGGGCGGGGGTCTCTGTGGGGAGGGCTGTCCTCAGGGCCGGGGTCTCTGTGGGGAGGGCTGTCCTCAGGGCCGGGGTCTCTGTGGGGAGGGCTGTCCTCAGGGCCGGGGGTCTCTGTGGGGAGGGCTGTCCTCAGGGCCGGGGTCTCTGTGGGGAGGGCTGTCCTCAGGGCCGGGGGTCTCTGTGGGGAGGGCTGTCCTCAGGGCCGGGGTCTCTGTGGAGAGGGCTGTCCTCAGGCCTGGGGGTCTCTGTGGGGAGGGCTGTCCTCAGGGCCGGGGTCTCTGTGGGGAGGTCTGTCCTCAAGGCCTGGGGGTCTCTGTGGGGAGGGCTGTCCTCAGGGCCGGGGGTCTCTGTGGGGAGGGCTGTCCTCAGGGCCGGGGTCTCTGTGGGGAGGAACCGCAAGACACCGAGCTGCAGATGACTTTTCCAGACCCGGCTACCTGAGCTGTTTTTCCAAAGGAAGCCCTCGCCCCACTAAAGCAAGGGAGGGGGGCCGGGACCTCAGAGGAAGCAGGAAGTAGGTGGGGCCGTGGGCCGCGACCCTGCAGGCAGCAGCCGCTCCTGAAAGGCAAGTGTGTTGTCGCAGGAGAAAACTGGGAGTCTGCAAATCACAGCCGGCGATGACAAGAGGGGCCTCGTGAGTGTCAGCGCCCCGGCCTGAGAGGATGCAGAGGCCGCTGGACGGCGGGGCCGAGCTGATTTACGGCCCCGGAGACCACAGCACAGCTCTCCGCAGAGGGGCCTGGGCTCCCGGACGGCGTGGCCCAGGGAGGGGCGTTGAGGGCAGTGGGCGTGGGTGCTGAGTGGCTGTGGGGGCAGGAGGGGGGGTGGGAGATGAGTCCGGGAGGCGAAGCAACAGCCACCTCTGCACAAAGGTGTCACCTCCCAGAGACGGAGGATGGGTTCCCCGCAGCAGGAGTGAAGAGGGCATCTGTTGCCTAGATTTTATTTTTCTTTCAAAACATCACGCACCGCACTTCTGGAGACGAGCCCATCACGGCTGCCTCCTCCGCTCATGGCCACGGTGATGGTCCCAGTCCCGGTCCCGGTGGGTCCTCCTGGCAGGCGCCCCCGCCACACGGCAGCCCGCACGCGCTCTGTGGAGAAGACCCAGCCACACCGACCCACAGACAGACAGCCACACAGAGAGGCCGCGTCCACGGTTCTGAAAGCAACGTCTTCTGAAGGAGCGAGGGGCCCGGGCTGCGCTCACGTCGGGGTGAAGTCCTGGGAGTCTCCCCGTGGACCGCTGCTACGTTGACGAGACGACATTCTTAGATGTCCCCGGTCCTGAGAGCCCCTGGTAGTGTCATTGTCACTTCTCCCTGGAGCTTCTCCACAGACTGTTCCCAGGGCCCCAGGCGGCGTCCCCGAGAGTCTAAGGGGGAGGTGCCAGGTGAGACTGCCGCGTGCAGGTGCTGCGCCCCCCGGGGACATCGGGGCACTGGGACGCTAACTGGCAGAGGAGCAGCTGCAGGTCCCAGCCATCTGCTCTGTCCTTCTGACCACGGAACCCCTCCACCCTCCACTTCTCTCGGAAGACAGCTCCCGTCCTGCGCAGGACCCTCGACTCCGGGGCCAACGGGCCGCGCTGTGACTGAGAATGAGCACCAGCCACCTAATTTTAGAACATTCTTCAATTTAAAAGCAAAAAAAAATTTTAAATAATTAAATGTACCTTTTTCACCGAGCTATAATTGATATAAGATGGTATTAGCTTCAGATATGCCACATAACTTCATTTATACTTTAAATGAAAAAAATCTTTAATTAAATGTAAAATTAATTCAAGGTTAATTCAATATGAATTAAAGCCTCAAAGGAATTTTTAAAAAGACAGGCGGACGGATAATGTGAAGTATTTCTTACCCCCCCCCCAAGAGCTAGTCAGGGTTCCCCAGAGGAAACCACAGGAGCTGTGTGAGTGTGCGTGCGTTTGTATGTGTGTGTGTGTAGAGAGACAGACAGTATTTTTTAAACAGTGGCTGTAAATTCCCCAAATATGCTGTAAACGTCAACTGATGGATCTGTCAATTGACAAACTCCAAGCGTCTACAAAGAAAGACCAGAGCACAAAGCACCTGTAATCCGGTCGCTGGGAACCTGCGACAGCACCAGCGAGGGGGGCAGAAATCGCGTGGGCGGGAAATGGGTGGGCGGGGAGACCCGCATGGAGCCCCCGGACGCAGAACACAACACCAGAGAAGCGTCTCTACCATGGGGGCGGAGGCGAGGTTAACCTGGAATCTTCATCCAGAAAAATACCTTGCAGAAAAGAAGTTAAAATAAAATAAAAATTTTTTTTTTGTATTTTTCTGAAGCTGGAAACGGGGAGGCAGTCAGACAGACTCCCGCATGCGCCCCGGGATCCACCCGGCACGCCCACCAGGGAGTGATGCTCTGCCGCAATCAGAGCCACTCTAGCGCCTGGGGCAGAGGCCAAGGAGCCATCCTCAGCGCCCGGGCCATCTTTGCTCCAATGGAGCCTCGGCTGCGGGAGGAGAAGAGAGAGACAGAGAGGAAGGAGGGGGGGGAGGGGTAGAGAAGCAGATGGGCACTTCTCCTGTGTGCCCTGGCCGGGAATCGAACCCGGGACTCCTGCACACCAGGCCGACGCTCTACCACTGAGCCAACCGGCCAGGGCAAAAAAAAAAAAATTTTTTTTTAAGTCAAACCAAAGCTGGGAGAACTGGACGGGCCTGCACCACTGGGATGTGAACACACTTCTCCTGTCGGAAGGAGCCCGCGGCCAGCTCACGGCCGGGGTCCGGGCAGACGCCAGCAGCAGCCGGTCTGTGGGTGGCAGGAGGTCGGCAGGACCGCACCGGCTCCACTGGGACGGTGTCAACAGTAAAACTGAGGCTTCGAGAGAAAGCCCCGCTCAAGGCCACAGTGATAGCTGCACTGTGGGGTTCACAGGACTCACCCGGGTTAAACGTGTGATGACAGACACAGGCGGGCTGTGGAGGGACAGCGCCCTCCGGAAGGGACCGCGCTGCTCTCGGTGGGAGGCGGGCTGGGGCGCAGTCAGGAGGAACAGCATCAACCTGAAGGCCACCCCTAACAAGGAAAACGAAGTCACAGGCCAGTGAGCAAAGAGTGGATGAAAAATAAACACACAGAAAGAACCACTGAAAATAAAAGATGGGAAAGGCTGTTTCTGTTGTTGTTGTTTATCAAGAATGATGTCAAAGTCTCCTCCCAACTCTCGGGGACGTGGACAGTCACGAGGGCTTGAAGTATAGCATGTTCTTGCCCCTGGCAGTGTGCTGGCGACTCTGTCCCTGGCATTGCCACCTCAGCCTGTACCGCAC
The DNA here is from genome assembly GCF_036850765.1 of Saccopteryx bilineata. NCBI lineage: Eukaryota > Metazoa > Chordata > Mammalia > Chiroptera > Emballonuridae > Saccopteryx > Saccopteryx bilineata. The sequence continues at coordinate 58,636,001 of NC_089501.1, forward strand.
ACAGTCCTCGTCACCCGTGGTCACCCGTGTCCAGCACTGCTGCCGGGGCAGGCGGTGTTTCCCTCATTCCCGCCCGGTGTGAGGACATTTCAGTATTTGACGACTGTGTGTGGTGCTGGGGGAAGCACCTGCCCGCAGAGCCCGGGCGGCCGGTGGGCCCCGGCACCGTCCCTGTCTCCTCCCCACTTTGTGTCTGGAATGACCTTGGGCTACTTTATCATCATCCGGACCCTCTCAGCGTCTAATGGGTCCCTCACCCCCCGCCCCCGGTGATGCTGACCACCTCACCTGCCTGCAGCAAGCGTCCTATTAGGTTGGTCTAGCCAGAATCCTCTCGGCCCTAACGCTTCCTCTCAGTAATTTTCTGTCCACTGACCCCCACCTGCTCCGTGGCAATAATTTCTACCCACTCTCCGGGTCGCACTGGGAGTGGAGCCCGCTCTGTCCTGCACGGCAAGACCTCCTTGCCGGGGTCCCTGTGCCCCTGTGGCTGTGGCACTGACCGGTCTCCAGTGTAATGAAGAATTTGTTCTTGAACACCGTCAACTGCTGGGTGGAGATGACAAAACAGGGTAGATCCGCCCAGAAATTCTACAACAGAAGGCGTGACGTGCTGATGCAAGTGACCATGTAGCCGTCCCTCAAGAGTGTTGAGTGACAAATCACCAAAGGCCCACGGCTGTGCCAGCCCACTGGTATGAAGTGCTCGGAAGGGGGCGAGTCCACAGAGACACAGAGTGGACTGGGGGTCACGGTGGGGGGGGGGGAGAAGCTGCTGAGGGTTCGGGTTTCCTCCCCGTGACGTGTTCTCAGTCGGACTGTGACAGCTGCACGCTCTTTATGCAAAACCCACCGAACTGTGAGTGTTAAGTGGGTGAATTTTATGGCATGTAAATTATATCTCAATAGAGCTGTTAAAAAAAAAAAAACAAACTCACCGAATAGCGCTTGTTAAATTCAAAAATATTTATAGACGGGAATTTTTACAACTGTTTTTAAAAGACCGCAAGTGTTTCCCCAAATGTTCAACGTGTGTTTTGTGAGAGAAAAGCGCCCCTTTCTCGTTTGGGAAGTGATGGTTGAGGGGGGTCGCATGGAGGTCTGCACGGCCATCAAGAGGAGGCGTGTTGCCTGGGGGAGCCTGGGAGGGGTACGGCGGCCAGCTTTCCCGCAGAACGGCTTTGGGGGGTTCACCAGGGCAGGTCCAGGATGAGCCATCTGACCCCACAGGGCGGGCAGCGGCTCACACACAGATGTACACGTGTGCCAGCCAGGCTCCGGGCAAGGGGGCCCACGGCAGCTCTCTCCTGGACAGGGAAGGGGTTGGAGGGGGCTCAGGACAAGAACAGGTTCTGAGGGGTCCCCCGAGCAGGTGCAGGATGGAGCCAGGTCTCTGCTGCCTTGAGGGTCCCGTTCTGCCTCGGCCCCGAGGCCTCTGAGAGGCTCCAACAGCAGCTCCCAGGACACAGGGTGAGCCTCTCAATGTCGTGTTCCAGAAAGATTTCTCCCAAAACCAGAGGAAAAGAAAACCACTTCCTGTCCCCCCCGCTGACCCTTCCAGCTGAGTTCACTTCTCCTGGTCAAGGTGCTCGGGCAGGGCGGACGTCCGGGGCCGCTGTGCGTGCGGTGCTGTCAGGATCAAACCAGGAAGTCCGGTGGGTGTTTTGCGCTGGTCACTGCCCGATTTCCTAGTGGCTGAACTGGTGTGTGCCCCCCTTGGAGAAAAGTGAGACCCCTGCATTAACACCCAGAGTCACTGAGCGGCGGCCTGGGAAGCAGCACCCGTCACATTGCGTGAGGGTTTGCTCTTCCCACTTTACTGGAAGTTTCTCTGAAACTCGAGTGGACGGGACCTTCTCGTGCAACCAACACACTGTTCAGCCTCCAAAGGGCACCGGACAGAGACTCCAGCGCTGCGTTCGCCACGGCCCTCGGGCGGCTCACGGGGTCCTCAGGCTTGTCTCCTGGCCGGTCCGGACCCTGACTGACCGGCACCCAAGTGCATCCGGACACCTTCCTCCCGAGACGCCGGCCACACCTCTCAGCTGGCCCCACGTCCGTTCCCCACGTTGCTGATGCACCAGACAGAGTCAACCCGGGTCCCTCTGATCTCCGTCCAGGGTCCTGAGTGGAGGTGCTAGGGCTCAGAGCCTGGGCACTGGGCTCCACGCTGGGTTCTGTGGCTTCTCAGACAGTTAACTATTTAAAAATACTTTTCAACACCTGGATCCAACCTCAGACTTGCTGTGGTCGTGGTTGAGAACTCAGCTGCTGGGCCACACCCCTTCTGCAAACAGGAGAAAAATCTTCCCAAAGGTCGTTTAGAAAACTCATCCAGAGCGAGACGGCCCCTCTGCGTAGAAGCAGTTCCAGAATGCATCCTCTGTTCTCCGATTCACCCATGGACGGGTTACTCCCCACTGAAGAATCTCAACTCAGTACCCAGGTCTACCAACTGCAGAGTCAGAACTAGAGGGAGATTCCTCCGGTTCGAACATCGTGCTCCGGGACAGCGCTGGTCACTGCGGAGACGTCCAGTGGCCCCCCTGCAGCCGTGTGCGTATCTGGCACCACCCGCTTCACACCGGAGGGTGAACCCTCCCTCCCTCCCCCCAGCCCCTGGTCCAGCCCTGCGCTCTGTGCTCCTGTTCCCTCCCCGTGAGAGCCGCTGGGTCAGCACTGGGTGACGTGTTTGTGGGACGGTGCCGTCTGACACGCAGGGGCCAGCGCCTAAGCCGCAAAGCCCGCTGGACCCACAGAGCCATCCAGGGGGCTCCCAACAGCGAACGCTGCAGGAGGAAGGGAGCCCCGTGGTCTCGGGGAGGACGTTATTGTGACGTCTCCGACACGGGCAAGGAGCTGCGAGGTGGGCGCACAGCGAGGCCGGAGGACCGGGCCCCGTGGGTCAGGCCCAGCGCCCGGGGCCCAGACCAGCCCCTGGAGGCGTCGGGAAGGTCCACGTGCCTCTCCACTCAGCAGCGGGGGTGACGCGAATGTCACAAGTCGGGGACTTGGAGGGAGTGACATGCAATTAATCTTCAAGTCCAATCACTGACTAACCTCTCTGCCCTTGAGGGAAAAATTCAAGATGTGGCCTCCGGATGTCAACCTTTCGACTGTCCTGAGCTCATCAGAGGCTGGTGGAGTCGGTCATTAGCCCACGGCCAGAGCTCCGCCGGCTCTGTGAGGGGACGGCCACAAAAGCAGGACTGAAAAGAGGCTCCGAACAAAAGACCCCACTCACGTCGGCCCCACGAGGGCGCGTCTGCAGCCCCCTGGGGCCTCCGGGCCCCGAGAACATCTGCCAAGTACAGAGGTGTCTCGGAGGTTTAATTGGACACGTCTCATGTGTGTCCTAAAACGCTTAATGGAGTTCAATTAAAGGGAATTCAATTTAAATCAATTTGGCAAAAAAATTTATTGAGTGCCCACTCCAAACAAGACGCTGAAAGGCCAGAGACAAACGGCTCTTGGAGACGGGTGTGCGCTTGCGAATTTCAAATGGTCGGTTTGGTATTAAGAGCGATAGGAACCCTGCTATCCATTCATCCAAATAATCAGAATTAACTTGGGATCTGATGGCCAACGGAGTCAATCGGTGAGCAGGAAACACGGAGGAATAATTAACCCTGACAAGAAACGCAGTTACATTTTACTTGTGCTAGTTTTTTTTTTTTCTTCTTTAAAAAGTAAAGAACTAATAGCTTTATCTAGGAGGCTCAGTAATCCTGAACCGTCAGTTAGAAACGCACCTTCACACCGTTCTCCCCAGGACAGCCCAGGAGTGGACTTGCGCCCCCTGCCCCGCTCCCGTGAGCCTTGGGGTGATGGGCGCGTCTGCTGCGGTGTCTGCGGTGACAGTTTGGGGTTGCTGCCCCCCCACTCCCCGCAGTCCACCACACTTCAGGGGAGCCCCGCGGAGCTGTGGGCTGGGTCCTGGGATCAGAACTCGGGAGGGACCTCTTCTCGGGGAAACGGGGCGGGGACCCACGGCAGAGCTGATAGGGGCCCGCGGCAAAGCTATAAAGATGCAGAGAACCGACTAAATATCGTTCTCCTCAAAGGTCGCACATTGAATTAGGCCAAGTTTCAAACCCGACCCGGCAAGCGGTGCCCAGGTCAGGACGGTCCGCGCCTCCTCTCTGAACGCGTCTCCAGCCACCTGCGAGGCTCCCTGCCCCATCCCCGCCCGGCGAGGGGGACGGGACACTCCTACGCGGGTACAGGTCACGATCTCGGGCGGGCACGGCCTGTCAGGCGGGAGCGGACAAGGTGCGTCTCTCCCCTCAGCGCAAGGCTGTCGCCGGGTGTGGTCTGGGCGTCTTTCCTCAGTCGGGTGAGCTTGAACGCGAGTGTAAATACTCTCAAACGAATCCTTAGGGATACATTGGATGGCTCTGCATAGACAAGGGCGGGGCCCACGGAGGGGGACAGTTGTGAGCCCGTGAAGCCGTTACTCTCATTATTGCTCAGGCGTTACTCTCATTATTGCTCAGGTATCGTGGTGTTTTCTGTATGAACCACTGTAGGCCCACTTTTGCTCCACCCTGTGTTAAATAGATCTGCTTTTCTTCAAAGCAGGTTGTTTTCTTGGAGTCGTGACAGAAAGACAAATGAGGCAGAGACCCACGTGAGAGGGAGGATGAAAGGTGAATAAATAATTAAGCCAGAGTGGGCTGGCGCACGGGGCAGAGGTGCTCCGAGGAGGGCAGTGAACACTCCTAACCCTGTGTCCCCCTCTGTCACCCGCCCTTCCTTCCTCACGGCTTCCCGTTGCTCCCTCACGGGGATGTTATTTATCGGTTTGCTTGGCTTCAGCAGGTGGCGGGACAGCGAGTTGGGATGCCTGCCTCCCCACAGAAGCCGTGGGCACCCCGGGGCTGGTCCCGGTCTCCCTCGGCCCCTCGCACAGCCCCGGTCCTCGCCGGGACCACGACAGGCTGCTGTCTCTGCTCTCTGAGTCGAGATCACCGCCCAATCTGTCATCCCACAAGACCCCAGTCTGCCCGTCTGTTCTGTGACGTCCACTATCTTGCTGACACCGTCCCTTCCACTGTGGTAACTGGAGTCATTTCTGTTGCATACGAACTGCTCACTGCAATGGATGAGGAGGAACCACTCTCAGGGTGCGGGGAGGTCATGCCCGAGCAGGTTGTGAAGCAGGAGGGGCGGGCAGAGGGGACTCGGGGACACTCTCAGGGACACTCTCAGCGTCCCCGTCCCCAGTGATGCCGCACAGGGCGTGCCCGGGGGCTCCTGCCGCCGACCGGTGGGGGAGGTCTGAGCCCACCCTGCAGCCCCTCCCCTGCCCCCGAGAAGGCTGGAAACAGCAGATTGCGTTGGGATCACTCGGCAGGTTTCAAATCAGCGCTGGCGAGTTTCCGGTCTCCATTCCCGGTATGTCTCTGCTCACCTGTCGACAACGAAAGTCCTCTCCCTTTTCTTTCTCTTCCAGCCTTCGGAAGACGCTCGTCACAAACTTGCTCACAATCAGCGGGAGTGAGAAACCCACCAAGCGTGGTCCTGCGAACTAAGCGGGTGCCTGGACTCCCCGCCCAGGACCAGGCCGGTGGGCAGCTCCCCGCCCTGCTCACAGTTTCCTCTCCATCCACCTCAGCCTCCAGGCCCTCCTGTGGTCATTCCCCTTGGCCTCCTCTGTGCCCCATGCCACGGTCCTTCCCACCTGCCTGTGGCCGTCCTCATCCCGTCTAAGCCTCCTGCGAGCCAGGGCAGCACCAGCCTCACTGTGGACGCAGAGACGCTGACCTGAGGACCCAGGGAGGAGGCCAAGCTGGGTGGGGCTCACGTGAGCAGAGGATCATTCTCGGCCACAGGGTCACGCCGGGCACCTCACCGCACGACTTTGGGGAGATAAGCCTATCAGGGTCTCGCGTGAGCGCCCAGAGAGTTTGGAAGTGTGGGTGAGAACGGTGCCTCGATCCCGTGTCCACAGTGGATGGGGCAGCGGTCACCACCGTCCCTCAGCCCCGCGGCGGCCCTGGTGTCTGCTGTCTCCCGGCCGGACCCACAGGCCCCGGGGCTGCTGCCGTTTCTCATAAATCAGGCCTGGCCCGGCGTCAATTAGGACCAGGCTGGCTTCACGGCACAGACGGTGGGGCGGGGGCCGTCCTGTGGGCTCGCCATTTGGGGGGCGGGTGATTAATTACGAGCTGGTGGGAACAGGGTCTCACCAAGACCTGGGCCCTCCTCCCCGGTTTCAGCTGCTGTTTGAAAGCGTGGGGGTGGGGGTGGGGGGTGACTGAACAGCTTGTCAGCACCAAGCGCGAACCCGCTACCTGGCGTGAGCAGGCCGCCCGGGGGGGCCGAGCCCTGCGCCGGGCATCAGGACAGCCCACTGCCCGGACGCCCAGCCTGGGGCCCACGACACACTATGTGGCCCCGCTCTGGGGGGACGTGTGAAGCCACCTTCCCCTCAATGTCCTCACGTCCCCCAGGAGGGAGGTCCAGTCGCCCGGCCCCCGGCCATCCAGACAGCCCCGCTCTGCTCTTCCTGGTGTTTCTGTCCTTCAGCGGGTTTGAGGGCGCGCCCTGAGATTCCTGGAGGCCCCTGCCGGCTTCCCCTCACAGCCCCGCCGAGGAAGCGACTTCTGAGAGAACGCCCCCCACGGGCCCAGCCCCTCCCCTGTGGGAACGGGAATTCTCTCTAATTAATGAAGTTTTGTTGTTCCGAGCCATCTGCCCGCTTCTCGGGTGGCGGCCGTGTGTGATTAATGGGCCCTGCGCCTGCGCCCCACACGCCCCCTGGTACCAGAGGCTGGGACGGGCGCAGAGACAACGCCCGAGCTGGCAGTGGCCTCACACTCGCTGTGACCCTCTGTCTGGGGCTCCCGCCACCTCCCTCCACCTGGGGGCTCCCTGTCGGGGCTCCCAGCGCCCTGCTGGCCCAGCCACTCGCTGTGCTCTCTAACGGCGTGGCGGCCCAGTCAGAAGCGCTCCTGCAGTGTCCTTGGTCAGCTCTCGGTGCCCCCGCCCCGGGGTCTGCGGCCGTGCCCTGCTGTGCTGGGTCCCGGTGTGAGCCCTGGCTGAGCGAACTGGGCCTTCTCCACTGACCCCCGCCCGGCACTGGCCACCTGGAGCCTCTCTGGGAGCAGCCGCCCACTCAGCCATCGGGCAGAACCCTGGTTCCGAGCTCTGGGCTCCGGTACAAGGTCCCTCTGCCCATCCTCCCTCGGGGACACACGAGTACTGGACCAGGACACGGGCTGCTGTGAATGACAAGGCCCGTCTTCAGAGGCGGTCTGAATGTCACTTGACCTTGGGGACACACGACAGGCACCTGCCCAGTCCTATAAAAGGACCGAGAGCAAGTCCCAGGGGACCGTCTCCTCTCAGAGTCCGAGGCCAGCAGCACCGCCAGTGCTGAGCTGAGCTGGGCTTGCACGTGTGACCTGCCCGGTGGACGCTGGCCGAGTTCCGGGCTCTGTGTCCTGAGAGTGGGTCCACCAGTGTCCCTGTGTCACCAGCAGAAACAGTTGTGTAGAATGAAGGTCAGGAGACAGGACACCAGGGAAGGGCAGTGACCTCCCGCCTGCTGGCCTGAGTCTTGCCCACACCAGCTGACCCTGGGTGAGCTCTTTCTTTCTAGAAAGAAACTGGGACTTGTCACCTGAGAGGGTGACGCCCGGTCAGAAGCTGGTGGACAGTAGCAACCGGGACCCCTCGAGAAGGTCTGTGTCCGCTCCTGGCCCAGGGCAGCTCAGACCAGGCACGTGAGAGGCTGCAGGCCGTGGGACGCAAGTGTCCGTGTTGCTGTCCCTGGGAAGTCTCCCCGCCATGTGGGCCCCACACGGAGGCCCAGATGTCTGCAGGGGATCGTGGCACAGCCCGGGGCCCGTCCCTTTGAGTCTGAGCCTGGGTGGTCAGCGCGTTCCGGGGCGGCTGGCGTGTGGCCGGGACAGAGCTGAGGGAGGAGCCCAGAGTCTGAGAGCCTGGGTGTGGGGGGCTCTGCCTGTGGCAGGTGGCAGCTCCCAAACCCGTCCCAGGTCTGGGCACTGTGGGCCCTCATAGCAGGGTGCACCCCCAGGACACAGGTCCTGCCGATGGGGGGGAGACAGGGAAACCGCGGCCTTCAGAGCGACCCCTGGACGAGCTCACGCATCCCAGCACCGTGTCGGACCTGCCGGACGCCCGGGCCATGGACACAGCGCCCAGGGAGCTCTCAGATGTCACGAGTTCAGGACAGGCCGCCCAGACCCCTGGAGGTGGCAGGTGACAGCACTCACACCTTACCAGCTGGTCAGGCTTCCTTGCGGGTGTGCTCAGGACGGGGACGTAGCTGGAGCGTGGTGCCCAGCTGGGTGTCACCGAGCTCTCGTTGAGCGCGTCCGTCCTCCGCAGATGCTGGGCCCTTCCCCTCGGCCCCGAGCGCCGTCCCGGTCGCCCCCGCCCTTCAGGGGCTCGTGTCTGAAGACCAGTCCCGTGGAGAAGCCCCAGCTCCCAGTGTGCCCCTGGCCCTCTCGGGATGTGCGGCCCCTCACCTCCACCCCGACCTCCACGCCTCTGCTGGGCCCTGTGCCCGGTTGTCCACAAACCACCCTGCGGGGTGGGGTCAGCGGGGTCGCGCCGCCCTCCCCGGGACCCCACGCTCCCCTCCTGGAGCCCCAGCTCCGCAGGGGTGACCCTCAGCTTCTGCTTGGACAGAAGCCATGGGGTGCCCTGCTGCCTGCACAGACGGGAGCTCCCCCTCGGGGTGGAGGGCGTGGAGACAGGCCCGGCGCCGTGGCAGGAGGCAGAAGGCAGGGAAGGGCGGTAGTGCAGGGGATCAGGGGACGGCCCGCCCGCCAGGAGGCACGGGCAGCAGGGGGTCAGGGGACAGCCCGCCCGCCAGGAGGCTCGGGCAGCAGGGGGTCAGGGGACGGCCCGCCCGCCCACCAGGAGGCACGGGCAGCAGGGGTGGCTGGCTGTCCCCTGGCGGAGGGGGTGGCTGGCTGTCCCCTGGCGGGCCCTGCGTGCTGTGGCGTGGGAGCAGCCCGGGGGGCTCTGGCCACTCTTCTGGGAGCACTGACTGGTCTGCGTGCCGTCTCCGCTGAGACCAGCTCGGCCTGCCCGGTCGAGCCCTCTGGGACGCCACACCGGTGATGAGCCTGTCCCTTTATTGAAGGTCTCACAGCCCCCGGGTCCTTCCACTAATTCCTCTGCGGAGCAACAACTGTAAGGATGCCCAGTCCCCTCTCGTCCGATGTCCTCTTCCACGCGGGTGGGGTGAGGGCTGGAGTCGGGTCCCGGGTCCCCCCTGCCCCACGGCTGCCACTGGACTCAGGGGCCAGACCGCCTGCCGCTGCCTGTGCCCACGGCCGTCACCTGCTCTGCGCCCTACGTGTCCCTGTGAACGGTCAGCACACGGGACATGCGTGACAGGGTGCCGGACCCTGCGATGCAGGAACAGCCGTGTGAATGACCGGGACGCAGCGCCATCGGCAGCTGCCGCTCTGACGTGTGGGCCGTCTGTGCGCTGGGAACGAACAGTTTCCCGCGGTTCTGTTTCCAGAGGACGGCGTGGCCTGGACCGGCCGGGCGGTGACATGAAACACCTCCACAGACTCACGCCTCCGGCCCGTGGTCTGAGCCCTGGTCAGGTCACGCGCTTCCCCTCCAGGGCCAGCGGGCACTCAGCCGGCTCTGGGGGCTGCCCGGTCGCTGTCACAGCCCCGGCTCTGCGTCCTTGGGGGCGGCCGTGGAGAGGATGGGCCAGGGCCAGGCTGTGCCCCAACTCGTCTGCTACAACAACAGGGTCCGTGACGCGCGTCCAATCACACGGGGTCATCAGCCCCCCGTCCGCGCGTGACGTGCGCCCAATCACACGGGGTCCGCAGACCCCGCCCCCGCATGACACATGTCCAATCACACGGGGTCCGCAGCCCCCGCCCCCGCGTGACGCGCGTCCAATCACACGGGGTCCGCAGACCCCGCCCCCGCATGACACATGTCCAATCACACGGGGTCCGCAGACCCCGCCCCCGCGTGACACATGTCCAATCACACGGGGTCCGCAGACCCCGCCCCCGCGTGACACATGTCCAGTCACACGGGGTCCGCAGACCCCGCCCCCGCGTCCCGTGCAGGGCCTGGCCTCCACAGGCTGTCCTCTGCGGGTCCTGTGTCCAGTGCACGGTGTGTGTGGCCCGCAGTGTGCTGGGGCCCTGTGTCCAGCCCATCTCGGGCCGTCCTGCCCAGCGCGCTCCTTCCTGAGTCTGGGGCAGAGAGCGTCCGTGCTTGTGCTTCTCATGCCCGTGTGTGTGTGTGTGTGTGTGTGTGTGCCCGTCACTGGCATGGTGGGGGGTGGGAGCCCGCCCCGCGAGGCCGGCCAAGGCCAGAGCACCTCTGCCAGCCTGCAACCCAGGACACGGCAGACACCTCACAACGCGGTGTAGTGAATGAAAAGGGTAGTGGGAACATCAAACTGTCAGTGGCCCCACAGCTCTGTTTAGTGGGCACTGTTGCCCAGAAGGCAGGCCCTGCAAAGGTCTGGTCACTTCCTGTCCCTCCGGCTGGATGCCTGGGAGTGTCCAGCAGAGTCGCAGGACAGACCTGAGGCAGTAGCACCCTAGACTCACAGCAAGTAATCCTGGGCTCAGTGCCCCCTGTTCAATGGCCTCTCCCTGGAACGTTGGGCTGAGGGGCGCGGCATGTCCAGCCTGGCCAGGCTGTGCGGCCAGCGTGAGGACTCCCTGCAGGGTCGCCCACCTCCCCTGCCCTGCCCAAGGCCCTGGGACCCACCCTCTCTCTTTCCTGAAGCCATTGTCTCCTGATTAACAAAGTGACAAGAAACGTTGTTAGTGATGCCAAGGGCAACAAAGAATCCAACTTAAACCTCAGGCAAACTAATTAGCTGTGTAAGGGGTCTGGGCCTGGATCAGCTCAAGGGCTCACCTGGACCCGCTTTCTCAGCCCGAGCTGGTCCCCTGCCCAGGAGAAGGAGTTGGGAGCCAGGTACCAGAGAGGCAGTGTTTGGGGAAGGGGAGTGACCTTCTGTAGCCAGCAGCCGACAGCAAGCCCAGGGCTGGAGGGGGGCAGGTGGGAAGGAAGTGGAGAGCCCAGAGGACGGTGACAGCGTCATCTGTCAGCTGCAGGGACTTTCCACTCCCTCCTGGGAGCTCTGCGCCCCCTTCCCTGCTGAGAAGTCTAACAGCATCCTTAGTGCTTTTGATGGGGGAGTGATTGATTGGCTGTTCACATTTAAGTTATTTTTTTATTATTATTATTATTATTATTAATTTGTCTTAGTTTTCACTCCTTGACTTGTCACAATTTCTTTTAATCTATGTTCATTTTTATTTATTTTCATCAATACTGCTCACAAAAATTAGGGAGTGTTTCAAAATAAATAGGAAGCAATTTAAAAAAGAAGTGTTTGATTTTTTTTTTTTAATCAAACAAGAACATCAGAAAAGCAAACGACAAGTCAAAGAAAGTTGCTCGATGATGCCAATGAGACGCAAACCGACTCTTATTTCGTTGGTGGACACGCACCGGACAGAAGGCTGAGGGTCCCGGGACCCCTGAGCCCTTCATTTTTGTGAGCAGCGTAACTTAATTTGCACCTGTTTTAATTTTTCATCCTCACCCTAACCCTGCATGATGACGTTCGGGTGAAGGATAGGAGTGAATTAATCATGAACGTGATGCAGCATGTGCTGGATGCTGGGCTGTCACCTCCTTCAATCCCGGGGCAGCCCCTGAGCTGGACCCGCTTTCGGACACGTTGGCTGCGTGTGACTTGGGCTCCTGGCGTTGCAGGGACACTCGGGCGTCTCATCCTCTGCTGTGTCCCCCGTGTGGCGGTCGCTCCGCCTGTGTCCCCCGTGTGGCGGTCGCTCTGTCTGTGTCTCCCGTCGCTCTGTGTCTCTGTGTCTCCCATGTAGCGGTCACTCTGCTTGTGTCTCCCGTGTAGCGGTCCCTCTGTCGCCCTCACGGCACAAACAGGTGCCGTTCAAGGCCTGTGCCAAGTCCCAGACGTTCTCCATGAAGTGAGGTCAGTGTGGCCACAGCTACACATAAGGTCACCCCAGTGGGGCCCGGTGTCCCATCCCGATGGGCGGCGATGCTGAGAGGGCCGTGGGCAGCCCAGGGCCCATGCTCAGACGCTCTCCCTGTGTCCCACCCGGAGCCGGTGCTGACGCCGGGCTGCTTGGCCAGGTCACCCACAGTCTTTGTCACATGACCTGCTTCGCGGTGAAGAAGCAGGAGACTGGGTGCTCTGAGGGACCACCTGGCAGGGGGGCGGCCCAGCTGCTCAGCAGGGAGGCCACGCACCAGGGCTGCGTCCCAACCTGGGTGTTTGGTTTCCGTCTTCAAAGGAAAGGATGTTTTAAGAAGAAAAATAGATGAATCTGGGTGTCTTCGCCTTCTGGAAAGAAATAAATGTTTTTAATCAGGAGACAATGAGAGCCTGCCTTTTGGAAAAGAATTAGACATGAAACGCTCACGCCTTCTGAGGCTAATTACAGTTGAGTAACCACAGATGAGCCCTCGTTAGGCCCTTTGCAAATGAGCCTCCACTCCGGGTGCTGCTGACAGGCCAGGAGAGCCAGGGGAACCAGGAGCCAGGAGCCAGGAGAGCCGGGAGCCGGGAGAGCCAGGAGCCGGGAGAGCCGGGAGCCGGGAGAGCCGGGAGCTGGGAGAGCCGGGAGCTGGGAGCCAGGAGAGCCAGGAGCCAGGAGCCAGGAACCGGGAGCCTGGCCGGCAGCACCAACACCTGGGGGCACGGCCCAGGTGTCCACTTCTCTGCTGGGTGGGCCTGAGGCCCTGGGTGGGAGGGCGAGTGGCACTGGCCCCCAGAGCCAGCATGATGCCGGGCAGCAGGCGCCCAGCCGGAGGCCGGAACGGCCGCGTGGCCCCTGACCGGGGTGTGCGTCTCCGTGAGAGCAGCCGCCTCAGGACCCGGAGCTCATCTATCCGGGTTCACAGTTGGCACTCACACCTGCAACACGGACACGCGTGAACTTCACGCCTCATCGTCCCCCGGCCAACGTTCCAGAGCTACAAACGCAGAAATAACCAGTCACTCTTGTTACCTAAACAAGCCAACGAAACTGGCTCTTGGGGAAGACGGTCAGGGTGGTGGTTTGACTTGCGGGTGGGCAGGAAAGAACAGAGGGGAGCTCGGGGAGGGGTGATAACATGGCCACAGAGCAGGAAGGGACAGCCCCCCAACACCCGGGCCTGCCCCAACCCCACTGCTCCTTGTCCACTGACTTGTCTGTCAACTTCCTGCGTCTCAGTCAGAACAGAACCAACCGGGGTAGCATGGTCAGACCTTGGACTTGAGGGAGGAAGGGGTCAGACCCCTCCCGGCCTCCTCTGGGCCCATCCTGGGCGGCAGACTGTCCTGCCGTCTCCACTAGACTCGGCGGTCTGCCGGGCGGCGTTCGGGGCTGCCTCCACGTTCATCGCCGTGTCGCTCCCAGGGCAACAGGAGAGGCTGAGGGCCGAGTGGGCGACAGAATGTTCCAGAGGGAAGCCGCAAGGCCGGCCTGGGTTGGGATCTGGCACGGGCGGTGCCCTTCCCCTCCGACCTACCGCCTGCCGGTTCCCACCGCCTCCCACCTCCGTCTGCAGCCCCTTGGAGCCCGGCTGCCTCGGAGATGGGAGGACACACGGGCGTTTGAAAGTGAGTGGCCAGTGGGGCGGGCGCGGACAGCTGGTGGGTTGTGGCCGCCTCTGTGGAACCCATCAGCACGGAGGGAGGAGGTGAATCAGGATCCCCGTCCGGGAAGACAAGAAACCACCCATGTGCTGTCGTCACTCAAAGGGCCCCCGGCGCCCTGGAGGGAGCGAGGACACGGTGACTGACCGCCCAGGGAACACAAAACCAGTAAGAAGCTGTTACAAGTGGTGGCTGAGTCCAGGAGGGATTTAGATCAAAGGCCTGCAGCTGTGAGGGGTGGAGGACCAGCGCCCCGCAGCCAGTGGGCTAGGCTGGGGCCGTAGCAGCTGAGCCTGGCTCCAGGGGGTGTGCCTGTCCTGCTCCACCGGCCCAGGCCCCACGTCAGATCACCCTCCGTGCAGGTCCTGGGAGGTCCTCCCACTCGCAGGCCACGCTCTCTGCCAAGAACTGCGTGCTCACGTCAGGGCGAGGGAGTCCCCCCTGGCATCAGACGTGGGGAGGCCCTGTGCCCTCTCCGGGGAGCACCCGGCCGGAGAACATAAGTCACCTCCTCCACGGCTCAGTTCCGGCCTCTGTGAAATCGGCTAATGGAGAGGTATCAAGTGACCGCCTCTGTCCACCCAGGAGCAGAGCGGCCAGGCCTGGAGCAGCGGGGGGCCACCCGGGGCAGGGTCACCTGGGCAACTGAGGTTCAGCAACGGCTGGAGTCGCAATAAAACTGCAGACGCAAAGGGAGACACTGGGGGGCTCATTCGGCCCCGACACTTCTGACGAGGCCGTGAGTCTCATCAAGTCCTGAGTCTCCGAGGAGCTGGTCGTAAGACTCACCGGAGGTCGTGTGTCTGAGCACAGCGTCCCCCAGGTTCCTGGCCTTGGGGGTCTGGGCAGAGAGGCAGCCGAGGTCCGTCCCTGCGGGGCCGTCTGTCTGCTGTGGGCCATGCCTGGGCCGCGGAGAGCCACTGGGCAGTGACCTCACATGCCACAGGGTTAGGGGCACTCTGTGGCAGTCAGACATCTGCCCTGGGGTGGGAAGGGGCTCTCGGAGGCCAGGCTTGAAGATAACGTGGGGTTTGTCAGCTGGAGGACGTAGAGAGGGGTCCCTCTGTCTGTGCTGGGGGGGGTGTCTGCGGGGAGGCGGTGGAAGCTGGTCTCGGTGTGGAGGCCTTTGCAGGCTCACGGGGGCTGGCAGAGGCCGCAGGGAGACCGTGCCTGGTGGGTCCAGGATAAGGCCACCGGACCCCAGGCCCTGGGAGACTGGCGGCTGCCGCAAAGCCCCCACCCAGTGGGTCTCAAGCCCCCATCTCAGATGGAGCGTTGGAGGACCCGTGTGGTCAGCCTTGCTGAGCAGTGTCCACCTGCCTCCTTGCCAGGCCTCAGGGAGTCAGCTGGACGAGCACAGGACAGGTGGCCTTGCCCCGTTTCGGGCAGCCTGATGTCGGGGTGCCGTCAGGAGTCACGGCTCTGGGTTGGGTTCAGACGTGGACACAGACAAGCAAGACTAGCTCCCTGCTCGAGCAGAACACACGTCAGGGCCAGGCCGGAGGGGTCGGCTCGTGCGGCAGAGGGACGCCCCCCCCCACTGAGAGGGACGCCCCCCCACCCCACACCCACCGGGAGACTCAGCTGCCCCTGGACAGCTCCGGGCAGCCACCCTCTTGAGCCCCTACAACCTAACAGCTTATGGACCTGGGTATGTGGTGTCAGACTCCAGCCGGCTGAGAATCACCGTCCTTGGGGACATCTGAGCTGACCAGAACCCAGAGGAGTCCCCAAGGCAGTGTCCGCTCTTTGGGACCTGGAGCTAACAGCGATGAGGCGTCGAACACAAGACACCACGAAACCGAGACCACAGGGTCAAAGGGCGTGGGGCGCAGGTCGGGTCGACGCGCCTGCTTGTGCAGCGGGGAGGGTCAGGAGCCACAGACGGGCCTCTCCCTCCGGAGGCTCCTCTGGTGCAGCGTGGAGGGTCAGGGGCCACAGATGAACCTCTTCCTCCGGAGGCTCCTCTGGTGCAGCGTGGAGGGTCAGGGGCCACAGACGGGCCTCTCCCTCCGGAGGCTCCTCTGGTGCAGCGTGGAGGGTCAGGAGCCACAGACGGGCCTCTTCCTCTGGAGGCTCCTCTGGTGCAGCGGGGAGGGTCAGGAGCCACAGATGGGCCTCTTCCTCCGGAGGCTCCTCCGGTGCAGCGTGGAGGGTCAGGAGCCACAGACGGGCCTCTTCCTCCGGAGGCTCCTCCGGTGCAGCGTGGAGGGTCAGGAGCCACAGACGGGCCTCTTCCTCCGGAGGCTCCTCTGGTGCAGCGTGGAGGGTCAGGGGCCACAGACGGGCCTCTTCCTCCGGAGGCTCCTCTGGTGCAGCGTGGAGGGTCAGGGGCCACAGACGGGCCTCTCCCTCCGGAGGCTCCTCTGGTGCAGCGTGGAGGGTCAGGAGCCACAGACGGGCCTCTTCCTCCGGAGGCTCCTCTGGTGCAGCGGGGAGGGTCAGGAGCCACAGACGGGCCTCTTCCTCCGGAGGCTCCTCCGGTGCAGCGTGGAGGGTCAGGAGCCACAGACGGGCCTCTCCCTCCGGAGGCTCCTCCGGTGCAGCGTGGAGGGTCAGGAGCCACAGACGGGCCTCTTCCTCTGGAGGCTCCTCTGGTGCAGCGTGGAGGGTCAGGAGCCACAGACGGGCCTCTCCCTCCGGAGGCTCCTCTGGTGCAGCGTGGAGGGTCAGGAGCCACAGACGGGCCTCTTCCCCCGGAGGCTCCTGTGGTGCAGCGGGGAGGGTCAGGAGCCACAGACGGGCCTCTTCCTCCGGAGGCTCCTGTGGTGCAGCGTGGAGGGTCAGGAGCCACAGACGGGCCTCTTCCTCTAGAGGCTCCTCTGGTGCAGCGTGGAGGGTCAGGAGCCACAGACGGACCTCTTCCCCCGGAGGCTCCTGTGGTGCAGCGTGGAGGGTCAGGAGCCACAGACGGGCCTCTTCCTCTAGAGGCTCCTCTGGTGCAGCGTGGAGGGTCAGGAGCCACAGACGGACCTCTTCCCCCGGAGGCTCCTGTGGTGCAGCGGGGAGGGTCAGGAGCCACAGACGAACCTCTTCCTCCGGAGGCTCCTGTGGTGCAGCGTGGAGGGTCAGGAGCCACAGACGGGCCTCTTCCTCCGGAGGCTCCTGTGGTGCAGCGGGGAGGGTCAGGAGCCACAGACGGGCCTCTTCCTCTGGAGGCTCCTCTGGTGCAGCG
Source organism: Saccopteryx bilineata (assembly GCF_036850765.1). Lineage (NCBI taxonomy): Eukaryota > Metazoa > Chordata > Mammalia > Chiroptera > Emballonuridae > Saccopteryx > Saccopteryx bilineata. The sequence continues at coordinate 58,652,842 of NC_089501.1, forward strand.
TGGAGGGTCAGGAGCCACAGACGGGCCTCTTCCTCCGGAGGCTCCTGTGGTGCAGCGGGGAGGGTCAGGAGCCACAGACGGGCCTCTTCCTCTGGAGGCTCCTCTGGTGCAGCGTGGAGGGTCAGGAGCCACAGACGGGCCTCTTCCCCCGGAGGCTCCTCTGGTGCAGCGTGGAGGGTCAGGAGCCACAGACGGGCCTCTTCCCCCGGAGGCTCCTGTGGTGCAGCGGGGAGGGTCAGGAGCCACAGACGGGCCTCTTCCCCCGGAGGCTCCTCTGGTGCAGCGGGGAGGGTCAGGAGCCACAGACGGGCCTCTTCCCCCGGAGGCTCCTCTGGTGCAGCGTGGAGGGTCAGGAGCCACAGACGGGCCTCTCCCTCCGGAGGCTCCTCCGGTGCAGCGTGGAGGGTCAGGAGCCACAGACGTGCCTCTCCCTCCGGAGGCTCCTCCGGTGCAGCGTGGAGGGTCAGGAGCCACAGACGGACCTCTCCCTCCAGAGGCTCCTCTGGTGCAGCGTGGAGGGTCAGGAGCCACAGACGGGCCTCTTCCTCCGGAGGCTCCTCTGGTGCAGCGTGGAGGGTCAGGGGCCACAGACGGACCTCTTCCTCCGGAGCCTCCTCCGGTGCGGCCCGGCCCCACATGTCCACGGAGCCGGGCCCAAGGTGCCGGGCCAGCCTCGGGTTCTTCTTGCGGCCCACACACACACCTGCGTCTTTGGAGGGACCGTCTTCCTGGCACCTCCTTCCTGGCCGGCGGTCTCCACAGCTCTGCCGTCCACACAGGGCTCCGGGGGCACACTCAGTGACGTCAGCCCAGACAACACGGCCAACAAGAAACAAGAGTGTGGCCCACTGCACCACGTGGCACCACACGGCACAGGTGACGTGGCCTGCAGCGAGGTTTGGAAAGACAGCCAGAACGCTGCAGCTCCCTCCGAGCCCGGTGGCCGCACCATCACTGGAAGGCGTTTCTAGTCCCCGGGGATGAGGTGTCTCCTGCCCAGCTGTGCGGGGAGCCGTGGAAGGTCCTGGTCTGTCCTTGCCCAGGGATGCCCAGCCGAGATGAGGGGTCCGAGACCAGCTCACCTCTGCCCCCAGGCTGTGCTGTCGGGTAGGAGCCTGTCAGTTGCGCCCCCCCCCCCCCAGGACTTGTGTCCGGAGAGCGATGGGGACAGGAGGGCAGTGGCGAGTTCTCACCGTCACCCTCCCCAGCGCAGTTTGCTCAGCCTGAGACAGGGACGAGCGCGGGAGAAAGAAGAAGCCCTCTGCCCACCCGGGCGTGGCTCAGAGACCCTGCGGGGAGGTGGTCATGTGCTCGGAACACAGATGCAGGGACATTTGCCTGGTGGCCCTGCTGTCCCACAGGCACTTCCCCCGCAGTCAGGGCCAGAGGGCCCCGGCAGGAAGAGCCACGGTCCACAGCACGGGGCAGGGCCCCCGCGGGAGAGGACAGGTGGCCACAGAGGCGAGGGGACAGGGACGTGGTCCAGGAAGCCCCTCCTGACGGCCGCCGCTGGGGGGAGGCTCGTCTCTGCTCAGGGCTCTTGGTTTGGTCTCTGAGTTCACTTTTGTTGATGAGCCTCCGCCGTCCCCGCTGCCTGGTCACGTGTGCTGCGCTGCGTGCCCGGCCGCACACAGGCCCCGCCGTTCCGCTCCAGGGAGCACGGTGCCCTCGGGGCACGCGGGCGGCTCTGGCTCTCCTCCCACCACCGCTCTCAGAGCCCTGCATGCCCACTGTCGGCCGGGACGTCCCCTGCTCCCCTGTCCATTCCCAGGGTCCGGTCGTGGACTCTCAGGCCCTTCTCCTGCCGACCACACACAGGTGCCACGTGTCCACACAGAGGGCTGGTGGCTGCCCCCTCGGCGGATGCCTCCAGAGCCGAGAGGAGACAGAGCCTGTGTTAATCCAAGTTCGGAGGGACCCGAAATATGGAAGACAGGAGCAAGGTCCGTCGTTTACACATCAAAGCTTTATTGTCTAGCTTGGCCAAGCGGCGGGAACTCCGACAGAAATCTGACGGAGAGCGCGCCGGCCCTTTGTTCTACTTAGTTTTTATAGTTTTGTAAGTGGGAAGTACAGAAGCAAAAATTGCAATTAGGAGCCCCTTACCGCTATTGGTTATAGTCATATGTCCTTTAACATGACAGGACCACGTTCAATTTGCAAACCATACATCGTTTTGGAGAAAACAAAATTTACAAGTCAACACAATGGTAGAAAGATGACTCTTTACATATTAAAGGCATTCCTATATTATCTAGTGTTTATCTGCTATCTCTCTGTCCAGAGTCACACATGCATTTACATAGGAGAGGTAGTTTCGGTGGGGACAAATGCCTGCAAATGGCTCATTGCTATAAGAAAAGGTTTATTTTGGCTGTTCTCTCCCTGTACCTGGCTAGCCATTCACCCTTTTCCCCACAGGTGTGGTGGAATGTCAGGGAATCCATGTTTTCCTTCCCTTTGCATTTACAATACAATGGCAAGAGCCATCCTGGTTATGCCAATCACACAGTACAGAGACTATTCTCACAATTTCTCTGCACACCTTAACCCAAATTAATAAAATGTTCTCCAAGCCTCTTAAAATATTAATATTAATTCTGTAGCCTTTGGTACTTTACAACACCTGCGGGTGAAATGGCTCAGTGGCTCCTCACCTGTGGCCTCCTCCTGGCCGCCCCTCCATCCCCACACCAGCCTCTTGCTCCCATCACTGATGGACAGACAGGTGGGCTGAGGGAAACACTGATTTCCAAAGTGTGTCTCTGCTTTTCATGGTATTTTGCAGGCTTTCTCATGTCTCGATAGTTTTTATTTTTGCCTTGAAGTTCATGTCACCAAGTTGTTGGGAGACGCAGGGTGTTATTTGTGGCAAAAGACTTAGTGGGCAGACCAGTGCCCACGTGGGTAACGCACGGCCCAGGACCTGCCAGGAGCGATGACACCAAGTCCACGAGGCTGCTCCCTGCTCTGACCAGGTCCTGTGTCCCGTGTCCTGCACACACTGTCAGGGGCCGGGAGTTAGAACTAACGGTGGAACTCCTCCCGAGCAGGTTATGGGAGTTAAGGTGAGATGCTGAGTCCACGCCGTGTCACTGCCGAGGAGGGACAGGCACCCGGAGGCCAGGGAGGACCACCCAGCCTCACCCTTCCCACCCCGCCCTTCACAGGCACAAGCCAACCCGTCCTCAGATCTACCAGGACCGTGTGCTGAATTTGCCGGGCTGCCCGAGCGAACTTACGCTTGGCAAAGGTTGGGCATGTTTCCTGTGCCAGGCTGGGCCCCGGTGCAGCAAGGGGATTTGGCCTCTTTCCCTCTGATGATGGCTGGACGGTGCCACGCACGGACCTGAGGTGAGGTCAGGGAGGAGGAGAGAGCCCACAGGGACCCCTCAGCTTGTCTGAGGGTCTGTTGCCCCGCTGGGCGGGTGGGCTGGGCAGCCGTGAGTGGGCGCTGGGTCTGCAGGCTCTGCGGGGAGGGGGGGGGTGCAGGGCAGAGGAATGGCAGCTGTGTGGTGGTCTATGAACTGCGGGCACAGCGCCCTCCAGAACTGTCCTCCCTCCCGGTCAGCCCCCTGGACTGGCTTCTGTGCAAGGACTGTACCCGTCCTGTGACGTTTGGGGTCCAGATGGCAAGAGGCCCTCACCACCCTGAGGTGAGGGCTTCCCCCCTTCCTGCAGGCCCCCTGTCTTCAGGTGAACAGAGCAACTCCGCCCTCAGAGCCTGAGGACGGGTGGGTGAGCATGCTCTCTGCAGACCCCACACCCCTGAGTTCTCTCTGCTCCCACGACCGCCTGAAAGGCTGTGACCAGAGAGAAAAGCATTTTGTCACCAGTGTTGTGACAACCTGGTAAGTGGCCACAGTCCATCCTCTGCTCATCTCCTCTGTCCCCCTGGCCCCAGGGGGCAGCTGGTTTTGTCCATTGGGCATAAATCTCCAGGGTGTCCCCCACCGCCTGATGGCCCTGACCGGTCCCCTGACAGAAAGATTCCGAGGGTCAGCCAGGGCCACATGCAGCCACACAGAGGGCGGGGAGCTCAGCCAATGGGCCCACGGAGGTCACACGTCCCCAGAAGCCGGAGGGAAGAGAACTTCAGTCCTTTTGAGACACAATCTCTGTCCTTCAAAGCGGATGGGAGACTCAGGGCTCTGCCAGCCAGGGTCACCTTCTGGGCAGAGCTCGGGCAGCTGGCAGAGTCCAGAGCATTGGTCAGTGCAGGCCTGTGTGCACCTGGGCTCTGCGGTGGGGTCAGTGCCAACAATGCACCATTACCTCTGTGGCCAGAGCCTCCCCCAAGGACTCAGGGCACTGCCTTCCCATGGCCCTAGGGGACCACTGAGCCTCCACCCCAAATACAGGTTCCGTTGGGGGGAGGGGGGCTCCCTGCTGGTTCACGTAGCCTGTAAATAATTGTTCTTGTGTGGCACGCTACAGGGCTTTAACTTCTATTTGTGCACGCTATTGAAAACAGATGAAACATCAACTGATCCATCGGAGTGCCCTTTGGGCGTTACAGACAAAATAATTTGAAAGACCTTTTCTAATGTGTTTTTTTTCTTTACTACAGTTCCAGATGGTGGTTAAAGATGTGTTGAAGGGATTCTGTTTAAATCAAAAGGAACAACAGCAACAAAAGAACGACAACAAAGAGGCGGATGGGCGGATGCGTGTCCCGACTCGCGCGTCCTATGAACGTTGACGCAGGAAGCACGGTCCTCCGCCGGCCACGAGGTCGGGCGCGCAGCCTACGCCCGGTCCCTGCGCACCCCTGAGAGCCTCCCCTGCCACACGCAGTCTCTGTCCACATCTCAGCGGCCGTCTCTCTAACGGTGGAAACATCTGTCCTCACACCCACGGGGAGTCTCAAGGAACCCAGAGAGCCACAACAGAGTTGGAGGCGCCACAACGCGTCACAGAGCTGCCGTCCGTCATCAGAACGGCGAGTCGCCGACGCGCCGACAGGCACACGGCTGGTGGGTCGGAGCAGAAGCCCCGGAAACAATCCCCCAGGGACACGGCTGAGCGACCTTTGCTGAGGGGGCCACGCCGCTCAGGGGGAAGGGACAGCCTCTCCGACAGGTGGTGCTGGCAAAACCGGATGTCCACACAGAAAAGCGGGATGAAGTCACTCCTCATGTTACATTATACACAAAAATTAACCCAAATGGACCAGAGACTAAATCTAAGACCCCAAACTGTAACACTCCTGAGAGAAAACAGAGAATAAAAGACATCGGTTTTGGCAAGAGTTTCCTGGATCTGACATCAGAAGCACAGATGACGAAAGTTAAAAATATAGGTGAGTTGGACTTATCAGAATTAAAAACCGAATACTGCAACAGAATGAAAGAAACCCACAGAATGAGAGAAAACACTTGCAAATATACATGGAATAAACAGCTAACATCTAGAATACCTAAATAACTTATAACTGAACAACAATAACAAAAAAAAAAAGAGCTTGATTTTAAAAATGGGCAAAAAACCTGAACAGACTTTTTTTCTAAAATAATGTACAAATTTCCAACAAGTAGATGAAAAGCCGCTCCACCAATCGTGGGGGGGGGCGGGGGAGGTCAGAACCACAAGGAGATACAGCCGCATACCTGCTAGCATGTCGTCATCATCATCGAAACACCAGGACACGGTGTCAGCCAGCACGCAGCGGGACGGGCGGTGTGCGCTGTGGGCGGGGCTTCACTGGGGCAGACACTGGATAACAGCTGTGGGCGGGGCTTCACTGGGGCAGACACTGGATAACAGCTGTGGGCGGAGTTTCACTGGGGCAGACACTGGATAACAGCTGTGGGCGGGGCTTCACTGGGGCAGACGCTGTGGATAACAGCTGTGGGCGGGGCTTCACTGGGGCAGACGCTGTGGATAACAGCTGTGGGCGGGGCTTCACTGGGGCAGACGCTGTGGATAACAGCTGTGGGCGGGGTTTCACTGGGGCAGCCGCTGTGGATAACAGCTGTGGGCGGAGTTTCACTGGGGCAGACGCTGTGGATAACAGCTGTGGGCGGGGCTTCACTGCGGCAGACGCTGTGGATAACAGCTGTGGGCGGGGTTTCAATGGGGCAGCCGCTGTGGATAACAGCTGTGGGTGGGGCTTCACTGGGGCAGACACTGGATAACAGCTGTGGGCGGAGTTTCACTGGGACAGACACTGGATAACAACTGTGGGCGGGGCTTCACTGGGGCAGACACTGGATAACTGTGGGCGGGGTTTCACTGGGGCAGACACTGGATAACAGCTGTGGGCGGGGTTTCACTGGGGCAGACGCTGTGGATAACAGGCCGTTTTTCCAGAACTTAAACAGAACTCTCGTACACCCAGCAATCCCACTTCTGGCTACGCACCCAAAGAAGTGGAAGCTGGGTCTCAGGTGTCTGCACGCCCACATGACGGCAACCTCTTTACAACGGCTAACACGAGGGCGCAGCCCGGGTGCCCGTGGACAACGGGTGAATGGATAAGCAGATGCGGTCCGTCCATTCCGTGCAGTGTCGTTCAGGAATATTTAAAAGAAAGGAAATTCTGACACCTGCTACAGTGTGGATGCCCCCGGAGGACGTTACGCTGAGTGAGGCCAGCCAGTCAGAAAACCACACGGACGGTCTGACTGCGCTCGGACCTAGGGGGTCAAAGGCACAGAAATGGAGAGTAAGATGGCGGCGGCTGGGGCGGGGGAGGGGAAGCGAAGAGCTGTTTGCTGGTACGCCGTTTGCTCTGCAAGATGAGAGCGTTCTGGAGATGGCTGCAAAACAGCATGGATATACTCAGCACAACTGAACTAGATACACTCAGACATGGATGAGGCAATGAACCTTGTGTTAGGCCATTTCCATCACAGTCAAGTAAATTATTGAGTGCCTGTGACAGGCCTGAATGTATATAATAAGAAACCAACTTGCCTTCAAAGAGCTCAGCATTTGAAAGAGGCAAGCAGGGCCCTGGCCGGGTAGCTTGGTGGATAGGGCGTCATCCTGGCGCCCCGAGGTTGTAGGTTTGATCCTCGGTCAGGACATGTACGAGAGACAGTGATGCACAACTAGATGGAACAAAAAGTTGATGTTTCTCTCTCTTTCTCCTTTCCCCCGTCTCTCTCTCTCCCCTCTCTCTCAAATCAGTGGGAAAATACAATTTTAAAGGCAAGCAGGCAGGTGTAGTAATAAATAAATGAAGCACTCTACCGTCTGTGAAGTGTGTTTCGGGGGTAAAGGATGAGGACAGGATCAGTGGGTTCTTCTCAAAAGTTTGCTCCACTCTGTCCACTGGGGGTGACTCCGTCCTTCTGACTCAGCAGCGGCCACCTCAGCTTACCTACCTGCTGAGAACCGGGTCTGGGCCTTGTTTTTGCATGACCGGCTCAGAACGTGAGCTTCCACCCAACCGTGAGTATTCACCCCAGTCCTTGGAGACTTCGGCAACGGGGTGAGCTGTGCTCAGAACCCCGCCCCATGCCTGGCCTTTGAGGACATCTGGGAACGGGCGGAGCGTTCCACTGTTGGAGCCGAGTCTCGAGGGGTCAGAATCCCAGGAACAAGGACACGTCCAGCGGCAGAGACCTTAGCTGGACAGAGAAAGTGGCTCTCAGGTCACAGTCACGGGCCTGAGCAGGAGGGACCGCTGACCAAGCAGGGCGGGGATTCCCTGCCGGTGTGACTTGAGATTCTGCTCACCCCTCAGCACCCCAGGAATAACTCCCGTCCCCCAGACCACACCCAGAGGCCTGAATCCATGGCTGCGCCCGGGGGCAAAGCACGGAGAGAGTCCACCCCCGGGAAGGTGGGCCCTGCACGCACCACTGTGTGGCTCCCCTGTCGGTCTCCCCTGCACACGGAGCCTGTGAGGACCAGGACCAGCCTGGACCTTGGTGTCTTCAGTGTCCTGTCACTGGAACCTGGGGAGGTGTCCAGTATCAGCCAAGGACCAGGATGAAGGTTGCCTGGTGCCAGCCCCGAGTGTCCGTCCCGTCTGATGCACGTGACACCATCCTCCCCCCAGACGCTTGTTGTCCCGCCCCTGTAGCGGTGGACGTGTGTGCATGTGGGAGTCAGGTCGCAAGAACCTGAGCTCTGTCACTTCTCATCACTATAGATAAACTGGGAGGAGGGGACATTTTGTCGTATCTGTATAAAAATTATATTTTTTTGTAACATGCCCTTATAATTTACTCACTCGTTGATCAAATGCTTTTTCAGGACTCGCTTCTCGCAGGGCCCTTGTCCTGGGCTGGGTCACGTGGACGCAGCGTGTGGACGCAGCTGAGGGGGGTCTTTCCTTCCTGGGCGGAGGGACGTGACCACAGACTAAGCTCATCTGTACGTTCCCGTGTCCTGACGCGGCCAAAGTGGCAGCCTCGAGTCCAGGAGCTCACGCAGGACGCGGAGGGAGGTGGGGTTTAGGACCGAGTAGAGAACAGAGTGCCAGGCGTGTTTACGTACCTGCGACGCGTGTTTCTAAAGTGCTGGAAACTGTGTTCTCCTGGCGCTCTGCTTCCGGTGACCTGGGTTCTCTGCACGGAGACCTGGCTCCCGCGTGAAGCCGCGAACTCCGAGGCCACCCCTGGGCAGCCCTCAGCAGAGCTGGACACGCTCTGATTAACACGATGTGGACCGAGGGGTCGATGCATCTACACCTGGGCAGCCCTCAGCAGAGCTGAGCACGCTCTGATTAACACGATGTGGACCAAGGGGTCGATGCGTCTACACCTGGGCAGCCCTCAGCAGAGCTGAGCACACTCTGATTAACACGATGTGAACCGAGGGGTCGATGCTGCGTTCTCTTTATGTATTTAACTGAATTTTTATTTATTCATTTTAGAGAGGAGAGGGAGCGACAGAGAGAGAGAGAAGTGGGGGAGGAGCTGGAAGCATCAACTCCCATATGTGCCTTGACCAGGCAAGCCCAGGGTTTCGAACCGGCGACCTCAGCATTTCCAGGTCAACGCTTTATCCACTGTGCCACCACAGGTCAGGCCTTAACTGAAATTTTTAAGTGAAAATTTTGGAAGAAGAAATTGTGAGTCAGAGGGCGTCCGTGTGCCGTAAGGATTCGCGGTTCTGCAAGAGCAACCGCCGTCTGGTACATGCTGCGCTAGGATTTTATAGCTCAGAATTGTGTGAGTGTGACAAGCAGATGGCCACAACCCAGCCGACATGCCAGGTGCTTTAATGAGCCTGGTCCCCACCTCGGGACCTCTCCTGGGACGGTGCAGGTTGGCATCTCACACAGCAGCTCCTCCTCCCTCCCCCTCCCCCTCCCCCTCCCCCTCCCCCCCACGCTAGGACAGCCTCAGGTGAAATCCTTGAAAAGCCGCCTGGACATTAGCATGACAAAGGGCTGGCCACCTGGGGCCACTCCTCGGCTCAGGACAGACCAGGTGGTTTTTAATTCTGTTCTTCTGGAAGCTGCCTCAGGTCCTTGCTCTGTAACTAAGCGGCGAGTTCCTGCTTAAAATAGGTGTGGCTTGTAACTGTTCACCCCAGTTACCCTGGAAAATTCTCCAAAGATTTCTTGACTCCAGCAGACGCCTCACTGCACCAGCCCCCCCCCCGCTGGCCCTGCTTTTTAAAGCGATAATGAGCCAGTTCCGCGAGGGTCCCTGCTCGATGATTGCTGCTTATTAAGCTTCAGCAGGACGAGAAGTCAGCTTCCCCTCAGCCTTTTATCTCCTGATGTGTGAGCGCTGAGCACAGGAGCGTGATGATAGAAAAACGCTAATTTGCAAAGGAAGGCGGGGCTGCCTGGGCTCAGACCTGCCCTGTAGACCGGTGTGTCTGGCGGGCGCGGTGGGCCTGCGGACACCTGGTGCAGGAAGCGAGCAGGTGGGCCCGGCAGGCAGGTGGAGCGGGCACACTGGGCAGCTCTGAGCGACCCCAGGAGAGACGGTCTGGGAGAGACAGAAACCACCGAGAAGGTGCGTTTCCAGAGATGAGGCTGGTGTGCGCGTAAAACACCAGAGAGCCGGCCGCACGGCTGGGTGTTCTCGGCAAGAGTCGGGCCAGCCGGGCGACCCGAGCACAGAGACACGGGGCGTCTGGCTGCCGAGAGCGTGAGGGCTTTGGGTGGTCCGTGCCGCCTTCCTGGGACCCCTTGAAAGAAACTCAAGGGCCTCGAGTCCATCGCGGAGTGTGACCCGGAGCTCGTTAGGCATCCCGCTCGAAGGAGGACGCGCTGTCCACATGTTTAGGCTGTTGGGAGGCCGCGGGTGTCGTGAGCGGAGTCAGGAAGACATTAAAGAAAAAGGCCACAGCTGCTGCGGCTGCAGGAAGACCGTGATTGACCTCAGACTTTAGGAAATGGGTACTCCTGCATTTACTGAGTTTCTGGTAAAAGGAAAGAAAATTCTGGAATCCTGGGAGTCAGAATAGGTCGTGGACATGATGTGGGAAGCCCCCTGGGACGGAAACCTCATCAGGGAGCCACCATGGGGGGGCGGGGTTTGGCTCAGTCGAAGCCGGCCCCCCCAGGCCCTCCTTGGTGGCTGTCTCGATCTCTGAATTTTGTATTAGATACAGAATTAAAGTTTTTAAAATTAAATCTGTTAATGCATTGAATTCAGACCACTAAAAAAGTTCTTTGAGCCCTGGCCAGTGGCTCCGTGGACAGAGTGTTGGCCCCACATGCGGACGTCCGGGTTCAATTCCCGGTCGAGGCACACAGGAGACTCAACCATCTGTTTCTCTTTCCCTCCCTTCCTCCTCTCTCCCTCTTCCCCTCTCTCAGCCAGTGGCTCAGTTGGTTCAAGCGTCAGTGCTGGGCGCTGAGGATGGCTCATTTGGTCTGAGTGTGTCAGCCTCAGGTGCTAAAACTAACTCGGTCGATTCAACCACCAGCCACAGACAGGGGTTGCCAGTTGGATCCTAGTCGGGGTACACACGAGAGTCCATCTCACTATCTCCCCTCCTCTCACTTAAAAAATAAAATATGATTAAAATGTAAAAAGGTTTTTTTTAATTGGGTTAATGTGCCACTTTCTTTTAAATGAAAATATAGTGATTTAGGGAAATTTTGAATGGATGTTTGAAGAACAGATCAATCAGAGTGTAACACTTTAAGGCTAACAAGCATTGTTATAATAGAGAGTATTGATTACTTTTGCAGATATTTCAAAAGTTCCTTAAGCAAAAATACTTTTGCACCAAGTGTATTTATTTTCCTTGTAATCTGCATTCGACGTCCAAAAAATGGCCAAATTCATACTCACGAGACTATAAGATTCATTGAGAAGAATTTTGTTATTCTTATTGAGATGTGTTCTCAGCTCCTAAAACAGTGCCCTCGTACCTAAAATTACTCAATAAATACCATGGCACAAGTAAACACACCTGTCCCATACATACAAGCACGTGGCTGCACGGACCCCAAAGCACACACAGGTGACTCCCCTCCCAAGGCCTCCGTTTCCAGGGAGGTGCTCCCACCCGTCTTGTGCAGGTTTTCATGAAACATAAGTGTGTCTTTCTAAAATTTATTCTAAAAGAGAAATCGCTATAAAGCCATTTACACTATATTATCAAGTAAAAAATGACATTACACGGGAATGGAAGGCGTGGCCCTGCAGTGATTGACAGGCACCAGCTCCCAGAAGCCAGCAGGCCCCGCCACGCCCGGGGCAGTCCGCCGCCAGCACCGCTTCCCACGTTTTCTCTTTAGGGATTTGGACCTCTCCCCACACACACACTTGCACACATGCATGCACATGGATGCACACGCATGCACATGGATGCACACACATGCACATGCATGCACGCACACAGAGTCCAGCCTGGTCCTCCACCGGAGCTCTCAGATGCTGGGCCGCAGCAAGCTCAGGTTGCCTGGAGGCCTTCTCACGAGCTCACTGGGTGCTGGGCAGTGCCACTCTGAAGTCCAGCTGCTCCTCTGGGGATGGTTTCAGGCCTCCTCCTTCTGACCGCCCCCTACCCCAAACTGACTTGGACGCCCTGCTGTGGCCCCTGGAGCCTCTGTTTGCACCCACAGTAAGTCCTTGTCAGCTGTTTAGAGATCAGGACAGGCACTGGGGAGACGGCGGTGGGAAGGACATCGGGGGGGGGGGAGGCATGAGGGACAGAGAAGGAGAGAGGAGGGGTGGCAGGCAGAGGAGGCCAGGCCCTCAGAACGCAGCCCCCAGAGCGAGACAGGCTCCCCAGCCTTGTGCGTGAGCAGGCCCCACCCACCTCCTGTGTGACTGATTATTCACTACAGAAGTGACCACCGCAGTGGGGCACCCACGGGGCGGGGCTGGCCTGGAGGCCACTGCTGCCCCCCCCTTCAGGACCGAGCTGGAGCCCGAGGCCCCTTTGCCAGCAGAAGACTCTCAGGAAAAGGAGAAGAATGCCTGGTTCATTCCGTGAGCCCCACCCCTGTCCAGAGAGGATGGCCGGCCACCTGCTGGGCCTGCTTGGTCCCCAGGAGGATGCCTCCCGCCTGGCCACTGGGGGGGACTCGGGCCTGCCCTCCACGCGGCACAGCGCACCAGGAAGCCTCCGCGCGGGCGAGGCCCCTGCACCAGGGGCTTTCTTGACGGAGGAAGCCTCTCCCTTCCACACCGGTTCCTCCCCAGAGGACGCTCCTGATTTGCTGCTGGCAGCCCGACAAGCAACACACAGGCTCTGCCAACTGGGCGGAGCCGCGAGACCTGGTGGGGGGAGGAGGAAGAGGCCTGCGTCCACATGTTCCTTACAGTGACCACCGCAGTGGAGCTCTGCCAGCCCAAATATGGAGAGAGAGGACAGTTCACACAGCGCAGGGCAGAGTGACAATGACCCAAGGACGAGAGAGGACCCGCCCTGCCTAAGGCTGAGCCAGCAGCAGTCCCGGGTCACCCGGCTGGTGACATCGCTGTGTCCACAGGGACAGGGCTGGCGCATCCGACAGGCACGCGGGTCACAGTGACACATTCTGCAGCACAGCCCGCCCGGGCAACGCGTGAAAACGGTGACCGCTGGGGCTGACTGCGCGGTGAGCCCCACCGGGGCCGGGTGGCCCTGGTGCGTCTGTCGCCGTGGGATGGGTGGACGTGCTCCTTCAAGGAAGGACTGTCCTTGCTCCACAGCTGTGGTGGGAGGGGTGATCCCTGGCTAGCGATGTCCTTCAGTGGCCATGCGGGAGTATCTCTGATGTCACCCAAGGCACAAGGGACCTGACAAGCCTCAGGCCTGTAAGCGTGTCTCCCGGCTCCTGTCAGAGGGAGCACACACCACTGCTCAGCAACGGCCTGGTGGCAGCTGGGCCCAGGACGTGGGAAGACACGGGTGGGACGTGGTTGTGCGGAGGAGGGACGTGGACACAGGGAGCCTCCCCACAGTGACAGGCACCAGCCGCCGTCTCCTCTTCCTGGAAGCGGGGCACTGATGGTTACAGCAGGGAGCTGCGTGGATGACTTCAAGCCCCAGGGAGAAGCTCCAGGAGGGGCCCCGGATGGAAATGAGGAGAAAGCCACCCGTGTCCCGACCGGGGGAGTGTCCCGATCACGACACAAGCAGAAGAGGCGTGTGTCCTACTTTTTAAACAAAATGTTAGGACCTAGGTTGAAAATCACACCTTGATAGAAACGGACAGAAACACAACAGGGCAGGGTGGGGCTCCTTGTGGGTAAGACCCTGGGGCCTCACCCCTCACGTCCGCCAGCTTCTCTGTGGTTTCCGTGGTCTCACCTGTAAAGGGGGGTTTTGGAAGGACGGAAGCTGCAGGCGTGCTGTGACAGTCAGGGACGACTGTGTGTGCATTGCACGGCACAGAGGACAGAGGCCGTGAGCTTCAGTCAGAAAAAGATCCTCGTCCTGAAAAGAAAGCTGGTTGAATCATGTCAAGCCCAGAAACGTGGGCCTTGCTCTAACGGGTACTGGGAGTGCGGCCCTGCGGCGAGCCCCCTGGCCCACAGAGCGAGCCCACCCCGGGGCTGCTCCCCACTGCTCTGTAGGAGAGCTCGCTGCTCAGTGCAAGCGTCTGAGACACCCACGTGACCAAAAAACAAACTCTCACCATTCCTTGAAACGGCAACCAGTTCCTAATTCTGGGTTTTTGGAAATTCCCTCAGAGGCCCAGTGCCCTGATGCCCTCCCTTCCCGCCATCGGCTGTGCGTGCCGCGTACGGTATAAGCCAGTGTCCCTGAGCCGAGACACCGTGACTCATGGGAACAGCTCTTGGCTCCCCTGGAAAATTGGGCGGCAACCAAAAGCCAGCAGCCACTCTTTCTTTCTGAGCTCTCTCTCCCAGAGCTCAGGGACTGTTTGGGTGCAGGTAACCCAGACAAAGTGTGGGTCATGACCTCCAGGGTCTCACAGACCAGCGTGCTGCAGGGTCTGGCCGGGGTCCCAATCCCTGATCAGTTCACTGGGGCCCCGCACCCAGGACCTGAGAGCTTGAGGGGGGCGGGGGCAGGGGGCAAGAACAGTGCCGACCAAAGCAAAGGGCTGTGCTCAGGCTGTGACAGACCTGCGTGGCCGATGGGCAGTGTCCTGTGGGCTGTGCAGGGAGGCCACAGGGGTGGGGGAGGACCAGGCGCAGGCAGGCGGGAAGAATGTCAGAGGCTTCTGCAGAGGGGCTGGTGACATGTCACCACAGTGGTGAGGCTGAAGGTGAAGAGACAGAGAGACAGGACTTGGTGACGTCACGTGTGAGGTCTGAGCATGACGTGTCCCTCCCACCATCCATCTGCCCTCCCCTCACCGGCGAAGCAACCATGAAAACCGACTGTTTGCTGGAGGGATGCCAGGAGCCTTCCGGAAATCGGGACGCGGGCTCCCATGGAGGATGAAAGGAAGCCCTTACACAGGGTCCCTAAGTCGCTGTAGCCGTTAGATATCTGCCCCCCCCTAAACGAATGCTTGTTTGTAGCGGTGATACTGCTGAGATCACCACACGCCATGCCCACATGTCACTCACAGGATCGTGCTGGCGCCGTGGCCCGATGAGGAGGCACCTTCCCGGGGACACGGAGCAGGGTGGTCACTCCATCGTGCTGGTGCGTTTCTGTGGCAGCCGGCAAAACCACGTGTGTGTGTGCCGGTAACACTGAGACTCACATGCGGAGGCCCCGCTGCGGACACTGCTGCCCTCCTCCCGAAGCGCAGGAACTCCGCGGTCCGAGGCTCCCCAGCGGCGGCCTCTCGCCTGGACACCAGGACTGGACGGCACCTCACAGGCCGCACTGCAAGGGCTCCGGGGACAACGTCACTTCGGTCTGTGCATTTCCTGGTGGGAAGGTTGGGGGTTCAGTTTTGCTTCTCTGACTTCAGGTCGCACCCCAACCCCTGTGGGATGCGTGGAGAGGTGGGGAAAGGGCCGTGCACAGCGGCCAGTGAGCAGGAGAATGGGGGGCGTGCCCACGTGCCCAGGGGAGCTGGGCTGAGCCTTGTCCAGGAGCCTCCAGGAGAGCTGGGGACCCTGCTCCCTAGTGGACGTCTCAGGTGACTGAGGCTCAGGCCCCGCCCTGGCCAGCGCCCAGGTGCTGAGTCATTCCACCGCCCAGGTGCTGAGTCATTCCACCGCCCCGCCCCCGCCAGCACCCAGGTGCTGAGTCATTCCACCGCCCAGGTGCTGAGTCATTCCACCGCCCCGCCCCCACCAGCGCCCGGGTGCTGAGTCATTCCACCGCCCAGGTGCTGAGTCATTCCACCGCCCCGCCCCCACCAGCGCCCGGGTGCTGAGTCATTCCACCGCCCAGGTGCTGAGTCATTCCACCGCCCCGCCCCCACCAGCGCCGGGTGCTGAGTCATTCCACCGCCCCGCCCCCACCACCGCCCGGGTGCTGAGTCATTCCACTGCCCAGGTGCTGAGTCACGCCACGTGACAGAGCTGAGCTCCGCACGGTGGTGCGGGTGCCAAACACCTGGCCCCGGGACCTGCCTGTTCAGGTGCGGGCCCGCAGGTGTGAGAGCCAGCACATGAGCACACGCACAGCAGGCACAGCAGACACGTGTGTGCCATCAGCAACGGGCGCTTCAGGGAGCTCTGGCGTCCAGGGTCCTCGTTGCTCCCGGGCTCTCTGCCGCGGGCCACCCCAGGCTCGGCTAGAGCGACGTTCCTCGCTGCAGACGCACGCGGCAGAGAGACCCCGTGTCTCTTACCTGTGACAGGTGAGCAGACTGGGGCTCAGAGAGTGTGCGCCCGCGGCGCCTGGAGAGACGGGGACAGAGGGAGGGCTCCCCGCCGGGCCCGTGTGGGACCAGGAAGAGGCCCCTCTGCCCGCAGGCCCTGGCGCAGGAAGACACGGGGCGACTGCTTGACAGGGAGGGGCCCCACTGGGCAGCGTGGTTGTCAGTTAGCCCGACCTCGGGCGTGGGGCCTCGTGATGAACTCGACTGCGGATCCCGTACTGCACCTCTCTGGGACCTTCCCAAAGGCGCCTGCCGGCTCTGCGTCTGTGCGGCCCACCACCCCTGAAGACAGACCCTCCGTGTCAAACCCTGGTCAGCTGGGGGTTTGATCTTTCTCTCTGAACCATGTCCACGCTCCGCCACGCTGGGACAGCCATCGCCCCACGCCCGCGCCAGCCCAGGGCCCTCGCGTCACGGGCCCCACTTTCAAAGTTCCAAAACTGGGACCCTCCTGAGGACACACAGGAGTGTGGCGGTGTGCACATGTTCATGCACAGACACGTGCCTGTGTGTCATACGTGCACACACACATGTACACACACACCAGCACACTGCCTCTCAGGGCCGGATGCTGAGGGCAAGGGCGTCCTGACTCACGTGTAATACTCACAGCCAGGTGCCAGGTGCCCAGGGGGCCTGCAGCCCTCTCAGAGCGCCCACAGGGCTGCCCCTGGGCCCTCAGGTCTGAGCACTGGCCCCGGGTTTGTGCCCCTCATGCTAGTGGACAGCTGACATCCTGCGTCTCCTTTGTAGTGAGGACCCTAGAAGTGCTTGTAAGTGGGGCAGTTCTCGGGAACTCCTTCTGCACCCCCAGGACTGAGGCCCCAGGACCTGGCTGGCCTTCCCAGAGGCCTGGCCGGCCTTCTCTGCCCCCGCCCCCACTCCCCCCTGCAGCCAGGAGGCAGGGGCCTCAGCAAGGCCCTGTGTTCCAGGCACCTCTGATGCTTCATTTTCGGGAAATTACCAGCTCATTTTCTAGCTCATTCTGTGATGTAGCAACAGCCTCGAAGTCAGGCAGCCGTGACCAACCAGTAAATATTTACGAAGCCCGGCTGCTGGGGCTGCCTCAGAGCAGCTGGCCCCGCCGGGGAGGGGGAGACGCTGCACGCTCACTTCCGAGGAAATGGGGTGCCCCACCCCACGCCCACCAGCTCAGGCAGCAGCTCAGGGCCGGGGGCTCTGCGTCTAGGATGGGTGCTGGGCTTCCCTGAGCTCGTGTCTCTAAGCAGCAGAAGATTATGTTACCAAACAACAAGCACCTCTCTTCTTCCAGGTGACACAGGTAAACTGAGGCACACCAAATCCCACGTCCCTCCTGCCGCACAGGACCGTCGGCCACTGTCCCATTTGTGGACACGTTTTGTGTTTACTTCATTAGCTAAGGGTCCCCCCAGTGCCCACCCAGAGAACACCCCAGCCCACATCTGAGAGGGGCAAGGACAGGCCCGGCGGTCCTGTGCCCTGTGTGCGTGTCAGGGCCTCTCAGAATCGACACAAGGCCCTCCGTCAGCCATGTGGCCGCAGGGACAGCCTGTGTCCCTCTGCAAGCCGAGTGTGCACTAGGACAGGCGGGGTGGATGTGGGGCGGGGCCCAGACTAGCGAAAGCTGTCCCCGTGCGGGTGACAACCTCCGTGACACCCACAGGCCCACACCTCAGGCCCACAGTGCCACGCAGGAAAGCAAGCCGCCCTGTGAGTGGGGTGTCACTGGAGGGCCAAGGTGTGTGGATGTCTGCCCAGCCGCATCCTCAGCCTAGACCTGAGGGGCACTCACGGCGTCCAGGGCTGGAGAAAGACCAGACATTTGCGGACAGCCAACGGATGTGGTCCAACCATGACGGCTCCTTGGTGAGAAGGATGGCAGGGTTAGGCCCCGGCTCCAAGGAGACTGGGCCGGGGACGCAGAAGAGTGGCTGTCATCTGTGAGGTTTCCAGCTGGCAGTCTAAGGGAGGGACCTCCCCACCCCCCACCCCCCACAGCACGGCAGGCAGGAAGCAGAGCCAGGAGTGACCCTCGGCTGCGGAGGAGGCGGGCTTTCCCGTGTCCCCTCCCACAGTTGGGGGACAGGCCGCGGGACCACACTTCACTCTGAGGAGCGGGTGGGGAGGCAAAGGGCGGACAGGGCAGGAGGGAGATGCACCCCGGGCGGTTCTGGGGGTCTGTCCCCGCTGGGATCAGCTCCAATCCTCTCTTTCCCAGTTTGGAGCAAACACCCAGGAAAAAACAGAAGGAAGGAAGAGACGTCCCTCTTACGGACTCCCCCGCCTTCAGGAACGCTCTGCGCTGTGCCCATCCCAGAGCTGAGACCGCGGGGCGGGGATGACCCCTCATCTCCTGGGGCTGATTTGATGGCCTCCTCCTCCCGGAGGTGACCTGTGTGCGCGTGTCCCTCCCTTGGGGTCCATTGTGATGCCCGCGTGGCTAGAGCAGCCCAGAACCAAAACTGAAATGGTAGAGGACACGCACTGTGAGTTTTCTGAGGGGGGGACCACGTTTCCAGACATGACCGACAGGCAGAGCCCACAACCGCTCAGCTGTTCCGGTCGGGCTGGGCGAGGGGACCAGGCTGCCCTCGGAGGCCTCCCGTCTGTGAGGCCGAGCTCCCACCTTAAACAAACGCATCTAGTAGAGCCGATGCCGCTGACGCACCCTTGAGGGTGTCGTGAGCGTCCTCTGCCAGAGGCCCTCTGTTTAAGGTTCCTGGTGTCCAGGTGTAAACCGCACATCAGTGTGCAGCCCCTGCGACTTGTTACAGAGCTCCATCAACTTTGGATGGGATGTGCTGATGAGTCATGGGTAATGCATGCTCCTGTTAAGTTCATCAATTGTGAACGTGTGTGGTATAAAGTTTAAATGGAACACGACCTTTCCTCAAATTCATGGAGCTCCTCATTAGCAAGTACACTGTGAAGTTTGCTTTCAATTCATAATGTAAGAAACATCCATAATTTTTTTAAGTGAGAGAAGGGGAGATAGAGAGGCTCCCACATGTGCCCCAAACTGGGATCCACCCGGCAACCCCTGTCTGGGGCTGATGCTCCAATCAACTGACCTACTTTTAGCACCTGAGGTTGATATTTGAACCAACCAAGCTATCCTCAGCGCCCAGGGCCGATGCTCAAACCACTCAAGCCACTGGCTGCAGGAGGGGAAGAGGGAGAGAAGGGAAGAAGGAGGGGAAGAGAAGCAGATAGATGGTCACTTCTCCTGTGTGCCCTGACTGGGAATCGAACCTGGGATGTCCATACACCCGGCCGATGCTCTGTTCACTGACCTATCAGCCAGGGCCACATCAATAAATTTAAATTACCACATTTAATTTAAGGACTGGATGTAGAGGAAGATATGGAGTTACTTTCATGCATGATGCCCTCCAATTTCGATCCAAGGTTTAGAACTTTTTCTTTGGCGCTTTAAAAAGCCCAGCAGATCTGCTTTCTGTCGACCCTTTGGGGTACAGTAGGAGGCTCCTCACTACAGACAGCATGTTGACGGTGAGAACCTGTATCAACAATGAACGAGAACAAGTACATTGTATCCCTGTGCTTTCCTCTCCTGTCACTGGCTCGTGCGGGGCTCCGGCCAGCTCTCCAAACATCCTGACCCGTCTGTTGAACGGGGGTTTGGGTAGCTAGAAGCCACTTCAGGAATCACCCTGAAGTTCATTTGCAGAATTGTTACACATCATTCTTATACTTACCGGCTTCCCTTATGCTTCCCAAATGACCGTTATCAGTTTAAATTAAATAATGTATGTTCTAGAAGCTGTTTAGCATGGAATAAAGGTAAAGATGAGCCCGTGGCCATGGTGGGCCCCTGCACAAGCCACACACACTCATCTGCTCCCCAGGAACCTCTGCACTTGGAAGGTCTCAAGCTGGCCCCTTTAAAAAAGAAAACGGCATTTTAAAAAATGGTTACTGTTTCAGATTGGTTGATGTTTCAGATTGAAACAGTCGTCTTATTTCTTTTAAGTACCTCGATGGGGGCAGCACACATCCGCCCCTTTCCTGAGCTCCCGCCTTAGTTTCTTACTGGCGCCAGGTTCCGCTGTTGAAACGTGAGCAGAGTGACTGAGGTGCAGGGGGACCGGAAGCTTCCGGGCTTGTTGACTTTCCCCTCCACCCCGTTGGCCTGCAGCTCGGCCTGCCCAGGACAGCCAGTCTCAGGCTGGGACTCGTGCCCTAACCCTCAGCTCCTTCTCTGCCTTCCCCGCCCGGGCCTGGCCTTCAGTACCCGCCCGGGGCGAGGGTGGGCGGCCGCTGGGAGCCACACACGTGTCCCAGGATGCAGCTGGCCGGCGGGTGCCCAGCAGGAGAAGTGGCCCCGAGGCACGGTGCTCTCTTTCTCACCCGCTCGCCGGGTCCCAGACGAAGTTCCCTTTCGCCTTGATGTTCCCTCGTCACCCCTCCCCCTGAAGGTTTCCAGGATCCTAACTTTCCAACAAATGAGACATTATGAAAAGTCGTGTTTATCTTAGCGAACTATCTCAATTAAAACATTCCATTCCAAGAGCATGACCCACAGTCTGGCACCTTCGAGGTTGCACGGAACAGCTGGTCCTCCTCAACGGCCAGCGAGAAGCTGCTTCCTGCCACTAGGTCCCTGTCCCGGGAGTGGGGGACAAGCATCCCACAGGACCCGGAGGCCAGCACCTCGCTCGCTGAGGGGACAAGGCCAGCCCACCAGGGCATCGGAGGGGTGACCCCCGGGCCAGGCCAGCTCTTCCCTCTGAGGCGTGCCCTGCCGGGAACTGCTCTGGGGACCAGCCACGTGCTCATCCCCCCAGAGAGCTGTCCCAGACACTTGGACTCAGTCACCGGGGCCAGCTCCAATGTGGAGCATCCCTCAGCCACTCTGTGTCAGCCCCCGGGGGCGCACGAGCCAGCCAGACAGGCCCACCCCAGGCGCCCTCACAAAGGGGGCACAGGGGGGCACGTTCTGGGAGCGGACGTGGCGGCTCTGTGGGGGGTCTGGAAACCGACAGCAGGCGGGCTTTGTGTTGGGCACAGAGGGGGCTCCGGGGAGAGACGGGGCGAGGGGCACAAGGGCCACTCTGGCCGCTGCCTGCGGCTTGGTGGCAGAGTTGGGGTAGAGAGGTACCTTGGTCCAGCAATGGCAGAGGTCACATGGACTTGAACCAAGACCGACCTTTCTAAGAGCACGTCAGACTAAATGGTGCTGGCACAAAGCCGCATCCCTGGGGCCCGGCCCTGTCCTCCCGTGGACGCGGGACCACCGACTCCGGGATGATGCTCGGACGCGAGACCACCGTCTTCGGGATGATGCTCCGGGCGCATCTCCCGCTCCGTCATCTCGACTTGTACACAGAAAAGCGTGAGATGAAAAACTCTCCCTTCCAGAGTCTGTGAATTTTAGATTCCACCACTTGATAGAAATAGAACCTTAGTTATTTCTTCCAAAGAAGAAAGACTGCTTGAAATCAGTACAAAGGCTTGGGTCAGTTCAGCCTGATACTGCGGGAGCGTCTCGCCACCCCAGCGGGGGGACAGGGGGCGGTGACGGTGAGCCAGGCCCCGCCCACCACCTTCAGGGACTCCCGTGGGCTCCCTGGAGTGCGCCCTCCAAACATCTCCATGACGAGGTTTGAACTCCCCACAGTGAAGGTGCTGTTAGCAGGGCGAGTCTTTGGAAGGTGAATAGGTCATGAGGACCGAGCCCCAGAAATGGGGTCCGTGCCCCTGTAGCAGATGCCATCTGTGACCAGGAAGAGTCCTCACCAGACACCCAGTCTGCTGGCTCCTTGGCCATGGACTTTCCAACATGGAGACAGGAGTGTCCGTTGTTTCGGCCCCTCAGCATGGGGTGTTTGGTTTAGTGACCTGACTGGACTAAGTAAGACACAGGATCTGGGCAGACAGCCCCTCTGTCCCTGGTGCTAGGATGGCAGAGGAAACGCTATGACCTTCCTCGTGAAGTAGATGCCGTTCCATTAGTGAATGCTTGTCACATCAGCCAGCTCTGGGCAAAGGTGTCACAGGGCAAATGGATGAGGAACAATGCCCACAGCTGCGTTAGAGGGCAACGTCCCTCGACCCGTGGCCGCCACGCCCACAGGGGCCACTCAGACGACTGCGAAGGCCCCACAGAGTCACCTCGCGCATGTCCAGGGTGGCCGGCCGCCTCCTCTGTGTCCTCACCCCTGCCCTGCTCACCTCCCCCTGAGCACCCTGCGTCCTCACCCCTGCCCTGCTCACCTCCCCCTGAGCACCCTGCGTCCTCACCCCTGCCCCGCTCACCTCCCCCTGAGCACCCTGCGTCCTCACTCCTGCCCCGCTCACCTCTCCCTGAGCACCCTGCGTCCTCACCCCTGTCCTGCTCACCTCCCCCTGACCTCCGTGCGTCCTCACCCCTGCCCTGCTCACCTCCCCCTGAGCACCCTGCGTCCTCACCCCTGCCCTGCTCACCTCCCCCTGACCACCCCTGCCCTGCTCACCTCCCCCTGAGCACCCTGCGTCCTCACCCCTGCCCTGCTCACCTCCCCCTGAGCACCCTGCGTCCCCACCCCTGCCCCGCTCACCTCCCCCTGACCACCCTGCGTCCTCACCCCTGCCCTGCTCACCTCCCCCTGAGCACCCTGCGTCCTCACTCACCCCTGCCCTGCTCACCTCCCCCAGAGCACCCTGCGTCCTCACCCCTGCCCCGCTCACCTCCCCCTGACCACCCTGCGTCCTCACCCCTGCCCCGCTCACCTCCCCCTGACCACCCTGCGTCCTCACCCCTGCCCCGCTCACCTCCCCCTGACCACCCTGCGTCCCCACCCCTGCCCCGCTCACATCCCCCTGAGAACCCTGCGTCCTCACCCCTGCCCCGCTCACCTCCCCCTGACCACCCTGCGTCCTCACCCCTGCCCCGCTCACCTCCCCCTGAGCACCCTGCGTCCCCACCCCTGCCCCGCTCACCTCCCCCTGACCACCCTGCGTCCCCACCCCTGCCCCGCTCACCTCCCCCTGAGCACCCTGCGTCCCCACCCCTGCCCCGCTCACCTCCCCCTGACCACCCTGCGTCCTCACCCCTGCCCCGCTCACCTCCCCCTGACCACCCTGCGTCCCCACCCCTGCCCCGCTCACCTCCCTCTGACCACCCTGCGTCCTCACCCCTGCCCCGCTCACCTCCCCCTGACCACCCTGCGTCCCCACCCCTGCCCCGCTCACATCCCCCTGAGAACCCTGCGTCCTCACCCCTGCCCCGCTCACCTCCCCCTGACCACCCTGCGTCCCCACCCCTGCCCCGCTCACCTCCCCCTGAGCACCCTGCGTCCCCACCCCTGCCCCGCTCACCTCCCCCTGACCACCCTGCGTCCTCACCCCTGCCCCGCTCACCTCCCCCTGACCACCCTGCGTCCCCACCCCTGCCCCGCTCACCTCCCTCTGACCACCCTGCGTCCTCACCCCTGCCCCGCTCACCTCCCCCTGACCACCCTGCGTCCCCACCCCTGCCCCGCTCACCTCCCCCTGAGAACCCTGCGTCCTCACCCCTGCCCCGCTCACCTCCCCCTGACCACCCTGCGTCCCCACCCCTGCCCCGCTCACCTCCCCCTGAGCACCCTGCGTCCCCACCCCTGCCCCGCTCACCTCCCCCTGACCACCCTGCGTCCCCACCCCTGCCCCGCTCACCTCCCCCTGACCACCCTGCGTCCTCACCCCTGCCCTGCTCACCTCCCCCTGACCACCCTGCGTCCTCACTCACCCCTGCCCTGCTCACCTCCCCCAGAGCACCCTGCGTCCTCACCCCTGCCCCGCTCACCTCCCCCAGAGCACCCTGCGTCCCCACCCCTGCCCCGCTCACCTCCCCCTGACCACCCTGCGTCCTCACCCCTGCCCTGCTCACCTCCCCCTGAGCACCCTGCGTCCTCACTCACCCCTGCCCTGCTCACCTCCCCCAGAGCACCCTGCGTCCTCACCCCTGCCCCGCTCACCTCCCCCTGACCACCCTGCGTCCTCACCCCTGCCCCGCTCACCTCCCCCTGACCACCCTGCGTCCTCACCCCTGCCCCGCTCACCTCCCCCTGACCACCCTGCGTCCCCACCCCTGCCCCGCTCACATCCCCCTGAGAACCCTGCGTCCTCACCCCTGCCCCGCTCACCTCCCCCTGACCACCCTGCGTCCTCACCCCTGCCCCGCTCACCTCTCCCTGACCACCCTGCGTCCCCACCCCTGCCCCACTCACATCCCCCTGAGAACCCTGCGTCCTCACCCCTGCCCCGCTCACCTCCCCCTGACCACCCTGCGTCCTCACCCCTGCCCCGCTCACCTCTCCCTGACCACCCTGCGTCCCCACCCCTGCCCCGCTCACATCCCCCTGAGAACCCTGCGTCCTCACCCCTGCCCCGCTCACCTCCCCCTGACCACCCTGCGTCCTCACCCCTGCCCCGCTCACCTCCCCCTGACCACCCTGCGTCCCCACCCCTGCCCCGCTCACCTCCCCCTGACCACCCTGCGTCCCCACCCCTGCCCCGCTCACCTCCCCCTGACCACCCTGCGTCCCCACCCCTGCCCCGCTCACCTCCCCCTGAGCACCCTGCGTCCCCACCCCTGCCCCGCTCACCTCCCCCTGACCACCCTGCGTCCCCACCCCTGCCCCGCTCACCTCCCCCTGACCACCCTGCGTCCCCACCCCTGCCCCGCTCACCTCCCCCTGACCACCCTGCGTCCTCACCCCTGCCCCGCTCACCTCCCCCTGACCACCCTGCGTCCCCACCCCTGCCCCGCTCACCTCCCCCTGACCACCCTGCGTCCTCACCCCTGCCCCGCTCACCTCCCCCTGACCACCCTGCGTCCCCACCCCTGCCCCACTCACATCCCCCTGAGAACCCTGCGTCCTCACCCCTGCCCCGCTCACCTCCCCCTGACCACCCTGCGTCCTCACCCCTGCCCCGCTCACCTCCCCCTGACCACCCTGCGTCCTCACCCCTGCCCCACTCACATCCCCCTGAGAACCCTGCGTCCTCACCCCTGCCCCGCTCACCTCCCCCTGACCACCCTGCGTCCTCACCCCTGCCCCGCTCACCTCTCCCTGACCACCCTGCGTCCTCACCCCTGCCCCGCTCACCTCCCCCTGACCACCCTGCGTCCTCACCCCTGCCCCGCTCACCTCCCCCTGAGCACCCTGCGTCCTCACCCCTGCCCCGCTCACCTCCCCCTGACCACCCTGTGTCCTCACCCCTGCCCCGCTCACCTCCCCCTGACCACCCTGCGTCCTCACCCCTGCCCCGCTCACCTCCCCCTGAGCACCCTGCGTCCTCACCTGCCCCGCTCACCTCCCCCTGAGCACCCTGCGTCCTCACCCCTGCCCTGCTCACCTCCCCCTGAGCACCCTGCGTCCTCACCCCTGCCCCGCTCACCTCCCCCTGACCACCCTGCGTCCCCACCCCTGCCCTGCTCACCTCCCCCTGACCACCCTGCGCGTGTCTCGACAGCGCTGCTCTGAGGAGCGGCCCCAGTCTTGCATAACCGCACACGCCTGGCCCGGGGCGGACTTGTCAGCCCGTGGGAGGTGTTGGCATTGAGGCAGAGGTAGGGTGTGGTGGGCCTTCCGGAAGCACCTGCAAGGGGGAGGGGGCCCTCACAGGGCCTGGCTCCAGCAGCGTCCGGTCCTGAGCTCCTGCGAACCTGACCTGTCACCTCCTTGTGGCTCAAGTGTACACTCCGCTCAGACCCAGTTGGTCCTCGTCCAGTGTGATCAGCACATGCTGGCTGGGGGTGGGGTGCGGGTGGCCTTGCCCAGACTTGCCATTGGGGGCGGGAGCGTGGGCTCCGGGGATCAAGTCCAGGGCCTGTGTCCTCCCAGAAAAAATGCAGGTGATCATCAGCCCCTGCTTGGTAGTGTGAAAACTGTGAACTGCCGGGCACGACACGTGGAACCTAAGATCCAGAAATACCTGCGATGATCACACAGAGAGCAGTGATGAGTCACTCGGGGCAAGGCCCTCCCCTGGGAGGAAGGAGCTTCCTCAGCCCCAGGCTCAGTCTTACTGGAAAGGGAAGAGCTTTGCTTGGCAAAGCCGCTGGTGCTGGAGCCTCTGCGAGGGGGCGGCCACCGTGGGGCCAGGGTCAAGTCGAGGGAAGGTCTGAGGAGCCTCTTGCCAAGGGGACCCAGGTACGCAAGCGCGTTGCACAACAGGTGGGAAAATAGCTGTGCTCCCGGCCACAGCCAAGTCAGAGGCCAGCACCCAACACCAAGTATGTGTGCCTGAAAGGTGTCCAAGGCACCAAGAGAAACGCCTGGCAGGAGCTCACGTTCCAGGGAGCCCACAGTTTAAACCAGGGGTCTCAAACTCAACTCAGCATGTGGGCCGCAGAGCAAGATCACAGCCGTTCCGTGGGCCGCACTAGGTCTACAAAAGGCAACTGTTACGCAACACTTTTCAGTGTCACAAAACGACCAGAAACTGTAGTTCGCATCACAACTGCTGTTAACGAAGCTAATATCTAGCTAGGATGCTAGAGAAATGAAAGATACAAGTAGGCCCCTAGGCTTACTTAATTTTATCCAAAATATTTTGAACTTCGTGGATTAGTCTGCGGGCCGCACAAAATTGTTCGGCAGGCCGCATGCAGCCCGTGGGCCGCGAGTTTGAGACCCCTGGTTTAAAATGACCCCGAGATAAAGAGAGAGAGAGGAACAGGAAGAGTGAGAAGCATCAACCCGTAGTTGCTTCACTTCCGTTGTTCACTGATTGCTTCTCACACGTGTCTTGACCAGGGGGAGGGGGGGCCCAAACCGAGCCAGTGACCCCTTGTTGAAGCCGATGACTTTGGGCTCAAGCCAGCGACCTTGGGCTCAACCTGGCAGGCCGGCGCTCAATCTGGCAACCTGGGGGTTTGAACCCGGGACCACAGCATCCAGTCTGGCTCTCTATCCACTGCGCCACCACCGGTCAGGTCCAAGGACCCGGCATTTTTTAGGGAGCCCAGTGCAGGGGCCCCGGTTCCACAGTGCCCAGTTCCGGGGCCTCTGCGTCTGCCCCTCCTCTCTCTCCCTGAACGAGAAGGAGAGGAAGCGGGTAGAACACAAGGCACAGGGAATGCCAAAGCATCAAACATTTAAAGGAGACGGTAATCTCTGTGTCCCCACGCCTTCGACTCCCTGTCGGAAGAGACACAGGAGCCCTTGCGCTCAGGTGGCTGTAACTCACACCACTGACGGAGTGGCTTCGACAGCAGGACACTGAGCCTCCCTCCCTCCCTGTCCTGGAGGCTGACCCCTGAGATCCAGGTGGTCAGGGTGGTCTGTGCTGAGGCCTCTCTCCTCGGTGTGGTGGTGTCTCCCCCAGGCCATCCCCGGGGGTGTCTGGTCTTGACCTCCTCTTGCAAGGATGCCCCTCCACAGCCAAACTCCATCCCGCCAGCCTGTAGACGGCATCTTCCGGTACAGAGCTTTCTGAGACCCCGGGATTAGGGCTTCAGTATGAACCCAGGGGCCCCATCACCCATTGCTGTCCTCACAGGGACTGGAGCCCAAGGGCTCGTCAGCCTCCCAAACCTTCTCCTGACCCCGAGAGCCAGCCGATGGACAGAGACCCACGGGCACGTTCCTGTTCGAGCAGCTTGTGGTCTCAGCGGCAGCCCAGGACCAATGGGCCCCCTGGGGCCGAAGGCTGTCCGAGGGCGTCAGGCAGGGGACGCGGGGCCGAGGTCCTCCAAGGCTGTCCGAGTGCGTCAGGCAGGGGACGCGGGGCCGAGGTCCTCCAAGGCTGTCCGAGTGCGTCAGGCAGGGGACGCGGGGCCGACGTCCTCCAAGGCTGTCCGAGTGCGTCAGGCAGGGGACGCGGGGCCGACGTCCTCCAAGGCTGTCCGAGTGCGTCAGGCAGGGGACGCGGGGCCGAGGTCCTCCAAGGCTGTCCGAGTGCGTCAGGCAGGGGACGCGGGGCCGACGTCCTCCAAGGCTGTCCGAGTGCGTCAGGCAGGGGACGCGGGGCCGACGTCCTCCAAGGCTGTCCGAGTGCGTCAGGCAGGGGACGCGGGGCCGACGTCCTCCAAGGCTGTCCGAGTGCGTCAGGCAGGGGACGCGGGGCCGACGTCCTCCAAGGCTGTCCGAGTGCGTCAGGCAGGGGACGCGGGGCCGACGTCCTCCAAGGCTGTCCGAGTGCGTCAGGCAGGGGACGCGGGGGCCGACGTCCTCCAAGGCTGTCCGAGTGCGTCAGGCCGGGGACGCGGGGCCGACGTCCTCCAAGGCTGTCCGAGTGCGTCAGGCAGGGGACGCGGGGCCGACGTCCTCCAAGGCTGTCCGAGTGCGTCAGGCAGGGGACGCGGGGCCGAGGTCCTCCAAGGCTGTCCGAGTGCGTCAGGCCGGGGACGCGGGGCCGAGGTCCTCCAAGGCTGTCCGAGTGCGTCAGGCAGGGGACGCGGGGCCGAGGTCCTCCAAGGCTGTCCGAGTGCGTCAGGCAGGGGACGCGGGGCCGAGGTCCTCCAAGGCTGTCCGAGTGCGTCAGGCAGGGGACGCGGGGCCGACGTCCTCCAAGGCTGTCCGAGTGCGTCAGGCCGGGGACGCGGGGCCGAGGTCCTCCAAGGCTGTCCGAGTGCGTCAGGCCGGGGACGCGGGGCCGACGTCCTCCAAGGCTGTCCGAGTGCGTCAGGCCGGGGACGCGGGGCCGAGGTCCTCCAAGGCTGTCCGAGTGCGTCAGGCCGGGGACGCGGGGCCGAGGTCCTCCAAGGCTGTCCGAGTGCGTCAGGCAGGGGACGCGGGGCCGAGGTCCTCCAAGGCTGTCCGAGTGCGTCAGGCAGGGGACGCGGGGCCGAGGTCCTCCAAGGCTGTCCGAGTGCGTCAGGCAGGGGACGCGGGGCCGACGTCCTCCAAGGCTGTCCGAGTGCGTCAGGCAGGGGACGCGGGGCCGAGGTCCTCCAAGGCTGTCCGAGTGCGTCAGGCAGGGGACGCGGGGCCGACGTCCTCCAAGGCTGTCCGAGTGCGTCAGGCAGGGGACGCGGGGGCCGACGTCCTCCAAGGCTGTCCGAGTGCGTCAGGCAGGGGACGCGGGGCCGACGTCCTCCAAGGCTGTCCGAGTGCGTCAGGCCGGGGACGCGGGGCCGACGTCCTCCAAGGCTGTCCGAGTGCGTCAGGCAGGGGACGCGGGGCCGACGTCCTCCAAGGCTGTCCGAGTGCGTCAGGCAGGGGACGCGGGGCCGACGTCCTCCAAGGCTGTCCGAGTGCGTCAGGCAGGGGACGCGGGGCCGACGTCCTCCAAGGCTGTCCGAGTGCGTCAGGCCGGGGACGCGGGGCCGACGTCCTCCAAGGCTGTCCGAGTGCGTCAGGCAGGGGACGCGGGGCCGACGTCCTCCAAGGCTGTCCGAGTGCGTCAGGCAGGGGACGCGGGGCCGACGTCCTCCAAGGCTGTCCGAGTGCGTCAGGCCGGGGACGCGGGGCCGACGTCCTCCAAGGCTGTCCGAGTGCGTCAGGCAGGGGACGTGGGGCCGACGTCCTCCAAGGCTGTCCGAGTGCGTCAGGCAGGGGACGCGGGGCCGACGTCCTCCAAGGCTGTCCGAGTGCGTCAGGCAGGGGACGCGGGGCCGACGTCCTTCGGGAGGAAGAGCGGCCTCCCTGCAGGGGGCGGCGGGGGTTCCTGGGGGAGAAAGCATGGGGTGGGGGAGCCGAGAGCCGTGTGACGGAGGGGGACCCACCAGGCGAGGGCTCCGGTCTCACACGGGGACACGGGTGGGCTGAGGGGGGGGTCATGAGCAAAAGCGAAGACGTGTCTTGTGGCCTCCCCACTGTGGCTTGTGGTCGTCGCCACGGCTGGAGCGGAGTTCACAGGAGTCCCGGGGGCTGTGCCCTTCGAGCAGTGCCCGTTGCCACCCAGCCTGCGTCTCGGGGCAGGATGTGCCGGCTAAGTCAGGGCGTCAGGACCATCGGCATCTGGCTGGTTCCTCTTCCCTTCGGCCACCTGCTCAGGGCATGGTGGTGGCTCCGTGGGAAATGGGATTTGGGTTTTATGGGGACCACAGGGTCAGAACAGGAAGAAGAACATGAGGACTCCCGATCAGCCAGGAGGCCTGGACCTCAGGGAGCCACAGGAAATGGGGTGTCCACTGGGGCGTGCTTGCAGACCGCTGGAAATGTGTTGTCGCGGGCCGAGGAGACACGGTCGCCGTGTGTGTAAGCACCGCGTCGGGGCTGCCTGGCCTGGCAGAGCTGCCATCGCTCCGGGCGCCGGCCGCAGGGCAGGGGACTCTGAGGGCAGACTGCCGCATGTCCCTTCGACTCCGCGGGGCCGGTTGCCTGAGCAACAGCGTGGACGTCCCAAGGGTGGGAAGCCCACGTGTTCCACACACGGCCCAGAATGACAGCAAAATGTGGCCACCAATATAACATTTCCCGCTTGGGTTCTTGCAAAAGCTGCTACGTTAGCATCTGACTCATGGGGCCTCTCGTGGAAACATTGCCTGTGTTTGTCCCTGGGGGTCAGCAAGTCCAGAGGAAGGGGCGGCTGTGTGTATCCCTCTCCCACGGCAGTTTTACGATCAAAACGAGGAACAGGCCCTGGCCGGTTGGCTCAGCGGTAGAGCGTCGGCCTGGTGTGCAGGGGACCCGGGTTCGATTCCCGGCCAGGGCACACAGGAGAAACGCCCATTTGCTTCTCCACCCCCCCTCTCCCGCAGCCAAGGCTCCATTGGAGCAAAGATGGCCCGGGCGCTGAGGATGGCTCCTTGGCCTCTGCCCCAGGTGCTAGAGTGGCTCTGGTCGCAACAGAGTGACGCCCCGGAGGCGCAGAGCATCGCCCCCTGGTGGGCAGAGCATCGCCCCCTGGTGGGCGTGCCGGGTGGATCCCGGTCGGGCGCATGCGGGAGTCTGTCTGACTGTCTCTCCCTGTTTCCAGCTTCAGAAAAATACAAAAAAAAAAAATTTTTTTTGTTTACAAACTTAAAGATTTCCTGAAACCGCTGCGACCCCTCTTCTAGCAGTGAACCCACCAGACAAAAGGGCTGTTGCCTCCTTAAGCGTTTGGAACAGGCCCTAACACATTCCTTCCCAGAGGGTCCAGCCCCCAGCAGTGGGTGAAGACACCCAAACCATTGTCAAGCTCCGAAGGAGTGTTCTTTTGTTTCTTAATTTAATGTTCTTATGCTTTTAACTGAGAGGAGGGGAGAGAGTGAGACAGACTCCCGTATGTGCCCCCGGCTGGGGCCAAGGCTGATCGAGCTGTTTCAGCTCCTAAGGCTGACACCTTCGGACCAGCCCAGCCACTGGCTACGGGAAGGGAAGAGGGAGAGAAGGGGGGAGGGGGGAGAAGCAGATGGTCCCTTCTCCTGTGTGCCCGGGCCGGGGATCAAACCCAGGATGCGCCTGCCAGGTCAATAATCTAGCCACTGAGCCACAAGCCAGGGCCAGAACTACTGTTTTTAAAGGAAAAGGTAGATAAAAAACCATGTCCCTTCTGCTCTGAGTGTCCATCTTTCAAGCGGCGCTGTGCACGACCCGTCTGAGGATGGACATGACTCCTCAGAGTATCACTAGTGACCCGATCCTGCCGTTCAGCAACTGCCCGCCACTGGCACACGGTGTGGCCTCCTGTCCCTCGGGCCCGGTCAGTGAGTGGAGCCGGCAGCACCGGGGAGGAGTGTGACAGTATCATTTGCTCTCAGGTGTTGCTCTTGGGCTCTGTCTCAGGGGCTGGAGCTCATGAGTGACCACTGGAGGAGACGGTGGCCTCACTGCGTGAACTGGCCGAGCGTGTGTGGGCAGCACAGCCTGGAGCCCCGCACCGTTCACAGCGCAGAGCTGGGCCCATGGGCTCGGCCTGTGCTGTGAGAGGGGTCAGGACACCAGCCAGGCGTCCCCCGCAGGGCTGGGCACACAGGGCCTGTCTGTGTGAGTGCACGCAGAGCTGGGTGTCAGCCGTCCGCACACTCGGCACCTGACACCAGGTGTGTGACCAGAACTCACAGCGGGCACCTCACCAACGCCGAAAGGCTGCTCTAGCCCAGTCAAGGCCACGTGATTCCCCCCCTTAGAGAACAGGGGGGCTACAGTGAAGGTCAGGGAGAGGCTGAGCCCCCTTGAGGCTGAGCCCCCTTGAGGCTGAGCCCCCTTGAGGCTGGGTCATGGGGGTCCCAAGGGTCCTGGAAGGAAGCGGGGAGGCTCTCTGCTCCTACACACACACCCTCAAAACCCCACCACACCCCCCTTTCCAGAAGATGCTGATCTGCTGGCGGACGCAGCTGGGGCAGCGGCCGGTTGCATAAACATCGGGAAGAAGTGTTTATCTCCCTAGGAGCCCACATGGGCCAGGGCGCATCTTGCTCAGCTCTGCTCGGGCCGAAGGGTCCGGCAGGCAGAACGAGCAGGAAACCAGAGAACCCCCCACCCCCGGAGGCAGGGGCTCAGCTCAGACTGCTGAACTGAGGCTGGGCAAGGGACTGCAGACAGGGCCCCTCTGTGCTGCACGTGGTGTGAACCAGAGAAGACGGCATCTGGAGAGATGAACGCAGGGCCCAGTTCTCCAAAAGCGCTTCATGCGTGACACGCACCATGTGGTGATTTTAAATGATATGTTCCTTCACACAGTGAATGTACAACCAGCCCGTGGTGTGTGGCTCTTGGGATGCAGTCGGTTCTCCCCAAGCAGAACCCAGCTCCCCGGCCTCCTGGGCACGATTCACCGGTCTCTCCTTTCCAGGCACAGAGCCGTATAGGTGGTGAAAGGTGGCAGCCACACTCCTGGCCGTCACCGAAGGCAGGCTGCTTCCAGGGGCTGGCAAACCTCTCGGCGTGCGCGCGCGTGTGTGTGTGTGTGTATGTGTGTGTGTGTGTGTGTGTGTGCGCGCTTGTCCCCGCCCCAGCACGGCGTGCAGAGAGCACAGTCTAGAATCGCCCAGGGTGTCGACACACGGAGAGGCACTCAGGAAGGTGATCCGTGTGGCGTCTTCCTGGGTTCCGGGGAGCAGACCATCCCGGGGAGTTCTCAGAACCTCCCACCTCCCGCTCCACTCAGAAGGGGAATTCTGTGAGAAACCACCGCACCTTGCCCCACGGCGGCAGACCCCGGGGGGGCCGAGCTCTGACTGGACAGGCAAGGGCCGCCTTGTGCATCTGGAAGGGTTGCAGCTCGCTGGCCTGGGCCGTGTGTTTGTACACAGAACGCAGTTCATCCGAATGCACAACTCCTCCGCCCGACATCTGGAGGGCGGGGCCGGACTGCCCTCTGCCCTGCTTAACTGAATCAAGGTGTGCCCGAGGGAAACCAGCAGGCCCCACGCTCGCCACATTCCCAGAACTCTGGTTGAAACAAAGGTTTCCGGGCTGCCTGTGGGGTCCCTGCGTGCTGAGGCATGGAGCCGTCAGCCGTGGGTGACCAGGGCGGCCTGTCACCAACACCCCACAGGCCCCGCCCGCCCTCACCGTGTTTCCCAGAACGAACTCGTTGAACCAGAAGTGGTGCTGACCCACGCCAGGCCCAGCCCCCCCCCGCCCGAGGACTCAGTCTGGGCCCCACTCCCTGACAGGCCCCAGACTCACCGGGCCCCCGCAGTTCTGCGTGGCCCGGTTCTCCTGGAGTGGATCCACACACAGAATCCCCCAGTCTGTGAATTCAGGCACATGTGAGTTTAAGCTTTTATTCCTTCCGGCACGACCCAGGACCATGAGTAACGGTCAGGTGGGTCCTGACCACACGGGCCCTGTCTGCCCCGTGGCTGCAGTTGGGGCCCCTCGGAGTCAGGCCCGCGCTCCTGGGTCCTGCACTGTGGTCTGCTGCTCCCGGACAGGGCTGCACCTGCCCGGGGTCGCTCCGCAGACGGGGCCCCAGGAACGGGAGGAGAAAGGCCCCAGGCGCCAAGAAGGGGCTCCAAGATGACCACGGGTGGCAGCAGGAGGAGGCACCTCCTGGAGCCGAACAGCCAAGGACAGCAGGGCGGCTCACAGAGGCTGACCTGGCAACCTCCAAGGAGCTGCTGTGGCCTCCGGTGTCTGGGCCTACTGTCCACGGCACACGCTTTCCTCCTCCAACAGCAGTTAATGCTTAAAACGCTACTGAGGTCTGGTTGGCGACGCTGAGTGACCAGAGCTGTCCTCCCTGGCCTGTGGCCGCCACCCTGAAGGAAGGCGGCACTGAGTGGGTTAGTCTCCCTTGGCCCGTGGGTGATGGGGTGCCACCTCTGCCTTCTGAGCTGGGTGTCTGGACGTCAACCCTCTGTGAGGGGACACACAGGACCCCCCGGGTCACTTCCCACGGCTCTCACCACTGGTCACAAACAGCCCCATGAGAAGGCGCAAGCATCGGAGCAGAAGGCCTGTGCCTGTGCCCCGCTCTGGGAAGAGTCTGGCAGAAGGATGATGGGCCCCCAGCCTGTGGTCCGGTGGGGGCCCGGGAGCCGGCAAGGCCGTGGGGGGGGGGAGCCTCTGCTCAGGTCCCCAGGAAGCCCGCCCTCCTCGGGCTTCTGCAGCTGCCTGGAGGCCGAGCACCTCGAGGTCCTTGGACCTGCTGCCCCGATGGGACCACCCAGGCCCCGTAATAGTAAACACTGTGAACTGCTCTTCACCGTCGTGGTGATGGGGGAGGTGCTGAATACTCATGGATGACCATCCCCAGATCCCTTAAACATCACCAAGTGCGGTGTCACAGGTGTGGATCGTAGAGAGCCGTCAGCAGCTCCTCCTCCAAGACGGCTGTCGGTGGTGCCGTGGGCGCGTCCCAGGAAGACAGTCGGTCCTTACGCGTTGGACCTGGATGAGCGGGGTGGTGCCGTGAGCTTGCGACGGGCTGGCCCTGTCCGACACCTGGACCTGACGGTCGCCAGGTGACCAGGCCCAGCTGGTTGGCCTCGGGTCCCCTGACAGGACCTCGGGGCACGTCGCCACCCCCACTGCTCTGTGGCCAACGGCACATGAAACATATTTGCTTCCTCCTATGTGGTCATACTGGAAAACCACTGCTCCTTCAACAAAAACAATTGGTTTGGAAATTAATCAGCCTCTCTAATTACTCCCAGGAGTTGCTACTTTTCAAGGACTGGAAACAAAATAGACCTTATTCCTCTTTTCTCCCAATTCTCTCTGGGTCTTTTTCTCCCAACATTTTCTTCTTTCCCTTTTTGTTTCTTCTTTGCCCCCCTCAGGGTTTCCTTGCACAGCCCCCTACTCCCTGCCTGTCTCTGTCCGGCTGTCTCTGTCCGGCTGTCTCCGTCCTGCTGTCTCCGTCCGGCTGTCTCCGTCCTGCTGTCTCTGTCCGGCTGTCTCCGTCCTGCTGTCTCCGTCCGGCTGTCTCCGTCCGGCTGTCTCTGTCCTGCTGTCTCTGTCCGGCTGTCTCTGTCTGGCTGTCTCCGTCCTGCTGTCTCTGTCCTGCTGTCTCTGTCCGGCTGTCTCTCTCTCTGTGTCCTGACTCTCTGCCTCTCTTCTCGTCCTTGACTCTTCAAGTCACTTTTTCAAAGTTCCCTCTCTGGCGCCCCCAGCCCCGTCTCTCCAAGGCGCTGCGGGAAGCTCCTCTGACCCCTCCCCTCTGTCCATCCTCAGTGTCCTTGAACTCCTGAGTCACCCCTGCTTTCCCAGGGCTCCTGCCTCTCTGACGAGGACAGCCGGTCTCCTGGCTATTAGATGAACTGATGGAGTGATTAAACCATCCATCCATCATTCAGCATGTCCTCTCCATGGTGTGAGTGGAACAGAAGCGTGGGGCACATCGGGAGCGTGGTTGAAAGGCCGGGTCCGAGACCACCACAGGAGCTGTGTCCTGACCGTGCTCAGAATGCCCCCCAGGGGGACAGCGCGGAGGACTCGGCTCCGTCCCTACGACTGAGGACGCAGTTGCAAGGACAACACTTGTCATCTTCTCTGCTTCATTGCAGAGCGGGTAAGACCCGCCCATCGCTGCCTGAGCCCTGAGCTGGGCCCCCAGCAGGTCACGTGGGCGGGGCGGTCAGGACTGCGTGCCTTCGACCCCCAGAGTGGGAGCTCTCCGCCCAACGTGTCCCTGCTCAGGACGCAGCCCAGGGTCAGTAGTTCTTGGCCACACACTGCCCACCTCACACCCCACCCTGCCCCCTCCCTCTTCACATGCTCCCACTCCCCAAACTGACTCCTCTCCTCATTACTAAGGAAGAGCAGTGGTGATTCCAAGACTCTGCTCTACACTGCCCTTGTGGGGACATCCCCTCTCATGAAGGGCTCTGGCCACTTCCCGGCTGGCCCGGCCCAGTCAGGGCCCAGGTCAGTCACCTCCCCATTCCCGCAGGTGCCCTCACCCCTCCTCCCGCCGCTCCTGTGGGTCCCGCGGCCTCATTCTGCTGACGGTCATCAGTGCCCAGGCGGACGCGTGACGGGCCGCTCTCTGCACACTGGCTCTGCGCCTGCTGACCACAGCCCCGGCCTCAAAGGCCAGATGTCCGCACGGCCGGCAGAAGGCACGGGTGAGAGGAGGTGCTCTCCACCGGATGAAAGGAGACTCTTGGCCGTTAGCTCAGACCCCTGTCACACCCGTCTCCCTCGCTCCACGTCCCGGCTGGTCCAGCTCCACCATTTCCACCTGCGTGAAGCGGTCAGGGGCTGACCACCACAGCTCCTGGTGGGGTGGGAGTGCCTGACCCCGACCTGCTGCAGGCAGCCCGGGCCCCTGGACCAGGCTTTGAGTGGCCGGATGGACCCCTCTGTCTAGACGCCGGAATCATCGCCTTCCCGGGATCTGACGTCTCGGGCACCAGCCTCGTCCCGTGGTCGGGGGCCCCCACCCGGACTGTCTGGGGAAAGGGGCCGCAGGGCGCGTCCAGAAGCTGCAATGGGAGGACTGTCCCAGGCTCCCACCTGCTGTCGCCCCCAGAACCGGATTCTAAGCACTTAGAAGGTTCTGCAGATTTTGGCTACAGGTAAATGTGGGTCCAAGTCAGTCCCTCCTCTCTCTGCCTCCTTCCTGCCCTGGACCCTGTCACCACCCCTTCCCGCTGTCCCACACCGTCTGGGCTCAGGACCACCCCGGGGGTGAGTCCTATCCACTGGTCCTATCCACTGGTCAGAGGCCTGCTGAGAGGGGCTGGGTGCACCTCGCACCGAGTGTGAAGGTGTCCTTTGGCCCACGAGTGCCCAGCGACCTGTGAACCGGAGCGCCCGGGAGCCTTGTGTGCTGGTCTCTGAGACCAGCTGGACAGAGCTGAGGTTCCTGCTCCGACCCCAGGAGCAGACGCCGGCGTTGTCCCTCTGCAATGCAGCGTCCGCAGCAAGGGATCCCCCCAGCTGCCCCGACCTCTGCACGGCCACTCGGTTACCATGGTAACTCCAGAGGCCGCCGTGGCGGGAGGACATTCCCACTTCGCATGCAGACCTTTTTGAATGACTTTCACTTTTATCATGCCAATGTATTTACTCATTTAACATAAACACTGAGTGTAAACATCACAGGACCTCATTGATATGCAGGATATAAAAATGAAACAAATGAACAAACAAAAAGAAAGAGGCTCATAGGTACAGAGAACAAACTGATGGTCCCCGATGGGGGTGGTGGGGGGCTGGGAGGAATGTGAGGGGATCCACTACAAACTGGAATGGGTGTGTCATGGGTGTGAAGTCCAGCCCGGGGAAGGCATTCAGTAATACGGCAACAACTACGTGTGGGTGAGGTGGCTGGACTTACTGGGGGGTCACTTCGTACGGTTTGTGAATGTCTAGTCACTGGGCAGGACCTCTGAAACTAATACTAATATGTCAACTGTAACTAAAATTTTTTTAATTTTTTTTTTTAATTTTTTTATTTTTTTTGTACTTTTCTGAAGCTGGAAACCGGGAGAGACAGTCAGACAGACTCTCGCATGCGCCCGACCGGGATCCACCCGGCACGCCCACCAGGGGGTGACGCTCTGCCCACCAAGGGGCGATGCTCTGCCCCTCCTGGGCGTTGCTCTGTCATGACCAGAGCCACTCTAGCGCCTGGGGCAGAGGCCAAGGAGCCATCCCCAGCGCCCGGGCCATCCCTGCTCCAATGGAGCCTTGGCTGCAGGAGGGGAAGAGAGAGGCAGAGAGGAAGGAGGGGGGAGTGGAGAAGCAAATGGGCACTTCTCCTATGTGCCCTGGCTGGGAATCGAATCCGGGTCCCCCGCACGCCAGGCCGACACTCTACCGCTGAGCCAACCGGCCAGGGCCAAAATTTTTTTAATTTTTAAAGAGTAATAAAATTTTTAAAAATTAGATTAAGACAAGACAAAATTTTAAGTTGCCAAAATCAGTTTAATGTTCCTAACTTGCTGTTGGACTGAACCACCTCCACCAGCAGCCCAGAGGCCTCTCAGCCCAGAGCCGGGTGTGGGCCACACCACCAGCCCTCGGTCTATCCCGGCTGCCCGCCAGACGGAGAAGGGCAGCGTGTCCTCGGGCTGAGGGCCACCAGCTGGCCAGGCCAGGCACCCACAGACAGAGGCGCCCTCCTCACACGACCCACGCCCTGGGTCTCACTGTCCACCCCTCGGGCTGAAGGCCACCAGCTGGCCAGGCCAGGCACCCACAGACAGAGGCGCCCTCCTCACACGGCCCACGCCCTGGGTCTCACTGTCCACCCTGCAGTTCCTGACATTCCACTTTCCCTGGGCCCTCGTCCCCTCTTACCTGAACGGGACACTTGCCAAGACACCAGTTGTGCCCGAGACCACAGGTAACACCGAACCCAGCGTACAGCGTGTTGCCCCGGGCACGCACACACACTTACGTGGCTCACGCGAGAGCCATCATCACACGGCAGACCCCTAGCACGTGAAGGAGCTTCACTACCGTTCGGTTTTACTTCCTTAGTGGTAACAATGCTGAGCTTGCTTCGTGCACCTCCTTGAGGCCTGAGTGTCTTCTCGGGTGACGCCTCTGTTCAAATACTCCCCCTGATTTTACGGGCTTGTTTGTTCCCTAATAACTGAGGTTGAGAAATGCACGTGCTCTATACGCCCTGTGTGCAGAGCTGTTCGCCCGCGTTTTTAAGTGACGCGCAAACATTTCCTCCCGGTCTGTGACTCGCTGTCTCTCTTCCACGGTGGTGTTTTTCACAGAGCATGAGTTCTTCATGGGATGAACACGAATTTATCTTTTTTTTTTTTTTTAAATTGTGAGTCAGCTCTTTGGTGTTGTAGCTACGGAATCTTTGCTAAACTCACAGAATCTCCCTCGTGCTTTCTTTCTTCCAGAAGTTCTATGGTTTTAGGCTTTACACTTGGGTCTAGGATTCATTTTAAATTCATGGCGTACACAGCACAAGGGAACACAGTGGAGATCGCTTCGAACATGGCTCCCCAGTTTCCCCAGCATCTCTGGTTGACAAGACCACCTTTTCTCTGTTGCAACTTTGTCAAAAATCAGTTGACTTACTTATCAAAGTGCTCAGTGTCACCACCGGCTGTGGTGTCGCCTGCAGGTTTTCATAAATGCTTGTTGTCAGTCAGGCTGAAGGTTGTGTCAGGAACGGGTGTTGAATTTCCTCAAGTGTTCCTCTTGCAACTGGGCGATGATTGCTTGACTTTGCTCTTTTAACTTTTATCACGTGGTGAATCACAAGGATTAGTCTTGACTGGATCAACCTTGTGCTTCTGAGATAAATCTGGTCATCATATACGATTGTTTTTTCTATCGTTAGATTTGACTTTATAACATTGTGTTAAGGATTTCTTTTCCTACCTCCATGTTAACGAAGGATGTTGGTGGACAGTTCTATGTCCTTATTATGTCCTTGTCTAGTTGGCGCATTGGGGTAAGTCTATCCTCATGAAATAAGTTAGGAAGTATTGCCTCCTCTTCCGTTTTCTGGGAGAGTTTGTGTAGAATTTTTTGTTTTATTTCTCCCTTAAATGTTTAGAGGACTTTACCAGTGAAGCCATCTAGGCCTAGAGATTTCTTTGTGGCAGGTTTTGAATTACAGATTTAACTCCCTTAGTAGATATAGGACTGACTATTCATGCTCTCTATTTCTTTTTTGGGTAAGTTTGATAGTTGAGTCATTAAAGAAATGTGTCCATTTCAACTGGTCCTCATCCTGTTCACACGGGCTCCTCAGCCTTGGCCCCCACCCCCTCTCGAACCCAGGTCCTCCCCTTCCCTCTCCGAGCATGCCTGGCTCATCCGTAATTTGTTCATCTCAGGGTTGCTACATTCATCCTGTCCCCGCTGGAGTCCTTCCTGCCCAGACCTCCCAGGAATGGCGTGTGCCCTTTCTCTATCGAGTCTCAACCGGACACTCCTCTGCACAGTCTTCCCAGAGCATCTTCACTAAACACTCGTCTTCATCACCCCCCGCACCCGGCTTTGTGTTTCCTGTGGCTGGCGTCACACAGGACTGCACGTGTGAGCCATGTCTGTCTGCTCCTCCGGCTCACACAGGACCTGTGGCCGCGTGCGTGTGCTCGCTAGCCAGGCTTATGTACACCCAGAGGGGCTCCCGGCACACAGCGGGCGTTGAGTTATTGGTAGGAAAATGCCTATGCTCAGAGTCACGTGGCAAGAGCAGTCACAGGTGTGGTCACCATCGTTCCTTCCACGTGGGACCCTCGTCACTGTCTCTCAGGAACCTCTGAGCGTGAAGCCCCCAGA
Source organism: Saccopteryx bilineata (assembly GCF_036850765.1). Taxonomy (NCBI): domain Eukaryota; kingdom Metazoa; phylum Chordata; class Mammalia; order Chiroptera; family Emballonuridae; genus Saccopteryx; species Saccopteryx bilineata. The sequence goes on from NC_089501.1 coordinate 58,693,459, forward strand.
CAAGAGCTGTGCTTGGTGCTCACACGGGGAGCTCTGTGGCCCTTTCACGGCTTGGCAGTCAAGGGCAGCACGAAGGCTGCCTCACAGGTGCCCGGGCGGGAGAAATGCCCCCCCCAGTGCCAACCCGGACCATTTCAGGGGTTGCTCTCACTTAGCTATAAAGGCCTGTGAGGACCTTGCTCAATGAACACCAACTGGTTATTAAAAACCGATTGTTGAAGGTCAGCCCCTGTCTAACTAGGTATTTCTCTCTTGCAGAGAAAAACGTCAAGAAATGTGTTTCTTATAAAATTACTATTACTTTGGCAGTGTACTAACCACCACAATGAGTTGGCACGCAGCACCTGTGGAAACCCGTGTGTCTCTGTAAAGCCAGAAGCCAGGGCCAGGGCCACCATCAGAGCAGCCTCCTGGCCCATGCAGGTTCGCATTGGATTCGGACAGTCGGTAAAGAAACAACGGAGCCAAAAACTGATGGGCTGTCATCTTTAATTCTAACTTGCACCCGGCAGGCAAGTAAAAACACACACTGGGCTCCAAAACCCACTCACATTCAGTGCTCACAAAGCCACTGACTTATCCGAGTTTTCTAGAATCAAAGGTTTCAAGCTCACCAGACTTATTCACCTCAGTTCCCCATCTCCTTCCTTCTCCCTGAACAAACTCTGCACAAACTGGCATCTCACTCAGCACTCCACCATCTTGGCTGCTTCTCCTGACCACATGGCCTCTTTCTGCTCTCTGCTCTGCTCCCTCTGCTCTCTCCTGCTAATCATCCCAGGAACCAAGAGCGCAAGCTCTTGTTCTGCCCCCATTTTATAGTGTAGAAATCCAAACCTTTAATCCAATATACAAAATAGGGAAGTCTCTAATACAAAGTCACTTCTCTGAGGCATGATTGGATTGTACCACCCCACATCAAAAAAGGGTAGGAAAGGCTTAATCCCAAAACCAAGCCCCAGGCTACAAGGATTCTGCCTGCCTTTAGCCCACCCCAACACACATTAATATCACCTGGGCGACGGCCTCCTCGTGGGCAGCGTAATCTTTAACAAAGTGAGCATAATATATTTTATCTGCCCAACAGTCTCCTTGAGGATCGGCGGTGGGAGCGGCATCGGGTCCCACCAGGTCCCCGGGCTGGCCGCCCACCAGGGGGCTCTCCGCGGGCGATGCAGACAGGGCGGTGCCCTCTCAGAGCCCCGTGGAAGTGCTCTGTGTCCACTGCCCTCTGCTGTGGAACCGGCCAGGCGGAGACCGTCAGACTCCAGGGCGGCAGTGAGGCTGGGGAGGCACAGCGCTCTGTGGGGACCACCCCCGGGTGTCTTTGTTGCAGATCAAAAGTCCAACATGAAAGGACTGTTTGAGAATCTCAGGGAGACGCTGCTGATGGTCCCTCCGGGTCTGACTCTCTCAGGGTGACCACCACCCCCTCTGAGGGCTGAGGCAGAACAGGACGGGGGCCACAGGCTCGGGGGTGTCTTGCGGGGGTCCCCACTGCGCTCCTGGGGACCTGGGCGCATGGGAGGCACAGGCTCGGTGGTGCCTTGCGGGGGTCCCCACTGCGCTCCTGGGGACCTGGGCGCGTGGGAGGCACAGGCTCGGTGGTGCCTTGCGGGGGTCCCCACTGCGCTCCTGGGGACCTGGGCGCGTGGGAGGCACAGGCTCGGTGGTGCCTTGCGGGGGTCCCCACTGCGCTCCTGGGGACCTGGGCGCGTGGGAGGCACAGGCTCGGTGGTGCCTTGCGGGGGTCCCCACTGCGCTCCTGGGGACCTGGGCGCGTGGGAGGCACAGGCTCGGGGGTGCCTTGCGGGGGTCCCCACTGCGCTCCTGGGGACCTGGGCGCGTGGGAGGCACAGGCTCGGGGGGTGCCTTGCGGGGGTCCCCACTGTGCTCCTGGGGACCTGGGCGCGTGGGAGGCACAGGCTCGGTGGCGCCTTGCGGGGGTCCTCACTGCGCTCCTGGGGACCTGGGCGCGTGGGAGGCACAGGCTCGGGGGCGCCTTGCGGGGGTCCCCGCTGTGCTCCTGGGGACCTGGGCGCGTGGGAGGCACAGGCTCGGGGGTGCCTTGCGGGGGTCCCCGCTGTGCTCCTGGGGACCTGGGCACGTGGGGTCGTTCCAGCCACTCGTCCAGTGTTTCCTGCCTGCGTGTGACCTCCTGGCGTCCACATCTGTCACGTGTCACCTGTCTTCCCCTGAGAAAGAGTAGGAGAATGAAGGGAGGGAAGGATGAGTGGGGTGAGGGGACCAGGGGTGGGGCCCAGGAGAATCAGGAGAGGGGGAGGGCCTCCATGTGCTCAGGGACCCCAGCAGCGGAGACCCAGCCAGGGCTGGGAAGAACCAACCTCAGACAAACTCCCAGAACCGAACAAAACATTCCTCCATCCTCAGAAGCCTGTTTGTTTCATTTCCTCTGGCCAGAGTTCAAGGGTGAGAGGTTGGCTTTCTCCATCCACCTCGTGTTTCTGGCCCCATGTGTCACAACGCCGTGAGAACACGCATGGGGACCATTCTAAAACTTGACAAACCTCCTGGGTTTTGAATTCTGGGTGACTCAGGGATATTTTGCAGTTTGATACGGCTTATTTCAGAGAAAACAAAACTCAATTTCCTGTTGTGCAATCAATCCTTTCATAAACCTCCAGGAGGCCCTGGAACGCCCTGGCCCCAGGCAGGGAATTCACCAAAGCCCGTCTGTCCCTCTGTATCCATTTCGGTCACAACATGGGACGAAAGGGCCGGGCAGCCCCAGTTCCCACACTCCACCCCGAAGCCCAGCTCACAGGTCCCCGCCCCTGCTCCCCCCCCACTCGACTGCCCCCAACCAGCAGGCATGGGCACCCAGGGCAGTCACGACCACCTTCTTTCTGCAACTCACCCAACGAGCTTGGCTGACCTCCCACTCACAGGGCGGCCACCTCACTGAGCAGGACCCTCATGGGGACCCTGCGGCTCCACCTGCAGCTCTGACCCTACGTGGACAAAACCCAGGACCTAGTTCTTTCCCGGGGTCTGCTGGTTCAAGTCTTAGAGGTACCTCTACGGTGGATACAAAGTGACAAGGGGCTGAGGTCAATTTTGAAAACAGAACTCCTAGTGCTACATTTTAGATGAAAGTTACCCCTGAGTATCCTAGTCTGTTGAAACTGTTTCAAAAATCCCTGCGTCGCTGGTCAGCTACTTATGAGACTGTTTTCTCCTAAGCATGACAATATTGTGTCCCTGTGCCTGAGGCCTGCCAGAGCCGGTGTCAGCACCCAGCCGGGCAGGGAGGACCGTGGACACAGAGGACGCTGACCGCCAGCACGGCATGCAGGTGTGCACGGGCGGGCACTGAGCGGGAACTGTGGTTAGGGCTGCAGGGTGACCGGCGTGGCCGTGTGAGGGGAAGTCTCTCTAAAAGCCACCTCGGTACATGCACTGCCAAGGAACGGCGCTGCGGTTTATGTACATTGCTTTTCATTTTTCTGCTTTACTTTTGTTCTGATTTTACCATTTAAAACAATTTCCCATCTGTTAAATATAATAAAATTGAGGGCTTATTTTTTTTATGTCTATTTTTTCCCCCCAGTTTTGTTTCCGTGGTAACTCCTTTCTGCCATAGTTAACAGGAGTATCAGCCGAGAGGAGACTGAGATATTCAGGGGTCTCCCTCACGGGCCAGCGTTCCGAGACAAGGGAATGTCAGGACACTTAAGAGCGGAGGGGGCATGAGGCTGGTTGGTGGCAGCTCTGGGACCTGATGTCCGAGAAGCAACGCCAAGTGTCACCGCGGTGCGTCCAGGGGAGGGGGCACACCTTCCTCAGCCTTCTTTGGGAGCCTGAGTGAGGACGAGACCGCTGGCCAGAGAGGGACCTGGTGGCCGCGCTCCTTCTTCTGTGGTGGGGTCCAGTGGCCACACCGGACAGTGGCAGGTCTCCTGGGCTGGCCCACATAGGACATTCAGGGTGCTGCTGCCCCATCTCTCTGAGGCTTCTTCAAATGTGGCCTGGCTCTGGACACCACCCTGTTCTCTTGTGGGAAATGTCCACCTGCCTGAGGCCTGAGCCCCGGAGACTGGTCTGCAGGACAGGGCCTGGGGCAAAGGCAGGGAAGGGCTGGGAGCTGCTTCGGCCACCTTCCACGGACACGCCCACTGTGCCCAGGACAAGGACGACGGGCACTCTGACGAGCTGACAGAGAGAACAAGAGGGGAATTAGGGGTGGGAGGGAGACGGAGCCACTCGGAGGACAAATTCCATCAGACTTCTGCTCCGAGGCCCCGCCTGCATGGACGCAGCACTCAGCGAGCGAGGTTCTGTGGCGAGCACGCAGACGGTGCCCTGCGGCCCGAGCCTGGCTGCTGGCCTCCGGGTGTAGGACACGCGTGGTGGCAGCCTGCCGTTAGAAGTCCGAGGAGAGCCGGGGGCCGAGGGCAGCGCCCCCTCCGGGCGCTCGTGGAGTCTGTGCGGGAACGGTGGGGCTGCCCGCTGCACAGATGGCTCTTTGTCCCGCTGACACCTGCCATCTGCTTGTTTGTCTAAACGAGGCTGGAGGGGCAGGGGGCTCCCAATCTGCTGTTGCCAAGGCCCCTCCCACCCACAGCCACCTCCTGACCCCAGCCAGACAGGGCCACAGAGTATGTTCTCCCAGCACAGAGGCGCCTCTGTCCCCATGTCCCAGCCTCTCCGGAGGGCCGGTGCTCAGCACCCGGTGCCCAGTGCCCGGGGCTCGGGGCTCAGGAAGAGCTGGGGAGGGCAGGAGCAGCCCAGCAGGAGGAGAAGCTGCCAGGAGCAGCAGCTGCGTCCTGGGCGCCGCGGTCCTCCTGCTCAGGAGCCCGGTTGGAAGCTGTGTTTCTGAAGCGCAGCCCTCACACCTGTTAAGGGAAAGGATGTCATCTGATGGGCTTTGTGGGCAGAGACCCCAGGGCAGATGCTGGGCTGCCTCTGGGCCAGAGCACGCAGCCGCAGGGGCGCAGGGGCGCAGGGACGCAGGGACTCAGGGGCGCAGGGACTCAGGGACGCAGGGGCGCGGGGGCGCGGGGACGCGGGGGCGCGGGGACTCGGGGGCGCGGGGACTCAGGGGCGCGGGGACTCAGGGGCGCAGGGACGCAGGGGCGCAGGGACTCAGGGGCGCAGGGACTCAGGGGCGCAGGGACTCAGGGGCGCAGGGGCGCAGGGACTCAGAGACGCAGGGGCGCAGGGACTCAGGGGACACAGGGGCACAGGGACGCAGGGACTCAGGGGACACAGGGGTGCAGGGACGCAGGGACTCGGGTGCAGGGGCGCAGGGGCTCAGGGGCGCAGGGGCGCAGGGGTGCAGGGGCGCAGGGACTCAGGGGCACAGGGGCGCAGGGACTCAGGGGCGCAGGGACTCAGGGGTGCAGGGGCACAGGGACACAGGGACTCAGGGGCGCAGGGACTCAGGGGTGCAGGGGCTCAGAGACTCAGGGACTCAGGGACTCAGGGGCGCAGGGATGCAGGGGCGCAGGGGCGCAGGGACTCGGGGGCGCAGGGGCGCGGGGGCGCAGGGACTCGGGGGCGCAGGGACTCGGGGGCGCAGGGGCGCGGGGGCGCGGGGGCGCGGGGACTCGGGGGCGCGGGGGCGCGGGGGCGTGGGGGCGCGGGGGCGCGGGGGCACGGGGGCGCGGGGACTCGGGCGCAGGGACTCAGGGGCGCAGGGACTCGGGGGCGCGGGGACTCGGGGGCGCAGGGGCGCAGGGACTCGGGGGCGCAGGGACTCGGGGGCGCAGGGGCGCAGGGACTCGGGGGCGCAGGGGCGCAGGGGCGCAGGGACAGCAAAGGGCTCTGCTCCTGTCTCTTAAGAGATGTCTGAGGGGAGGGCATCACAGGGCAGCGGCTGGGAAATGTTTACAGGGCGAGCACCGGCACCTGGGTCAGTGAGGAGCATCGGGACCTGGGCGGAGCTCGAGAGGGACCGTTATCTCACTGACGTCGTCCACGGGGTCTGTATCATCCACTCTGCAGCCAGGATCCGCACCTCCAGTTCCTGGATGAGCTTCCCGAGGCTGCGTGAAGGCTAGGCCAGGGTCATGGCGTTGTTTTCAGACCTGAGCCCTGTGCCACTAAGTGGACGGGCCGCTAAGGACTCCCAGAAGCCATGCAGCCTTGCTGTGTCCCCGCAGGTGTGACTCCGTGAAGTGCTGACTCAGAGCCGCTGGTGTCCCCAGAGCTGGTGGTTTCGCCTCCAGGAGCTCACACTGCACGGAACCCCATTGCCGCGGCTCTGACCACGAGGTGACCCCGGGGTCTCCCCGATGCACAAGCTCGCCGTGTGCTTTCTCGGGTCACGCAGGAGCAAGAATGAGTGCGTAAGGTCAGAGCAAAGAGCGCTGCCCACCTGGCCCCACCTCTCACCTGCATGGACACACTCTCCATACCTGTGCCAGGCACAGAGCCTGGGTCGTGTCTGCCTCTGAACGGACGGCAGACCTGAGCCGTCGGGAGCAGACAGCAAGACAGACCGCTGTCCCATGCCGGCTCTGAGGCTAACACGTACTTCATGGGAAAAGGCACACCCACGACTTCACCACTGACACTCAGCTTGTGAGCTACATCAGGCACACACGTCCTGGGGCCGCCAGCCACGTGTAGGAGCAGGGAGGTCACGGGCTTCACGGAGGACACGCTGACCTTGCTGACAGCCCATAAATCGCAACCTTTCTCTCTTGGTTTCTCGGCTGAAGAGGCAGGCAGGAAAGTAACTCGCCCAGGGAGGCGTCCTCGGTAACCCCAGGAGCCGGTGTCCATCACCACAAAGGTGTGGCTCACATGTGTCCTGGCCTTTAGCATCTTTACAGAACTCCATGTTGTTTGTGGTCACCAGACCAGTAGGTATTCTGTGCCTCACACTCAGACTCCACCTTCCTGTTGCTCCTCACAGCCTGGGGTGTGCGGACGCCCGCAGAACCCAGAGCATCGGTCGTGGGCACGCAGGGCGGGGCTGGCCCAGGCACGCGGGCACCTCCTCCTCGTCTGTGGCCTGTGCACAGCGGGCAGGGGAAGGCCACCGGGCACCAGCTGGGCACCCGTACAGGGAGAAAGGCAGAAGCTCAGCACTGACGTGCACAACCACAGCGTCGGTGCCGCGGGCAGCGACGGAAGCCGCTCGAGAGGAACGTGGGCCCAGCATTTCCATCACAGGGTTCTGAGCCAAGCTTCTGCCCTGGCAGCTGCGTTGGGCCCAGAGGACAGCGAGGATGTCCGGTTGGCCCGACGGAGAGAGTCCCTCCCAGAGAAAGAAGCTGATGAAGACTGTCCGTCTCAGGGCAGATGGCAGAGGACAGCATAGACATCCATGTGGCCGTGGCTGCGGGACAGACAGACAGACAGACAGACCAGGGCTTCCCAGCGTGATGCTTCGATGTAACTGTGAGCCCTGCCCCCGACAGCAGGCCGAGGGGCTCAAGGGGCACTCACGCTCTCGGAGCCCCAAGTTCTGTGACCTTTAATCCCTGACCCCGAGCCTGGAAAAGGGGCAGGCGCGTTTCCATGTCCTCTGTGCCCGGCGTGTCGGCTTGTGACAGACCTTCCCCTCGAGGGTCACCGGGGGCTGAGAACACAGACGGCCAGACAGCAAGTGTGGTTTTGCCTGTTGATCCTTCGGAGCCTGGCTGGTGCCCAGCAGAGATGGACACAGCGTCTGTGTGAACTCAGGCCCGGGCCTGGGAGGCTCCTGACGCCTCCTCGTTTCATAGTCAGGATGTGGAAACAGATGGCCGCAAAGCACCGCGTCGGGCGCCCCTCGGGGGCAGGGGCGTGGCCCAGCACCTCCCTTGCTGTTGACGGGCATCGATGACCGCAAGGCCTTGGTTGGCCATTATAGAGGGAGCGGAATGGCCCCGGCCTGGGCGCCGTGGCCTGGAGCAGTGACCGGGACACAGGCCCTGCTGGGCACCACGTGTGACACTCTGAGCAACTAGAGGAAAGGGCACAACAGAACGGGAGGGACGCTGGCAGCCTGGCGGGCAGAGAGAAAGGGAGCCCCTGGGTGCGTGTCGAACGGTCAGAGACAAGAGTTCCGTGGGCTGAAGGCTGCAGAAGGGGAGGCCCTCTGCTGACAAGCGGAGAACATTCCGGAAGCTCCTGAGCCTGGGCAGGAGGCGGCACCTGAGGACCAGGAGTGTTTGAACTTGGAAGTGAATGTGCCCAGGGCTCCTGCATCCTCGGACAGGACGTGAGGGCCTATCGTCACGGGAACAGAGAACACATTTCACAACTGCCCAGTGAGGGACCCCGAAGTACTCTCTGTTAAAACATCCACAGACTTGTGTTTACTTGTGTTGTGTAGCATTTCTGTTTAATCACACACCTTCCGAGAACCTTGCAGTCAGGTCTGGTCTCCCCAGAGACCCAGAAGTTCTGGGAAATCCTAAGATGCCGACAACTTGCTGAGGAGGCTGCTGGACACATCTGTCCCCTTTGGTGTGAGTGGGGGTGCACTCTCTGCAAGACCTCCCACTGGGGGGGCTGTTCCTTCACTGGTCAGAGGCCTGACGTTCACCGGAACCACCGTGGCAAACCCGCCCGTCTTCCAGAGCGTCCCAGTATCCCCCACCAGGCTCCCCCACAGTGCGTTCCCCTGGCTCTGCAGGGGTCTCGGCAGCCGGAGACAGGTGCCACACACGGCCAGCAGTGACACAGAGGGCTGTGTGGGGACAGCTGCCTGCTCTGTCCAGGAAGACACGTGGCCACAGGCTCGGGCAGAGGCTCTGTGTGAGCCAATCCCACCTGCAGGCGTGAGGCCTCGGTGCCCGTTCACAGGGAAGGCGGCTCCCCGGCCGTGAGCCTGCACCTGCAGACACGAAGCATCTTCGCTCGAAGTCTCAGAGCCAGGACGCTGCTCAGCGCCCGGCACACTGAGTCCCCGCAACAAACCTGTCGGACAGAAGAGTGCTTCAACAGGCTCCTCTTGTCTTTTTATGAAACCAATCTTCGTCGGAGGATGCAAGACACTGGGGTGACCATGGCCCTGAATCTTTCTGTCCCTGGCCCATCGTGGGACCGTGGTGCTGGACTCGGGGTGACCTACTTTCCCGCTCAGGCCCGAGGCTCCAAGGAGAGCCTATTGTAGTGACACGGCCGTGAATCAATCTCTCCAGTTGCTGGAAATAGAATTCCCCGTCAAGAAAATGTTGAAGAAACAGCTGGTGGCTGGGACAATGTCATTAATCCCATTTGTATTTTTCAATTAAGTGTTTCCAAGTGTCCTTATTCTAATTACTTGTATTTACAGACCACAGAGGGTGCGCTTCACGGAGGGAAGCACAAAGGCTGCAGTCTCTGCCCCACCCGCGGACGAGAGCAGAAAGGTGACTTGTTCCCGTGGGAAACAAGAGGCAGAAAGCTCAGGGGAGCCGTGGGGAGCTGGGCGTCGTGCCAGGAGTGCGGGGACGGGAGAGATGAGGACACAGGGGTGGGGGCATGGGGGGGGCGGCGAGGTCGGGAGGCGTGAGGCGTGGCCCGAGCCTCCAGGGTGCCCGTGGGAGCAGGGTCCTGTCTCTCCTCTGCAGAGACCTGGTGTCTGGGGAGGAAGAAGGTCTGTCACCTCACGCACCCAATTCCTTCCCACCCACAGCGCCCACAGCACAGGCCGGGGCTCTGCCCTCTTCCCCGGCATGAGGAGCTGGCCGTCCCCCTGGAACGACAGGACGGGAGTGCAGAGAACACAGGGCCCCACAGCCGACACACAGCTCAGCGCACAGGGCACGACTCAGCGTGCGGTGCACGGGGCATGACTCAGCGCGGTGCACGGGGTACGACTCAGTGCGCGGTGCACAGGACACGACTCGGCGCTCGGCGCACGGGGCATGACTCAGCACTCAGTGCACAGGGCACGGCTCAGCGCTCGGCGCACTGGACACGACTCGGCGCTCGGCACACGGGGCACGACAGCGTTCGGTGCACGGGACACGACTCGGCGCTCGGTGCACGGGACACGACTCGGTGCACGGGGCACGACTCAGCGCTTGGCGCACGGGGCACGACTCAGCACTCAGTGCACAGGGCACGGCTCAGCGCGCGGTGCACGGGGCACGACTCAGCACTCAGTGCACAGGGCACGGCTCAGCGCGCGGTGCACGGGGCGCGACTCGGCGCTCGGCGCACGGGGCATGACTCAGCACTCAGTGCACAGGGCACGACAGCGTTCGGTGCACGGGACACGACTCGGCGCTCGGTGCACGGGACACGACTCGGTGCACGGGGCACGACTCAGCGCTTGGCGCACGGGGCACGACTCGGCACTCAGTGCATGGGGCACGACTCGGCGCTTGGTGCACGGGGCACGACTCAGCGCTCGCCGCGTGCTAACTGCCCCAGATTACCGTTCCCACGGACTCGTCTCCTACCTAGAGGGTTTGGAGGGACATGTGGGCAACCGGTTCCCCAACGCCTCGCAGTGAAAGCTGCACTCCCCTCACCCGAGAGAAGAAACCGTGTCCCCGGGACACGGAGCAACGTCTGCACGTCCGTTGGTCGTTTGCATTCCCGTGTCTGTGCCTCGCTCGGATTTATTTGCCATTTCCCGTCTCTTCCCGCGGCCGGGAAGGGCCTCTCTCCTTCCCAACACAGGCGTCCGAGGCCCCCACCCTACACCTGTGCTGCTCACCTGGCTGGACTCCCGCCGAGGTTACCGGCTCTGTTGATGGAGCCCCATTCTCGTTTTCCCCGCGTGTGCCCTTCCCCTCCCCTCCGCGGAATTTAATCTTGTAAATGGTGCGGTGAGGGGTTTGGGCAATGGGACCCTTCTGTGCTGCTGACACAGCCTGTCTTCTGGGTGGTGTCTGGGGCTGCTAGGGTGTGGCACGTCCTCACAGCACGTCTGGCCCAGGAGTGTCCTCTGAGCACTCATGTCGGCCCCCGGCAGCCCTCAGAGCACCCCAGGGCACAGGGTTGGGGACGACAGAGTGGCAGGTCCGCTCTGCCCGGGCTCTGCGTTTCCTCACTGGCTCATCGGGGCCACACCCACGGTGCCCCCTCCATCGGGGGCTGAGCACAGCGGGCCTGCCTTCCCAGGGCCTCAACATGAGGGAGGTTTCAGCTGGCGGGGTGTCCACCTTCCTCCCCCCGCTGTGGGGCAGCGAGGAAGGAAAGCATGGGGCCCGAGAGGCGGCAGGACGCACAGAGAGCCTTGCTCACCCTTGCTGGCTGGAGCTGGGGGCCCCAGGGACACCTGCTGACCCGGAGGCTATAGCACCTCCTTGTAAGGTGGACTTCCCCACTGTGGCTGCTCACCTCGTCACAGAGACACCACAGGTCGGAGCCTCGTGAGCCCAGCCTGGTGGTCCAGCCTGCTGCAGGGAAGGGGGGTGCCCCAGGCCTGGCCCAGGCTTGCCGGAGGGGTCAGACCACGGCCCGGCTCACGGGAGACCAGAAACTCGGGTCTGGAGTGAACGGGCAGAGGGGAGCCCGTGAGGGCTTAGGAGGGCTTCCTTGGGGCTCTGCGGGTTCGGAGGCACCATCAACTTAATCTTGGATGGACTGTCCACAGCTGCCCACCAGGCAATGACTTTTGTTCTAAATCTTTCATTTTCATTTTACTCAGCAGCATCACAGCAAAAACCACAGTCTCCCGGATTTTGGAAAGTGCAGAAAGGGAGCTTTCCCCTGTTCTCACCCTGGGGCTGCCTCCCCCCCCCCCCCCCACCCCCCGGTCCACACAGAGGCTCCTCTGCCCCGGGTTCGCCAGTCTCTGCGTCCTCATTCGCGCCGTGATCTCAGCCGGGGCTGCGTCCTCACGACTCCCCTGCGGACACGGTCTTCAGGTTCCAACACCGATTCTGCCCCCGGCGGCGTCCTTATCGTGACTTCCTGCCCGCCTGCGATTTTTCCAGCCCCCACCTCTGCCGATTGTCCTGGACAGGAAGTGTGCCTTCTCACTCCTCCGTTATCTCCTTCCTGTGCGAAACCACGGCTCCTACGTCTCCACTGCGCCTTTCCCCGGCGTCCACGCCCGACAAGCGAGCTGCAACCTTTAACATCCGACCGTCTGTAAAAACACCTTCCACATCCGCGCTCCCCGTGAGAACAGGACACTGAGGCGGCCTCCCCCGCCCCCCACCCTCTCGCTCCCGCACTGGGAGCCCCGCGGGCAGCACGCGGGCCTCCCCTGACCAGCTCTATCCCTTTCTCTAACACAGTGCCGGGTCCCTGGGACCTCCTTGTCAAGCCAACAAGGTCCCTTGCCTAGGACACCAGCCATCCAATAAAAGCTCATCTGTCTATGCAGGGTGACATTTGTGCACCAAATCCGGGGGCTTGGATGTGTGTGGCCCAGGGGAGAGGACAAGTTGGACCTGCTCTTCCCAGGAGTTTGGTGGCATTTGAATCACCTGGTGGGGAGGCAGAGAAGCCCTGGTTCCTCTGTGCTGGCCCATGCCAGGGTGCTTGGGCAAGGCTTGGGGCCGGTCTCCACCAGGACTGAAGACGTCTGGTCTTGGGGGCCAGGCTTGAGCCAGCTCTTACCAGCAGAGGGATCTTGGGAAAGGTCTCTCACCTGCTGCACAAGGACGTCGACTCGTTTATTGAAGGGTCCCGCGGCAGAATGGAGAAGCATGTCCAAAGGGCGGACACGGGGGCGTCCAGCAAGGTCATCGCACCACCCACCTCCCTGCCACAGTTTCCCCTCCAGAGGGACGTCCTTCAAGACGAAACGCTGTCTCTTACCCTGTCACTCCCTCTGCTTTTCTCCCCTTTCTCACCAAAGAGACAGAAAGAGAAAGGAGAAGAGAGGAGAAGGGAGGGAAAAAGGCTTCCTTTGTAAACAAGAGCAACGTGGCCGAAACAAGAGCACCACAGAGCCCAGGGGAGGCGCCCACCTCCTGACAGTCCTCTCTGAAGGGACCTCCCGACGCCCCTAGACCTCAGCACCCCCACATCTCATACCCCACAGTCCTGACACCCCGCAGCCCCAATGTCCCACACCCGTCCTCTGCTCCACCAACGTCATGAAATACCTCTGAGCTCCTCGATGCAAACTGTCCACTGGTCGCTGACCCCTGTGGCAGCACCAGCTCCTTCCCCTGGACCCGGCTCCTGTCCCTTCCCTCACCTGCCCCGACCGTCCCAGGCTCCCCCGGGGTGGCGTGCCCGAGCCCTGGGGTGGCTCTAACTCCGTTCACTGTGTCTCAGTTTCACGTCCAGGGTTAACGCTGGTCCTCACTTGCCGGACGATCTCCCCTCTTGATGCTCCGGGTTGTAAACGTCACACGGGAGAGGGGACCAGGCACTTTGCTGTCCGACACCTGAGCGCGCAGTGAGGAGACCAGGGACTGGTCCCCGTGGTGAGTGCTTGTTCCTCACACGGAGCTGCAGACCCAAGAGCCAGCGGCAAAGGTCACACCTCAGGCCACTGCCCTGTCCCTGGACGTGGTCATTGAGGCCTGCGCCCCGTTGGGGGACTGGTGTTTTCACCTGAGCTGCGACCACTGACCTTCCCGCCTGTCATCTGCCTGTGTGTCTTTGTTCCCGAACTCAGGAGCCTCGGGCAGGGATGGTGTCCGAGGGGACAGACACTGAGTGTATGGACAGGAGAGCAGGCCAGCCGGGCTGACGGAGTGGACAGGGCCTGGCCGGACGCCTGTTCGAGGGGCCCCTGGGAGGAGGCGGGAAGGAGGGTGCCCCTCCCAGAGGTCTGGGCCCCCGGAGAGAGGCCTCCCCTTCGCAACCCTCCTGTGGGAAATGTTCGGCTTGGGCAGCGCCTCCGGTGAGGCGTCTCTGAGGCTGCGGCCGCTGCCCACCTGGGTCTGGACGAGCCGGGCCTGCAAGTGCAGAGGCAGCAGGACTATCAGAACCAGAGCGCGGGCACCAGCACCTGGCCCTGGCTCGGGGGGCGTGCTCCACCAGGGTTGCCTCCTTCTCCAGGGGCCGCCACCCGCCCCACACAGACCGGGCACTCAGCTCACAGCAGGGCCTGGACGAGGCTGGGTCCACCTGGACCTCGAGGTCACGGGCCCTGAGGAGGCAGCTCTCGAATGGCCCCGGTGGGTCACATCTGAGGAGGGGCCCTCACTGCAGCTCCACGTTCAAAACTGGGCTGGCGCACACTCTCAGCACAGGTCACTCACACCGGCCCAGGGAAGATGGGGTGGGCCTGGTCACCGAAGCCCGTGGGAGATCAGACTCTGACCTCTCCTCAGGGCCCAGCGGCTCTTGAGCCAACAGCCGTTCCCCACATGGGTGACAGAGCTGGGACCTGGTGCTATCTGATGTCACCTCGTCCTGGAACAGAGCTGGGCAGGGCAGGGGCTGGGGTCGGGGGTCCCTGTCATGTGCCCTCGTGAAAACCCATGAGAGAGGCCCCCGGTTCTGGATATCAGTTCTGGGCTGTATCTCGACTAAACTGCCCTTTGTGTGAGCACCCTCACCCCAGGCCTGCCTGGCCCCGGTCTGATCGGCTAGCCCCCTTCCCAAGGCAACAAGCTACTAGAACGGTATCGTTTCCCTAAGTTACTGTGACTGTCAGCACATCGTTTATAGAGTCTCGCCTTTCTGGGGAGGTCTGCCCACTTGGTGGCCACGTGCACGAGAGAACTGAATTCCCTCCGGAGTGAAACGGGCAGGTGGGAACCCGAAAATAAACTGCAGACAAGCGGGGCCGCGGCGACCCACGTCTGCCGATCTGCGCCTCACCCCGAGCCTGCCCCCTCCCGGCCTGGGGCTCTGCTTTCCCACTGTCCAGCAAGGCTCCGGCCCCGGGGCGTCCCCCTAGACCCCTGACTCCCTCGAGCCATGGTGCTCATCCCGGGCGTCCGCGGGCAGCCTGAGCTCGCCGTGCTGACCACCCGGATCCCCATGAGCACCAGCCCAACGTCACCAGCAGCTCAGCGCACAGCTTCGCCCACGTCCCGTGAGAGACACCAGCACGTGGCCCCTTTGCGGTGCAGGAGGAAGGCAACCGCCCACTCAGGGCTCCCAAAACACCGCGGGTCGGTGCGGGGGCTGGTGCCGCGCACCCACCTCCCCGCAGTGCACGGACCCCGCCTCCCCGCCGGGCGCATCCACCCCGCCTCCCCGCCACGCACGGACCCCGCCTCCCGGCCCCGCACGGACCCCGCCTCCCCGCTGCGCACGGACCCCGCCTCCCCACCACGCACGGACCCCGCCTCCCCGCCACGCACGGACCCCGCCTCCCGGCCCCGCACGGACCCCGCCTCCCCGCTGCGCACGGCCGTCTTCCCAGCCTGCGCGGAGAGCCAGCCGGGACTAATCCCAGGCCTTGTCTGTTGTGCATTCACAGCGGAGAACAATGCCGCACTTGCAGCAACCCTATCATCAGCCAGAGGAAAATGCTATTTTTCTGCATCATGTGAATTCAGCTTTTATGACTAAATGACTACTTAAATCGTAAAGCCCTAATCATTACCACTTGCTTCCTAAAAATAACTGTCTCCCGGGTCCATATTTAGAACAGAAAACACTGCACTCGGAATGCTGGTGCCGAAGACGTGCTTCCCGGAGTCCTGCACCCCTTAACCCCTTCCTGGCTGGCGCCCAGCCCCCCCCCTCCCCCTCCACGTGCGTCTCAGCAAACCGGGAGCCGGCACCAAGACAGGGCCTTTCTGGGCCTCAGTTTACCCACACGCAGCACGAGGTTCTCGGTTACTCGGCCATACCGGGCTCGCTCGTCCTGTGGGGGGAACGGGAGCCTTCCCCGTGAGGGTGACCCCAGCACAAAGGTCCCCCCTCCGCAGGCACTGAGCCCACGTGTGCAGTTGTCCTCCAAGGTCCTAAAGGAAAGGTCACGTGTGCCCGCAGGGTCCCCTCCTCCTCGCAGCCCTGTGCGGGCCCAGCACCTCCTTTTCCGAGGAACAGCAAATGCTGACTCAGGGGTGACTCAGCCAGCTCTGCATCTGCCAGCCTGCGGTGGAGGAAGAGGCCTGCGCGGTCCCGGGGAGGGTGGAGTCCCCGGGGAAGGACCGGAGCCCATGGGATGGAGTTGGGGCAGGAAGGGCGGGGGGGGGGGGGGGGGGGGGGGGGGACCAGGCAGCTGATGCGTTTCCTCCGAAGCAGCAGGCATTCCCAGGGGGTCGCTGCAAAGTGGCCACCCTCCAGCTCACCCCATGACTAACCGGGAACACCAAAGGGCCCTCTTGACGCAGGAGAGTCGAGGACCAGGCCCCAGACTCGGCAGTGACTCAGGCTGAGGACAAAAATAGAACCGCAGGACCCAGCCAGAGCGCGAGGTCTGCACCGTGAACCGCGGGTCACACGCGCAGAGTCATCTGCGGGGTTAACAGCCCTCTCGCCTCTTTCACCTGGACGTTCAGACAGCTAAGCGCCGCCGGGACTGGGGGGTGTGTGTGGGGGGGGGTCTGAGGTTTCTCCCTACTGACAGGCCGACTGGAGAGGCTGCTATGGTTTCAGCGACGATGGCAGGAGACAGGACTCCTGGGACAGAGGCGAAGACTCCTGACAGCGAGAGCACCGCAGGCTGAGGCCGTGGGCATTTTCCGTGCCCGGCCCCCACCCCGTTTCCGCGGGGCTTGCGGAGAGCACCGCCGGGCGCCCCCAGCGTGAACCCTGAGCCTAGTGACCGCGTCCTTCGCTCCCCAGGGACACGTGTATTCTCCAGGCCTGCTGGCTCTGCCCACACCCGAGAACAGAAAGGCGATCGATGTTTCCGCTTGTGAGATGGGCGACAGGGAGCCGCAGCAATGGCCTCCAGCACCGATACGCCCAGCACGTTGTGCTGACACGCTGACCGCAACCTGAACACAGCACTCACGCGCCAGGTAAACAGGGTCAGCCACGCCCGTGCAATGGACTGGTTAGTACACACAGGGCCGTTGAAAATTATGTTGTAGAAATACGATTACTATCCTGGGAAAGTAATGAAGCCATACTTTACAGTGAAAATATAGGCGACAAGTTTAGACAATGGATTTTTTTTTGGGGGGGGTGGAGGGAGAAAAGGTAAGAAACACAACAAAAGATAATAATTACTTTGAGTAAAGGGTTTCTGAGTAATTTTGATCACTTACCTTTTGCTTAGCTATATTTTATATACTGGAAAAGCTGGGTAAATAAATGAACGCCGTTAAGACAGAAAACTGGTTGTCGCACAAGGATGGAGAGGTTGTGGGCGCACATGGGGACGTCAGGCCCGGCCTCCAACACGTCTCACCCTCCGCCCCCTTGCGAGGCAGCTGGCATGGTCAACTCTGAAGTGGTCACTTCACAAAAAGATGACTACAATTATTAGTCCCACCAGAGGCACTCAGAAGATTCTTGACGTTTTCACCTTTTCTTGCGATCGCTGAGATTGTCACCATCAAAGGGGTGTTGTGATCTCAGAAGCGCTGGTCTTCTCCCGGCCGGAGCCCCTGCCAGAGAGCCAGGTGTCCCCGCGACAGGAGCCCACTTTCCTGGTGAATGGGAACGGAGACACCGACAGTCTAATCGATTTTTCTTTCGCTCCCGTTGTTATTGTTGGATGCCAACAGTAGTTTTCACTCATCGCAGAACCATAGGTCCAGAATTCGGAAGAAATCGCCCTCAACAACAGAAAGGGGAAATCCCGGGAATATTAACACACGGTGGAAACATCGCCCGGATTCTAACCAACCCACCACAACCGTGTTGTTTCTGGGGAATGCTGGATAAGAGAGGAAGGAAGAAGGAAGAAGGAAGGAGGGAGAGGGGTTGAGAAGGAGAGTCCACCTGCCCCTCACAACCAAACCCAACTGCACCCCCTTCCTCTGCTGGCCGACCTCCCTCCACTGCTCCTGAAGCTGACCCTGGTCTCTTCATCCTGATGTCTCGGGCACCCCCCTCTAACTGCCCAGCTGCTTTACAACTCTTCCCACACCCTGTGCCCCTCCGGTCCGGCTGTTACCAGAAGAACTCAGACCGCTCTCAGCCCACGTGGGGGCTGCAGGGCACCCGCAGGCTATGCTCTGGACACTGAAACCCCTCCTCCAGCACGGAGACCGCGTCACGGAGACCGTTCATCTTCTGTGAATTTGACATCGTTGTATCATGTTGCTTATCTTCTCAAAAACCTGCAGTGCGTCCTCATTTCCCACACACCTGATGCTTTCACTGCATCGCTCCTGGCCGGAGGGACGCGGGAATGCCTCCCACCCGCGGGCCGCTGCCCAGCGCCTGTCCTTCTCCACGCCTCACCACCTCTGGGCGGCTTCCTGCCTCGAAGTCCCCGCTGCGCCTCCGTCCCAGCTGGATGGAGGTCACTGAATTTAGCTCCTGATTCTACGCTGTGTTTTCTCATGGCACAATTGTTGCCACTCCCCATTTAGACTGTAAACGCTGTGGAGGAGAGAGATGCAGAGGTCGGACATCTCGAAAACCGTGTACATTGATCGGGACGGAAGCGAGAGGGGAAACCGCCTCCAACGCAGCAGGGTGTGCACAACGTGATCCTCGCTGTTCAGAAAATCAGAATGTGCTTGTTTCTCTGCAAAAAAAAAAAAAAAAAAAAAAAAAAAAAAGCAAAACTTTAAATCACAGACCAAGCAAGTTCTGCTCATAATTGCTGAGGGAATACAGCGTCCTGGGTGAGTTTATCCTGATGTGACGAAGACGAACTTCCCCAGAACTCAGAGGAAGAGCGGCTGCTCTCGGGCCCTCCGCCTCCCAGGCTGCACATTCCTGCTCTTCGCCTCTGGTTCCAGTTCAACCAACAAGAGTGTGAACCACAAAAATCTTGGTCTTTGGCCCCTTCGCTCTGGTGGACGGGGAGCGGAAGGGGAGGGACAGAGGGGCCCCGGCCTGCTGGCCTGGAGGCCGCAACCTCGGGAGCTGGGCCAAGGAGGATGTGGGTGGTCGGTGGCCAAGGAGGGAGGTCCGTGCAGGGCCCCTCCGAGATGAAGTGGGCACTGACGGAGGACGTCACTCAGGCCCCCACAGCTTTTGAGTTCTGTCTCTCCCACTTCTCCCAGGACCCCGGCCAAGCGGCTCCCGAAGGATTGGGGGAGACACCTGCCACAAGTCACAGCCCCCTCCCAAGACAAGGACGGCCACATTGCTGAGAAACAGGTAGCAGGACTCAGAATGGAAGGACCCTGGGCTCCATCGTGTGTGACCTGAGGTGGAGATGATAGTAACTCCGTGTTACGAACAACAAATAGATTATTATATACATAAAGCAGCTGCTTCAATATCTAACATGTAGTAGGATTTTATTAATAAAAAAGTTTGAAAATATTTCACGTTTCAAACCTTCGAAACCCTCAAAAATCATTTTGTTCAACCCCAACACCCCACTGAAGACCCTCGGGGTCCCCTTGTTTGCCCAAGGTCACAGAAAGCCTAGTGGTCGTGAAGTATGGGGACCCAGGTGCCCTGCCCCCCTACGCAGCCAGCCCGCACCCTCATCCCAGGACCGCGCTGGCAGGAACTGTAGGCACAGGACCCCAGAGAGTGGGAACCCCCACCTGTGTCAGTGCCGAGTGGACAGCAGCAGCTGTCATTGTTGAGCCCTGAGAGAGGTGGAGGACTGAACTAAACTTAGGGTACCACGGACTCATGAACCCCACAGCATCCTGTTCTGATCTAATCCTCTGTGAAGATTAGAGGCCCTCAGCCAGTGAGTGGAGGACGGAGGACCCATGCTCAGACAAGTCACCTGTACCTGCACACGTCTTTCTTAATATAAATCAGATACTGTCTGTCCTTGAGAGCCTGACGATGCCAGCTTGTGATTTCCTGCCTCCCTTCCATCTGCTCTTAGTGAGTGGGCCTCTTCCCAGCCTTCCACCTCGTGGCCATGCCGGCGGGGGAAGAACCTGAAACAGGCTAATTTACCTTTGTCCTCAGCCCCAGAAATAGGCTTCATGGGCGAGGAGTCCGAGCTTACAGGTAATGTAAGTTTGTGCATTTTTCTAAAAAGTTAACTGTGATCATTCCCAACATTGGCACGGATATGGAGCAACGAGAACTCCAGTAAGTCCTGGGTAAAAACCCTAAGTGATGCCAGCACATTGAAAAAAGGCTTGCATACAAACAAATAGGCACCCACCCCATATAACCAAGAATCCAGTCTGAGGTGTTTACCCAGAAGAAATAAACATGCCCGTCCATAAAAAAGGCTCAGAGAAGAATGTTCACAGCAGTTTTATTTAGAACCCAGAGCCGGAGACATATGGCCACCTCTAGGACCAAGAACAGGTGGTATGTCCATTCAACAGACTCCACTTGCCTGAAAAAAGGGCCAGGCACTGATGAGCAAGCAGACGAACCACAGACCACAGAGCTCTTACACATAAGGCCGCACACTCTAAGTTTCCACATTGGTACGGAAAAAGAACCTGTGATAGAAGAGTATGGGGAAAGGCGGGGACTTCTGGCCTGGCTTTCTACTGCTCTCTCTCCTTTTCACCTGCCTACCCCATGGTCAACCCTGGAGCTCAGCAACTGGAAAGAAAGTCCTGTGGAGACCGTGACTCTTCCCCAGAGAAAGAGCCTGCGATCCACCCAGGCCTCCGGTGATGTCTGAGCTTTGCTCGGGTGTTTTGTTATTCTGTGAACTGGGATTGCTGTTCAATTATGATGAATCGAGGCATAAAATGTTTCTGAGAAAGACCCCAATGGAGTCAGCCTGGCTCCTCAGGAGCACACTTCCCTGGAAGTCAGGCTCAGCCAGGGGACCACTCCGGTCAGCAAAACGTGGCAGGTGACAGGCCCTTTCGGAAGAATCTCCACAGGCCAGAATGTGGTTTGCGGGTTCTTCCTCCAGGACAGTGACCAGCAGTGCCCAGAGAAGACTGCTCTGCAGGCTGGGATCCTGAGGAAACTGAGGCAGAAAGACCACAGCTGGCCCCCAAGGGACACGGGTATGGCCAGACACAAGCTCTTGGTGTTGGGGGTGGGGGAGCTGCAGAGCAGACTGTGCACCAGGTGCCTTGGACAGCAGGTGCTCTAACCCACCCAGGTAGGCCACTATGGCCTCACCTGCCCTGGGCCCCTGGCGAGATCCTGTGCGGTGGGCCTTGCCCTGTGGCGGGGGGGGGGGTGCTGTACAGCCCACTGGCCTCGCACCCAAAGTGTTTTCACCAGGAAGGTGTTCCCAGCCTCACTGGACAGTACTTGGGAAGTTCAGTCTGCTGGTTAGCAGCTCAGATCTGGTTTGGTTATAGCAGCTGTGATTTAACTCCCCTCCGGCACTTCTCCAGGGACCTGGGCACAGGTTCCCCTCCTGTAGCTCAGGCTGGGAGCCCCACCTCCTGGGACCACTGTGAACCTCAAGACACAAGTCAGCCCATCCAGCAGTGCCCAACTTAGGGCAACCACTACTCTCAGGGATTCCTCTTTGTGTACCGAGCAGAAGAGTGTCACATAAAAGTGAGTGTCCTGTTCCTCCAGGTGCCTGTCAACCAGTGGTTGTTGGTGCCAATCCGATGTCAACAGAAACCCCCAATGTGGGCGTGGTGAAGAAAGAAACTTTATTCCGTGCAAAACTGCTCAATGTGCTACAGCACACTAGACAGCTCTGAACTGCTCCGATCCAGCAAGAGCATCCTCAGTGTTTCAGCTCAGTCAGGGAGACCCAGTCTTCTGTCTCAGGTGGGAGGTAAAAGTGCACTCACAGAGCTGGTTTATGTCGCCAGAAGTCCTGGCCCCTGGTCCCTGATCAATCTGTCCTCATCCAAATGAGGACTCCAATCCTTACAGTTTGATTGGTCCAAAAGGCACTGTCCTGATTGGTCAGAATGGAGCCATTCTGATTGGTCAGAGCTGGACCACTCCCATTGGATGGGGAAAGCCTCAGTCCTATTGGTTAAAATAGGATTCCAGGAGCTCTTATATAAGGGCTGGCTCAGCCGGCAGGGGCACAGTGTAGCCAGGCAGTTCAGTGCAGTCTTCTTCCCAAACACAGTTTGTGAGAGGGCCCTGGGCAGAAAGGGTGGTCAGTCTCTATTTTTTAAAATTTGAGCCCAGTTAGCCACCAGGAGCCCTTTTTAGCAAGTGTCTTCTATTTTCTCAGGGTTCACATGCCTGACTTACGCCCAGAGAGCCAGGCTGTGCCCAAGCACCTGTGTCACAGCCTGACTGGTCAGTGTGCGGGTGTGCGGGTGTGCGAGTGTGCAAGTGTGTGCATGTGCCTGCCTCCCACCCTGCCCTAAGGCCTGTGATCACCAACCCCAAGTATCTTTCTTTAGGAGTGGTGAGGACACAGCAGAGGGTGGGACAGAGCAGGGACGAGGGGAAGGCTTGTCCCCATCACTGGGAGCTCCTGTTAGCGGCTCCACACTCTGGGCAGGCTGCCAGCCCTTCGCACCAGAGCCGCTGGACACCTGCCAGCCCGGCTGGCTCCCTCTGGGTGCCGACAGAATGTGCAGCTCAGAGCACCCGCCCCACCCCGCAGCTGGGCGGCATGCCCGGCCTGCAGATAGACAGTCGTGTTCAGAGCAGCCAGCGATGCATGTAGGGAAGGATTGCATGGGGTCCTACGTCCCCGTGAGCCTTCGAGACAAGGACACCGAGATCTCAGGTGCTGAGGCTTGTCTGGGTCATAGCTGGCCTGTACCAGGACTCGAGAAGCAGCCTTTCCATCACAGCCCCTGATGCCTGAGGGGCATTCTAGCTGCCAGAGGGACCAGGACGGAGAGGAAGGAGGAGGACACAGGGTCCCGCCCTTCAAGCTTCTTCTCAGGACAGACTTGAGAACACTGTGCAGGTGTGACTACTGCCCCTCAGAGGCAGTGACCTCCAAGCCTGATAAACCATTCTCCCAAGAAAGGATGAGCTCTGGGGACAATGGCATGAGCGCCCGGGAGCTGCTGCAGGAAGGGTGACGGGCGGCGAAAGGGGTCATGGCACTGGCCCTGGGTATTTGCATGCCTTCCTCTCTGCAACAAGGCATGCTCACCGACAGAAGGGTTTCTCGCCTTCTGGAGCACATTGGTTTCACTCCTGCTTGTCCCAAGAAGAAGTTGAGTGGGTCTTGCTGTTCCCTGAGCTCAGGGGACACCCTCGTTTCCCATTGCAAAGACGGTTGTCACCATGGTGAAAGCCTTGAGTGGCTATCCGTCCCTAAGTGACTGTCCGTGAGCCACCTGAGATGTCCTGAAGGCGGTGTGGACCCAGGATGCACGAGGCCAGCAGGGAGGAAACACGGATGAGCGGGTAGAGGTGGGGCTGCAGGTGCTGGCAGGAAGGGTCCACACACCTCACAGGTGTGCTCAGGTGCAGCCCTAGCAGGATAGAGGGCTGGGGAGACCCCGCGGCCCTGGTGGGCCAGGCGGCGTCCTCGGGAATCCTGCCGTCTGCCTTTGGCCCAGAGTTGCACAACGTGACCAGCTGGTTGTTTCTGTTCTCAGATGACACTTGGGGACTTCGCTGGAACGCTGTGCTCCCGCCTCCACTCTCCTCTTAATTAGCTGGACCCCAGCTCCACATTCCCTCAACCCACGGCCCCTCCGCTCCTGTGGAGATGTCTGGGCTACTGGGTCCTTAGGACCATTGGAACCCTGTCCCTCTGGAAGGACCGTTTGCCTCTCCTCCTGCCCTGCCCTCCACGACCCGGAGGCCACCCCGGCTCGCTGCGCCCTGGCTCTGCTTGTCCCCGGACGGGGTGAGGGGGACCTCCTGTGTCTACCTCACCTCTCATCTGAATTCATAACTGAGAATTTTTTCTAATGAAAACATTAGTTCAGTAGTGCAGGCATTTCTTCCCAAGTCATGTTCATCTTCGGGAATGTGTCCCCTGTCAAAGTTGTGTCATCAAAACTGTGACCACCGCTCTGGGTCAGCCTCCTGAGAGTTGTGGGAGCCAGCTTCCTGCAGGCATCAGGGCAGGAAAAATAGAAATGTCACTTTTCTGTTCACTCAAAATAGAAATATCTTCATTGAGCTCATGGGAAAATGTACATCTTACAATTTGGGTAATCTGCTTATTTAAACAAATAACAATGAGAAAAATTGTCATTCAATTTAAGCCTCAAAGAACTAATTTTCCAGGTATTAACTTTTAAAAATATCTTTTTAAAAATAACACATGGCCATTGGAAAAGAACTCAAATCCTGGCCCTGCCTGGTTGGCTCAGTGGTAGAGCGTCAGCCCAGCGTGTGGATGTCCTGGGACTGATTCTCAGTCAGGGCACACAGGAGAAGTGACCGTCTGCTTCTCCACCCCTCCCCCTCTTCTTTCTCTCTCTTTCTCTCTCTCTTTCTCTCTCTCTTTCCCTCTAGCAGCCATGGCTCAATTGATTCAAGCACATTGGCCCTGGACACTGAGGATGGCTCCATAGAATCTCTACCTCAGGTGCTAAAAATAGCTCAGTTGCAAGCATGGCCCCAGATAGGCAGATCATCGGCCCCAGACAGGGGTTGCCAGGTGGATCCTGGTCAGGGTGCATGCAGAAGTGTATCTCCCTTCCTCTCACTTGGAAATAAAAGAAAAAATAATAACTGAAATCTTACAAACTCTCACCCTAGGGAAAAAAAAATGCTGTATGTCTTTTAGATTTCAAAATGCATAAGTAAATTACAACCTACAAGGTGAGGCAAAAGTAGGTTTACTGTAGTAAGTATGCAAAGCACAGAGTGTTTCCTTGTGCTATTATTTGTTAATCAGTGTATTATTTTTCACGTGAACAACTGTAAATCTACTTTTGCCCCACCCCATATTTACTCTGAAAGAAACACTGTAGCCCTATCCTTACAAAACAATCAGTATTAATGGTTTGCCGTGCATCTTTTCAGACCCTTCTCTGCACAACAAACATGGTTTATTTATCTTACAGAAGTGGTGACATAGTAAACACTATGTTACAAAGTTGCTTTTCAGAACTCAGTTTCACTTTGAAAAGAGCAGGGGTCTGACACCGGACTGTCCCACCGGCTCTGCTGATACAATCCCAACTTCCGTCCCTCTGCACCGCCCAGCACGGCCGCCTGGGGAACCCGGTTCAAATCCTGCGGTCTGGGCCCCCCAAACACACACACACGCTCGTTTCAGGTAGAAGCCTGTGCTCAGACGACACGTGGTGCCCTGTCCCACGCTGGCCAGGCTCGTGTCACTGCTGCTGGCTTCCGTCCTGAGGTCCTGAGGACCTGGCTCCTGGACGTGCACCAGAATCACCCAGGAAATGCATACAGCTCGACGTGCCGGGAGACCGACACCCCAAGCCCGTCCTTTCAATGAGTTTAAACTTTCCAACCCCTTCCTTACTAAAGTTGTAACTGTTTCATATTCATGACTTTATTTATTTATTTATTTATTTATTTACTTATTGTATTTTTCTGAAGCTGGAAATGGGGAGAGACAGTCAGACAGACTCCCACATGCGCCCGACTGGGATCCACCCGGCACGCCCACCAGGGGCGACGCTCTACCCACCAGGGGGCGATGCTCTGCCCCTCCGGGGGGTCGCTCTGCTGAGACCAGAGCCACTCTAGCGTGCCTGGGGCAGAGGCCAAGGAGCCATCCCCAGCGCCCGGGCCATCCCTGCTCCAATGGAGCCTTGTCTGCGGGAGGGGAAGAGAGAGACAGAGAGGAAGGAGGGGAGGGGGTGGAGAAGCAAATGGGCGCTTCTCCTGTGTGCCCTGGCCGGGAATCGAACCCGGGTCCCCCGCACGCCAGGCCGACGCTCTACCACTGAGCCAACCGGCCAGGGCCTCATATTCATGACTTTAAATTTTGGTAACAAGGAGGCTTCTAAATGATATCATTTTCAGGCCCCCTCAAAATCTGGATCTGCCTTTGCCTTTCAGGTGAGAAAATCCCCTCTTGATCTGTCCTGTTGTTACCCGGGGTCCATCTGCAAACTGCAGCCCGGAGCAGACATGTAGAGTGGTGTTCCTCTCACGTGTTACTTTTAAACAGCTTGGCGGGGGCTCCGGGAGTGTTAAAAAGGGATTCTGAGGGGCAGAGCTCTGCACAGACCAGCACTGTCTGCCCGGGAACGGGGGAGGCAGGTGCTGCACAAGCCAGGCATCCACGTTCTTCCTAACATTCTTAGAGGGGGAGTTGACACACTGTTGTCTGGAAAGGGCCAGAGAGCAAGTATTTCAGGGTTTGCAGCCACCCAGTCTCTGCTCATGCTGCTGGTGTCACAGAAACAGAGCCCACGATAGTGTGTGTCCCAGTCATGTCTAATTACAAAGCCAGGCTGCTGGACGCTTGGTTCACGCGCTATCGTTACGGACGGCGGGGCTGGCCCCTACCCAGGAGGACATCCGCGCAGAAACTACAAAATCCACCGGACTTTGGCCTGGCCTCAGCCAGAAAGACTCGCCTACGGTAAGAGGAAAGTTACTCAGCTCAGGCGCATTCTATTTAGGAATCTAAATGAGAAAAGTGGATTAGCCGGTGGCTATTCCTGGTAACTAGATTTTTGCTTTGCAACAATTATCTGTCAGGGTTTTTGTTCAAGAGAGAAGTGTTCTTCCCACACATGCAAATGTTTACCACCTCACAGGGCTCCCAGGGGACAGAGAGACCAGGTCTAAACCTCAGGCCTCTCACCGCTGACAGGCTGAAAATAGAGGCCGTTTCAAAGCAAGTCAACGAGAAAATAACTCAATTCTACCAAAATCCAATTTTCAAAACTGCATCTGGGGGTTCTGGTTCTGGCTAAGACAGAGTAATTGCACCCTGCGGACAGCGGCAGCTGCAGAACTGGGCAGGAGCACGGAGCGATGTTAGCCGGACGGCAGGGGACTGCACCTTCCCGTCTCTGTGTCCCGGCTGCACCTGCCTGCCGTAGCCCGGTGAGGAACACGGGCACGTGGAGAGAACCCGGGGAGGCCTCTCATCCTGGCTCGTGGAACAGGAGAGGGGACTCTCAGTGCCACGTGGAGGGGGAGCCCCGGTTTCCCTTGTGTTTCTGTCTCTGTGCCTCAGCTCCAAGCTGTCTCGGGGTGGCTGCGGCGTCCCGGGGCTGAGGTCCCAGAAGGGCACGTGGACGCCCTTGGTCCTCTGGACACTTGGTCTGGGACTGGCCCGTGGTGGGGGGTACACATGGGATGAACAGTATTTCAGAAGTTTGAGAACGGAGCTGACGTTAGAACCACTACCACAGAAGGCAGGTTGGAACTTGTAGCCTCGATCCAGCCAGATCCATCTCCTGGTAACTCAAAAGTAACATTTTCAGAGGGTGTAAAGATGACCTCGAGCCTCATGACATACCTTACATGCCTAGATCTAATGAAAAAAATTACTTCGCATCTGAAGAACCAGGAAAAATGGCAACTTTCACGGGAAAGGACAATGAACAGACCCCACTGCTGTGAAGACGAGGGTGCTGAGTCGTCTGAGAGAGGCTGTAACTTAGCTGTTCTGCAGATATTCCCACGAGCAAGGATGAGTACCGTGAAGGGAGAGGGAGGAAGTCCCAGCAAAGAAACAGAAGGTGTGAAGAACTCCACGGACACTGAAAAGTACATTAACTGAGAGAAAAAGAACCCCCCAGATGGGATGCCTAACAGAGACAACAGTCAGTGAACTTGAGATCCAGTGACCCACCCCTGAACAACAGACAGGAAAAAGATCGAAAATAAAAATGGAGCATGCCTCAGAGACCAGAGGGGCTGTCCCCAGCCTAGTGCAGTGTCACGGAGAGGAGGGGGCCTGTGTGGGGAAGGGTCGAGAGGAACACGCCCTGTTTCCACATGGCAGGTGACCATAAACCTGTTGGCCTAAACCAGCGCCAGGCGCTGTCCCGTCCTCTGTCCGTGGGAAGTGGGGCTCAGCCCAGGTGGGCCAAGGTCTTCCTGCCCAAACCCAAAACTTGCGGGTCAGACAGGGCTGTGCTCTCGCCTGAAGCTCAGGCCCCTCCCAGTTCACGTGCTGGTGGCAGCATGGTCTCTGTCGCTTTGGGACTGGGGACCCTCTCCTTGTGGGGAATCACTTCTCTCAGCACAGGAAGCTTCCGGCGCTCCTGCCCCATCGGAAAGGCAGCCGCAAACGCCGCCCTGGGTCGAAGCCAGAGCTTGTTCCCGTGTTTCCTGGATGACCCCAGTTCCTCTTTCAGGGGTGACTCGATGGAGTCAGGCTGTGCAGGGTAATCACCACCCCTTGAAGGCAGTTAGTTGCTCTGCATCTTAATCACCTCTCAATACTACTTCCCAGCAGCACCAAGATGAACATTTGAATAACGGTGAGAAAGGAGCGTGTTCACCAAGGAGCCGTGTTAGAATCCAGCCAACAACAAAACTAATGGCTGAAAACTCCCCAAATTTGGCAAGAGACATACATCTACGCAATCAAGAAGAACGATGAACTCCCAACAGGACAAGTCAAAGAAATCCTTGCCAGCACACATCAGTATCAAAGCCTCTAGAAGCTAAAGACAGAATCTCTTGGAGCCAGCCAGAGAAAACTGACACGTCCCCTCCCGGGGAGAGCAATTAGCATATGGCGCATCTCTGATCAGAAACGCTGAGGTCCAAAAGGGAAAGGAGTGACCTCTTTCACCTCCTGAAAGCAAAGAAGTGTCAACAGGCTTCTGAAGTCCTACAGCGCCGAAGGGGAAGTGAAGGCCCGTTCCTCAGAGGGGCCACGGGGAGAATTTCGGCTCCCAGATCTGCTTCAAAATAAAAAGAAATTGCACCAGGAAGTACTTGAGGCGGCTGGGACATGGTGCCGGCAGGAAATTAAAGACGAGCAGCGTCAATGTAGATACCTGAGCAAATGCGCGGGATTGTTCCCGGAGTCGTACACAATGTGGTTCACGAGCGCAGCAGTTATAGCCTCGTCTCGGGGAGGTCTCGATGCCCGTAGCTGTACCACAATATAAAGACGAGAGAGGGGCGGAGATCACACGGGGGCACGACGTCTACATCCCACCTGGAATGGCTGAGTATTGATTCTCCATCAACCATGAGAAACCAAGTGCGTTCAGTGCAGTCCCTGGAGCCGGCACCAACAACAACACTGCACCAACGAGGAGAGCGCGCAAAGACGCAGGAAATCAGAATGAGGTTTTAAATAGAGAAGCAGTCAGAGGAGTGAACGGCAGAAAGCACCCTGTGAACTGGCAGCTCCAAATCCAAACATCAGTAATTACACTAAACATTAAAAAGCTAACCGCCAATTAAAGACAGAGATGACTGTAAAAAGTGAAAATTTTTCAGAGATAAAACAGAACATGACACGACAATGAAAGGACCACTTCACCAGAAAGACGTAACGATCCTAAGTGTGTGGGAAATCTAACAAAACCGTAGAGGCTCTGTGTGAACACTGCAACACGCAACAGAAGTAATCAGAGAACTGAGGAATGGAGGGACACGCTGTCCTCATCCACGGGGCATCCCGGCTGGGTGAGCTTGTCGGTTCTCCTCAAATCGCCTGCATAACAAATGCTAGTTTAGTAAAACTTCCAGACAGGTTTTTTTAATGTACATGTAGAGAAGCTGACTTTAATTTATAGGAAAGAGAAAATAGAACAGCTCAACATGGTTTTGAAAAAGAGGAATAGAGTTAGAGGACTCACACTACCCAAGTTTCAAAGCTATCGTAACTAAGACAGCAACACAGACACCTAGAAACCCCCTTGGGGGGGGGAGGGGGGGGCTGATGGTTCTGACTCAGGTTTAAAGACACCTTGACAGAGAAAGGATATTTTTGACACCAAAAGCACAATCTACAGAAAATTGATGTTAAACTTCATTGAGGTGAAAACCTTTAATTCTGTTAATAAATAAATAAATAAATAAAACCACTGTTTAGACCAGGGGCAGTCAACCTTTTTATACCTACCGCCCACTTTTGTATCTCTGTTAGTAGTAAAATTTTCTAACCGCCCACCGGTTCCACAGTCATGGTGATTTATAAAATAGGGAAGTAACTTTACTTTATAAAATTTATCAAGCAGAGTTACAGCAAGTTAAAGCATATAATTATAATTACTTACCAAGTACTTTATGTCAGATTTTTGCTAAGTTTGGCAGAATAAATCTTTATAAAACAAGTTACTACAGTAAAATCTATCTTTTTATTTATACTTTGGTTGCTCTGCTACCGCCCACCATGAAAGCTGGAACGCCCACTAGTGGGCGGTAGGGACCAGGTTGACCACCACTGGTGTAGACAATGCGAAGTTAAGCTCTGTAATGGCAGAAAATATCTGCAAATCCTATATCCAATGATGGGTTTGTGTCCAATATGCAAAGAACACTCAGAACTCAATGGTGAGAAAACAAACAGCCCAACTAAGAAATGAGCAAAACTCCTGAATGGACATCCCCAGGGGAGGCTGGGAAGCAGAAACAGGCACATGGGAAGCTATTTCTATCCCTGACCCTCAGGAAAGTGCAAGGAGGGTGCCGTCCTGAGACCCGATGGCGCCCCTGTCGGAACGGCGTCCTGCTGGGAGGCCTTGGCACGCCGGCGGCTTCTGATGGAGCTAAGTGTGCCCGTCCCGCTGACCTGGCAACCCCACTCCTCGGTACTTGCTGTGGGAATGAAGACTTGTATTCACCGAAATCCCTGCACATGAATACGTACAGCTGCTGTGTTCGAAACTGGTGAAGACTGGGAACGACTCACAGGTCGGGGTCCCCCCCCCCCCGGGCAGGGGGAGGAAGGACGAGAGCCCCAGACAGAAAGCTCCCACACAAACGGACAGAGAGAAAGACGGCAGTGGCCAGGCCACTGGGGGGCGTGGGGTGTGACGTTGGGGGAGTAGCCGGGGAGTCTGGGGGTGTCGCGTGTTGTGTCCTGATTGTGGTGGTTACGCACGTCGTCTACACGTGCACTGAAATTCACAGAGCTGCGCAACGTGGAAAGGTCGATTGTAGCGTCTGTTACCTAAGGCGACAACATGCCCGCCCTGTGCTGCCCACGGGCAGCTGCCCAGCCTGAGGATCGGGGCCCAGGCCAGGAGCTCTGTGGGGTGGTCCCTGCAGCGGGGAGGAAGGCCGCTGAGTGCAGACGCGCAGGCCTGGGCTCCCGAGGTCTGCCGGAGGGGTGGCCAGCCGGGCAGGCTGTTCCCCAGGCCCAAGCCCTCCCGACCTCACTCTGGTTGACGGGAGGCAGCTGCCTGTGTTTGTGGGAGGAAGGCTGGGGGCAGGCCCTCCCCTGCTGCCGCCAGGGTCCTGGACCCTGGAAACCCCCGAGCCTGCAGCTGGGAAGGGTACGCTCTCGGCCGGGTGAGCAAACCTCACTCAGGATTGTTAAGTGGAGGAAATGTTGGGTTCATGTGACAGAAGTATCCTCTGTGGGGTCAGTGGAAGCAGCCCACTGCAGCCAAGAGCAATGGCTTCTTCCGTTGAGCCGGGGCCCAGCCTCCACCTTGGCCCCTAGAAAGCCTCTCTTCTTCCTAACACGGCAAGATTTCCACAGGGCTGCCGCCGGTCAGCACCTTAGTGACCAGGCGCTGGTCTGCATCTTGTTTGCTCTTATTTGTGGAGTTTCGGGGCCCCTGGAAACCCCCAGCCTCCCCTAGCTCAGAGCGTGTTCCATTTCCTGCTGTGGGTGGAGCTCGGCCCAGAGGGCTGCTACCCACGGTGGAGGGAGGTCACACGAAGGGCACCACGTGGCTGTCAGTCTGCTGAGCACGGCTGACCCGCAGGTGGACCGTGTGCACGTGGGAGTGGGCGGAAGACACAGAGAGCCGTGCTCTACAGACCACACTGTGTCCTGTTCTCGGTGTTCTGAGCTGATCCCGGTCCTGCTGGGCCAGTGTTCACTGAATCCGCAGCAGGAAATCTCAGATGCTTGGTATCTGCTTCGCGGGCGCCTAGGAGAGGCCTGCGACTCTCAGGCGGGATCTGGTGGGACAGGCTCTCAGTTCAGCGTGTGCCCCAGTCTCACTGTTCGTGTTCTGTGTCAGAAACAGCCTGGTCGTTACCCGCAGGTGAGCGGGGACGGTGTCAGATGCCTTCCTTGGGAAGGCCTTGGTCTGTGCACGCTGTGTGATGCTTGCAGAAGATGCCGGATTCTTCTCCCCCAAACCCGAGAGCTGTGTTTACACAAGAGATTTCTCCTCCACTTCCTGTTCCCCCAGCTGATGGCCTGTGGCCAATGGTCGAGGCAGTGACGTGGGGGCAGGGCCCCGGGTGCCCTGCTGGCTGGAGGGGGACCTGGGAGTGAATCTGATGACCGCCCCTGAGATTGGCCCTGGCATGGAGGGTCCACCCCCCCGGACCCCGAGACCCTGGACTGTAAGGTCTGGGATTTCTCAGAATCCAGAGGAGAGCTGCTCGCTGTGGCCTCTCTCGGTGGCAGGGGCCGACCGTGTGCGCCAGTCTGCACCGTGTGCGCCAGCCTGCACCGCCTACGTGCGAGCCGTCCGCATGGCTGCGTCCACCTGAGACTTAGGGGCGGAGTTTAGTCCCCCTGAGACTTAGGGGCGGAGCTTAGTCCCCCTGAGACTTAGGGGCGGAGCTTAGTCCCCGTGTCCAGGACGAGCACTGGGCTCAGGGGCCTCCGGGAACTGGCCAGGTCACCCAGGGAGGAGGAGCTGGGAGGCAAACTCTGAGAGTGAGGCCTCAGGTGGCCCCTTGGTCATGACTTCATGTTGCCCCTCCTAGACTGTCAGCTCTGGGGAGCTCTGGGGGATCCGTCATGACTCACAGTGTGGTCCCCAAGCTGGCAGTCTGGGGGTCCCTGGCCGAGGGACAGGCACACAACCTCTGGGGCCTCACCCCGGATTTCTGAGTCAGAATCTGTGTACTAACGAGACCCTAGAGCAGTGATGGCGAACCTTTTTATAAAAACCGCCCACTTTGGCCGTGCTGGTCAACCTGGTCCCTCCCGCCCACTAGTGGGCGGTCCAGCTTTCATGGTGGACCAATCGCAGCGCCGTTTGGTTGCTCCGCTACTGGAACGCCCACTGGTGGGCAGGAGGGACCAGGTTGACCAGCTCGGCCAAAGTGGGCGGTTTTTATAAAAAGTTTCGCCATCACGACCCTAGAGACTCACATCTCACTGCCTCCTCTCTGTCTGGCCCAAAGCACCGGCTCAGGTGCGTCTTAAAATTTAAGATAACGCTTTTGGTTTAGTGTTAAATTCGATCGAGTACATTATCTGTTTCCTGCTTAGAAAGCTGAGTAAGGCTGGAGTGGTGCCCACACGCAGTAAAATCACAAGGTGCAAAACCCAGGTCACGAAGAGAAGACTCGGGGAGAAACGACACGGTTCCAGGTGTGGGCGCGGGGACCCGGGAAGGCCACGTGACCTGTGACACTGAAGGTTGTGAGGAAGTGAGGAGTGCAGGTCAGAAAGGTGGCTCAGGCCTGCGGCTGGGCCCCAGGACCCCAGGAGGGCAGCGTGTGCAGCTCTGAGAGAGGCAGCCGGGCAGGGCCGTGGGGAGGCTGGGCACACAGGCCACAGGGGGCGAGTTTGCCTTCACCAGGGGGTGCAGGTGGAGTCCCGACAGCTGGTGGAATGTGTGTGAGAAACAGGGCAAGGGGCTGGGCTGCAGGCCTGGGCTCCCTTCCGATCGGGGTGGGTGCCCGCAGTGCAGATTCGCGGTTCAGGTCTGGGGCCACACCTGTCCCTGGGGTCCCAGCATCTGGGGCACGTTTGGGCAGGCCAGCACCCATCTCTGTGGGTAAGGGTGGCTGTCACACACCCATGTCACGTGACTGGATTCTGGTCCCCGGGACAGAGAGAATGAAAGCTGCCAGCTGAAGCTACATCCAATCGTCGTCATGGGCGGCTTCACCAGGAGGCGACCGGGATAGGGGTCTCCAGAACACTGGCAGCCCTGGTGGCCCAGGCGGCCCTTGAAGCTGGTGAAGCTGGCATGCTTTTTGGTCCCCAGAGGAGGAGGTGCAGGGCTGTGGAAGCTGGCATCTGCTCACACGGCGGGAGGGCGGCAGAGACTCAGGGCCCACACGGGAAAGTCCTTGCTCAGACTCCACTCCGGTCCCATCACCGCTGTCCTGGGGGCCTGCGAAGGGGCCCTCGTCAGGTGGCTCTGACGCCTCCAGAGGGGGTCCCTGCTCCCAGGGGTGGCTCCCGGGTTGCAGAAGCACGTTTGACACTAGGCAGTTTTCTGTATTTGGGGGTGGGGGAGAAGCCACACTAGAGTTTTCCTGACACAATAAGAAAGCACAAAACCCTCTTAGCCGCTGTGAGATTTCCAGAAAAGAGGCATTTCCTGCTGGAGAGCGTCCAGGGCCGAGTGAAGCGAGGACAGAGTCCAGCCCTTCCCAGTTTACTGGGAAGCCTCGGGTCTACGAAACACTCTCACTATCGCAGAGATAGAGGTGAGACCCACACTTCCCATGCAATCATCATTGCAAAACTACAGCTCCTGCGACAACAAAATCATCATCATTTAAAAATGGCCTTTGCTGGTCACATTTCCATTGACATCCCTGGGGCGTCTATGGCTGCGTCCCCAGCATGCACCCTGGGGCAGCTCTCCCACAGAAAGCCCCACATAGAGTGTCCCCTCCTCCACTACCTGTCTGCACGGCCATCAGCCTGACCAGAGTGCAGAGCAGTGGTCCGTGGGGGTGACGTTTCCTGCAGACCAGGGAGGACAGGAGTCCCGGGGCTGGCTGTGCGCACACGGTCGTTACCTGGCTGCCTTAATTCTTCTGCTCAGCCCGCGGACAACGGGCCTTATCTCAGTCCCGGGCAGCACAGTGGGCCTTTCCCCGTCCACTGCCGCTGCGGCTGGAGATGTGGCTGCTTCAGAGGCTGGCTTGGAATGCCTGCCTTGGACGCTAAGGAGGAAGGTTGTTCCGAAAAACCAAGACGGCTGCCCTGCCGTCAGCAGCAGCCGGGGACTGCGAGGGGGTCTCCGGGTGAACAAGCTGGGCCCCCGCCCGGGCGCAGGTCCTCCTGAGGAGAGCAGTGCTGGCCCGCAATTCACGCCGACACGGGCACGTAGCTCTCCACCTGCCGGCTGTCCCCCGGTCTTGCCTACTTCCTGCTCCCGGCAGGCTGCACCAGCCCGACTGAGCGAGAGAGCCCCCTCACCACCCTGCGGCTGGGACTT
Organism: Saccopteryx bilineata; assembly: GCF_036850765.1. Taxonomy (NCBI): domain Eukaryota; kingdom Metazoa; phylum Chordata; class Mammalia; order Chiroptera; family Emballonuridae; genus Saccopteryx; species Saccopteryx bilineata. Next base: position 58,728,321 of record NC_089501.1, read on the forward strand.
CTCTCCCCATCACCAGTCTGTCACGACGATGGCGGTGTCCACAGAGGAGCCCCCCCAGGAGGCCTGGGCCGGTGGAATGGCCCCCGGGCCCGGTGTTATCTGGGAGAAGTCCAGACGGGCTGTGGACATGTCAGAGGTGAAGGCTGACCAGCGGAAATCAGTGCTCAAGGTCCTTCCAGCAGTAACTGAAATTCCGTTTTCCTAGGGCGGGCAGGGGCAGCGGACGGACGGTGGCATGTGCTCCCTCATGCAGCTGGACAAGCTGTCTCCTGGGTCTGCGTCCACAGCACGGCCAGCGCTATCCTTTATTGGGTGTCCAGTGCTAAGCACTTCACGGAAGTGGCCTTCTGTGGTCCTCACAGCTCTGTGAAAGGCTAATCTGTCCCCGACATGCACTGGACAGAGCTGGTCCATGCAGGGCAGCCGGGACCCAGGTCCTGTCACGGGGCCACTGCGGCCCAGCTCCACACAGACCCGCGTGGAACCAGACCTGGGCTGGCCAGCGCCCTGCTGGAGCCACGCCGGGCTGCCCGGCAGCTATGGCGGGACGGAGGCTTCCCATTTCCTATCCAGTTTCCCTGCATCCCCAATCTGAGCAAACCCGGGAGCCCGGTGTTGTGAGGCTCCCAGGGGCGGGGCAGGGCGGGGCGGGGCTCAGGAGGAAGGACAGTCTTCTCAGTTAAAGGTCTTACTTCAGACATTAAAACCAGAGACTTTTATTAAAGAAGCTAGCGGTGTGAGTTACTGACATCGACACTCATCATTGCGCCGTGAGGGAAGAAACATGAATACCTCTTGGTGTAAGGAGCGCTTTCCCTCATGAAACTTAACGATGACAAATCACTTCCTAGTCTACTTCTGGGCTTTCCCCAGGTCCCAGCCGCCGTGCGGGTGTGTTCACAGACGGACTCGGTGGCAGACTCCAGCACTCTTCCTTGGGGACCAGGACGGCTCTGGACACGTGCTCCTTTGGGCACAGAGGGGAGCCATGTTCCAGCTGCTGCTCGTGCCCGGCTGGGGGAGTGGCGCTCAGCCCGATGTCTGTCTGTTCTGTCCGGGGTGACAGGGGATGTGAGCAGGAACCATGCCCTTGGGCAGCAAGGCCCGCAGGGAGGCCTCCCCGCTGACTGAGTCCTGCCTGGGCAGGTGTGTGAACAGAGAAAAGCATTGCAGCGGAAGGTCTTGTCCAGAGGACAACTGCTCCCTTCCATGGACCCCTCAGGAGCTGCGGGGCAGGGAAACCCTGTCAGTCTCCGCCACTCGGGGCTCTAAACCCATCAGGCATCCGGCTGGCATCTCATTAACGCTGCAGCGCGTCCTTGGCCAGCACGCGGGGCTCCCCCGGACGGCGCCCCTCTGTCCCTGTTCTTGCTCTGCAGCCGGCTGTGCATCCGGCCTGCCCAGCAGTAGGCGCTCCGTCCACTGTCCCTGCTGCTAATCAGTATATCTCCTGATGGGCCCACCTCCCCTCCCGGGCGCATCCAGCGCCCTGCGCCCCACCCTGCCCGGCCCGGGCCCTCCTCCCCGCCCTCGTGGTCGGTGCCCGTCTGCACCTGTAAACAGGCGGCCCAGTGGCTCTTCCTCAATCAGAGACCACAGCTAACGTCACGGGAGGTCAGGGCGATGCCCTCCCGGGGACTCGTAACCAGCCTGGGGGTCAGGACTTGTTTAACTTCCTGTGCAGATTCCCCGAGTGTCTAAACAGAAGTCACAGTCACGATAAATGGGCGATTTTCATGTCGTCTCTTCCTCTAGACGTCAGCCGCCGCCCAGAAGACAGTGTCCCTGAACCGCCGACAGCCATGTCCCTCCTGGAGGAACCGTCGTGTCCACGGCTCCTGGACGTCTGCGGGGAAAGAGAACCTGTTCGGTGCTCCAGCGAGGAGACGCCACGTGGTCCTCAGAGGCACCTGGCGCACCACGCAGGGTCAGCAGCGGGTGGGAGGGAGGACTGCTGAGCCCCCAGCGGGGCCCCCAGGTGAGCCCTCGGCGGGGAGAGTGCGAGGGGACTGATGTCCCCCCAAACCCTGAAGGAAGCCCAGCTGAGCTCACGGATCGTCAGCTTCTAACTTGACCTTTTGTGTAAAAATCAAGAGAGAGAGAAAACAGCACCGGCCTGAGCAGAGGACCCGCCGTCCAGACCCTGGCTGGACACCACGTGGGACTTGGCTCTCTCTGTCTCTGGAGGGGGCGTGCAGCCTGGGCCTCCACCATCGCTGCGGCCGCTGGCCTCTCTCCCTCCGTTTCCTTCCCGGTGTGGACCTGAGCCCGTACGGACGCCGTCGGCAGCTCCAGCGGGGGAATCTCCCGCCCTCCCTCTGCCCTGCCACACAGAGGGCGGCGTGTGGGGACAGGGGGCTGGGGCAGCAGCTGTTGGGTGAGGAGGAAACTCGGCAATAAATACACCACAGAACTCCAGAATGTTCCGTGATGTCATCCCCCTAATCCCCAGCGTGCAGGGAAGCCAGCCCGTGACTGGGCCGTGACCGGGCGGTGGGTGGGGGATGACCGTGCGTTCACCAGGGACGGAGACTCGGAGGCCGCCTGCCGGGACCTCAGGCCGCGTGGGGCTGCAGGCCTGTCGCCCGGTCCCTACCAGCCAGGGGCCCTCTCTGGGGCCGCGGCATCCCCGGGCCTGTGGCCAGGGCTAGTCGGTTCTGTTAGGAGAGGAGTGAGAGGGAACACGCAGCCTGCCCGGCGACCCCGGATCCCAGGCCTCTAGCCCCCGCCCAGGGCCACCCGGGGGCCCCAGGACACGGGCAGCCCTGCTTCTCCAGCCTTTTCAGCCAGAATGAGTGACTTTCAAGAACAGCTCCCTGAAGCTTCCCGTTAAACAACCTGGCTTCGTTTCTGACATGGCCCAAATTATAAGATGAAAAGAAGCCAGGAAGTTTGTTCTTTAAAAAAAAAAAAAAAAAAAAAAGTAAGATAGATAAATGTTTGTACGTTTTTCTTTAAAACTTCTGAGGGCTGCGTCCCCAAGGCTTTGTGCCCGGCCAGCCTCGGGCCTGGATGATGGCCTGACTGCCCCCAAAGGTGAGAGTGGGCAGGATTCACGGGGTCCAGGAGAGACGGGGTGATGGCCAGTCTGGGTACGGTCACTTGGCCGTGTGCCCAGAGAAGAGACCCCCACTTTCCAGGCGACGCGGGGCCGAGAGGACTTGGGGCAGGAATGTCAGCGTCAGGAAGGGCTCCGGTGCAGGAAACAGTCACGCTGCCAGCGATCCTATACTCAGCGGACGGGTCTGCGCGGGCTCTGGGGGTGGACAGCACGTCTCTGGCCGCGTCCTCAGCATTCCTACCGTCAGCTTTCTTCTCAGACCGTCTGGACATGAGCAGGTGCCCGTGGCTGCCCCGCCCGTCCAGGGGCGCGGTGCCAGAGCCTCTGCCAGCCCAGCCCACCCGCTGCTGGTCACAGGGTTCTGGTTGGAGGGGTCGGAACGGGGGAGGGGCTGCCGGTCAGTGCTGGAGATTGGCCGGCCATTCCGAAAAGCCAACTACATACAAACCAGGACACATGCTCGGGCCAGGGACACCAGAGAGTTCACTTCCGTAAGGTCAGACTCAGGACTGGTGTCCAGCCAAACTGCCCCAAACTGTCCCCTGGCCTCTGGGTGCCTCAGCGTGGGGGTCAAGCTCCCACCCACTCGACTCCGTCCACTTCACAGCCCACGGCTCGGGCCAGCCCAACAGGAGCCAGCAGGACGCTGGTTGTGACCTGATCCTTTTGTGTTTTCTCTGTGAACGGCTCCTCCATTAGGAGGGGACAGGGCTCTAGCCGGGGGTGCGTCCCCAACACGGGCACTGGTCTCATTACCCAGCATGAGCCAGCTGCTCCCTCCAAGGCCCTGGGGGCCTGGCCGTCAGCCACAGCTGGGAACTTTGGGGAAGCCTGGCTGACCCTGGCCCCGGACTCCCTCTCATCGCCTCACGTGTGACGCTGGGGGCTGCAGGGGACAGGGAGGCTGGTAGTGAGGTTTCTGTGAGGGGCTCAGCGTCCAGGCCTTCCTAACTGTTCTAAGAGAGTCAGGCCTTTGAGGTGACTGTCACCGTGACCATGAGTCACCTGCCTTGCCCACCTGCTGCATCTGCACAACCAATGTCCCTGGTGACCCCAGGACCACCCTGGTCTCTGCGGCTCCTCCCTGTCCTGCCCAGGACTGTTCATTCATCCACAACCAAACCTCAGCAAGAAGGAAGTCGAGGACAGTACTGGTCCCAGGGCCACCAGGAGGGAGGGACATGTACTTCTTATGCTATAGAGACACCTGGTCACAGGTCATCAGCAGGTGGAGAGGCTCTGACGAAACCAAGGGGTTGTCCACGTTTGCAACACTGTGTGACCCACCTCCTCACATGGAGGGTATGTGATAGACTCCCAGCCCATCCCTGCTCTACCCCACGGCCGGTGGCCGGGCGCTGGGGGGGGACACTAGTGCCTTCTCATGCCGTCCTTGTCTGCCCGTGCACCAGACTGCCTCCTGCTTGTGCTCTGAGGGCCTTCTCCGCCCTCCTCGTCGGAACCCTGCATACACGTTGCTCTGCAGACACTGTGCCCAACACCCGCCTCCCTCTGTCTGTGTTCTCACGGACCGGGCCTCGGGCACGTCCTGCCGTGAGCTGTAGGGCTCTGTGCGTCTGCACCCCTCCCGGTCAGAGACACCACGCGTCCCGGGCAGGGCACTGCCTGTGGGCCAGGCCTCAGTGAAGACAGCGGTCTCCTCCGGGCTGCGTAAGGGCCGGGGTCTGGCTCCCTGTGGTGTGGGCTCAGAGACCCTGCACAATTCTAGAACATCAGCAAGCCGTGGCTTACAAAGTGACCCTGGGCAGGACCTGCTTGCTGCCATCCCTTCCTCTTCCCTCAACACTCCAGCCGCACACACCTTCCAGGACCATGCTGAGGTTCTCGCCAAGCCGGGAATGTCCCCCGGATGACTTCTGTTATCCTGGGACAAAGAGAAGAAATGGACCTGTTCTCATCAGCTCCTGGGACCTCCCACAAGCCTCCACTTGTGCCTCTAACAACAGAAACAACATCACTGTCCTCACAACCCTGCGCTCAGAGCAGCCCCCGCTCCCGGCCCCGGGCCCCCGGCAGCAGCCTCGGACCCCTCGTCTCCACCACTGAGCCGTGGACCTGGACAGCTCAAGCCACCTGTCAGTCTGGAGACAACAGAGGTCCCCATCCCACAGACTGGACACGTGGCGGTCGGGAGGCTGCTGACCCTTTGTGTCTCTGTCCCTTCCTGCAAATGAAAGAGCTGGACTCATCCATCATTTCCCTAAGAGTTTGGTCATAGGGATGTTTATTTTTTTTCATCCAAAATCTAGTTTTGGAACCCAATACATGAAACTCATCAACTGAAGGAACGCACACCTGTTGGAAAGGGGTGAGGACTTCTCCCACTGTGAGGGAAACAGACCCCTACTTTCTGACCCCTGGACGGCAGGACCTCCCGAGAAGGCCGAGGTCGGGGTCTCTGGGAGACCCCACGCTCCACGTGTCCCCGTGGGAGACCCCACGCTCCATGCGTCCCTGTGGGAGACCCCACGCTCCATGCGTCCCTGTGGGAGACCCCACGCTCCACGTGTCCCCGTGGGAGACCCCATGCTCCATGCGTCCCTCTGGGAGACCTCACGCTCCACGTAGACCCCACGCTCCCTGTGTCCCTCCGGGAGACCCCATGCCCCACGTGTCCCCTGTGGGAGACCCCACGCCCCACGTGTCCCTGTGGGAGACCCCACACTCCACATGTCCCCTGTGGGAGACCCCGCGCTCCACGTGTCCCCTGTGGGAGACCCCACGCTCCCTGTGTCCCTCCGGGAGACCCCACGCCCCACGTGTCCCTGTGGGAGACCCCACGCCCCACGTGTCCCCTGTGGGAGATCCCACGCCCCACGTGTCCCTGTGGGAGACCCCACGCTCCGTGTGTCCCTCCGGCTCCATCCAGGCTCTTGCTCGTCTGGGAGGAGCAGACCTGGCCTCCTGGAAGGGCCCTGCCTGCCTGGAAGGGGAGCGGGGTTTCTTTCAGAGTGAAGCGCACACCTTGCTGGCCTCGTTGTTCCATCTAAAAACGGGTCTGCCTGCGGCGTGCTGACGGCAGGGCGGGGGGAGCGTTCTTTCCTCTCTGCAGCTCCCCGGGCCTCCGCTGGCCTTTCTCCTGGGCCGGTGGGCTTCGTTTCCCGAGTCTCCCAGACAAAGGGTCTGGAGAGATCACAGGGCCCGGGTTGGGCTCCCGCACCCGCAGAGGGAGGCTGTCGGATGAGCGGGAACAGGGCCAAGGTCGGCGGCTCAGCCCCGTGACTTCACACGCCCGCCGAGGCGGGCAGGGCCGCGGAGAGGTGGGTGCAGGGCTATTTCGGGAACCGAAGGGCTGACGTCCACAACTGCTGGGTTCAGACGGCTGATTCAGAGGGCGAGGGGCCCTGACCCACTTACCAAAATATGGGAGTTGTTTCTAATCAAGAAGAAGGGTCAGGGACACGGTGTCTGGCGGTTCGGGAGAATAAAAGCGTATTCTGGGGAAGTAATTATATGCTTGGGGTAGAATCTCAAACTCAGAGAATGAAAGGCCGACGTGCAGCCGTGATGAAGCCAGGGCTAATTTTGTTCTGATTTTAAGGACTTGGGTATTTTGTCAGAAGTAGGATCTTCCCAGCAGGACTTCTCTAGACAGTCCAGACGCCCATCGGGACAACAGGCTGTTGTTCTGAACCAGGGGGGATGGAGCCCCGAGAGGCAGAGGGAGGTCCCAGGAAGACAGAGCAGGGGCTCAGCCCTGTCCCCAGATGTGCAGACTGTCCCCAGAGTGGAAAGGCCTGGGACAGTGTTTGTCAGATGAAGGCTGGGGACCCGCCATGGGTCATCACCCTCGTCCATGGTCCCGTCCCCTTAGCTGTGCTCTAGAACAAGCAAGGGCGTGAGGACAATCTTCCCGGGGGCTCCTCTGCTGGCTGCCACACTTGCCCTCGCTCTCCCTGGTGGACAAGCCCTGCTGGGCCCCAGGGTACCCGACGTCCAGGAGAAGGGGGGAGGTTCCCACACACCTTCTTGGAGCCCACCCTGTGGACTCAGAATCGGGCTGGGCAGCGCAGAACAGGACCTGACCTGGGGCCCATCGTGGAGAAAGGGTCTCTCTATAAGGGCCCCCAAAGCTTCACGCTTGGAGCCGAGGAGGGACGGCATTCTTCTGTGACCGCAGAGGCAGGACAGAGCTGAGAAACCAGACACGTGGGTGGGCACTGGCACAGCCGGCTCCGTCTCGCGAGGCCCCGTGTGCCGCCCCTGGGTCCTCAGAGATGGTCAGGAACCTGGACTGAGCCAGGAGGTCATGTCAGAGTGATGTCAGCTTCCCTTCACGCAATCCGTCGGTTCACACAGTGAAATGTCCCAGCAGGTCAAGAATGTGACTTAATTTTTCAAATTAGAAATGAGGGCTCTTTTTTTTTTTTTTTTTTTTTTTTGTATTTTTCTGAAGCTGGAAACGGGGAGAGACAGTCAGACAGACTCCCGCATGCGCCCGACCGGGATCCACCCGGCACGCCCACCAGGGGCGATGCTCTGCCCACCAGGGGGCGATGCTCTGGACCAGAGCCACTCTAGCACCTGGGGCAGAGGCCAAGGAGCCATCCCCAGCGCCCGGGCCATCTTTGCTCCAATGGAGCCTTGGCTGCGGGAGGGGAAGAGAGAGACAGAGAGGAAGGAGGGGGGGGGTGGAGAAGCAAATGGGCGCTTCTCCTATGTGCCCTGGCCGGGAATCGAACCCGGGTCCCCCGCACGCCAGGCCAACGCTCTACCGCTGAGCCAACCGGCCAGGGCCTTTAGAAATGAGGGCTCTTAAAATCTCTCTCCTCGGCCATTTCAGGCATCCTATCCAGACCTCCTGGTCTTCCTTCCAGTGTCCACCCATGCAGTGCGGCCTCGCCTCCCGTGGCCACTTTAGACTCGGTCCAGCTGCGGATAAGGCTGCAGTGGTTCTCGGCTTTGGGGTCAGAGACACCCAGGAAAGGCACAAAACTGCAACTGTGACCGCCATCCCCTGGCTCCACAGGCCGCCGTGCTGGTCTGTGCTGACTCGACGCCCCTTGTGCAGGACGAGCTGCTCAGGACAGTAGATATACCTCTGGCCGGTCAGTGGTCTGGGAACGGCACTGAAAGAACCCTTTGTTCTGACGCCCACGCAAACCAAAAGCTGGGCGGCTGGGAGCGGCTCCACCACGTGCCCCCCCCCCCACACCCAGGTGCCTCCCAGGACATGCACACAAAGGCAGGGAGCTGGGCCCCCACACGGCCTGCTGAGTGGGTGTGGGACTCAACGCCTCCTCTGGCCGGCAGACACCACATCCTGATCCTCAGAACCTAGAACGTGGTGGTTACCTGGCGGGCAGACATTAAGCAGCTAGTCCACTGGCCCTGAGGTGGACAGTGTCCGGGATGAGGCTGGGGGACCCAGTGTGACACAGGGCCCTTGACGGTGGGGGGAGGGGCAGGAGAGAGGTCCGAGTGAGATGTGTGTGGACTCCTCAGTGTTGCCGTCCCTGGAGACGGAGGAAGGACCATGAGCCAAGGAGCAGGCACCTCTGCAGGCTGGAAGGTGGGACAATGGAGGCATCTCTGAGCTGGGCACAGCCCCGGGGGAGCAGCCCAGGGCCGCCCAGAGAGGAGGAATGGGAGGCTTCACACAGACCGAGTTTACAGGAGAAAGAGGTCAGAGTCTGCAAAAGTGCTTTTTTCCTTAGTAAATTACAAGTATATTTACATGGTGTCAAATGTAAAAAGGAAGGACTGTCGAAAATAATAATCCAGGTTTGTATCCATTTAGAGCTGGGGTAGTCAACCTTTTTATACCTACCGCCCACTTCTGTATCTCTGTGAGTAGTAAAATTTTCTGACCGCCCACTGGTTCCACAGTCATGGTGATTTATAAAGTAAGGAAGCAACTTTACTTTATAAAATTTATAAAGCAGAGTTACATACAGCAAGTTAAAGCATATAATAATAATTACTTACCAAGTACTTTATGTCGGATTTTTGCTAAGTTTGGCAGAATAAATCTTTATAAAACAACTTATTATAGTTAAATCTATCTTTTTATTTATACTTTGGTTGCTCCGCTACCGCCCACCATGAAAGCTGGAACGCCCACTAGTGGGTGGTAGGGACCAGGTTGACCACCACTGATTTAGAGTTTGCAAAGCACATGAACACAGGTCACATTACAGGACCTTGAGAACAAACCTCTCAGAGGGCAGGCGTCGTAGGTGGGGCCTCACGCAAGGTCGCGGCCACGCGTGGTGCTGCTCAAACACGACAGTTTCCGAATCTGCACCATGCAGACGAATGTCAGGAGGACCGTCTTTGATTTTGGAAAAAGTGGGAACTGTTTTCAGAATTAAACGCTATTCACTCTGCAGGATTTAGAAACAAAAGCAACGAGAATGTAAGTCATTCTTCAGAACTGTTCCGGAAAGGTTCTCCCGAGTGGATGTTCAGAAACCTCCCAACAGAGCTCCTGTGGGGGAAGGCCAGGAACCGGCCAGCAGTCTCCGGGCCTGAGGCCGCACCCCCATCTCGTGTCCTCCTCCTCACCCTGCTCATTAAAGCAGAAACCCTGCGGTGGGCACAGCCCCCCAGAGCAGCGAGGAGCCCCGTGTGCGTACTCCGCCGTCACCTGCTCTTTAATCAGGAAGCCCGGCGTCCAGGGCCTGTGGCAGCCGCCTCCCCCACACACCCTCCCCCCTCGGTACTCTGTGCTCTTAATTGATTAAATAGATGATTGAGTATTGAGCTGAGTCATTTGTTTTCTAGACCCCGTTTGCCTGGAATGGTAAGTGATGCTTAACGGTCGTTAGGAGAGCCGGGCGTCCACCACCACCCGGCTGCCAGACGCGGAGGGGAGGCACCGCTCGGGACCGTCCCCGCCTCCCTCCGGCAGGTGCACGCCCTCCGTCAGTGCTACTGTTTCCACAGGACGCCTCTCTGTGGTAGGGCGGGGCCTCGCGCACGGGGCATTCAATCATAGAGGAAAGCGGGGTGCACACGGGATGATCACGTGCGCCTCACACAGAGAGCCAACCTTCCTCGCCATCTCCGAGGGGGCCGAGGTCACCCCTCTGGGTGTGCGTGCGTCCACTCATGGCTGTTTCTGGGTCTTTCTCGCTTCACCCACGAATTTCCAGTTTGTGTTTCTTGGAAGCAAAGCTACGATCGAAAGGCAGGAAGGAAGAAGTTGGGGTTTGGGAGCATCTACAGGTTACAATTTTCTCCTCAACCTGGTCGCAGTTGTCTTACCCACAGGAAATGTTCTTAGCAGCTCGACCTTCTCACATCTCTCCAGAGCATCCAATTGCATTTTTGTAAAGATGTCCACTCTCTCTTCAGGCAGATGCATCGCCAGCTACGTGAATCACGTAAGGACAATCGCAATAATTCTACACCGATTTGGGACAAAATACACTACTTTTGGTTACACACAACTCAGCTGGGGATGATGCGGCCGTGACAGGGCAGCCGTGGTCAGGGAGCCTCGGCCGCCTGGGCCCCTGCAGGCGTGGTGCACGCTGGCCAGCCAGAGAATGTGGACAGTGGTCAGAATACCGTACAGGCAAAACAACACATTTTGAGATGAAAACATTCAGTCCTGGTCACTTCTGCTCAGCAACAATTCTGAGACCACAAGCCCAAGTCACACTTCAGGGGAGCTGCAGCTTTGTCCTTGGGTGGAGGGGGGACCTGCCACCAAAGGTCAGCTCCAAGGGCCACAGGGTGCACTGTGGCTGGTGTGGTGGCCGGAGTCGTGGGCCAAGCCTTTCCTGGTCACACTAATCCCCTTGGCAAGTTGGGGTGTCCTAAGGCCTCATGAACGTCGTGAGAGCAAGCATCCAGAAAATACCTGTTGTCCGCCTGATGAAAGAACAGACGGGTGGGGAAGGGCGTGTCCACATTCACTTCGTGGTGATTAATGGTCTGGAGACTTTGGGGCTTCCCTAAAAGTAGAAAATAAACCGGAAGCTTCTAGCTTTCTACAACCTTTTGAAAGAATTTACATTTTTGACATTCACTTCATTTGGGGGATTTTTTAAAAATACTGAAAACATTTTTTTAACTTGAAAAATTATGTGTATATATGTATGTGACATATGCAGTATGTATTCTTTATGTGTAATTAAAAATTTGCATTAATAAACCATCTGCAATTAACTCTCATTAAGACAGAGCATCGTGGCTGTGACCCCAGGGCCTGCCAGCCTCTGAGCATTGCCCCACTGCGGGCCACACAGTGTCCCCCGCATGTCCACTGAGGATGAGAGACACCGAGTCCCTGCACAAGGCGGTGCCTGCCCTGCTCGCACGCCAGGACTGGGGGCCAACCTCAGAACCAGCAGCCTCTCTAAGGTCCTCCGTTGACAGCAGTTCCCATCCCCCTCTGAGCTGAGGGAAGTCACCACCTGAAGGTGGGCACGTGCAGGAGCCAACGCAAGTCCCTGCCCCAGGCTCCACGGCCAGAGCTCCAACCTGCAAACCACGTTCCGGGGACAGACGGTATGTCCCTGCCGGCCCCCCACATGGTGGGCCGTGTGGCCAGTGGGGTCCTATAGCCGCTCTGCCGTGACACTGATGACAAGTACCGGGCCGTGCCCTTCTCCTGCAGGGACGGGTTTGGGGTTTGGAATTTGGGGACTTTCCAGGAACCACTGTGTTGTACCCACCCCCTCACCCCCTGGCACTACAGCTTGGGTGGGGGACATGTGACACACTGGCCAGGACCTGCTCCGAGGTGGGACACGCAGATGCCCCCATCCTCCTCCCAGCGGGGGACAGAGAAGGTGGCAAGGGCTCTGTCCCTGTGGGTCCTCATTAGCCCCCTGCAGAGAGCCAGCCAGCAGCAGGTCAGCCTCCCTCTGCCCCAGCCCTGCCCCCAGCTCAGTCTTCCACAAATTAATCCCCCAAATTGACAAATTCCAGTGCCCGGTGTGCCCGGGGTCACTCAGTCACACTGGGTTCTGGTCAGTGTCAGCCAGGGCTTTACGCAGGGGCTGGGGGTGACGCAGGAGGTGTCCACACACACAACAGGTGTGAGTCAGCCCAGAGCGAGCTCTCTGCAGGGAGAACGCTCCCGAAGCCCATAAAACAGCGCAACTCCGCCAGCTGCCCCAGGACTCACCCAGTGTGGGGTTTCGGGGACAAAAAGAGGACGCAGCCATTTGGTAAGAAAAGCAGCTTCATTAAGGACTTTTAATCGAGCACTTTTGAGCAGAGAGCTACGCTAACGAGTGTGTGAGAAACTACTTGGGGGACAGGGTCCCACTCGAACTAGGAGATGAGACCCAGAGAGAAACCAAAGTCCTTGAGGGGGCGGGGCGAAGTCCCTGAGGGGGTGGGGCGAAGTCCTGAGGAGGCAGGGCGATGTCCCTGAGGGGCGGGGCGATGTCCCTGCGGGGCGGGGTGAAATCCCACGGGGGCGGGGCGAGGTCCCTGAGGAGGCAGGGCGATGTCCCTGAGGGGCGGGGCAAAGTCCCTGAGGGGGGTGAGGTCCCTGCGGGGGCGGGGCAAAGTCCCTGCAGGGGCGGGGCGAAGTCCTTGAGGGGGCGGGGCCTGAGCAGGAAGGCGGCCACCACGGGGCAGCAGGAGGGGCCTGACAGGCGGCCGCCCAGGAAGGCTCTGCAGACCTGTTCGGGCCATTCCACCCCACTCAGCCTACGGCCCTGCTCTTGCCTGAGGAACAGAACCGTGAACAAAGAAGGCTGGACGTCAGGCCCTCGCGGGATGGAGGCAGCAGCTGGGCCCTCATCCCCGCTCACGCGCTGGTCCATCTGAGCAGCCTGCACTCCGATCTTGATGCGCGGGGTTAGGGGATCTGGAGAGGTCCCGGGCATCGGGCTGGTGAAGGTGCCCGTGACACTAAGGAGCCGCGGCAGAGGGCTGGCACGTGGCACGTACCCATCGGTGGTAATGATTTCAGTTCCCTAGGCATCTGTGCAACAGACACCATTCTAAGTACGTGAAGTGCCCACGATGGTTTCCTGTAGCCCTCACAGCAACCCTAAAGGCACTGCTCTCGTCCCCAGCCAAGGCCGAGGTCCAGGGGTCGGGGGACGAGCTCCAGCACTCGACGGTTGTCCTTGGCCCCAGTCCCTGCTCCTCCCCTTGGGCTGCACTGTCTCCCAAAATAACCGACACTGACCTTGCGCTGACGCACCTCTAGTCACTCATTCCGAGCTAATTCTGGTCCAATAGACAACTGCACATCAGCCTGCTCTCGACATCTGCTTTGTCACCTAACGCACTGTGTTCCGTGCGCACTGCCTGTAGACCGCGTCTGTGCACACACATGTGCCTGTGTGCGTGTTCATGTGTAAACTGTGCCTCTCCAGGCAACAGAGAGACCGGGTCAGCGCAAAAAATGTCTTAATGTTGCTCTGAGACCACTAATTGAGCCCGCTGCGCGGGTATCCACTTGCAAGGCATTCCCGAGCGTCTGAACGTGAACCCGCAAGCGCTCTGGCACCAGCTGTCTTAAGCCGGGACCGGCTCTCCAACAAAAGGTGGCATCGGGTGTCTTCTGGTTTTACACACTTTCATTTCTGTAGCAACATTCCTCCCGTCCAGAGCTGCTGTAGGTGGCGGAGAAAGGGGCAGCAAGGACTTGACGTGGGGAAAGACGAGAAGATTTACGAGGAGATGGATGCCTGATGCCTGTGGGGCCGGGGGCGTGGCGCCCACACGTAGCAGAGAGGCAAGAAGCCTGAGAAATGGTCGTGTGGGGTGAGACCACACACACAGCATGGACATACACGTATACCTGCGTGTGCACGCACACACACAACATGCACATGCATGTGTTCTGTGTGCACACAGATGCATGTACATGCACACGTGCATGCGTTTACAGACATGCACGTATGTGTATACGTGTGCGCGTGTATGAGTATGCATGCGCAACATCAACATGCACATACACACATACACACGCATGCCCATGAACACACACTATGGGTACCCTGTTTTCATGAGACAGAGCCAAACCCCCTGGCAGCACCCAGTGGGTACCTCCCATGATGGACCCCTGTCCCCACACGACCCTGGCTCACAGCACACACTGGGAGGGACCGCTGACACTCAGAGGTGCACTCTGGGTCCATGGCTGACCGGCCCTCACTGTGCACACATGGCTCCTGGAGGAGCAGAATAACAGGCCCTCCCCAGAGACTGCCCGGGCACAAGCCCTGGGAAAGAAAAACTCAGGTTGGAGATCGGCTGACCCAAGCTGCAGAGAACCAGAGTGGTCAGCGGGAGAGGACCCATCCCTAGCTGTCTCTCTGAAGGGGAGGAGGAGCCCACAGCCGGGAATGTGCCCGGAGGCTGGGCAGGGCAGAGAGCAGGCGGAGGAAGGTCGGCCCTGGGGAGACCTGGGTCGGATGGTGTCCCAGAGAATCGTAAATGAATAAATGTGTGCTGCTTTAAGACACTATGTGTGACAGTTTGTTACATCACCGTTAGCAGATCTAGTCCCTGCTCCTCGGAGAATTTCAGAATTCTTCCTGTGAATCTGACGGGGGGCTTGTAACCAAGAGGACACCAGTAGGCATCCAGGGGTCACTGACCATTCTCCCGTGGTACCAGCCCTGCAGGACGACTGGTGTGGCGTCGGTCCTGAGGACAGCTGCACGCTCACCCAGGGTTGGGTTGAGCAGGAGACTGGTTCTGGGAGGCCCTCAGCTGGCACCAGCAAACGAACGGGGTGAAGATGAGGTTCGTAAACTCTGCCCACAGAGGGGGGCTCAGGGCCGGCCCTCCTGTCAGCCCTCAGACCTGCTCGCTGGATGATGAGCAGACGGGCATGTGGGACACCCCACGACGGCCGTCCACAGCTGCATCACAACCAGGACAGGACTTTCCCATCAGGCATCTGTGAGGAGCTCAGAAGTGTGAGCAGGGGGGTACCGGCGTGTGTGCACAAGCTCACGGCCTCCCTGTCACCCGACCCCCACGCACGCCCACAGGGCCACAGCAGGTCTCCAGCCTGCACAGCCACACGGAACCCTGACCTGGACTTTGCAAACACACACACACGTGCACACTCACACGCGCACCCTCGTCCACGTGTGCACCACGCACACTCACCGCACCCATCCTGCAGGCGCCGCCCCAAAGAGCGTCCTGGCATGGAGGGTGCAGCTCAGAACTGCTGGGAGCCTCCTGCCTGTGCGTTTACACCGCGCCCTGCCCACTGCCAGCCCCTAGAGCCATCCCGGCACGGGGCCAGAAGGCGTCAGACGAGTCGGAGCTCTCGGCCAGAGGACAGGGAAGTGCCCACTGCACCCACACCGGAGGCTTGTCCACACGGGCCCCTTCCTGCAGCAGGACAAGCGAGCCACTGAGCGTGCCACCAACGTGCAGGAGGCCCAGCAGGGGGTGACGTGTCTCTGAGAGGTTCCTGCACTGCAGTCCTGCCTCTGTCTGCCCAGCACGTCCCCACAGGGACGCTGGCCACCTGAAGGCCTCTGGCTGGAGTGGTCTTTTGCTCCTCTCCATAAATCTGAGATGCCACTGGACGCAGCGAATCCGCCTGGTGGGCTGACGGGGTGCCCGGCCCCCCGCCCCCGCCGGCCTGAGCTCCAAGCTCCGCTCCACCCCGGGTTCCCTCCGTTTTCTCCCCCGTCTTGGGCGCTGGCGTTGGGACTCCTGCGGTCCCCGTCTTCGTCTCCGGGAGCGGCGTCCGTAGGCTTTCACCCTGATCGGCCTCGGCGGACCTCTCCTGGGAAGGAGCTGCCTCTGCCCCTGGGCCCGCACCCGAGAGGGGGGCCCGGTGCGCCCCAAACGCAGGACAGGGGCAGGGATGAGGTTCTGCTGCGGGTTGTGCTGAGAAGAGCTGCCCTTTGTTCCTGGGTGAACAGAAAGGGCGTGGCCTCAGGACGCACTCCTCACCTGTTTGCACCTCTATTCTCCAGGTTAGCAGGAGGACCCGCCCAGCCGAGAGTCCAGCAAAAGGCCGGCTGGCGGTGGGCCGAGTGACCCGTGTCCCTGTGATGACGGCATCATGGTGATGGGCAGCCTCATGATCAGCAGCCGCCCCCTCCATCCTGCAGACGGGAGCTGGCTCCAGGTCACTCCACAAAGGCGGTGGCTGCAGGGTCCCCAGGGCAGAGAACGAAAGAGGCAGCTCCTTGGGCGGTGGGGTCCTATCCACTCATGGCTTTCACGTAAAACCCTCCCTCAGAGTGGCTTCCACCCACGCGCCACCCAGGGACACGCAGGAAGTGCCCAGTTCCACTCAGAACGCCTTCACACGACAGAGAGCCCTCCTCACCTCCTCGCCTCCCGACCCAGGACACAGACGCCCAGAACCCCCACGCACAGAGCTCCTGGGCTCTCACAGGGGGATGCGCAGGGGCCGAGGGCCAGGCAGCCTGCCTCTGGGGCCTTTGCAGAATCGGGGTGCTGCTGGTGCCGCCTGGCTGTGTCCTCCCCAGACAGCGGCTGGGCCCCACGGGCGTGGAAGCCGCAGCTGCAGAGCTGGGCGTTAATTATCTACGAAACCGTCTGCTCAGGCAAGAGGAGGGAAGTGGGGTCTCAGAGAGAAGGCAGCGCAGGTCTGGGGCAGCAGCACGTGCGGATGGAGCCGGAGACACGCGTGGAGGGAGGAGCAGTCACTCTGCAAGCTCAGGGGCGGCCGTGCGGCCTGGCCGGTGCCCGCAGCCACGCAGCTGGGTAAAATCTGAGGTAACAACCGACAGCCTTTCTCTTCACTCTCAAAGTGTCTTCAGATTTTGGCATTTCTTTCGCATGCTTAGGGTGACAATTGCGCGATGTCTGTTCAGACGAGGGTAGAGAGTCCTGAGAACAAGTGGAGCGAGCCCCCGACAGGGACGCTGGGCGGGCGAGGGGGCCGCGTGTGTCCTTCGGGCACCATGGCTGGAGAAGTGATGGGATGTGCTGGTTAAACTCCCAGTGCCTGCACTCAGGTCTGGCACCCAGACAGGCGGTTCCAGGTACCAGCTGCACACGCCAGTACCAGCTGCACACGCCGGGTACCAGCTGCACACGCCAGTACCAGCTGCACACGCCAGGTACCAGCTACACACGCCGGGTACCAGCTGCACACACCAGTACCAGCTGCACACGCCAGGTACCAGCTGCACACGCCGGGTACCAGCTGCACACGCACACGCCGGGTACCAGCTGCACACGCCAGGTACCAGCTGCACACACGTCAGGTACCAGCTGCACAAGCCAGGTACCAGCTGCACACGTCAGGTACCAGCTGCATACACCAGTACCAGCTGCACACGTCAGGTACCAGCTGCACACGTCGGGTACCAGCTGCACACGCCAGTACCAGCTGCACACGCCAGGTACCAGCTGCACACGCCGGGTACCAGCTGCACACGCCGGGTACCAGCTACACACGCCGGGTACCAGCTGCACACACCAGTACCAGCTGCACACGTCAGGTACCAGCTGCACACGTCGGGTACCAGCTGCACACGCACACGCCGGGTACCAGCTGCACACGCCAGGTACCAGCTGCACACACGTCAGGTACCAGCTGCACACGCCAGGTACCAGCTGCACACGTCAGGTACCAGCTGCATACACCAGTACCAGCTGCACACGTCCGGTACCAGCTGCACACGTCGGGTACCAGCTGCACACGTCGGGTACCAGCTGCACACGCCAGGTACCAGCTGCACACGTCCGGTACCAGCTGCACACGTCGGGTACCAGCTGCACACGTCGGGTACCAGCTGCACACGTCCGGTACCAGCTGCACACGTCGGGTACCAGCTGCACACGTCAGATACCAGCTGCACACGCCTGCTGCGGGACAGGTGGGCACGAGCTGAGAGGCACGGACCTGCCACTGTGGACGGAAGCTGTGTCCGCCCAGACATCCCTGCTTCAGACTCTGTCCTCAGCCTGAGGACGACACGCCAGCAGGGAAGCTCCCTCCGTGTCCCCTCCTGCCCTGTTCACAGTGCGCTCTCGGGGAGAAACGGTGGCTCTGCCCTTTGTCCGAGGCTCACCCCCGAGGGGCAGTGGCCACGAGTTAGGACAGTGACCTCCACACTCACGCTTCCTCTGCTTCCTAAGAATATGACTCAAGCTTATTTTGGGGCAGAACCAAACTATACAGTTTTCTCCCAGGAAAAATAACTGAGTGTAGCAAACTGAAAAAATGAGCAATCACAGCGTGCCACGAGAGGACCGTTGCACAATTTCAGTTGAACAGGACAGCGGGCCGGTCGCCGAAGCCGCCTCGTTCATCCTTTCTTCTGCATTTGTTCAGACCCTGCAAGGAGCCAGGAGCTGCTCACAGGCCCGAAGAGGGCTTCCCAGGTGAGCTTCCTCCGGCCCGGCCTTTCCCCCACCCCCTCTCTCAGGGGCGGGCTTGTGCCGGCACACGCGTCCCCCAACACGGCTTCAGCACACTAAATTATTTACCGCGGCCGGCAGGCCTGTCTGCCCGCCCCCGCCAGAAACACATCAGCCGACGTGAAATGGAACCGTCCTCAGCCGCTCATGACACAGAGCTTCTTAATATTTTACTGGCGAGGTTTGCTGTGCTATGAAATATTCATGGGCTGGAAGCAAGCCCCTTCCCGGGAGAGCTCCAGCTTCCGCCCCCCAGGGAGGAGGGGTCTGGGGGGGGGCAGGCTGCTGTTGGGGGCTGGAGCGTAGCCCGCAAGGGTCAGCGCCCTCCCCGACTTCCTCAGCGCCCCGTGCACAGGCAGCCCGATGAGTCACGGTCACCATGAATATTTTAAGAAGGTCTTTGGACGTTGGGGATGGATGGCAGCTGTGATACCGTCCACACCATCACCATGGTTGCTTCCTGGAACCGGGAGGGCAGCTGTTGGTTGGGCCAGGGTGGGGGTGGGTTTGGAGAACGACGTCCTGTGAGACCAGAGCAAATGGCCCAGTCTCTCCGCTCTGTCGTGTAGGCCCCCTGGGTTAGCCCAGGAGGGTCGACCTGCGGCTGCTCCAGAAGGAAATGTTTGAGAGAGAGAGCGAGGCCCACCCTCAGCTTCCCCTGCAGTTCCGAAGCTCCTCTCACACCCACTCGCCTGAGGTCTGTGCTCTGTCTGGCTTTTATCCGTTTTCCGTTCAACGGGAAGAGAAAACGCTGGGCCCTCCTGGGCCCTGGGAGAGCCAGACGCATCACCCCCCTCGGTTCCGATGGCTGGCGCTCAGCTTCCCCTCAGCCCAGAGCAGTCCTGGGCCCGGGACCCTCCCAGTGTGCCGCCAGCGCACCCACCTGCTCCCACAGTTCAGCCCAAAGCCCTGCGTGTGGGGACAAGGTGAGCCCAGAGAGAAACCCGAGCGAGTCCTGCCCTTGAGTGAGTCCTGCTCCCAGGGGGGACCCCGCACAGGGCGCCTGGGACAAGTGCGACTCCGGTTCCCAAGCCCGGGGGACACTGAGCCTCCAGAACACGGCCATTTAAACCGTGAAGAACCGAGCGAGCACTCGCGTGTCCGGGACACGGGCCGGCCTGTGTGCGTGGTCCCTCGCCCCCTCACACCCCAGCATGGACACTGTCCATCCGCAAGTCCCGGACGCCACACAGACCAGACTGGGGCCCGCCTGACGGCAGCCTGTGGACTCTCGGTGTGAGGCCGGAGGTCCTGGCGTCCAGGGCCTGCGGCCTCTGCCGGCCCTGAGGAGGCTCTGACCCTGGCCTCTGTCCGGGCTTGCAGAGAGCCGTGTCCTCCCTGGGTCTCCCATCATCTTCCTCCCTGTCCAAACATGTCCAAGCACAGCAGTCCTGGGTGAGGGCCACCCTGCTCCAGTGTGAGCTCACAGTCATGACCACGTCTGCAGGGACATTGCTACCAGGTTCCTCGTGTGTGAAGACCGTGGAGTCAGCCTTTCCTCCGACATCAGGGTCTGCCAGAACCTCTGGCCCCACGGGAGGGTGAGGCACCCACCAGCCTCAGGGAATGAGGGACGGTGCCCAGCAGTGCCCTTGGTCCCCAGACGCTGTCTGCATGCTGCCCAGCCCCACCTGGGAACCACCGGCGTCTGATGCCATGCTCTCTGTTCCACCGGGGGTGGGTGCAGTCCCCTCTCAGAGCTACAGGACAGGGCCCAGGAGACAGGTGGGGAGGGCGGCCTGTCCTGGCAGAGGGCACCCCACTCCTGCCCACGCAGGAGCCATGCCAACGTCCCACCACCTGCTGGGTTACTCGTGTGGAGACAGCCCCCCTGCACAAAAGGTTGCGTGACCAGCAGTGTGACAGAGAGAAATGGGGAGGTCGGTCAGGGGGAGCATCCGTGTGGCCTCAGAAGGCTTCTCAGGAGGTGACACACCATGGCGGGGGGTCAATGAATGAGGGGCCAGCCATGAGGTGTCCAGGGAAACAGCCCCAAGCAGAGAGGCAGCAGGTGCTCAGACTGGCGGGCTCAGGGTGGGCGTCCTGGGCCTCAGGTGCTAACTGGCACATCCGTGGTCATCTGACAAGACAGCGCTGAGGTCTGTGGGCTGGACGAGCCCGACAGGACTGAGGCCAGATGAGAAAGAGAAGATGTCGCAGACGATCCCCAATAGGGGCAGGAGGTCTTGTGAGCCCAGGCCGAGCTGACCGCTCACCTGAGTGGAAGAACGTGGTGGGAGGGGAGGTCTGGCCAGGAACCGAAAAGGAAGGGCCGTGTGACAGGGCGGGGGCGGGGGGCACCGTGCAGCGACAAGGACAGCTTCCGTGTGGAGTCCGCCGGCTCCCAGGCTGTGTTTTCACGTGTAAACCCCTGTGGCTGCCAGGCTGTGTTTTCACGTGTAAACCCCTGTGGCTGCCATGCTTGGAAACCCAGTTCCGAGTGCCAGCACAGCCTGGCCGCTGGTTGGTCCCCCACAAACACGTACGCCAGCTCATTCGGCCCACGCACGTGGGGCGCTCACACGCACTCTAATATAAACGGCTTCGCCAGCCGGGGCCCATGTGGCATCTGGAAGTTGGGAAAATGACCTTGACAATGACGGGAACTTGGTTTCCGAGAGGCTGGTTCAAAGCTGGAGACACCCTGCCTGTCCATCAGCAAGCCCAGTGAGAGGCAGCTCGGGAATTCCTAGACACCTCTGGTTTGGGGGGGACTCTCAAAACAGCCAGCGCTCAGCTGGCCTCATGCAAACCTGTGGTCAGTCATGACGAGGCCGAGGGTTGGACCGTCCGGTTCCTCTGACCCTGTGGACAGACAGGCTGCAGCTTGGTGGGATGTCAGCAGCGACCCCCTGGTCTGGACACCACCAAAGCTCCACTTGAGAATGTCTGGATGTGACAGGACAGCACACGGGCTCTCGGCCTCCCGCCCATCCCAGAGGGGCCGTGTGGCCAGGACAGGGCCAGCGCACGCCCCACGGGAGCCAGTTTAACCCCGGGCGCCTCTGCATGACAAAATTATCCTCAGTGCGATTACGAAATAAAATAAACAATAACAATGGCCAGAGAAGAAACAGGGACAAACATTTTCTATTATTAAACCTCACGTGTAGAATCACGACCAGGAATTAAAAGTTAAAAACAATAAAAAGTAAGAGCTCTCCAGCCTCTCATGGCTCCCGGACGACCCTGAACGTGAACCCAGTGCTTTGCCTTTAGTGTGACCAGCTCCTAATGACCATGACGAGTATGGCTGACCACGGCTGACCCACGGTCATGGTCCCTACTGACCACGCCCACACCCACATGAGGGCTGGAGCCTCACCTCACAGGATGGCCCTGGGCAGACACAAAGAGCAGGGACCCCTGCTGAGGACAAGCTCGTCTGGTCTTGCAAAGCCCCCGGCCCTGGACAGCCCTGAGCTTGTTCTCCAGGAGCTCCGGCCCCACCCACAGCCCCGTCCTTCCCGGCCACATGCACAGCCTCTCCAGGACAGGCCAGAGTGGTGAGGAAGGCTGGCATGTGCTCCGACCCCGGGGGGCACAGCCACGCCCCGACCTGCCCCCTCGCTCCTCTGGTCCAGACCCGACCCAGTGAATCTCCTGCCAAACTTCCTCGTGTTCCCGAGAACGCAATCTGACACGTCTTTCACATTGCAAAATATCACATCAAAACCGAGACCTTAGAGTCCATCATCAAAATGAAAACAAACATCTTGATTTATCAAAACATGGAAGGAATCCCGAGAACACGCCACGGAGAGCAGATTCAGGCTGCTCTTCTATCCCGTGACCGTCTGCGTCAACAGAGGGCCTCAAACCTGGGGGTCGGGCCCCCCACAAGGAGACTGTGGAGCCTGGCAGCCCCGGAGGCACCCCCTTCAGGCCTGGGGGATGCGGCACCAGCGGAGCCAGACTCGCCCTCAGCAGCCTGCCTCCAGCTCGCTTCAGCGGGCAGCACCCCCCGCAGACTCTGGCAGGACGCGGGCTGTGCCAGCCCAGCAGACTCGCAGACCAGAGCCCTTATCATGCCCACCTCACCCAGAGGTGGAGGGGGATGAGAGGGTCACTGTCCCCAACTCCTCCCTCCTACCAATAAACCCCTGGACCCGTGGAGAGGGGTGTGAAGGACCAGCTGTGGAGAGGGAGTCTCCCAGTGGGGTGTTGGGACACTGGGCCGGCCTGGAGCTCAGCTGTCCCAAACCCTCTGAAGGACGTGAGACATGGGGCAAGGGGACTCAGTCCCCCGCTGGGCACAGACCGAGTCTGAGGAACTTCCCAGCAGGTGCAAGATACCCCACCTGGTGCCACCCACCCAGCCCGCCACTGGGTCCATTCTCACTTAGTGGGGCTTAGAGCCAGGGACAGCTATTCACAGCGGTGGGACGCTTGGGCCACCTCCTGAGGCTCAGGCGGGGCAGGGGGACTCCCGGCACAGGGACAGCCACAGGCTGGGCACCTGTCCCCTTACCCAGAGGTTGTGGGACTGACTCGGGAGGAACACGGTTGTCAAGAATTCCGTCCTTCCTTGTGACAAACGTTCTCTGGGGAGCAGTGTGCTCTCCATCTGTCAGTGTCCCTGTCGCCTGGAGGGCCCCTGCAGTGGAGCAAACTGGCCTGTGGACTCAGGATGGACAAGGAGGCTCATGGTCAGGGGTGTTTTTCCTGGAGCTGACCCTGGAGAGTTGAGACCCCAGCCCCACCCTCCACAAAGAGCTGCCTCCGAAAGCAAGAGGGGACGGGTGGCACCGTCTCCCTTCCAGCCGGGCAGCGCGCAGTCGGAGGCTCCTGGGGTGCGGAGGCCGCGGTGCCCACTCGTAAACGGGCATCACTCTGATCAAAGCCGCTCCTCGGACCTAATGACAGACCTTGAAAGTGGAGGGAGGGAGAGGTCTCTGCCGATGGTGGGGTAAGCGTGGAGCTAGGATCTCGGTCACCGTGACAACCTGTGGGGCAGTTTCCACGGCCAGCTCCTTGGCCTCCCTCCTCGTCCCCACCAGTGGGCCAGGACTGGACACTGGACACGCAAAATTCAGAGAGCCAAGAATGCCGCATACAACATGCAGGTCGGACGAGAGGAGGTGAACGGGAGCAAGGCCTGACCCTGAGGGGGGTGATACCAGCCCTCAGACTAATGATGCAAACGCCCAGGCCCACACTGGAACTGAGAGGTGCCCTCCTCCAGTGGCCCAGCCGGGATGGGCATGTGACTGTCCAATGGCCAACATGCCCACCTCCTACGGAGTGCCCGGGGCTGAGGGAGAGCGTGGCCTCACCCTGGACTCGCTGGGGCCATGAGGCTGTCTCCCAGACCTCCCATTCAGAGTGGATGGAGGGCTCAGTGACATCCCAGGGTTAGTGTGGACAGCAGGTTGGTTCTTAGGAGCCGACGTGAATGCTGGGCGGGGCTGGCGTGCTCCCACCCGGCACGGACGTCCATGCGGGGTGGGTCCACAGTTCGGGGCTGACGCAGTAGAGCTTAGCCCCCGGCTAGCCACAGACGCTCTGGGGCCAGCCCGCCTGAGGCGTCCGTGTGGCTCGTGGGCCCCCTGGGAGGGCCGCATCCTAGTAAGGCAGACGGCCCCTGGACAGACCAGAAGTGCTGGGCTGGATGATGCTGAGCTGTCTGGTGGGTGGGGCCTTGGGGGTGGGCAGCGAGAGAACTCTGCCTGCAGACCCATAGGAGCTGGCCGCACCTCCACTCCGGGTGTGACCCCCACAGGCTCACCAAGCAGCACGTCCAGGGCAGCACTGTGTCACCGCCAAACCCCGGAAGCCTCAGGGCACTGGTCACTGGCAAGGGGAGCGAGTCGTGGGTCCTCAGCACAGGGAGCCAACAGCGTGAACTCCACACATGCGATGACGGGGAAAAGGACTCAGACACACAGCACATGCACTGCTTGGTCCCCGACACAGAAAACTCAGCATCAGAAAAGACTACTGTCAAGGTTCGAGGTCCACAGGCCACCTGCCCCTTCACACAAGCCATGCAGATGGGGCTGAGTCACCCTGACCAGCAGCCGCAGCCTCCTCTAGGACATAGGGGACACAGGCTCCCGCTGGGAGCATGAGAAGGGTGAGCTGTGAGGGCTCCTCCCAGCAGGATGTCAGAGGACAGCTGGACCTTAGGCCTCCAGTACCAGGGTCTCTCCCAGGACCCCAGGAAAGAGGCCTCCCTGGCCAGTGCTGCCTCGGGGAGCAGACGGCCATTCTCTCTTGAGCCTCCCTGGCTGCCCAGTGAGGAGACAGTCCTCTGGCCCCTCTCCTCGCTGTCCTGGGGGCCTGTCTCATCTCCTCGGATGCGGCCACCTGAGCACAAGGCCCCCTCCCCAGCCCTTGGCACACAGGAGTTTCGTGTCCAGGTGAAAAGCCAAGTGTGTGGAGGGACCCCAGGGTGTGATCTCTCCTCCTGTTTCCTCCAGAGCACAGGGCGCGCCCTGCGTGGGGGCCACCGCACCTTGGCGTGTCGCACATCCCCCCACGGTGGTGGTGAGGCACAAACGGCTCCATGGGCGGCGCTGCCCGGCACGTTCTGTGAGATGTAGCCTGGGTTGGCGTCCTGGGAACTGGGCTGGCTCAGGCTGGTTGACTTCCTTCTCTGGCCAGCAGTAGGAACACGCGTTCTCAAAGCAGCGGGGATACTCAGGGAACTAACTGAGTGACCCTGACCAGCCCTCATGGGCAGCAGCACATCACCTTGGCCTTGCAGCAGCTCAACAGCTCACTGCTCCCCACATGCGTCCTCGCCAGCCTCAGCCGTCCGTCTGTGCCTAAGAC
The DNA here is from genome assembly GCF_036850765.1 of Saccopteryx bilineata. Classification (NCBI taxonomy): domain Eukaryota; kingdom Metazoa; phylum Chordata; class Mammalia; order Chiroptera; family Emballonuridae; genus Saccopteryx; species Saccopteryx bilineata. The sequence continues at coordinate 58,753,474 of NC_089501.1, forward strand.
CTTGGTCACTGGGCTCCCAGAAGCTCCCACGCTGTTGGCTGCCTCCCACAGCTCACACATGGAGGGGACAGAGGCACCGGGTCTGCTAACCGCCCTCCCCTCCCCTGCAATGGGAGCAGCCCCTCCAGCGCATCCTCACGGGAAGCTGCTCAGGTGGGTGGACCTGGCTTTGGTCAGGAGATGCTGCACACCTGGAGCCCGTGTGTGGGAGGCACATCGACCACGCCCACTGCCTGTCAGTCATGCCCACTGCCCCGTCAGCCCCGCCTACTGCCCCTCGACCACGCCCACTGCCCGTCAGTCATGCCCACTGCCCCATCAGCCCCACCTACTGCCCATCGACCACGCCCACTGCCCGTCAGTCATGCCCACTGCCCCGTCAGCCCTGCCTACTGCCCATTGACCACGCCCACTGCCCCCGTCAGTCATGCCCACTGCCAGCCCTGCTGGCCACACCCTGGGACAGGTGGCTTCTGAGCTACATCTGTGGCCACAAGCAGAGCCCAGCCAGGTGCCTGGGCGGAGACCTCCCTCCTGCGCCCACACAAACACACGTGTCTCCACGGGCTGCTCCGCCCTCCTTAGCCAGGAGGGCGGGGTACATCCAGTCCCAGCCCCCAGCGAGCACCCCCTCCACCAAGGTCACACCACCCCTCTGTGGCTGGGAGCCCAGGTTACAGAGAGCCAGGTGCGTGCCCAGGTGGAGAAGGGGAGCTCGCTGTGCAGGCACAGCCCACGTGCAGCCAGCTGAGGGCGAGGACCTGCCGCCGGAGGGAGGGCCACGAAGGGCCAGGCCTGCCCAGACTGCAGCCCGCCCGGTAATGCACTCGGGACCTCGAGCTGAACCCAGCCACATGCCCAAATGGGAAAGGCCGAGCATTATCCGTTAAGCCACCCAGCCTACGAGAAAATCTCTCCTGAGTCAATGCTGAGGGGGAACAGCCAGCCCTGGGAGCCGGGCCAGCTCGGAGCACGCCGCATGCCCCGTGGCAGGACAGCCGCAGGCCGCCACGCTCACAGGGCGTGGGGCACGGGCTGCAGGTGGTCTGAGCTCCTCCCAACCAGCAAAGACCCCCTACCCACCCGAGTAACAACAAGTCCCACACCCGGGGGGGGGGCAGGAAATAGCATGAGCCCCTCCCGGGCCCGGCTGCCTCATGCCAGCCAGGTCTGGAGAACAGCAGGGGCCCTGGCTGGGTGCCGGCCTGTGAGCACAGGCTCGTGTCTGTCCCCCCTCCGTCCCCCCCGGATCCTGTGCGCACCGTGCCCGGGCAGGTCCCAGGTGCTGCCGCCGCGCAGAAGGTGAGCAGGAAGCAGTGGGGGGAGGGGGGGTGGGCGGGAGCAGGAAGCAGGGGGGGGCGGGGGGGCGGGATCACTGCTCCAGGGGGGAGGATGGACCGGGAGCCTGGAGACCCCGCGTGGGGCCCCGCCAGGGACCACGGGGCAGAGAGGTGCCCGCCCACCTTGGGAGTTCCTGGGCGGCCCCCACGGGAGGGACAGCATCTCCATTTGGTCTGGTTCCACAGTGAGACCGCATGACCTGCTGGTGGAGCTCGCCACACTGACCCGCGGGAACCCGGGGGCTGTCCCAGGTCCTGGTGAGCGTGGGGATCAGAGCTCCCCCAGGCTCACGATGGCTTATTCTGGATGAGCGTGTAAGTCAGCGAGAAGACACGGCTCCTCCGTTTCTGTGTGAAAACCCAGCTCTGCCCGACTCCCACGCGGGCCGACCCCCCGCCTGTCTCCCAGAGATCCCCAGGTCTCTCTCTGCCCTTGCCTCCATAGCTGCTGCCTCCGCTGCGCCCGCCACTGTCCCTGCTTACGTGGGTGTGTGGCTCACCCGTCTCTAGGGTCTGGACTGCAGCCAGGCCCCTGCACACAGACTTTGGAGACCCCTGGTCTCCCCCCGAGGCACCTCAGTCCACCCAGGCCAACACTGGGCCTGAGCTGTCCACTCCCTGGGACAGAAGGCTGCTGCTCTGGCTGTGATGGGCTGAGCCTCTAACATGGGGTGGTACAGACACCCTGTTTTCCTGATGCAGAGTCTGAGGCCCAGAGAGATTAGGTGACACACGCAAGGTTCACAGCCAGACAGCCGGGGGCTGGACTTCTACCCGGGCTGGTTGGTGGAAAGCACCATGGTCAGCTTCCCTCCAGACAGCAGCCCTGGGGAGGCCTGGCCGGAGGCGCCTCAGCACTCAGGGAGAATAAAACAGCCTCCCTTAAAAGTCAAGAAAGGAAATACCCACGTTGCAAGCAAACAAACCACAAAACACTCACACCCCGTCCCAGCGGGTCAGTGACAACTTCCCCTAAAAGGCCACCTCCAGGGACGAGGCTCCCAGCTTTGGCTGCCTGCTGACCCCACTGCTCCCCGCATGCCAGTCAGGTCAGCGTTGGGCATTGCTCAGAGACGGTGCCTCGTGAGAGCTGTTCTTTCTCTCCATACAAGCCATCAATTCAGCCTTGTTTTAGATGCTGGGCCGTTTCTTCCTTAGACAACAGTGGGGCTAGGGCAGGTCCAGGTTTGGATGGCCAGCCTCCACCTCTAAAGGCGGCAGCAGGGAGGTGGGTGGTGGTGTACCTCGGGCCACTTCCTCCAGGCAGAGCAGAACCGCTGGCCACTACTGACCATGGGGTGGGCTAGAAACCCAGGGAGCGGGTCTGGCTGCGCAAGAAGGCTGCTTTCCGGGTGACTCCCATCGGTGGGGGCTCAGAGGGTGAAGCCAACCCCACAGCAAGCCTGGTGACACTGAAGGGGTCGTGGGAATGACTGCAGCCGCCCTGGGACAGCCAGCAGGACCCAGGCTGGACAGAGGAGGGGAGAGTCTGTGTCCTGCCTGTCTGGGAATGGTTCAATTCTTTCCTGCTGGTTTCAAGATTTGCTTTTTGTCTTTGTCTTTCAGACGTTGGATTATAATGTGTCTCAGCGTGGGTTTTTCTGACAATTCATTGAGCTTCTTGGAGGTTTATAGTCATGTCCTTCCTCACATGTGGAGGTCCCTGCCCCATTCTTTCCTTCTCCCCCCTTTGAGACTCCAGATGCACATTCTGGTCCACTTGATAGTGTCCCATGGGTCCCTTACGGCCACTGGCTTTTCTTTCTGTCCCTCAGACTTGAGAATTTCTATTGTGTATCTTCAAGTCTGGTGACTCTGTCTGTAGCCATCTTGCCTGCGCCTTTGAACCCATCCAGTAAAAGTTATATGGTTTGGTTACTGCGCTTTTCAGCTCCAGAATTTGTTTCGAGTTTCTTTTTAGGTTTTCTGTCTCTCTATTGATATTTTCATGTTGTTAACACGTCGTGTTCTGGACTTTCTCCACATATTCCTTGAGTTCTCTGAGCGTATGTGGAACTGGTTCCGAAGTCTTCATCTAGTATGTCTCTCATTGGGTCATTTTCAGAAACAGTGTCTGCTGGGTTAGCTGTTTCCTTTCAGTGGGTCACACTTTCCTGTTTGCCTTTTAATTTACTGTTGTTGAACTCTGGACACTTGAATTTTAAAATGTGGTAACTCTGGAAATTAGACTCTCCAATTTCCCCAGGGTGTACTGTTTTATTTTATCTTTTTTATTGGGGTTTTTTGTTTGTCTGTTTTTGGGTACTGCTATAGGCTGTCTCCATGTCAAGGATCAGCCTGAGGTTTAAATTTAAAGTTTTGGGGGGTCTTTTTTGAGTTATTCCCTGGGCATGCATGGGCACTTCCTACTCTTCCCCATATATACAGTTGTTTCTGAATGTCCTAATCTTAATGTCTGGCTCCCCAAAAAAGGAAACAACAAAAAAACCAAAGGGAAATGGGAGCTGGCTACTTAAGTCTCCTGGAAGTCACCCCGACACCGGGGAGGGGCTTGCACCAATTGGAGGGAGTGAAATGGCAGCTGCACCTCCGTGACCAGAAGCAGCAAGTGGGGACCAGAGCTCAGGCCCCTCCTGTTGGGAAGACGTGTCTCTTCTGGCTCCCACAGGCTACACAGAAGCCGCCTCAGGAACATGCTCCTCTGTCTCCCAGACGGCAGGCACTCGGTGGGGAGCTGCCGTTGTGCTAGGAGCTGACATTGACCAGAATTAACCACGATATACTGACCATGTTTCCCATGGTAGCCCCAAGCTTTCAAGAAACACCATGCCCTGGCCACATAGCTCAGTGGGCTAGAGCATCCTCCGAAGGCAGAGGTTGCCAGTTCAATCCCCGGTCAGGGCACATGCAAGACAGATCGATGTTTCCGTCTCTCTCTCTCACTCGTTCTTTCCCTTCCTTTCTCTCTAAAATCAATAAACTAAATTTTTAAGAGAGACTCCAGTCTGACAATTGTTCCGTCAGACCGATGCTGCTGGTGCTGCGGTTGCCGGGGGGGGGGGGGGGGGGGGGGGGGGGGGCGGGGGGGGGGGGGGGGGGGGGGGGGGGGGGGGCGGTTGCTGGTGTGCTCTTCTTCTCCACCTCCCACAATTCTCTGAAAACACACTATTTGACTAAATAACACTTCTCTGCACTTATTTATATGTACAACTAGTATCCTTAGAAACATCCTTTATATCGGTTTTTACAGAGTACTGAATGCAGCAGGTGTGATGAACACACACTTTCGCTGAAACGACACCATCTGATGAAGTAAAATCCCTTCGCTCTAGACAAATACTTTTGCTGTTGTTGCTCAACGGGTATAAAGTTTCTATGACGCATGATGAATAATACCTGGTTTATAATATAGTTATAGTATTTGTAGTTAACAATGCAATGTTGTGCACTTTATGCTAAAAGGATAGATTTTGTATTCCGTGTTCTTACCACACGCACTCACACAACCACAGTGACGCTTTGGGAGGGATGGATATGCTTAGTACCCTAACTGTGATGACAGAATCACAGGGGTACACATATGTCCAAACACTTCAAGATGTATATATTATTAAACATGTGCAATTTTCGATTGCCAATTATACCTCAATAAAACTAAAAATGTTTTTTTTAATTTGTTATATGTCACAATAAAAAAATGTAATTAACTGGAAAGCTTTTATTAAAAGAAATAATGCAACACTCAGTGGAGCAGTGTCCCCAAATCCTGAGGGAATGAAGTGTGTCGTTTACTCCACAGGCTCAGCCCAGCAAGGTTATACATTATCAGGTCTCTTCATTCAGAGAGTTCAGGAGTTTTGAAGTGGACTGAAAAAAATATATTTGATGGTGAAATTTAGCCAAACAATAAACAAATAAAACTAAATAATTCAAGAATGCACTCATTAAAAAAAATAGACAGACATAACCAACATTGAGGTGCATGTAACCTAGCAACACAGAGTCCCAAATAAATAGAGCTAAAGGTCCTAATCACAAGGAGACAAATACACAAATCCAGTAACATTGTAACACCTCTATTAGAAAGTAATACGTCAAAGTAGACCAGACATTAAGTGTGATGTAGATTTTTTAAATATAATTAACACATTTGATCAAATCCTATCCAGAAATCTGAACCCACAAACACAGATCATATATTCTTTTTAATTAAATAGAAAGCTTAACAGAAAACAGCCACCGACCTACTCAGCCACCGAAGGAGCCTTCACACACTTCAGGGTGTGGATTTCACAGACTGAACCAGCAACGGCCTGACTGCACAGCTCAGTCTGCGAGATACAACTAAGGCAGTATTTAGAGGGATGTTTTTAAAAACGGAGAGTGATTTACAGCTATAAACAAATCCATTAGAGAAAAAAAAGTCTAAAAAGAATGTCATTTTTTTATTTAAAAAGATAGAGAACAAAGTGAACCCTAAAAAAAGTAAAAGGAAGAAAATATTAAAGAAGATAAAAGTAATAAAATCAAAAATAACTGATCAATAAAACAAGACGTTAAGTTGTTGTTGGGCTTCTTCTATAGCTAAGACCAGCAAGACAGGGCTAAGAGAAAAATACAACTTAAATGTTTGAAATGAAAAGCAGGGAATAATCACAATTTAGAAGATAGTTTTTAAAATGAAAAGGGAATACTATTAATAGCTGCAAATTAATCAATTTGAAAACGTCAATAAAATTGATAAAATTTTTTAACAGTATTATTGCCAAAATTAACCCAAGATAAAATATACAGAACTATTTAAAGATATAATCACTAAAACTAAGTACAATCCAACCAGGATGAGAGGCACAGGTGACATAGGCATTATTCTCAGGGATGACCTTTCACATTAAAAATGCCGTTGGGTTTTTAACAATTACCATCTTTTCATTGACAAAACTCTCCTTCAGCACCAGACAGGAAGCAAGAGAAGGAAGTATTTCTGTCCCTCTCGAGTCTGAAGACGCCCTTCTGATCAACAGCCAGATTCTGTGACTCAAGAAATACCACCCAGGAAACTGCCAAGCACCGAGCCCATGGCGTGAGGAGAGCAGGGAGCTAGCCCTTGGCCATGTGCAGTCTCCATGCACGCGCACACATGTGCGTGCGTGTGTGTGTGTGTGCAGGTGTGGCTGAGTGTCCTGCGTGAGCATGTATGCACCGTGTGTGCTGTGCATGAGCACCGGTGGCGCATGTGTGTGGACGTGTGTGTGTGTGTGTGTGTGTGTGTATCTACTTGGAAGCCGTGCTGTGCAATCTGGGCTGCTTCCCTGCCCCCACCACTGCCTGAACAGACTCCCCTTCTCCGCGCGCATCTGTCCCTGGCACCGTCCCTGACGGCCGTGCTGCGGGCCGGGCAGGGGGTGGTGAAGGGCTGCATTGAGGCGCTTGCACACCCTGCACAACTGGCAGATGCACTCGTGGGCTTTTAACCGCAGAGACAGGCTGAGGGGCCGGAGCCAGCCGGACAATGGGCCTCTGTCCTGCCTTCCCTCTCCGGGTCAGAAGGAAGCCCTCCCACAGCTGACCAGGGGCTGCACCAGGAGGCAGGATGCCCTTCCGTGTCCATAGGGCGGGCGGGCCGGGTGCCCAAGCTCAAGTTTGGGCCTATGAGGAGGGTGTCCGGGGCTGGCATGAAGCCAGCCCAGGGAGACTGCGGGGACAGGTGATGCCCATCCCGGGAGCACTCTCCCTGCCAGCTGCGTGCACACCCAGCCTGGCTCGGGCTCGGGGACCCACTGGTGGCAGCTGCCAGCTTCCTGTGACAGTGAAGCACAGTGACAGGAAGACCCTCTGGGCTGTGATCACCCAGGAACAGTCAGGACTGACGGCCCAGCCTCTCGGACACTCAGACTCACCTGGGTCGACAAAATGTCAACCAGAAACAAGTCACTGCCTATGGACTGGGCGTTTTCCTGAGCCCAGCTCTCCGCTAACAGGACAAGTTAGCAGAGACCAGCAAGTGCCCTAGGAGAGGCTAGGGACTGGGGTGGGCTCCAGACAGCCCCGGCGACCTCTCCCTCTGCGTCCCCCCAGGGGCAGCAGACCAGCATTGCTGACCCGCGACCCGCATATCTCCAGGTAGACGCTGCCGAGGCAGCTCCCGGTCCCTCCCAGCCCCGTCTCCGGTTTCTCCGCGGCATCCTCTCTGCGCTCGGCTCTCCTGGCGCATTCCATTCCCAGTGGACGTCTGGTCCACACGCCGGTCCCCGGCGACGGATCTGGTTCCCCACTTTGTAACAGCAGCTTGGTTGTTGCCATGTTGGAATCACACAGATCACCTTTTCCAGAGAACCTGGGCCACGTCGAAAACAAAGCAAAATCAGCCTGCAGTCCACACGCCCCCCCCCACGACACAGCCCCCTCCCCTCGGGTTTCCTGTGGCTTTTGTTCACGGCAGGAATGTGGAAACATTGACGTGCACCCTCTCCCGGGAGACGCCGATTTTGTTCGTGTTTGGGAAAGACTGAGACTAGGACAGCAACATCAGCACTTAAGTCAGGGGTCCCCAAACTTTTTACACAGGGGGCCAGTTCACTGTCCCTCAGACCATTGGAGGGCCGGACTAAAAAAAAACTATGAACAAATCACTGTGCATACTGCACATATCTTATTTTAAAGTAAAAAAACAAAATGGGAACGAATACAATATTTAAAATAAAGAACAAGTAAATTTAAATCAACAAACTGACCAGTATTTCAATGGGAACTATGCTCCTCTCACTGACCACCAGTGAAAGAGGTGCCCTTTCCAGAAGTGTGGCGGAGGCCGGATAAATGGCCTCAGGGGGCCGCATGTGGCCCGCGGGCCGTAGTTTGGGGACCCCTGACTTAAGTCATCTGATCACCAGCGATCAGAGCCCCCCCCCCCCCGTGCTGGGGAAGCTGCTCCCGGGGTGCCGGCCCTCTGGCAGGAGAAAGGGGGCCCAATGTCCCCACACACCTCACAGGGCGAGAGCTTGTGCAGGCAGTGGGGGCTCCTGAGGCCACTGCAGGGTGGGCGGGTGCCGTCCACCCACACGCGCTCATCGCCTCACGGAGGGTTGGGGGTGTCCTGCTCTCAGGGATGACCGCTGTGCACTTTGGTGTTGGCTCTGACGACTGGACGGTGGAGCCAGCGTGAACACAGGGTGTCCCACAGGCCGTGTGGGGCGTGGCCTGGCCGCGAGGACACGCCCAGTTCTCTGGTGGGTGCGGGAGGGCAGGCTGGCGTGCAGCGGGGCGTGCTGTGTGCGGGACTCTGAGGCGTCCCTGTTGTCTCCTCCCGGGCCCAGTCACCTGCCCAGCCTCTCCTTCGCCTCAGGGGTGAGATTTCCTACTCTCTCCGGAGGCTGGTGCTAAAGAGAGTGACTATACTCACTATCCTTCCCTTTCTCCATCACAGAGCCGGAAATCCTGGACGAGGAGCGTGGGCGTGGCCCTCAGGATGCAGGCGGGACCCGTGGGGACTGGGCGTGGCAGGTGGGCGTCCAGGAGCTCAGACCTGGAATGACCAGGAGCACAGAGCCCGTGGCTCCGAGCATGAGCCTGGAGCCAGGCCGGCGGGAGCCAGACCAGGACCCTCGCCCACGGGCCGCTGTCCTGTGAGAAGAGGTGGAGCTACCTCTGCACCTGGGTCCCGTTTGGTCAGTCAGATGTGGAAGGTAGGAGCCAAGGGGTCAAGTAAGTCCACACTTCCAAATGTGTTCACCTTTCCACATTATTACTAATAAGCTGACATCTCTCCTTAACATGGGCCAAATGGTGCTTCTTAGTTGAAACCTGAAATTAACACCAAGTATCAGATTATAATGTCTTGCCCGTTAATGTCCGTGCTCTAGCCGTGAAGCTGTCCCCATTGGTGACTTCAACAGCTTTATCAGAAAGAGCACCTGCCCCTCAGTCCAAACGCCGGCCCCTCCCCTCCTCCGCAGCCCTCGCCCGTCCTGGGGGCTGGCCCGGGCGGCTCCACACCCAGCCTCCAGTCTGCCCACCCCTGTCTAATTCCAGGCGCCACCTGTCGGCGTGGAGCCTGTGGACCACGGCCCGGGTGTGCGCACGCTTCACACGGGCTGTTCTCGTCCTGTTTCAACAGCGGGTTCCTCAGCCCGACCGGCAGTGGCACAGTGCATGGGGCACCCACCTGGGATGCCGAGGTCCCGGGTTTGAAACTCCAGGGCCGCCGGCTTGAGCACAGGCTCATCGCCCTGAGTGATTTCATGGTCGCTGGCTTGAGCAAGGGGGTCACTGGCTCAGCTGGAGTCCCCTGGTCATGGCGCCTATGAGAAGCAATCGATGAACAACTCATGTGCTGCAGCTACAAGTTGAAGCTTCTCATTATCTCTCTCCTTTCCAACTGAGGCAGAGCCGGCGGACGGTGAGGCAGCCGCAAAGGAGGCCGCTGTGGAGAAGCCACGGCCGTCTCAGAAGGGGACGCCCGTCACGTCCGGGAGGTGGAGGCCAAGGGCCGCTGGCAGGAGAGAGGCAGCCCTCAAGCTCACGAGTTCTGAGGACCGTGCCGTGTGAGACTGCGGACACTCGCTGTTTCTCCAGAATCGTGGCTGAGAAGGTAAGTTGGATGCTGGGACGGCAGACGGAGAAGGTTCTAGAACAAAGAGAAGTCATTGAAGGGGAGGGTCTCCTGCGGGCACGAGGAAAGTTCCGGGAGAAAGCGAGCCTGTCCGGGTGTGAGGAGGGCAGAGGCCGCCCCCACGGGAGGCGGGGGTGCCGTTGGACGCGGACACCGGTGACGCGCTCTGCTTCTTGCTCACCAGCAGAAGGACGCGCTCTGAGGAGACTGCTGCCTCTGGGTGAGCAGCTCAGGAGCAGAGAGCAGGTGCACTGCGGCCAGCACCCCGAGACGGGTGAGGTCTCCGGGCCCGGCTGGGAGCCCCGGAGCACAGGCAGGTGCACTGCGGCCAGCACCCCGAGACGGGTGAGGTCTCAGGGCCCGGCTGGGAGCCCCGGGGCACAGGCAGGTGCACTGCGGCCAGCACCCCGAGACGGGCGAGGTCTCCGGGCCCGGCTGGGAGCCCCGGAGCACAGGCAGGTGCACTGCGGCCAGCACCCCGAGACGGGTGAGGTCTCAGGGCCCGGCTGGGAGCCCCGGGGCACAGGCAGGTGCACTGCGGCCAGCACCCCGAGACGGGCGAGGTCTCCGGGCCCGGCTGGGAGCCCCGGGGCACAGGCAGGTGCACTGCGGCCAGCACCCCGAGACGGGCGAGGTCTCAGGGCCCGGCTGGGAGCCCCGGAGCAGAGAGCAGGTGCACTGCGGCCAGCACCCCGAGACGGGCGAGGTCTCAGGGCCCGGCTGGGAGCCCCGGAGCACAGGCAGGTGCACTGCGGCCAGCACCCCGAGACGGGTGAGGTCTCCGGGCCCGGCTGGGAGCCCCGGGGCACAGGCAGGTGCACTGCGGCCAGCACCCCGAGACGGGCGAGGTCTCAGGGCCCGGCTGGGAGCCCCGGAGCAGAGAGCAGGTGCACTGCGGCCAGCACCCCGAGACGGGTGAGGTCTCAGGGCCCGGCTGGGAGCCCCGGGGCCGTCGGTTGGGACCAGGGTGCTGTGCCGGTCACAGGCAGGTCTGTGCCACTGTGCACGGGCATTGCCCAGAGGCTTGCCTGCGTGCGGATGCCAGGACCTCAGCCCCCCCTCCCCCGCTGCTCTCTGAACTGTGCCCCCTTCGTCCTGCCCAGTGCTGCGAGGCTGCTGGGCCCGCACACCCCACACAAGCAGCCACAGGGACAAGAGTGACTTCTTCCACTGACCCCACCCCCGTCCTCAGGGAAACAAAACCTGTCACAGCTGCTGAGCACATGCCTGAGGCTGGTGCCCGCTGGGCCGCTGGCGAGCCCCCCACCCCGTGGGCACAGACCCCCAGGGGTCACACGGTTGCCTGAGTGTGGCCCTCATCTCTGCCACCATCCCTGCCACCACCCAGCCCGCCCCAGCGGCCTGCACCCCTCCACTCAGAGCCCCTTTTGGACGTGGACCCCTAATTAATGATCGGGAGCAGAAATTGTGTCTAATGAAGCTTTGCTGGGTCTCATGGGCAGTGCCAGGTCTGTGTGCCTCAGATCTCTGCCAGCCCCCCTCCCCCCCAGGAGGCCGACATCTGAGCAGGGACAGGTGACGCCAGCTGGGACTTCTCACACCTTCGCCACCTGCACCCCCAGTTCATCCTCCACATGGGGGGCCGTCCTCCACGGGACCGTGTGCACTGTCTCAGGGGCCGGTCCTCCCCCGAGTTGGAGGGCCGCCTCCCCACCCCACGGGGTCCCGTCTGCACCCACCACCCATCAGCCGTCTCATTTCTGCACAAGACTTTGCTGCCACAAACAAGGTCACTGGAAGTCGGACCCACGGGCAGAGCTGTGAGGTGCTCCACGTGGTCCCGTTTTACATCAGAGACTCTGAGAATTAACGTATAATTTTTAACATTTCTGATGGGCGAGGGTCCGCAGTCAGGGCACGGGGGCAGGGGCTCCAGGCTTGCTGCCCCCCCGGGGCCATCTCCCCGGTCGGTGGTCCCCGGCGTGGCTGCTGCAGGCGTGAAGCGTGGACCCCGGAGCTCTCCCTCTCCCCGCCCGGGGCCTCCGCTCCGAGCCGCTCTGCTCTCCTCGTGAAAGGCCCGGTGCCGACTCTGAGCCAGCCCCGCCCTCTGGACACAGCAGCTGCACGTGGACAGGCAGGTTGCCACTCGCCTCGGTCACTGGAGGCTCCGGGCGCCAGGGTCAGGGTCGACACAAGTCCACGCCTGCTGCTGGGTAGGCGTCCGGCCCACTCGCTCCCTCCTCCCTGCGCCCTGCATTCTTGGCCCTCGCCTGCAGCCCCGAATTCCTGCCGTGCTGGGGGCGGGCTGCTCTCCGCACAGGTACAGCTCAGGAATCCGCTCTCCCTGGCCTGTCGCGGCCTGAGCCGCAGCCCGCGGGGCTCAGCGCACGTCCCATCTGCTCCCCGGCAGATGGCGAGAGGCTGTGACTCACGAGGAAGTCCCCGGGCTACGGGGCATAACCCCCACCAGGGCCCCGGCGGTGCCCCCACTCCCGACATCCACTACGGGACGTGAGCCCGCACGTCAGGCTCACGAGGAGAGATGGTCCCCAGGTGCTGGGAGGGACGTGGGTGCCCCGAGGGGTGACTGCCGTGTGGGGGCCTTGCTCTCCAGGTGTGTGGAGTCTCCTGCAGCGGCGACTGCAGCTGCCACAGGCCTGGGGATGATGCTGTCAGCCCACAGGAATGTTATCTGCAGGGACGGGCTCGAGATCACATGTGGCAAAGAGCCTGCAGAAGTGCCGGCTCCAAAGTCAACATGTTCAGAAGGAACTGGTCCCCGAGACAGAGAGGTTGCTGCGAACAGCTCCTTGAAGCAAGGCCTCTCCCTCCCTCCAGGTGCACAGGGACCTTCACCTGGTCTGAAAGGGACGTTCACTCCCCACTCCTGATCGGCGACCCAGGTCCCCTACCCCCAGCCTTCCTGCCGCAGCCTGCCCTGGGGGGGGGGACCCTGGGCTGCCCGTGTGGGGAGCAGGGCCAGAGGCTCCGCGCGCCTCCGCCCCCCGCGAGGACATCGCCAGAGCCAAGCGCATGCGACATGCAGTTTCTTGTCTCCTTAAATGAACAGGCTTTACACACACAGTGTTTTTACATCTGTTCTGGGTGCCGCAGGAGCCCCAATGACCTTCCCCCCAACCCGCCTCCGTCTAGCAGGAAGCCAGCATCACCGGCCCACGTGGCTCACGCATCGGCGGTGGCATGTGTGGAACTGTCCCCAGACATGCGGGTGTTTAGGGTTGGATGTGGCCTCGAAGGGGGGGGGCTCTGGGCCGGCGCCCCCACACTGCACACGAGGAAAATGAGAAGTATTCGGCACCCACCCAGTCACAGGTCACCTGTCTGGCTCCTGGCTGCTCCCCCCACCCCCACCCCCTGCCGGGATGGCTGGTGGAACCCACGGAGGACAGCGTCCCGTCCGGGGCAGAGGATGAGTCACCGTCGTGAAAACCGGGCTTGAACGCAGCTCGTAAGCCCCTTTCTCCGCACGAGCTCACACTTGCCGGCGGAATCTGCCTGTGGTGCGCCTGCCCCCGGGCACTGGGCACCGACGCCCGGCCGCAGCCTTGGCATGAGCTGGCAGGCATGTCTGCAGGACTGGCTCACGCTCCCGGGTGACACGCCAAGCACAGGAATTTGGGAGAACGGCTCCTTCCCAAGGCGGCACCTGCAGCTCCCAGGAGCGCGTCACCGCACCGCACGCCATCTGCAGCCTTGGGTCAGTGCCGCTGAGAACACAAGAAAATTTTGGATGTATCCAGTGGAGTCACGGGGGCCGGGTTCCCCACATCAGGTCACCACGGGGCGCTAGGACCAACCCCGCACGTTCCACAGCTGCCACCTCCTCCCGCAGTTTCTGTTCCTCATCAAGGAGCTTCGTTGTGTTGTGACTTGTAGAGGGACCTTCTCCAAACCGTCCTCCACACAGGAGCTGAGGCCACTGTCCCAACCACACATCTGCCTGCTGCGGTCCGGCCTGGAGCTCCAGGAGAGCTGCGTCCCCATCGGGGTCACGGCCGCCCTGATGGCCCAGGACTGTCCTGGTCCCAGCACGGAACGTCCCTCCCTCCTCCCAGGAGCCGCCTCCGTCCCCACCAGCCAGGATGTCGGCCACTCTGTCGGAAGCTGAGCCCCCTCACACGTCAATCTGGTTTTTGCAACACCAAGCTTTTTTAAAAAGTCAGGTGACATGTTTGGTGTTATGGGGAAACGGTGGACAGAGTTGAGAACTGTGTTCCGGGCCTGGCATTCGGGGCAGCAAACAAAAGTTTGGGGCTCCTTGATCTTCAGGAAGTGGTGTCGGGTTACATGGCTCCACATCCACAGGGGAGAAAAAAGGGGTGCTCGCAGGTTTCTGCGTCTCAGGTTCCTGGTGTCGGCAGCAGGGAGAGACCCTGGAGGGTGTTCGCAGCTGAGAGGATGTGGGGTGGGTGCCCGCTCATGCAGTAGCCTGGCCGCTGAGGGGCTCTGGGCAGCCTGACCCCACGAGTGGGAGGGGGCAGGTGCTCAGACCTTGCCCACTTCTCCGCACTGCCAGGACTGGGCTCCCTCCCTTGGGCAGGGCGGTGTCGGGTGGGGTGCCCCACCCTCAGGGTGCAGGGTCCCTGTGCAGGGTGGCATTGCCCGGGTGGCCTTCTCACTTCCCAGAGGGTTGCATGCTCTCAGGAGGCTGGGGAAGAGCCACACAGCAGTTTCCAGGGCAGGACCTCAGCTGTGGGGGTCTGCAGCGTCCAGCTGGGGGCTCGGGCTGCTGCCAGCACCAAGGTCCTTTTCCAGCTCGGCCAGAATCCCAGGGACAGCCTGGCATCGACTCATCCTGACGTCTGCTCCAGCCCCGGACAGAGAGAGGGAGCCGGGGACACGAGGAAATACACACACATGCACATGTGTCGCACATTCACATACACACAAGCATTGCATACTTGCACATATGTGCACACCACTCATGCACACATATCACTCACTTGCACACGTTACACACTCATGCACACATGCACGCTCACATAGGCACCAAGCTTGCAGAAGAGTGGAAAAGTCAGAAGAAAGGCATGTCAGTGGTCACCTTGAGTTCCGGAAGAAGCCAGACATGAAAACATTATTCAAAGAGGAACAGGGATAGTCTGTGACAGGTCACAGGGGGAAGAGGGAAGGAGGGGAGCCCAACCCAACTGACAGCAGACACAGAGGCACCGGCACGGTCACCAGCTCACCGTGAGCTACAGGACGCCCAGCCAGCCCTCGGTGCCCACACCTGGCTGTACCCGTGTCTCTGGGTGCACATTTTTTATCTCCAACATGTCCACGTCACGCATTTGCCACAGACTATGTGCCCAAGACCCACACACTTCAAAGCTCGGGAGAACTAAGTCATCGACAGAAACCGTGCTTTTTCCAAAACGGATGAACCACAGCGGCTTCGCCCGGCACCCAGCTGCCGGCTTCCACAGCCCGGCCCGGCACCCACGCAGCTGGGGCCCCTCGCTCACGGCCGGGCCGCTGGTGCCTGGGCCACATTCTCCCTTTGTTGTTCTGCTCATTCTAACTGTGGATTAAAGATGATGACACTGACCAGAGGTCCTTAGCGCTGAGCATCAAAATCCCTTCGAAGGAATTCAACTAAGTTCTCGGCAAAATGAGTCCAACTCCCCGCTCGGGGTCACGTAAACCGAACTCGGTGCTGTGGCGATTCAGTCTTTGCTCTCCTGAGCCTCTGACAGAAGATTTTGAAATCTGTCAAAAGTGTAATCTGACGGGCCTTTATTTGAAGCTGTGACGACTGCATTAAACTATCTAATCTGTTAATAAAGCATTCAAGAAAAGACCGTGGCAATAAAAACCTGCGTTTGGAGGAAAACCTGAGATCCCACCCCGAGCAGAGGATGCGTCAGAGCCGTCCGGACTGGGGCCCCTTTCTTCCTTCCCTTTTGAAACACTGCCAATTAGCTGGATTTAAAATTCAACCCAAGCTTTTTTTTTTTTTTTTTTTTTTTTAATTCAAAGGAGACCATTTTCGTTTGAAGAGGAGCAGATTTAAAGCAGAAACTCCTCCCTGCTGTGCCCTGATCAGCTATTGATTAGGGGAGGGTTGCTCCACCCCAAGTCATCCACCCCGAATGAAAGGCTTCGGCGTGAAGGGCTGACCCGCACACGCTTGTTCCAGGACAAGGAGAGCCGGCCTTTTGTGGGAAAACCAAAGGCTCCGTCTCTCCGGAGGAAAAGAAATGTTAATTGAAAAATTCCTTAAATAGGTGAGGGCTCCACGGGCGGAGCCTCGATCGGGAGGGCACCAGAGAAGGGGCCCCGGCCGGTTAAGCGGGAGTTCCCTCTGCCACCGGGCTGATTAACTTCCCATTCACAGACGACAGGGCTGAGGGGGGCAGGGCCTGTCAGCCAAAGGGACCGATGACAGCTGGGCCCGGGGCGGGGGAGTCTGAGTTAATTGGCCCCTTGACAGAGAACACTAAAACAAAGAAACTTCCTATTGGGCGCGGAGAAATAAAGCCCGATGATTTACATAAGCAGCCAGGGCACCGAGGCCTCTGTCCTGACAATTAGCAACTCAGAAACGTAATCCTCCTGCCGTCCTGAAGGTTCTCAGACGATCCTTAAAATCACATTTGGGAAACTCCATCCCCCTCCAAGCATCTCTGGATGACGCGCTGTCCCCAGACAGGAGGCACGGGGTCCGTGGACAAGGCCGCGGGCCGGCCGTGCAGGAGCAGCCGGGGGTCGCAGAGGGGGCAGGGAGGCCGAGGGGACAGGAGGGGACCGCCACGGCGCTCCTTCTCCAAAAGCTGGACTTCTCTCCTGTTCCGGGCCCCCCCCGCGGTCCCTGCAGCCCGGGACGCAAACGTGGGGACGTGGGGAGCCCCCGTCTGACCTCTCCTCTCTGCGTTACCCGGACCCCGTGCCCCACCCGCGACCCCGGGCCGGTGGAGAGCAGCGCTGCAGATCCTTCCGCGTCAGCCGAGGACCGGCGTCCACGGGGCTGGAGCGCCCGGCCGCCCGGGCACTGGCTCTGAGTGTCGGGACAATCCCAGCTTCCAGGTGCGCCCTCCTGAGTGCACAGGTGACAGGGACAATGTCTCTGGGCCCCGGGAGCGCCCTGGGGCAGCAATGCTGAGCCACCGGTGACGGTGACGGTGATGGTGACGGTGCCGGTGACGGCCGCTCACTCACACACGCAGGGAGAGGCGGACCCCGGGATGACACGGGGCCCACCGACCTCAGCTGCGTGCTGGGAACGCGTTCCCAAAGGATAGCTGTGACGCCTCAGGAACCCACCCTTCTCACTGAGGAGCAGACGCTCGCCTAACGCGCGACACTGGCCCTGTCACAATTAAATGACATGCCTATTTGGGAGTTTTCCGTGACAATGATTGCCTCTCGCTAACTAAGGAAGGAAAGTCCTCAAAACGGATGTCTTTTCTGTCCCCTCCCCCGGACCTCCAGGCTCAGGGGTGAGAGCAGGTGAGGACAGGTACCTCGAGGCCCACTGACTCGTGAGAGCAGCTAGGATGCCACGCGGACTTCATCCGGGTGGAAGGAGGTCTTCCCGGCAGAGCCCACCGGAGTCGGGGAGCTGGGAAGGCGGGGCTGAACCCCGTGGGTGGGGAGGCACGCCGGCCTCCACTCTGAGGATGGCACCAGGGGTCTCGTCCGCTAAAAGGGCTGCATCTCACAAGGTGACCAAGCGGCCAGACACTTGAAAGCAGGACAGAGAAGAATGCAGCAGCCAGAGTCTCTGGGGTCACCCGGGGGCACTGGGGACGCATGTTTGCCGGCTCTCGTTCCTAAAACCGGAGCGTGACTGTCTGGTCCCTGGACCGTTCAGACCCACCTGGGGAAACGCCCTCAGTCCTGGTCTCTCTCTGTGGGGGGCGGGCAGGGGCTGACAGCCACCGTGAGGACTCGGGGTCCTCTCCCGCGAGCAGCCGCCGGGGTGCACAGGGCTGTCTGGGTGGCACAGGGTCCGCGTCCCCTGAGGAAGGACATGCTTGTGGCCGGGAGCCGACTGGACGACACAGCAGGCCCCGGGAGGGAGATTGCAGGGAGGATTCTCTTGCATTCTGATATCGATAGCTCCCCAGGACCTCACGCTGACCCCTCCACCCACTGGCCTGTCCCTCCTGTCCACTCTCAGGGCTTCGGCTCAGATGGTGCCCACTCTGGGCCAGCTCCATGACCACCACCATCCTCAGACCAGCTTCTGTGTCACATGGAGCCTCTCCTGGCCACTGCCCTGGACTAGCTGCTGTGGGAGCAGCCACACCTCCTCCCAGAGGGACGGCCACATCTGTCTAGACCCAGCCCCCGAGGGCCAGCACAGGGCCTGCCGATCGTGACGGTGGAACAGGAGTCCCTGCGTGGGGAGGCAGCTGACAGAGCTCCTGTCACACAGGCAACTGAGGCCCATGTGGCCTGCAGGGCCGATCTGCTTTCTGAGTCCATGGCCACATGTCACCATCAAACAAGAGACAGAGAAGAAAGTCCTGTGTCAACCCCATGTGTTGTCTTTCTAGAGAAGCCCAGGGAAGACCCCTTGGAAAGAAGAGCACCTGCTGTCTCAGAGGAAGAGGAGCTTCATGACCAGGGTGGGTCTAGGTCTCCAGGTCCAGAACAGCAAAATGGCCCCACCACGTGGTTCTCCAGCCTCCGAGGGAAGAGCCGGAGGCCCTCTGTCCCCTCCATGGGAATCCTGGTGGGGTCCCGAGTTCTTCCA
Organism: Saccopteryx bilineata; assembly: GCF_036850765.1. Classification (NCBI taxonomy): domain Eukaryota; kingdom Metazoa; phylum Chordata; class Mammalia; order Chiroptera; family Emballonuridae; genus Saccopteryx; species Saccopteryx bilineata. The sequence continues at coordinate 58,772,069 of NC_089501.1, forward strand.
ATAATGGTAGAGAAGAGGCAATGTCATGGGGCCTGCCCTTTAGGGAAGGAGGGGTCCCGGGGTCAGAGTCCTGGACATATTCAAACAAGACAGTTCTCCCTGGCAGGGAGGTGGACACAGTCCAAGCACAGTTGTGCCCCAGTCCCCACACCCCATGTCAGAGAAAATCGGGCCCCATGTCCGGGAGGCTGCCCTCAACACCAGGGACGAAAGGTTACCAGTGTGTTCTGACCACGCACCAGGGGAAATACAAGTGAATAATGAACATATTTTCCCCCCCCAATCCAAATTCATAAGTAACAAAACTGTAAATTAAAATTTTGAATATTTTTAAAGCATACTGTTAGCCGGGAGGGGGACACACATAGCCGGGTACCCTGGGCATTCGTGTGCCCGTCTCTGGGGGACAGTGGGGCAGAGAAAGGGGGACTGTAAAGAGACCAGTAATTCTGATTCCTGGAATCTATCTTCGAGAAAAAATTGCAACTTCCTGCAACAATTTGTATACCAGGACATTTGTCAGTTTTATCTTATAGTAAAAATAACTGATTTTAATAAGCAATGAAAGAGGATTAGTTAAATAGATTTTAAAGACTCTATATAACAGAATAGTCTGTAGACATTATAAAAATCGACTTTTTAAATATTTAACGACATAGGGAAACATTCACAGTAAGTTAACAAGCCCGTGACATTGCTCACTATAGTGGTTGACGTTAAATTGCTGGGAGGGTGAATTTTATGTTGTTGTTCCCTCCTTCCACACACACACTTAAAAAAAAGCTAGTTACAAGAGTGAACCACCCCAATTTTGGTAAAAACATGTGAAATATAAACGCAGGGAGGGAAACGAAGGACAACTTTGCACACCATGCAGATGACTGTGGCCCGCTGAGCCCTGCCTCCGTCTCTGCGCGGGAGCTGCCTCTCGGGACAGGACCGGGCGGGGCAGCTCCCCTCGTGCCCTTTGCTACTGGAAATCAACCTAAGAAAATAAACTGAGCTCTAGAAAAAAAAAATTATCTTCAAAACAAGTTTCTGCCAGAACGATTAACAGGAGTAAAGAAGTTCACTGTTTTATAGATTCACGTCAAGATTGAAAAGAAGAGAGCGTTCAAAGCCCCTCTTTGGAGCCAGTGGAATGCCGTGTAGACGAGGTGATGCGTGACGGGCAGAGAAACGCTTGCATTTTCATTATCATATGAAGCAGAAAATGAAGAACTAAAGTTACGTGATGTACAAGCCGTCAGGAAACAGCCACACCCGCTGTGCTCGGACGCGCCCCCAGGCACGACGACCCGGCTGCGAGGGTGAGACCCCGGGATTTCTGTTTCTACTTTTCCCAGGTTTTCTAGAAATAAGCAGCTGTTGCTTTTGAATTGGACAACCAATGCATTTTATTCTTAAGTATAAAAAATCACACCTCGATTTCCTTCCTCACAGAGAGACACTTTTTCTTTATGATCAAAAACGTCAAATTCTTCCCCATCTCCCCCCCCCCTTGAGGCCCCACAGCGGTGAGGAGCGGCCTCTGCATCCAGAGAGAAGCAACCGTGACCTCAGACAGTGCAGCGTCCACCGCGGGAATCCCCACTGGCTTCTGAGGGCACGTCACCCAGGCTCTGTCTCATGAGGCCACAGCACAGGACAGGCGCACGCACGCACAGCCACAGACAGCCCACGGGGACACCCGGTCCGGGGGCAGACACGCCCGCCATGTGCTCCCGGGAGTCACACTCCTAAGGAAAGGTGAGGGCCCTGGGAAAGCCACCCAAGTGGGGTCTCCTCTCCCTAGAGGTCACGAGAACCGACAGCCTCCCCTTTGCTACCGACCGTTCTGTTGGTGACCCACATGTTCCACGACTTCCTTCTCAATACCCAGGATGGCCAGACTGTGGACACTCAAGCCACACACTCACGGGCATTCCAGGAGATGGAAAGGTGGTCAGACGCACCTGAGCTCACAACAGAAAGGGAAAGAGCATTGGTCTTACAATGAAAACAACCAAGGTCACACGAGAAGATGACGGATAACGTATCAGACGGAACCTGGAAGGCCTTTTAAAATTTCACTTTTGGAATTGGCCGACATCAATTATTTAAACACAAATTGAATTAACAAAATATTCAACATATGTTCTTTTTCAACCCTGCTGAATCGGATGAGGCTTCTGAAAGCCCTCACGTCGGGGTCAGGGGCTGAAAGAGGGGGCCGGCGGGGGCTGGGGGGGGGCCGAGGGAGCCGCCCGCGGTGGTCAGCGGGCCTGCGGGATAGCCCTGAACTTTCGGTCCCACAGGAAGGGGTTGATTAATGCCGCCACCACACGGACGCCCGTACCTGACCCTGATCTCATCAAATCATGCTTGCCACCATCTGCTGCTGTTAATTCCTCCGCAATGTTTGTGTTTGCTGCCTGCCTCCCTCCACAAAGGCGGGCGGGAGCGGTCCCCGCCTGGGGTGGGGGTGGGGGGCGCTGGTTGGCTGGCGGAGCCCCGGCCAGAAGGCATCTGTTGCTTCTGGTCCTGCAGCATCTGCTACTATTTCTCACTTTCCCGCACGCCGTGGGATACGGTTTCTCCCAAAGGTGGCCTTCCCGGGGCTCCCTGTCAATCCCATCATTGTCCGCCCCGCCTGTTCCCACGGTGTGGCCTCGGAGCCTTTGCTGGCTGGCTGTCTGTAATCCAAGATATTGTGTGGTTGGGTTCTGCCACGAACCCTTTTCCTGCGCATCGGGACATTCAATTAAAGCCCCGCGGGGGAGAGATTGGGAGGGAGGCGTCGTCGGGCCGGAGGGCAGCCCCTCCTGGAAGCCGGCGCGATTACCAGGATAATGATGCCGGCACCCGCCGCGCTGTCAAAATAGCGCTCTCTCTCCAAGAAACAGACACGCTCTTCTTGGACAGGGCAGCCCTCTCCTCTCTTGCTCCTCTTTTTTAACGTATAGCCCGGAAAGGAAGCACCGTTGCCCCCACCTCCCGATGGGGCTGCTGAGCACTGCAGTGACATGCGGGAGAATGCGTTTGGTGATTTAGCCATTACCTCTGACCTTGGGACACCTTCTGCTAATGGGTGCAGCCTGGCGGCTGATGCGCACAGTGTCCCGAGCCGTCACCCTTTCTTGATCTTCTGTCAAACCCTGAGCAGGTCCCGGGTTTCTGTTGGGAACTTTTAGAGAGAGGACACCCCTCCTCCCGGAAGCTGCGTCTAACTGGGCCGCTGTCCTCAGGCCTGGAGGAGCAGGCTCTCCCCTAGAGTTCTGGGGGCCTTGGGGATTCCATCTAACAGCTCCCGACAGCCCCCCAGCAGTGCCTGCTCCCCTGGATGGGCGTGGGCTCTGTGCCCCCCGCCCCCCCCCCATCCCGCTCCAGAGTGCCAGACAGGAGGAGAGACAGGCTGGGTCTCCCACTGCCTGTGGTGGCTTTGTTTTCAGGCTGAAAGGGCCCCAGACCACATGATCTCTCCGTATACGACCTTGAGTGCAGCCAGATTTGAAAGAGAGAAGTACGTACTGAGCAGAGGTTTCCTTGAATTTAAATGTTTTTAAAGTTCCTAAGCAACGGGATTTAGTAATTCTGGATATTCTAAATTTGTAGATAATGGGCATTTTTTTAAAGATAAGACATTTCCCAAGTGCCTACTGTGTACCTGGCAGTATTTGACCATTCATTCATTGCCCATTCAATCCCAAGCCTAGGAGGCAAGGTGGCTGTCCCCCTTTGCAGATGAGGGGCACCCCTGGAGGGACCGGGCATGCCCAGAGGTGGAGCGGGCCATCCAGCCAGAGGCCACCCCCACAGACTTGTCGTCACAGAAGGTGGATGACAGCACCCATGGAAGGCGGGAGGTGGGTTCAATCTCCCTCAGAGGACACTAAGAACTTGGCGTGTCCTCGGACAAAGTAAAAGGGATGTGTTCACACTCTCCTAGCGTAGGGGGGAGAGAGCATTGCCGGGGGCCCGGGGTCGCCCCACTTTCTGGAACAACGCAGCACTTCCCAGGGCCTTGGCTGAGTTGTCCACGTGGTTCCACTTCCCAAGTGGTCTGGCCAGGCTCCGTGGGAGCCTCCGCCCCCGTGTGGCCCTGGGTGTCCGGCAGGTGTGAAAGGGTGTGTCTGTCCCTTCCCCAGGCAAGAGCGTGGGAAACCAAATGTTACAAGTTGGTTATTTGCCTCACAAACCAACTTATGTGATCATCCCCTATCGTCTCATTAATTACAACCTGTCCGATCCCGATTAGCATTTCATTGCCACATAAAACTCAAGAGCGGTGCCCAGGCTCCCTAACGATTATGTTGCCGCCAGCCCGGGAGGTTTCGGTCCCTGGGAAGGAGAGCCAGGTGTCACCTCCGTCCTCACGCACGTGGGGCCAGAGAAGAATGTGGAAAGGATGGCTTCCGGTGACCGTGTGAGCCCGCAGAACCAGCGCCATTGGGTTTGGTGATGGAGTACACAGCTCACGCCTACCCACTAGGTGTCCAGAAACCCGTGTGGAGTCCAGGACGGTGAATCCAGGGGTTGGTCGTGGCCCCTTGTCACCCCTCACACTGCCCCCCCCCCCAGGATCAGGGAGGCAGCTGGGCACGAGGTTCCGTGGGCGTCGGTGCCATTACCGCTGTGCGCTGGCCCAGCACTGGGTCCCGCTCTCTTGGCAGGCTGCCGTCCGGGAAGGAGGAGGGACGGGAACTACAGACTGGGCTGCCCGTGAGGACAGAGCTGCCCACGCGCTCCTCGGAGACCAGCACCACACCGGGGGCTTCCCATCGTGAGACCACGTTGTCCTGGCAGAAATAAGCCACAGAGAGCTGAGTTCTTAAGGACACACAGGTGCTCCCAGCCATATGTCCACCAGAGGTCAGAGACTGGAGATTCCTCTCCGCCCCGAGCACCCCTGCTGGGGACCGTTGACCAAGATAGCTGTGGATTCAGCCAGGAGCTTCAGCAGTCCGGCCCCTGGGTGACCACTCCAGAGTCTCTCCTTAGCCAGGTCTTAGTCGGCCGAAGCCCCTCCTCCTGCCGGTCAAGCCCTGAGGCCACACATGAGCTCCCGTTCAGACCCCAGTTGTTGGGACACGTGGCTGAAACGGGCCCGCGCAGCCAGAGCAGCCGCGCCTGAGGACACGCGGAGCACACAGGGCGCCGGCCGCAGGCCCGCGGGTGAGCCAGGGCCCCCGACACGACACAGAAGCAGCTCGCTGCCGTGTCCGCGCCATTAGGATGTAAACGCTGTGTCTTAAAGCTGACAAAGCGGCTCACAGAGAGCACCCCAAACCCCTATACCCTGTCAGAGTCAAATGTACAGGTGGGGGGGGCCTCGTGGGCACCTTCAGGAACCGGGGGTTCAGGTTTCCTGCCGGACCCTCACGAGGCCGCGAGGCCCAACCTAAGGATTGGAAGTCTTGCCCAGTGTGCTGTTTGTGAAACACTCCCCGAGTCTTAGCTGAAATTTCCAAGAGAGTCCAAGTGCAATCTCATCTGTCTGTTGGCTACCTCAGATCCTGACATAAGAAAACCCCACAACCCGGGGGCCCCGCACCTCCCTTGAGGACCCTGGGTCTCCAGGCGTGAGCACCAAGCACCAGTGAGCTGGGGGCACAGGACGGTCCTCGGGGGCCGTGGAGTCAGCCCTCGGTTCCCGGCAGCACAGACCCTGTGAGCTAGCAGCCCTGGGCTGCACGGAGCTTCGGGGAAGGAAGTGCAGTTGTGACACTGCCTGGAAAGGGCGGGCCCCGTGCAGGGTCAGGCAGGACACGGGGCAGGACACGGGGTAGGACGGGACACGTCTCACAGTCGGTCATTGTTCTGTCGTACATGACAGAGGGCATGAGTCTTATCAACCGAGACAAGTGCTAACTCAGTCCGCTTCTCCTCTCAGTCTATTGACTCTTGCTCAGTAAGCACCTGCCATGGACCAGCACTGAGCTAGGAGCAGAGGAAGGACAGGGAGAGACACCTGGGCCCTGGAGGGGTTGGCCGGCGGGAGAGGAGACAGACCCGCCTCCCAGAATGCCTGTGCTCACGCCCCGCGGTTCCGGAAGCTGGGCCGGGGAAGGCTTCCTGGAGGAGGCGGCTGTGAGGTGGAACTTGAAGGGTGAATAGGAATTCTCCCAGCAGAGCATGGTTCGTCCAGAACGTGGTTTGGAGGGCAGCATCTCAGCAAATGGAGAGAGGCCGCCTCAGCAGCCTCAGCGGGTGGCTGGCCATGGCTGTGTCCCAAGACAGAGAAGTCACTGAAGAATTTGGGTGTAGATGACCCACTCAGCGAGACAGCTGACATTCACTTGTGTATTTCCCACGGGCAAAAGCAACGTATAACAGTTCTCAAGTTTCAATGCCAAGGGCTTCCCCCACCTCAAAGTGCAGATAATAAATATCGTGTATGTAGAATACTTCTGAAACCACATTAATTCTTTTGTTGTAAGAGACACACAGAGAGAGAGAGACAGAGAGAGACAGAGAGAAGGACAGATAGGGATAGACAGACAGGAAGGGAGAGAGATGAGAAGATTCAATTCTTTATTGCAGCTCCTGAGTCTCCTTTGTTGTTCATTGATTGTGTTCTCATATGTGCCTTGACTGGAGGGGCTACAGCAGAGCGAGTGACCCCTTGTTCAAGCCAGTGACCTTAGGCTTCAAGCCAGTAACCTTGGGCTTCAAGCCAGCGACCTTTGGGCTCAAGCCGACGACCTGGGGGCTTCAAGCCTGGGTCTTCCACGTCCCAGTTCGACACTATCCACTGCACCACCACAGTCAGGCAAAACCACATTAATTTTTAAAAATTTTTCCCCAACTTGTTCTACTATACCTAGAATAGTAAAACTGCATTACCTCAAAAATACTTGATCTCAGGCTTTTTTTAGCTTTTTACTAATTTTCCACAGCCTTCCCTCGGTTGTCAGAAATACTGCGATTTGGCCAAACTCCCCCTCTGAAGTGAATCTGTCGGGCCTATGTGGGCAGAGATGGACATCATGGGGTCGCGGCCTCATCCAGGTGTCCAGACACCAGATCAAAGCCCAAGCCCTCGAGAGGTGGTCAGACTGGACGCCAACACTCCGGCGTTCAGAACGGCTGTGAGGACCAGCTCCCTTGTCCCGGGACCTGCCGCTCTCCACTCTCCGTGAGGACGTCGGCTGCCGGAGGGCCAGCTCTGGGGAAACCCGCGAGGAAGTCCGCAGCCCAGCTGCGCCCTGAGTCCCCTCCCCGAGCCGGAAGGGCACCTGTGGGGACGCTTCCCACAGGGCGAGAACAGTCCTCCATTGCGTCAGGAGTGAGAAGGTCTAAATACACGACCACAGAAGCAGTCCTTCCCCTGCACAGTCCGTGGGCTCAGCCAGCCCCCCAACGCGTAGCCGGCACCTGTGGAGTCCAGCGTGGCGGTGGGCACTGGAAATCACAGGCAAACACTGAGCTGAAATAAGCCCCCACCAAGGGATCGTCACCTGATGCGGAGGCAGTTCCCGCGCCGGCCAGGTCCTCACACTGGGACCGCAGGTGCTGGCCGCCGACCCGCCCTGGACGTGCAGGACCAGGCGTGGCCACGAAACAGCCGTCCCCCGGGACCTCCTGGCCAGCGCGGGCGCAGAGGCCTCTGGTGGTGTGAGCCACGCGGCTCCCCCAGACACCGAGCCCCAGAGAAACGGTCTCGGGTTCTGCAGAGGCCTCTGGTGGTGTGAGCCACGCGGCTCCCCCAGACACCGAGCCCCAGAGAAACGGTCTCGGGTTCTGCAGAGGCCTCTGGTGGTGTGAGCCACGCGGCTCCCCCAGACACCGAGCCCCAGAGAAACGGTCTCGGGTTCTGCAGAGGCCTCTGGTGGTGTGAGCCACACGGCTCCCCCAGACACCGAACCCCAGAGAAACGGTCTCGGGTTCTGCACACACCCACAGAGAGCGTGTGACACGTGACACGCATGAACAGTGTGGGGAGCAGCGGGGGCCGGCGAGGGGGCGAGGGGGTGAGGGGACAGGGGCTGGGGACACGTGCCTCCTGCAGTGTGGGTGGCCGTGAGCCCTGTGTCTTCCAGAGGGGGACAGTTGGGAGGGTCACTGCATTGAAAGCAGTAGAGATGAGACTGTCAGGGCCCAGGGGGCTCCTCCCTTGTTCAGAACTCAGCCGGGCTCCGCAAACCAGGGTCCCCGCAGCTGAAGGCGGGGCTGAGTGCTTCTGGGGGCTCCACTGGGACCCCAGGCCTCCACTGGGACCCCAGGCCTCCACTGGGACCCCAGGCCTCAGGTTCCCGCCCACAGCTAAAGCCGTCCCCGAGGAGTGACAGCTGTGAGCACTTCAGTGTTCTGGGTGGAGCTCTTCCCCACGTCCAGTTCTCTCCCTCCTGTCTCTCCCTGCCTCTCTGTCTCTCTGCCTCTCTGTCTGTCTGTCTCTGTCTCTCTGTCTCTATCTCCGCCCCCTCGTGCTCTCGGGCAGGAAAGACGAGGCTAGACGGAGACCGGGGATGTTACCACTGACCCATTGCATGTCTGGGCAAATTCCTGCACCCCGTGCCCCAGTTTTCTTCCCTGAGAAACTGCGTTGTGAGGACCAAACACATTTGCATATTGAAAGTGCTTTGCTCAGTAAATGCAACAGTCATGATGATAATTACAGTTTGTGTTCCTTTGAAAGCCGCTCTTTATAGACTACGGGAAGAACTGAGCCTCCCCCAGAGCCCAGAGCCAGGCTCCCGTGGCCTCAGGAAGGAGCTACGCTCACACACACGTCCACGTCCCCACGGAGGCCACCAGCACAGCTAGCACCTCTGCGTCAGAGCCCTCTAATTACTCGCCAGAAGTGAGCTCTGGCCACACAGCCAGGGTCTGTAGTTGGTAAAGCGTCCCTTAAAAGCTGTAGACAGACTGCGGTCCCGGCCCGTCTCCCCCAGGAATAGAGCAGCTGTTTTAGAGCTAGAAGCTTCTAAAGGCCGAGCTGAGCCCGGGTCAGGGCAGACGCCCAAAATATCTCACCTTGTGCTGCTATAAATCAGACCCCTCAGCCTTTCCAGCGCTGCCCGTCATTTCTGTCACCTGTCACACTGGCCACACCCACCCTGCCCCTCCCTTTGGCCCTGGGGTGGCCCTTCCCAGTCCGGTTTTGTGTCGGGCCCTCTCACAGCTTTGGAGAGGCCCTCAGGAGTACGGCCAGAGGTAGCAAACAAAAACGCAGGACATCTAATTACATTTGTATCTAGTCTAAACAATGTTGTTGTTTTTTTATCACGACTTTGGGACACACAGTAGAGAAATTATTTGTGGTTTATCTGAAAGACAGGTTTAACTGAGCGTCCTGTGGCTATCTGACAGCCCTGCCTTGGAGGCCTTTATAAATAGGTTGTGGTCAGCCTGGTGGGGCTCTGGACAGGGGCATGCACTGACCACACAAGAGCCCAGATCCCTAAGGTACTCATTTACCTTCAGCAGCATGAACAGTGTCCAGCTTGCAGAGGACGACATTGTCAAATGGAATGACACAGACCACAGCAGAAACCCAGGAACTGGACGGTCCCGAGGACTGAGTGAAATGTGGGGTCGCCCCTTACATGAGTCCCACTGAAGTGACAGCCAGTGGGAGTCTTTCAAAAGGACCCATTTGCTTTAGTGACATCCTACTGACCGAAGGACACACACATGGCCCTTTCCAAATAAGAGATGTTGTCTGCAGAACCCAAGGAGGCCACTTCCAGACGTGGTCACGCCTCCTCCCCTCATTTCTGCCCGGGCTGTGGGGGACACAGGGCCCTGCCTGCACGCTGAGAGCCTTTGGACCGCTAAGCTGGGCGCCCAGTGGGCGCCTGGCCACCCGTCAGCCTCCCTCCTAAACGCAGCGAGTGACACTTGTCAGGCTGTGTGGTCCCACTATACCATGCACCAGCTCCCCAGGCAGCACACGCGTGTGCCGTGGCCCCGTCCCCGTCCTCGGCGCTGGGCAGCGGGCCGGCTGGGAGGTGGAGTGGGGCGGTGTCCCAGGCCTCGGTGCACAAGTCCAAGTGCCTCCTGGAATGTGCCTTTGCTGGCTTCATGGGTCCTGGTGCCAGAAAGCATTCTGGGTCGACCCTCCCTGCAGAAAGTACTTCACAAGGGACACTGCCATCTGCAGAGCCCACACACCTATCAGGGGACAGAGAGACCTTCCTGCACACAGGACTCCGCGTATCGTTAGAGGTGCTTTGTGCTGGTGGCGTGAACAAGGTGCCCCACCCACAACACGCTCGTGCTTTGTAAATCTCACCGGGAGCTCAACGTCTCGTGGGAGGGTCCCTGTGCTTACAAACATCTCCTTGTCCGGGTGGTGAGTCCCTGGTGGGTAAAATACTCGAGTCGGTACGTGTCTCTGTTTCCACCAGCAAACCGAGCTCCCAGATGTTTGGAGACTTGCTGAACAGAACAATGAACAGATGGGTTTCCCTCGTAACCAGAGCGCACGAGGAATTGCTTTTCCCGTCTTTCACTTTCCTATCCTGCTCTGGTGCCCTCTCGGGCATAATTAGAGGAAGAAGGTCGTTTAAACAGAGAGAAGCCATCACTTCCTGAGCTTGTCATGACCAGCCACGAAGCCATGCCCTTCAGTGGCTTCCACACCCGGGACACCCAGGCGGAGGTCTCACTAGGATTCACATCGGGGCAGCTTCTTGTCCTGCCGCCTGCTCAGTTGTGTGTGTGTGTTACTGTCCCTGTCTGTCCCTTTGTCTGTCCGCATCGTGCGCTCTCGTCAGCCGGGTGTGCTCCGGGATAGGGGACGGCAGTAGGGGACCCGTGATGACGGTGGAACCTGGCAGCTGCACCAAGAACAGCCCAGAGAGGAAAACTCAAATCTCAAGTGAGATCCCGTCCGTGGTGTTGACTGATTCACCAGAGTCCGGGAGTGGACACGTTGTTCTGGGCTTCTGAGAGAAGGAGGCCTGTGTTGAGCCAGCCAGGGGATGACCGGTGACCTGTCCTCACTCGGCTGTGAAGACTGGAGGGACAGCCCCGCCCGCCTGCAGCACCGCAGGCGGCCACCAGCCGTGGTCGTGACGCGGGCTCCCACTCAGCAGGACCGGCTCCCGGTGGTGCTGACGCCGCCCCAGGTCCACTGCCTCGCACGCTCGCTCCTCAGATAAACTGAGCAAAATAACAACACCTGTCACCTGCCTCATCAGCTAAGTTTTAGGAGGCTTGATGTGATATAACTTTTCGTCCACTTCAAACACGTTGAAAGAAAGACAGAGTGGAAGTTATAATGTTGAAATCTATTATATTCTAGAATTGCTAGTCCCATTCCCTGAAATTCTGGCACACAAGGACCAGCCCGAGGGACAGAGGTTTCAGAGGAGGGCGACCAGGACAGCGGTCACCACTGCCCTCTGCCCTTCCTCCGTCTCTCCTCTGAGTTTTCTTCCTCTGCTTTTCTCTCTGTGTAAACAGGGGTGCCCTTTCTTCAGGACCCTCCCTGCTCTCACAATCTCTCCCTTAGGGTTACCTTGAAACGTCGTCATGTTGGTGACAAACAACAGACTGAGCATGGTGTGCTTGTTAGCAGTGACACCCCACAGAAACAGAAGTCCGGCTCCGAGCAGTCCGCTGCCCCATGGGTCCCGGTGCCCGGGTGCTTCACCACAACGTGGCGAAAATAAGACCTCGCGCCAGTATGTGGCCAAACCAAAATAGAATTTCTTTTTTTGGGTTCTTTGCTGCCACACAAAGACCTGCCTGTAGGATCTGCTGCGAGTCACGCCCAGAACTCTTCACACCACCTCACGCGGCTGCTGAGAGCGTAGGAAAAACAGAGAGTGCCACCCGGCAGTCTGTGCCGTGTCAGCCAGCGTGTGACCGCGCCACCTTCCTGGGGGGGGGCTGGAAAGTGATACGTTTCCTCCCACCTTCTGAGTTCTAACAGTAGGGTCAATAATCACATCAACAGAGGCAGATTAGCAGGAGGACATCTAATTTTATTACATGCGCACGGGGAACTCACATGAACTTGAAAACCCTCCAGTCAGTGAGGCCACACTGGGTACAGATGACATTTTGGACAAAAGAGAAAGGGGGGAAGAAAATGGGGCCTTAAACGTCAGAGGTGGGCGATTCACAGGCAGCTGAAGAAGAGGGAAGCTACACCCGGCAGGCAAGTCCCTGCAGGCAGCTCGGAGCCGGAGGGACACGAGGTGCCTGGTAAACAGGCCCCCCCACCAGCACGCTCAGTTCAGATGAGGCGCTCTGGCAAGCCCTAAGACCTCTTCCTGGACAGGGAAGATCTTCCCTCTGAACTGCAGGCGGACAAGGCGGAGGGCCAAAGGTTCTTTGTAGTGACCAGCTTAAAAATCAGTATCTCAAAGGGCAGACCTCTCGGTCTCCTTCATTCCCAAAGGCACCTGCTGCTGTCACCACCGGCTCACCAGGATGAGGGGACACACCAGTGTCTGCATGAGGCCTGTCCCCTTCGCTCAACACCACACAGCGTCCACGCAGCCAGCCTCTCACCTGGCGACACAGGCCAAACGCATCAACTGCCAACCGGCTGCCCAGGAAGGCTGGGAACCACCAGAGCTTAGTGCAGGTGGAGACACCCCAGTCTGGGACGCCCACGCACTTTCCTGAGCCCACCGGGGTTAGGGCTGAGCCCTGAAACACAGGTGAAAGTTGACTCCGTACAGAGCTCGTTTTTCTGGATGGAAAAAAAAAAATGAAGTGACTGAAAATGAACACGGTGTGTTTGCACTAAACCCTTGGCAGGTGTTTATGCCGCTTGACCCTCACAGCCACACCACAGAGGAACAGAACTGTCACCCCCTTCCTCAGACAGAGAAACTGCGGCTCAGAGAACTCACAGAACCTGACAAAGGTGACCCAGCAAGTGAACAGCCTCCTCAGGGCGGGGCCCTCTGCCACCCTGTGCTTACACATCGGGGTTCCCGTGGGTCCTGGCCCAAGACTTACGAGAAAAAAAAAAGTACTTTAACCAAGTGAGTATCACAAAACCAAAGTGGTTTCATGCTCCCCGGGCTGCGGAAAACTGGCCGCCACCCAAGGGAAATGACCCGTAATTCCACCCCAGCTCAGCATTAGTGGCTTCCTCGGTGAGCCGCTGGGGGAAAGACAGGAAAATCCTAGTGGAAAAGCCATTTCTTCTGCCCTCAGCCCTGCAGCCTTTACGAGCCAGTCACCTGCTTCATAAAAAGTGTTGAAAGCATTTACTGTATTTCCTGATGCACAGTGATAGTTGAAAATCTTTTAATTACAGAAAAAAATTAATTCTGTCTGAACCACACAAAGTCCATACTTGGCCAAGGGACTTGGACCAATCCCAGTGAACACGCACAAACTGCCAATTAGACAGGTGCCCTGGAGTTCGCTGCCCATGTCACCGTCACCGGGGAAGAGGTTTCACCCCGAGGAGCCCCGGGCCCTCCAGCCTGCAGTGAAGGGGACAGGCTGAGACTGCCGATGAGCCCGAGAACGACACACAGGGTCCAGCTCGGGGCCTGACACGAAGGCCTCTCTCGGTGACCAGCAATGAGGCGCATGGACCCAGCTGTCTGAGTGCTTTGGGGGCAGAAAGATTATTTGGGGAATTTCTAGGAGTCCCCCAAAGCTCTAGGTCCTAACATGACCTCATAAAAAAGTAATAAATTCTGGGCACCTGAGTCTCACCTTCCTGTCACTCTGGGGCCCCCAGGGGCAAGAAGGAAGAGGACACAACTCCACTGCTTCCTAAGTACACCCCTGAGTAAACTCAGGAAGTGGGGGGCACAGAGTTCAGATGGCCTGAGGAGGGGGAGTGGCCCTGGGACAGATTGGCTAAAAGAAGAGTCTTTACTTTGGGCTGGAGTTGTTATTGAATCAGATTCGTACCCCGTCATCCAACACTCAGAAACGTTCTCTTTGGCAATCAAGTATGCCTTTGGTCAACAGAATGGTAAAACTTACCAAGGCAAAGGTGAACACAGGCTCTGTGGGGAAAATAATGAAAAGGTCTCTGCTGGTGAAATGACTGTGATCATCCCAGGGGTGCTAGAGGGGGTTCCAGCCACAGCACTGGCCAGGTAGCTCTGTTGGTTACAGCACCATCCACATATTTACACCAAGGTTGTGGGTTTGATCCCCAGTCAGGGCACACACAAGAATAAACCAGCGAGTGCATAAATAAGTGGAACAACAAATCAATGTTTCCGTCTTCCTCTTTCTTCCTCTCTAAAATCAATCACTATCTATATTTTATAAAAGGAGTTACAGCAACATTGAAGAGATCGCCCATCGTGACAGGATCAACAAAACTGAGAGCAAAATCATTAATACTCAAAAATGACAACTGCAGCAATGGAGAAATCGCTAGTACTATAATGGTGGTAAAAAAAAAAAAAAAAAAAGCAGTATGTAAAATTGTTCATAGACTGATTACAACTTTATAAAAAAGTACACGTAGAAAATACAGCAAGGGACGTGCATGCTGGGAGAACTACTCCAGCATTGAGAACTTGAGTTTTTCCAGACTTTCTGGAACATGACTTTGTGGATTTAGAATTTAAAATTCCTTTTGGTGAATGTTAAGAGATGGCTTTTTCCCCTCTTGAGAATGTTAAGAGATGGCTCCAAGCCGAAACAGTGCCCATCTGGGGAGGTGGGGGCAGTACGACAGCATGTGGCCTCACCACCCACACTGGCACCTCTACTCCAGGTGGGCACCCAGCGGAGGGCTGCGGGACAGTGTTCTGGGAAGCCTCCTCCACATGTGGTTTCTGAGATGCCAGGAGCTCCTCTCTTTTGAACTCTTCTGGTTGAGGACCAAAAATAATCACGACTTTCAAAAACAACTTTACAACAGAAAATAAATGTTGCTTAATACAAATATAATACCTAGCTAAAGCCCATATGAAGTTGATTTATTTTGACCTGCTTTAAACTTAAAGGCTTATAATGTGTAATTACCTTGTTGGATAACTGCCCACACATCCCACTCTAACAAGTTGAATAGCATTTGATCTTTAGTTCAGAGCTGTATTTATCTTCTTCAATGTAACCATTTCTTCAAATTTTGTGTCACTCCATTAAATAGCAACTCTTTCATAGTGACAATTACAAGCATAAAATAGGCAAAAACTTTTTCTGTACTCTCTTCCAAAAATTCACTAACTCAAGCCTTCTTGAAGATAGATCCTTACAATTGGTCCTACTGAGATTAATGAGATAAAATATGCACAGGTAACTCATAAAAGATCAAGTAAGACAAAGAGATGACTTCTGTCACAGAGTCAAGTCCTAACCATAAAGAACAACCCTGAACCCTGCAGAAATGACGCACTGAACCCAGAGAGAGAGATCCTCAGCCCAGCTGTGTCTCTGGAAGCCCCAGGGATGGGTTGAGCAAGGGTGCGCAGGCTGGTAAGTCAGTTGTCTCAGCAGGAAACTGGGGCACGGAATGGAGCAGCCAAGCTGTTCCATGGAAAACCCCTCAACTGCCCCAGGTGGAGGGGCAGAGGCAGCGTGCTCAGAAAGGGGTTGCCCCTGCATGGTTCATTCATCATCGTTCAGACCTCCCAGAAGTGGCTGGCAGGAGGGTCTCCCACCCCATCTTTGGCTCAGCCAGGATTCCACACATGAGGTGTCCTCATTAGAAAAATGGGACCTTTTCTCATGCGCAAGCGATTTAGTCAACTTGAGGCATTCATCTCAAGTTCAAGACATTCAGAGTCAAATTACTCTGGCACATGGCCATGAGCCGTGGTTCAGAAACCCCACACTAAGCACCTCTCCCTGCGAATCCTTAGAGTGGCACTTGCAGAACCTCAGAGCTGACACACTTGGAGAGAATGTTGGCAGGACCGAGAACCTTCTCTGTGTACCAAGCTCACATGTGCACATTTCATGGAAGAAGAGCTGCAGGGATGAGATGAGAGTCCGTGCCTAAAAGAAGAATTTACCCCAGTCTCAGCACAGAGCCCCTGCCTGTCACCCTGAGACTCCGGGCCATGAGTGGGACTTCCATGCCTGGCTTCTGGCTTCTGCCCATCCGCCCCATAGCAGGAGGTCATGTGTCCACAGAAGCCTTATGTCAACAGTGCACCAGTTACAGAAGCTGAGGCGTGAATACCAGCAAACAAGGAGACACCTGTGGATAAGGGCTCCTGGTGGCTAACTGGGCTCAAATTTAAGATCAGAGCCTGGCAGCCCTTTCCGCCCAGGGGCCTCTCACAAACTGCACTTGGGGAGGAGCCCACACTGAACTGCCTGCCCGCACTGTGTTTCTGCCAACTAAGCGAGCCATTATATAGGAGCTCCTGGGATCCTATTTTAACCAATAGAACTGAGGCTTTCCCTATCCAATCAGAGCTATGCAACTCCAACCAATCAGACTAGCTCTATTCTGACCATCAGTCTTTGGACCAATCAAACTGAGGATTGAGAGTCCTCATTTGCATGAGGATGGACCAATCAGAGACAAGGGGCAGGACTTCTGTCCATATAAGCCAGCTCCCCCTCTGACTCCAAGTGCCATGTCGACCAAGATGGGAGATTTCAGTTGCAGGTTTGCTCGCTGCAGCCGAATCGCTGATGACCTCTCACTTGTTGCGGGAACAGAGCTGCCTAGTCTATGAGAGGCCTGGCCCCAGAGCTGCTCCAGAGCAGTGCTGTTTTCTCAGCCATTCTATATCGTTGTTGAGCTGTTTGCACTGAGTCAAGTTTCCTTTTTCACTGGACCCCAAATAGGGGGTTCCTACTGGCGCTGAATTGGCACCAACAACCATCGGTTGACAAGGCCAAGTGTTCACTTGGCGCATGTGAACCCGTCGATACCACCAGCACTCACAGACATCCTTCTGATGCAGCCATAGCAAAACTATCTCAAGCGAGACTGGTACACAGGTCACCCAGCCCTCACCAGTGTGTGAAAGCTTCTATCCAGATTTGTTCGTCATCTGTAACCGTGTTGATGTCTATTAAAAGCAAAAGAATACGTACTGGATAACACCTGAGTTTGAGTCCAACACAGCCTCTTACATGCTGTGTGACCTAAGCCTGAACACTGAACTTCTCTGGGTTTTTGCTCCTTCACGTTTCAAAGGCTCCTTACTGCTATGATGCTCCATAATCATCTCCATTCTCTGGACTAAACTATGAAAAAGAATTGGAATTTTTTTTCAGTGATCTCAGCCAGACCATGTGACACCCATTCTCACACACACACACACACACACACACACACACGGCCCACAGAACAACTCATACCTCTCTCAGCTTAATGTCCTTATTAAGGGTCTATGCAAAGGAGAAGCCATTGACTGACCTGTGGTGGTGCTGTGGATAAAGCGTTGACCTGGAATGTTGAGGTTGCTAGTTTGAGGCCCCGGGCTTGCCTGGTCAAAGCACATACAACAAGCAACTACTATAAGTTGATGCTTCCCATGTCTACTCCCTTTCTCTGTCTCTAACCTCTCTCTAAAATTAGTAAATAAAATCCGTAGACAAAGCTGACACTGAGCATGTATGTATGGGACCCAGAGGTGGGAGGGGGTGAAGAGATGTCCACTCACAGCCGTGTGGACAGAGGCCTCCATGTGAGGAGGTAACCAAACCTGGCTTCTTACCCTGACAACCAAAACCAGAGTAAATGGCACTACTGCTTGAATTTTCTGAGCAATCCCCTGTTTATAGCCACTCAGGTGGCAGGCAATCCCCAGGTTCCAAAACTAGAAAGGATTAGGTTGGTTTTTGTTTTTAAACTAGTCAGGACTTTGAAACTTGATTTGTGCAGAGATGTGCGTCCCTAAGGCGTTTACTGAAGCAATTGCCTCCTCTTTTCCTGTCCTGCGCTGACACCAGGAAAGAGCTTTGTGTCACACGTTTCCATTCTGAGATTTCTATTATCTACAAGTTGGCAGAGTGTGTGCTTCCGTGGGGAGGCCTCTGGCGAGAGGAGGAGGAGGCGTTCCCTCTACGGGCAGTGAGTGACAAAGCTGGGTGCTGCTGCTCCAGGGAGCCCAGCGTTTGGCCCGCTCCTCACACGGTCCCGCAGTCCGGAGGACCAAGGAGCAACGAACTGCTGCGTACAGGGATGGTTCTGGTGCCGACGGAACCGGGAGAGCAGACGTGAACTGAGAACGTCAGGAGCTTCAGAGAAAAGAAGGCCTGGGCCCTGACTTCTTGACTGCAAAGTCTGAGGCTCAGACAGGCGGTCCCTCCACCCAGGATGCCACCATCCTCCTGAGCTGGGTGTGCTGCTCTCTGAGCACAAGGGCTGTCCCTGCCGCCGTGGAACAAGCTCGTGGCCCAAGGCTGCCGCAGAGCCAGCCATCACCTGGGGAGAAGAAACATTCCTGCAGCACCCCTTCCCCAGAAAAGGGTAACACTGGCCCGTGTCATTAGCATTCTTGGGGAAATCAGACCAAGACAACTTCAGGGGAAAAAATGCAGTGATAATTACTGCAGTTACTTGACATTATTTACTTTTTTAAAAAAAGTAAAGCCTAAATCCCCCACAACATAAGTGGTTCGGTGGAAGAGGCTGCAGGGGCCCTGGGGGTGGGGTGACACCAGAGCCCAGTGTGGTGAACACAGGGCCATGCCAACAGCTCAGCCATTGTCTAATCTGAGCAAATGTAACGTCACTGCCCAATTATGTGCCTGCAAACTTGGGTTCCAGTTGCTTTGGTCAATATCATCACTTTCTGTTTTGTTTTTCAAAGAGGTCAAGGTTGGGGGCTGGAGGCTGAGGGGCTGAAAGATGAAGAGACCAGGGACTCTGAGATGAGTTTGCAAACACCCCCCAGGAAAAAAATGCTTCTGTTACATCAGTGCTGACCAGATGTCACTGGCTTTTTTTTTTTTTTTTTTTTTTTTTTTTTTTTTTTTTTTTTTTGCATGTGTCCCTTAGCAGCTGGCAAGAATATCAGCTGAAATTATTCACCACAACACACTTTCTGTTTGTCTCCAGATAAAGGGATTTAAAACCCTATTTGTCAGTAAGGGGTGGTAAAAACTGTGGAATGGATTTTTCTAGACCAAAGGAAAAGTAACTTTCTTTTCCCCACTGCCAGGACAGGGTTCTGAGAGGTGGGGGGTAGCTGAGACCCAGCTCCTGGGCCCTGCCTGGGCCCTAGTCATTGCCCCGGGGCCAGCACACTGGTGGGCAGGTCCCCACAGACCTCATCTTGTCCTCGACCTGGGAAACAGGACTGTTGCTACTGTCCACTCAGTCTTGTTTGTAGGGGTACAACCCCAGACCCACTCTCCCTGCTGTGTTCCTAAGCCCTCGCTGTCTCTTCTAGAACGCTCCATCCCGCGTCCACGCACATGGATCGTTGTGGGCTGGCTGGTTTCCTTGCCTTACAGGAATGCTGAGAACAGGTGGGTCTCCCAGAGGAAAAAAAAAAAATGTGTAACAGATATGCTTTAAAAAGTCCTTTGACTGATAGTAATGAAAGAATCTATCATAGGTTCATGGTGTCCCTCCAAACCCAGAACCTCAGAAGGGGACCTTATTTAGAAATAAGGGTCTTTGTAGCTAATTAAGAATGGAGATGAGATAGTACGGGAGTGGGGTGGGTCCTTACCCCGACAACTAGTGTCCTTATAATAATGAGAGAAGGGACACGCAGGGACGCAGCCTCCAGAACACGGGGCGATGATGGGTGGCACAGCCACACGCCAGTGAGCCCCGAGCACTGTCACCACCAGGAGCGGTGGGGAGAGAGGCATGGCCCCGTTGCCTCTCCAGCCTCCAGGAAGCACCCACCCTCCCACACCTTGGTCTCAGGCTTCTGACCTCCAGAGCTGTGAAAAGTCAAGTCCCGTTGCTTAATCTCGCCCGGTTTGAGGCCATTTGCTAGGGTGGCCCCAGGAAACTCATGTAGGACCCAAGACACACAGAGAGTTCCAATTAGCTCTAAGGAAGCAGCCGCACCCAAGATAAGAGCCTGCAGAACCACCCCGGTGCTCCCACTGCGGTAGCTGGAAGGCCTGTTCTGAGCTCCGAGGGCAGCCGGCAGCCTGCCTCAGGCCCGGGCAGGGAGAGCAGGTACCAAGCCCCGCAGCCCGGGCCGCACCCTCTCTGCACACGAGCCCCACCCCAGGAAGGCAGCGCCTGTGCCCGGGCCCTGGGGGTGACCTCGCTCCCCCCGCCAGCTCAGGGAGGGGCAGGCACGCGACTACCTCGTGCCCCAGAATGAAGTGTCCTCAATACATCCTAGGAACCTGTAGCCCCAACTATTGAAGAAGAAAAAAAAGGGGGGGGGCAAAAAGCTCGTCTCTCATTCTCCCACACCCAGAGCCTGGGGACGGTCTCCCGTGTCAGAGATGCGGCCGACTGTGCTCATGTGGATGCCGCGGGGCCCCGCCACAGGCTTGCTCGGAGCGGGCAGCTGGACGAGCCCCGAGGTGAGGAAGAGGGTGCCCAGTCCAGGGCCCGAGCCGGAGGGTGAGTGTGCTTCCGGTTCTTAACCCCAAACGTGTCTCGCCTCACGCAGGTTGGGACACGCCCCGAGCAGGCAGTGCCTGGTGCAGGCCTGGCCTTTGCCGAGAGGCTCTGCCCTGAATCAGCCGGGGTCAGGGGCGTCCTCAGTCGGCAAACCAGGAAGCAGCTCACCTGACTTAACCGCTCCTGACAGGAGGCTCACAAAGCTGAGTGAGAGTCAGGTGGGAACCTCCGTATCTTTCTGCGCAGCTCGAAGTCGACGGTGCCTGTGGGTGCCCCTGGAGCCCTGCTGACGACAAGGACCCCGATCTGGCCAACACTGTCACCGTTCTTTCTCTGCTGTCCAGCGAACACAGTTCACATCTGTCTGACGCCCATAAAAACTCAGCCCGGAGCACAGAGTCCTGTTTGCTCTGCTTTGCCAAGCACGGGCCCAGCAGAAGCACCGGTGCTGCTTACGAACGAACGCCTGGGCTGCCGTCGGAACGTCAGAATGCCGTCAGGGGGCGGCAGGTTGGGACCAGACCCCTCAGGGAAGGTCTCCTACCCCTCCCCCCGCTCCTCCCTCCACCCCGCCCAGGCCTGTGTGCGAAGCCAGCACCGTTTACATGGGGTCTCTGGGGCCGTTTTCCCTCCGACCCCAGAGGAGTCCACACTCCAGCTCAGGAAGCTGCCGGGGAGCAGGAACCAAGTTCCAGAGCAGCGGCAGGTCGGTGACGGAGGCTTCTGTCCCCCGGCTCGGTGGCAGGTCTCGGGGCCTCGCCTGGATAAGAAACACTGACCCTGGGGCTGGAATAGGAAAAAGTAGGAAACATTCTTTGAATATCTCAGAGGAGAATGCTCGGGAAGCCCTGGGTTCCTCCCAGAAAGCACATTTCAAGGGAGAAGAGCCGTGAATCAGGAGCAGCTGCTCCCGCACCTGTCACTCACTCCCACCACAAAGGTTCTCGTGGTGTGTTGAGGAGAATGGGCGCTTTTCCTGCAGAAACGCTGCGGGTTCTGGACGACACAAGTGACGGCACCCAACTGTCGGCTGAAACAACGGGCCTCGGGTGCCAGCGGAGAAACCCCCGCTGGATGCGGGAGCAGAGCCGGCCCCGCACACGGCCGGCCGGGGCACCACTCCGCCGGGTCAAAGGTGGCAGACATGCTCGGTCTGACGGAGCATCCCAGAGAGTCCGCCGGGCCCAGGGCAGCCTCGGGGGGTGCTGGGCTGCGAGGTGGCGTGGCGGGGGCTCTCAGATCTGCCCGGCCTCTGCGGCCCTCCCAGGCGTCGCTCCGTCCAGCTGCTCTAACAAGTGGCTCCACACAGGTCTCTCACCTCGCGGTTGTGAAGGACAGAGGTTGGAGCGGCCTCGCTGGCCGGGGTCCTGGGTCGGCAGGACGGAGCCTGCTGAGTCTCCGGGGAGAACCCGTTTTCTGCCCCCTTCTGGCAGCCCCAGGGCCATGTCTGCGGTGCACGGCCGTCCTCCGCTCCACAGCCTGCCGCACGGCCCCGCCTCTCCTCTCTCCCATCCTCCCCTGTCCCCTCTCTCCCTGCTGACAGCAGGGAAAGGACTCTGATGGCACTGGGCCACCCGGTGACCCAGGACAACGTCCCCTCCTTACTCCTCCTACGCGGTCCCCCGTGCAAAGCCCTGACACCCTGTCACAGGCACGCGCATGGCTCCGGGGCCATAGGAGTGGTAATGCCTAGTGCGCCCGGGTCCCCACCTTTGACTTGGGTCACTTCTCTTAAGACTCAGGGACCGAAAGGACACCAACAGGCGGTTTCTTTCATCTCTACCCTTCTGCCGATGATTTGCTCCACGGGATTGCCAAGCACCCACCCCATAGGGACGCTGCTCAGGGTGACCGGGCACACCAGGATGCCGGCGGCCACGGGCCAGGAAGGAGGAGGACGCGACCGGTCCTGAGCGGCCGTCAGAGAGGACAGAGCTTGTGCCATGCTGACGGAAGCGTGGCCACGAGGAACAGAGGCCCAGGGGGTGTGCCGTCTTCTCTCCCGCCATCCAGGAGCCAACCTGCGACGTGCATGGGCAGGGAGAGGTCAGCCGTCCACTTTCTGCCCAGCCGGCCCTATGGGCTGGGACGTGAACACAGACCACCAGGGGTCCAAATACGTCTCACACGCTGATTTGGAATCTAGACCAAATGAGAAAGTGGAAGGAGGTCGAAAGCCACTTCCTATGACTTGACACATTTCTAGGGGCAGTCGGACCCCCATGGAAAAGACAGGTGCTTAGACCGGCACTGTCCCAGGGTGTCCCGGGAGAGTGACCATGCACAGCCAGGCTGCCGTCTGAGGGCTGTGGTCTCGCTGGCCTCTCCCCTCGTGAGCTGTGGGGCTGGGACCAGTGACTGAATGTCTGTGCGCCTCCGTTTTTCCATCAACCACATTCTTAAACCCGGCACCAGGTGTCAGCGAGCTCTGGGTTAAGGGCTGTGAGTCCCATAGGTGAATTCTGAATCATTTCCAGGGGACCTAGTCTCAGGGTGCAAGGTGCTTTCGTGTTGGAAACGAGAGCTGGCTGAGAAGATTCCCCTGAACGTGCTCAGAGCTGGTGACATTGAGCTCACAGGCGGGTGAGCTCACGGATGGGTGTATAGGTGACCCTCAGTGCTGATAATGCAGCAGAAAGACCCAGGTGGCCCCACGCCTGTGGCCCTACATTCTACACGCTCCTTCCTTCCTCCCCTGATGATCAGAGCCCATTAGAGAAGGGACCAGAGATGAAAGAGAATCAGAGAGCGTTTCAGGGGGCTCCCGGCCGAGGGAGTGAGGGAGGGCCCACTGGGGACGATCACACAGTGGCGTGACCTGCCCAATGACAGCTCTGGGAAGACCCCGTAAAGGGGGGGGACGCAGATCCACCGCAGCCCCCGCCTCAGTGTCCCTGTTGTTAGAATGGAACTGTCTTCCACCCGGGATCCGAGGTTCTCACCAGTACAGAAATGCTGCAGCTATCATAACAAGCATGGGGAAATATTTAAATGAAGGCTTGCGGTGCAGGGAAGAAGTCAGCCATCCCTGGGACCCGTCTCCGTTGGCAAGACGACCTCGAGCTTCCACCTCCACGTCTGAGAACCAGGGTTAAGTGAGGTCCAGGTGGGGAGAGCCCCGCGCAGAGCAGGCTCCCAGGGACTGAGGGACGCATGCTCTCTCTTGTGAGAAGAGAACGGTGGCTTCACCCCAAAGGGAGGTGCAAGGCCCTGGCCTCCTGGACGTCTCGGCACAACTGGGCCACCCACCACTCCACGTGGCGCTGGAATGACAGAAAGAAACCCGCTTCTGAAGCAGCTGTGTGACTGATTTCTGCCTCGTGCTGGTTCCGATGGAACCAAACCAACAGGCACTGTGGGGGTGGGCCTGCCTCCCTCTGGCTGTGAGCCTCTGTCAGCGGGCACCTCGCGGGCCACGCAGTTTTCCATTTCCCAGTCCTGAATCTTCTGTTTTGGGCATAAAAATGCCTTTACTTACATCAGCTGTCTACCTCACAACATCAAAAGGTGGTTTCTACTAACAGGTTGATTTCATCAGTGTGCTCTGATCATTTGACCCTGCCTCAGGAAGGACGTGGCACCCAGAAGGTTCCCTGGTTTCTCTTTTCCGTGCGCACGCCCGCAGGTCCCGTCCCCAGGCCCAGGGCCTGGGCTGCACGGACCCAGGATGCGCGTCAGGCTGTGAGGGAGGGGATGAGCTGGGACTTACCAGGTGCCTCAGTCTGTCACTGAGACCCACTGTCTCCTGGGGTTTTCACATCTTGGTGACCCACCAGCAGACATCTGGATACAACTGTCAAGATACATGGGGACACAGCTGCGACCACAGGGCTGACAGGCAACCAGGAAAGGCGTCGGCACCTCCGAGATCACGGGATGTGGCAGGACGGGCAGTGCGGGGCTCCAACCACAGTTGAATCCAGGTGAATAGAAACGTTCTTTCAGCCAGGTGGTCTTTCCAAACAGGTGTCTGTGTCGCAAAATGTTAATTACCTTTGGATGTACATCCAGTTTTCAGAAATCACATCAAAAAGAGGTCTGCCGTGCCCTCCAGAGCCAGGGACAGCTCTGCTGCTGCCCTCCTAGGGCTGGGTGGGCGCCTTGACCTGACATGAATCTCTCACCCTGCAAGTGCAGGCTGGACCTTCTGACCCGGAACCCAGCCCCTTCTTAGGAAAGCTGTGAAGGACTTAAGGATCATCACTGTCCCTTTGTGTGCTTCCCAAAACAAAGAGATTCTGACGTTTGTGTTGCTACCCATTTTAATTCACCGTCTCATGCCAGCTTCTTTGGGGACCCACTCTGGTTTCTGTTAAGACCGTAATCTCCCAATTCCATTATACACGGAATCAGTCAATGCCGGACGAGATGCAGGGCAGTAGATGCGTCCTTAAGAAGTGAGAAAGATGATGCAGTGTCCTGGCTGGGTTGCTCAGTGGTTAGAGCAGCATCCTGACACGCCAAGGTTGCGGGTTTGATCCCCAGGCAGGACCCATACAAGGATCAACCAATGGATGTATCAATAGTGGGGCAGCCAACTGGTGTCTCTCTCTCTTTCTCTCTCTCTGCCTCTTTCCCCTTTCCTCTCTCTAAAATCAATAAATTTAAATTTTTTAGGCCCTGGCCAGTTGACTCAGCAGTAAAGCATCAGCCAGCATGTGGAAGTCCTGGGTTCAATTCCCAGTCAGGGCACACAGAAGAAGCGACCATCTCTACACCCCTCCCACACACACACACCCCTGCTTCCCCTCCACAGCCATGGCTCAAATGAGCAAGTTGGCCCCAGGCAGCGCTGAGGGTGCTCCATGGCCTCGCCTCAGGCACTAAAACAGCTCGGTTGCCAAGCAGTGGAGCAGCAGCCATTGGCAGAACATCAACCCCAAAAGGGGGTTGGCAGGCGAATCCTGATCAACGTGCATGTGGGAGTCTGTCTCTCCACCTCCTTGCTTCTCACTTGATTAAAAAAAAATTAATGTTTTTAGAGAGAGAGAGAGAGATGAGATGAGAAAGAGGGTATATTGTTTTTCAAGGCTTGTTCCCAAGAAATCAACGATGGTAACTTTTCAACCTCCCAGGAGTCATGTGCCATAGGTCAGACAGTTTTCTCTAAGATGGAAATATTTGTTTATTTGAGCAAATGAATGTCATTCAGGCTTGGGAAAGAATGTTGATACTGTGCATAAGTGCACATCATTTTTAAAAAGAACATCTCTGAGTTGCTTTCAGATGACCAGTGCCAGAGGCTCTCAAAGCATTTCTGGTGCCAGCAGCAGAACATACTCTGCGCCTCCTTTGCTGAGGCCAATGGTCATCACACTGGTCCTCAAGTCCACTCGAAGTGCTAGTCTTCACCTTGACCTTCCAGTAGACCAGGGGTCCCCAAACTACGGCCCCCTGAGGCCATTTATCCGGCCCCCGCCGCACTTCCGGAAGGGGCACCTCTTTCATTGGTGGTCAGTGAGAGGAGCATAGTTCCCATTGAAATACTGGTCGGTTTGTTGATTTAAATTTACTTGTTCTTTATTTTAAATACTGTATTTGTTCCCATTTTGTTTTTTTACTTTAAAATAAGATATGTGCAGTGTGCATAGGGATTTGTTCATAGTTTTTTTTATAGTCCGGCCCTCCAACGGTCTGAGGGACAGTGAACTGGCCCCCTGTGTAAAAAGTTTGGGGACCCCTGCAGTAGACATTCAGCTGCTCTGTAGAAAAGCCATTTAACTTCCTTACAGCTTTTCGATAAAACTCACAAATTGAGGAAATACTAACTGCATATCTCACTCTGTTTGCTGAATACCAACCAAGCAAACACCTCCTCACAGCAGACCCTGTGTCTAGGTGACCGTTTATCTATTAGACTGAAAGCAACAGGATACGGTCCTCCACTCAGATCACATCAATGTTTGGCTTCATGTTATGGTCCAAAACTACTAGTGACGTTCACGAGCGTGAACATCAGAATCAAGTCCTTTTCCCTTGACCGGTGTCCTCGCCCTCTTTCACGCACGTCTCCTGTGTGTCCCCCTGTGTCCCCGTGTGTCCCCCGTGTGTCCCCGTGTGTCCCCCGTGTGTGTGTCCACGCGTGCGCTCGTGTGTGTTAAAACTCTGCCGCTCAGGCACGAGGCCGGGACTGGGCGCAGCTGCGAGAGAAGGTGGGCGGCCCCGCCCCCTGGATGCCGCCTCTCCCGGGACGCAGCCACGCGGTCCAATCCGGGAGCGCAGGTATCATTCCGCCGGGCAGGCGCCCCAGTCTGGAGGTCCAGAGAGACTTCCCGGACCACCAGCCTCTCCAAGGAGCTCGTGAGGGAGAGAGCACCCAGCAGATGGAAGGCCATGGGGGACGTCTCGGACAGCGGAGGGTGGAGAACCGGGCGTCGATGGCTCCTGTGGCTGCAGCAGGTGCCGAAGGGACAGAGGGGGATACGGTAAACGGGGCAGAAAGACAGCCAGGAGCAGATCACACGCAAACCCGACAGACCTGGGCGAGGAAATTGGAATTCTATGCTAAAAGCACTCGGGACCTGTGAGCTGGTTGTGAGCAGGGGACAGACCCCTCGGGACTGTGCCTGGAAAATCCTTTGGTGGCAACGTAGAGAGTGGGACCCTCGCGACGCTGTTTCAGGGAGACTGCGGTGACCAAATTTTATAGGCTCAGTGGAGTTCACGGTCACCGAGTGCCTGGCCCACGCGGGCAGAACTTGGGTCTAAACCATACCGTTCTATATCTCAACCCATTTGATCTGTTTGGTTTTGGTCTTACAAAATTTCTGATCTAAGTAGACAGAGGCAGAGATGGAAAACTCCCTCCATCACTGTGCTCTACACGTCACCTAACAGACACAGCAGTTGAGTCGGGCCACATGTCTGTGCGTCTATTCGAGGAGTAATTCTCTTAATGCCTTTGCTTATGGGAGGTTTCAAGCGTATACCGCAGAGAAGAAATAGCAACATTAACTCCACCGTGTAGAGTTCCCACATCCACAGCCGTCACCACGCCCCATCTCGGGTTATTTTGAAGCAAATCACAGACATAGTTATTGTTTCATACATAGATAGTCTGGAATTTTTGTCTGAAAGTTAAGAACTCTTTTTTTTTTGTTTAACTTAATCGTAATAACCTCTCGCATCTAAAAAAATAATAATAAGTATCCAGTAATACCATTAAGATATGCACCAGCGCTTACATTTCTCCAATTGGCTCAAAGACTTTAACCGGTTTTTTAATAGTCAAGTCTCGGATTCAGCTGAGTAGGTCCTGGTGATGTCCTGACTGTGCCCCCATCCCCTGTATTTCTGTAAACTAGTAGCTAGGTTGACAGTTCAGATCAAATTCAAGTACAATTTTCTCTGCAAAAGTCCCTCATCCGTGATACCGTGAGCCTGTGTGTTCACAGTGCCCGGAATCAGCAACGTGAAGCCTGTGTGTAGTCACATCGGACACATTATTGACCTGGAGCCTCTCTCTGTGGCTTCTGCGTGGGTTACCCTATTTATATCATGGTAGCTGCTCATTGTATTAGGGTTCATGAACTCACAAAATTAGAAACAGAGTTGCTAACAGAACAGGCTTCCCGGAGAAGGGCAGAGAACGCAGCGAGCCCGGGAAGGAGGGGCACCTGCACAGCCGGCCGTCGGGCAACAGAGGAAGAACAGCCCGAGCCTCACGACAACGACAGTGATGGACTGTGACCCAGCACATGAGGAGCGATTGGGCATCTGCACCTGACACCGTGAGAGGGTTCACACCTCCTTGCTGTGGAAGCCCCGCGACCAGCAGGGAGGACGGATTCACAACCATTGTGATCACGAGAATTCTTCGTTCTGTCCCGGCGACATTTCCGGAAGTTCCAAATTACATCCGAATGAAAAGTTAAAAGGAAAAGATGCTTCGCCTTCCTCGCGGTTTCATGGAGGTCCCAGCATTTGGAGTGTGGAGCAGGGGCTGCTGAGAGAGAAGGCTGGGCCCCTCCCCGAACTCGGGAGACACTGAGCCCCCCAGCCTGGCTCCTGGAGCTATGTTTAATTCGTTGCTGTGAGCGCACAATTGTTTCTTCCTTTCTCACTCCTTGTGGCACGCTTGGCACGAGGAGGACGCAACCAAAGGCTGACCAGGCTGGGCACTGCCCGGCATGACGAGTCACCGCTGGCCCGTAAATGCCAATGTTTTTATGTGGCTGGTTTTGAGTGTTGTATCTAGACTTCCTACTGCAAATGACATAACCTGGAAACTGAGGGACCAACCAATTAAGCATCAAATTAAAAAACATCAATATCAGAAGAAACTCAGGGAGCCCCGCCCAGCCAGCGGGGCGCTGGGATTCCCACGCTGCAAAGGGTTAGTTCTCGATTTGCCCCCAGAGAAGGATGAATTGATTCCCTGATGTATAGAAAGTGGGAAAGGATGAAGTTGAGATTACTTGACAGAACTTTCAGGTTCTTTCTCTTTCATGAAATGAACCTGACAAGAATCCCAGCGTATTCCACAGTTCTTGAAAATAGATGAGTCGGCCTGACCTGTGGTGGCGCAGTGGATAAAGCGTCGACCTGGAAATGCTGAGGTCACCGGTTCGAAACCCTGGGCTTGCCTGGTCAAGGCACATATGGGAGTTGATGCTTTCAGCTCCTCCCCCATCTCTCTCTCTCTCTCTCTCTCTCTCTCTCTCTCTCTCCTCTCTAAAAATGAATAAATAAATAAAAAAAGAAAGAAAAAGAAAATAGATGAGTCATTTAATTTATTATCCAGGGCAGGTCACTTCTGAAAGTAAAAGGAAGTTGTTAGCCATTGCTCTAGGTTAATGAGTGTAAACCAGTACAAGCTCACCCCACCCTTCACCAGAGCCTGTGGACTGTCCGGAGGAACATTGGTGATTCCGTGTTTTTCTGGAATATGCTGTCACACCCCTAAAGTCAGCGGGGGCAGGCTGGGGATGGAGGGGGCACAGAGCCATGCCCCTGACTTCTTTCTTCCCGTGGCTGATCTTAATCACTCCACCAGATTTCTTGACTTTAGGAGCCCATTCAGAGTGACCGCCAGGGCGGCCAGAGGGGTCAGGATAGGTTGGGTTCTGTGTCAGATGCAGAAGCACCAGTGGCCCTGTGCCCTCTGATCTTGATGTGGCCTGGCTTCGGTGGTCTCAATTTTCCAGCTCCATCATTCATACACATGCGCGTGGCGTGTGTACATCTGGCCTCTCCTCCCCAGGAAGACTCCAGAGTTTCTTCTGGTCCTGACTGTGCAGTGCCTCCTTACAGGAATCGGAACAAAGGTGCAGGGATCTGCCCCTCTGTCCCCCTCCAACCCTGGAAATAAACCTGTGGTCTTAGAGCCAACACCTGCAACCACCCAGTGACGGGGGCTTGTTCTCAGAGCAGCCAAGTTCCTGACAAATAAAGACGATTAATCCGGGGTCTGGAGCCAGAACACCGGATCTGAATGTTGACTCTGCCCCTTACAAACCCTGAACAAGTACGTTCACTCTCCAAACCCACTTCCTCTGCTGTGACACGGGAGGGACAGACAGCACTGCCGGTGCCACCAGGATGAGTGAGGTGACGCACGGGCAGTTATCACAGGGCCTGGCGTGCGGTGAACACCTCAGCATTGCCGTTGTCGAACCCACCACCACTGCAGCCGAATGCAACAGCAAACAATCCTTTTTAATTAGCTGGAAATAAACACACAAACCAATCTAATCAGTGTCCCTCTAAGACAAGCCTTTGCCACGGTGATATAGAAGTTCCTCGTGGATATTTGATCCCAAACGAGGCTTTGCCCCAACCCAGGGGTCCCCAAACTTTTTACACAGGGGGCCAGTTCACTGTCCCTCAGACCGTTGGAGGGCCGGACTATAAAAAAAAACTATGAACAAATCCCTATGCACATGGCACATATCTTATTTTAAAGTAAAAAAACAAAATGGGAACAAATACAATATTTAAAATAAAAAACAAGTAAATTTAAATCAAGAAACTGACCAGTATTTCAATGGGAACTATGGGCCTGCTTTTGGCTAATGAGATGGTCAATGTGCTCCTCTCATTGACCACCAATGAAAGAGGTGCCCCTTCCGGAAGTGCGGCGGGGGCCGGATAAATGGCCTCAGGGGGCCGCATGTGGCCCGCGGGCCGGGCCGTAGTTTGGGGACCCCTGCCCCAACCCTTTGAAAGGAGGACTGAGGAAGGCTCAGAAAGAAGGTGGCCAGCTTGCCGCAGAACTGAGCCTGCAGTTTCCTACCCTCGGGGGCTGCTGCTCAGGTCGTCCTGACTGGGACCTGCGGGAACGTTCTCTGAACGGGCTCATGAGTCAGGGACGTTGCTTTTTTAACCAATCCAGTGAAACCAGGCAAAGACGTTAGAAACGGAAAATCAGAACCAGCGGCGGCGTCCGTCCTGGGGGCCCGGCGGGCGCGAGCGAGCGCGGGGGCGGGGGGGGGGGGGGGGGGGGGGGGGGGGGAGTCTGCACATCTCCGGCTGTCATTCATAATATTTATTTTGGAAAAATATTTTAAAAAGGAATTTCTTCATTAACAAAACAGTAAAAAACTCAAATAACATTTGCACAATATTCCATAAATACATTTATATACAAAAAAATATAGTCACATAGACCCGAAGTGCCTTTGTACATATTTACCGGAAATTTAAATTATAAAAAAAAAAAAATGAACATCACAAAATACTCAAGCTTTACAGATATCATGAAAAATATTTTTACAAGTCCAAAAAAATAACACACATCTTTTTTCCACCTAGAAAAAAAAAAAAACCAAAAACACATTTTTAGTATCAAAAAAGATGATCAAGGCAGTGTTTGTGATTCTAATTCAAGAAAAAACTGGCTCATAAGAATCCAAAATATACACTTCAGGCAGTGCGTGCGTCTTCCGTCGTAACTAGGTCCGTTCATTTAAATATATATTCTTTAAAAGCAACTGTCCATAGTGCAATGGAGACGTCGTGAAAAGGCAGAGTGCAACGGGCCTCCGGGGTCCGCCCGAGCCCGCCGCCCACTCCACGTCGCCGGCCCGACGTCTGGGACCCTCTCCCAGCAGCAGTCCGCGAAGCTCTCCCTTTCCCTCTCAGCAGCATCCGTGGGGGCATAGATCCTTGGAATTTTATTTATTTTTTAAGAGAAACGGGAATTTTGCCATATCACCTCAATTTTACACCTGGAGGGGGGCCAAGAAGACAGAATGGAAAGTTAGGTTAACATATCAAGATCAATGTGACTTGGACCACGGGGCAGGGCAGGGACTGGGGGACACCCACACCCACCTCAGTGGCTATGACGCACTCGTCCTTCTCCGATATGACGTACACTGACTGATACTTTGTGTCTTTTGAAGTCGAGTACACAGAGTCCCGCCTTTTTCTTTCAGATATGTCTCTACTAAAAGGAAAATGAAACAGAACCACGATAAACATTTGCAGAGGAAAATGCCCAGAGCTCAGAGGAGACCACCGTCCTGCCCAGCTCGGCCTAGCTCAAAGCACCCCTTGAGGAGTATCGGGGGCCCTCCCAAGCTGGCCCTCCTACCCAGCCTGGCCCCTAGAGTCCCGAGTTTCAGGGAGCCCTCCCAGCTGGCTTCCCACCTGTGCCCCTCTCAGCCGGCAGCACGTACCCCCTGAGTGTCGGGGTGCCCTTGTCCTCCCCTGCGGAGCTCTGGGGCTGGCACTTGGTGGCATGCTTGCTATGGGGGTCCCTGGTGGCAGCGTCATCGCCCTTGAACTCCTGCACCAGGTTATAGTCCACACCGGGGTACCGGGCCTTGAGGCCGTTCTTGTCGGCTCCGTGCTCCCCCTGGAAGTCCACCTTCTTGTTGGTGTTCTTGATCTGCGCGGTCCCGATGACGCTGACGGAGATGTCCTTCTCGCGCTGGCAGTTGGCGAGGTTGTTCATGGTCTCCGTCTCCCCGCGGCGAGGGTCGGCCGGAAGCTGGCCCTTCTGCAGCCTCAGCCGCACGCAGACCACCGCGGCGGCACAGCCGAGCAGCAGCATGAGCACGAGGACCACTCCTGCGCAGACGGCCGCCCAGGGGAACGGCCCGACCTGGCCCTCCACGTACTTCTCCGTGAGGTCCACCACCACCGGCGCCGGGGGCGGCTCCGGGAGCAGGAACTGGCAGTTGGGGCCCCCGTAGCCCCGGGCGCACTCACACAGGTAGCGGCGGGCTCGCTCGTGGCAGGTGGCCCCATTGTGGCAGGGCGCGTGCTCGCACCTGCTGACGGGGACGCTGCAGTTCCTGCCGGAGTACCCGGGGGGACAGGTGCAGGAGAACTCGTTCACGCCGTCCCGGCAGGTGCCCCCGTGGGCACACGGGGAGGAGGCGCAGTCGTCCACGTTGTCCTCGCAGTGCCGCCCGGAGAAGCCGGCCCGGCATCGGCACAGGTAGGCGTCGCCCAAGTCCACGCACTGTGCGCCTGGAATGCAAGACAGCCACAGTTGCTTGTCACCCAGCAAACGTTCTGAAGCCTTCGCTGCTTGTCGGCCTCCGTGTTACACGTGAGAGGGACGAGGACAAACCAGACAGCCTTTGGCCTGAAGGAGGTCCCAGCTCAAGGCAACATTCTACTGCCTTCTCTGCACCTCCTGGGAGCCCAGCCAGCTCCGTGAATGGTGATGATGCTGCCCGTGCCCCCTGAGGAGCCACACTTTGACCGGCACGGTACACCACGCCCCCCAGCCTCTCTGAAGTCCTCACAACCACCCAATGAGGACCCAGTTCTCAGAGAGGATCAGTGGCCCAGTTACACATCCCAGGAGGACGGCAGGAGAAGGGGGATGTCTTTACAGGGCCCATCTGCTGAGCCTCCGGCTAGCTGGCTCGCTAAAAACGAGGCATCGTGCCTCTGTGAGCACAGGATGAGAGCCTGGCCCACGGGACAGCCACACCTCCAGTTCCACAGGGAGCGCGGCGCTGAAATGATTCCTCCGCTGGAAGGTCCCCTTGATTACCCTGTCTAACGGGGGACGCGCCACAGTCTTCTGGGAAGGTCCAGCCTGTCTGGGGCTCTGCTTCCCTCCCTGTGAGTTTGTCGGGGCACCCCACCCACACTTCTTCACACAGACTCCAGACGGCTGTTTGGGTGACAGTGCGGAGTTAGGCTTCCCTCCAAAACCAAGTGGCTAGAGGGCAGTTGGAGCGCCGCCTCAGGTAGCTGGGCCTCGTCTCAGAGGTTTGACCTGGAGCAAACCCTGTGGCCTCTCCACCTCTGGCTTTCCCCAGAGAACCTGAGGATAAACCCCTGGCTTGCCTTTCTTGTTACCTGGGCATCTACAGACTCAAGGACAGAGTCTCTACAAAATCTGCATTTGGATGAAAGGGCTCCATGAACTCAAGGCAGTTTGCAAAACCAGAGACCTGGTTTGGGATGACACCCGTGCTCCTGACTGCGTCCTTCATCAGCGGCGACACGTGACAGAGCCTTGCGGGGCTGCCCCTTACCGTTAGAGCAGGGGGAGGAGCTGCAGAAGTCCATCTTCTTCTCGCAGTTGAAGCCGGAGAAGCCCACGGGGCAGCGGCAGCTGTAGCCTCCCTCGGGGTGGTCTGAGCACCGTCCCCCGTTGAAGCAGGGGCCGTCCGCACATGCCATGGCACTCAGCTCACAGATTCTGCCGTAGAAGCCAGGTGGGCAGGTGCAAGAGTAGCCGTTCTCCAGATCCTACGTGACGAAGAGGATGAAAGGTCTTTCTAAAGCTGACGCAGGATACCCACGCGGGCTGTGTCCGGCCAGGGCCCGGGCGGCTGCCGAACCCACTGTGCCGGAACTCACCGTGCAGCTGCCCCCGTGCCTGCAGGGGCTGGCGCCGCACTCGTCCACCTCCGTCTCACAGGTGGGCCCCGTGTAGCCGGGCCGGCAGGAGCAGGTGTAGCTGCCCTGGCCCGTGTTGGTGCAGGTGGCCCCGTTCTTGCAGGGCTTGTGGTGTGTGCAGTAGTTGAGATCTGGGAAGGGTGAGGACAGGAAGAAAAGAAGAGGGAAACCCACGGTCAGACTCGGGAGAAGCCGGGAGTCCGGGCTGCCGGCCAGGGGACAGGAGGCTTACCCTGGTTGCAGAAAAGACCCCCCCAGCCTTCCTGACAGGTGCACTGCCAGGGCTGTTGGCAGGTGCCGTGGAGACAGCCGGGGTACCGGATGCACTGGTCGCAGTACCGGCCCTGCCAGCCCACTCTGCACCTGAGGGGAGAGATGACAGGGTCAAGGGGATGCTGACATTCCTGAGTCGCAGCAGCCAAGCACTTCCCGCTCATAGGAAACTGTCCCACAGCGGTGCCAGTACCTTTAGTTCTTAAACTGGCAGAAGAGGGACCCTTCCCAGGCCTCCCGAGGGCCTGACTCCTGGGGGCTCCGGGCAGCATTTCTAGAGGGTCCTCACGAGACTCGAATGCACCCCCACGTCCGAGAACCATGGAGCTGAACTGTCATTTTTCACCTGCTGTCTGTACGTTCCCACAGCCGGTGAGCCGAGGTGACGGACAGCGCGTGACCTTACATATTTCCACACACGTGTTAAGTAGAAACGCCCAAATCACAGCTCCCACCAGCTCCTCTCACCTGAGCTTTTCAAATGCTCCCCTAGAGCTGCTTTAGAAATGCACTCACTGTAAAAGGGCCTGAGGAAAAGAAGCAACCACCTCTGCAGACTTACTTGCATTCCCCTGGCTTGTCACAGAACCCAAGCTGCTCATCACATCCGGGCAAGCAGATTGCTGCAGTCAAGAGAAAACCCGGGGTCAGCCCAGTGCCTCCCCAGCACAGCACGGCCGGCCGCCTGCCACACAACGTGCCTGGCTGTCCGAGCCCAGCTGAGCTAATCTCTGTCCCGCCTGGTAACTGTGGACTTTACTCAGCCAGGGTGAGCATTCTTCTTAACATAGCCACTCCAGGACAAAAGACCTCGGAAGCCCCCGCCCCCACCCCATCCCCTTTTCTTCTGAGAGAGGGTCAGAAGTCCTTCCCCCTCCCCCTCCCCCACTCCCCAATTCTATGCACAAAGCTCCACCTCTTAATACCCAGAAAGTGTGTGTGTAGATAAGGGTGGACAGCTGGTCTGCAGAGTCCGGGGCAAGACAGCTGCTGCATTGTCTGCTCTCTCCCAGCAGCTGCCCCGTGCAACAATACGGGCCCCCCTCACCCCCGGCCCCCACCCCTCACACGCCCCAGCGTGTACACACCACACACACACACACATGCGCGCGCGCGCCCTTTCCGCCAATGGGGGCGGGCGGGCGTCCCTGCGCTATCCCCGCGGAGATCTAATGGACGGCACGCGCAAGCTGGGGGCGGGGAGAGACTCCAGTGTTTGAAGAAGAAGAAAAAAAGTTTTCGAGTTTATGGCTACCCCATGGCGAAGAAGAGAGAAGACAGCGAGGGTGGGAGCAGCAGGCCTTAGCCACAAGGAGGGAGTCTGGGGCTGGGGCTGGGGCGGGCTGGCTTCCTGAGCCTGGTTATGCCTGGTTATGAAACTCATTAACAAGCCGCTCCACAAGTGTTTTAAGACAACAGGGGGAGCTTCGAGTGCTCCAGGAGCTGGTGGAAAGCTGGGGAACAGTGACCTTGAAAGTGAAGAGCCACCCTTGCCCCAGACACAGACCCGGGAGACAGAGGGCAGCTTCGGAAAGGGCTGCCTCCTCCCGGGCAGGAGAAGAAAAGTTCTGTGGAGTCTGGGGGGCTCCAGCGCCCACCCTGATGCTAGAGAAAGTCGATCCCTGGGTGTGCAGGTTGCTGGGACTTAGCAGGCTGGGCAGAGGCCTGGTGGAGTCCAGCAGAACCAGTCCCAGGAGCCAGGAGGGTCCTCACAAGCTCCCACTCCCCCTGCCCTGACTCCCTGCCACTTTGGAGCAGCTGCCTAGGCAGCCAGAATACCGAGGAAGGGGGAAGGGGCAGGAGGGCAAGAGGAACCCAGATCACTTGTAAAGGTATTTCTTTCCCAGACAAGGTGCTGTGGGCACCTCCCCATGCAGGCCTGGCACGCCCAGCCTCCACATACACCCTCCCATGTCCCCAGACCCCACAAGTGACAACCTTATAGTGTGTGTACCTCACATGGGGCATTTACAAATATATGAGCTCAGGGAAGAGGCCAAGTGTACCAACTCCAAAGAGAATCAAGCACTTTCCAGTGAGATGCTGTTCCAGCAGAGAAAACTTGGTCTAAAGCAGCCCCTACACACACACAAACGCTGCTCTCTGTTCCTCCCTTCCTTCCTCCCCTCCCCTCCCTCTCCCTCACTGACTTCCTGACCCCTGGCCCTATATCCAAAATTCTCCCTGATTAAGAAGGGCAGCTTCCCATAGCGGAAGTGAGAATGTCTGAGTTGACCCCCACCCTGAGATTGGCTGACTGAGAGGTCTTGGCAAGTTTCTCCGGCTCCCTAGCCTCGGTTTACCCACAAGAACACCTCTCTAGTGCGAACAGCCCGGCTCCCGGCTCACAGAAGGCTCCCCGGCTTCCCTGGGGAAGTAGGTAAACTGAAGGAAAGCAGACTCCTCTCTGCAGGGACCCACCTTCGGTGCAGTACTGGCCTTTCCAGCCAGGGTTACAGACTTTCTCCCCTCTCTCCCCACAGGTGAAGTGGCCAAAGGCATCGTCTCGGGGGCGACAGAAGACGGAGCAGCCCTCCCCGTAGTAGTGCTCGTCACACACAAAGCGGTAGGAGTACTTGAGGTCCGTGCGGCCGCTGCTGTGCAGGTCCTGGGACCACTCCTCGCCCACCGTCAGGTGCCTCTGAGTGGCCAGGCGGCTGATGAGTCTTTCTGGGTTTTCTGTGGGAAGAGGAAGCTCCTGTCTCTTCTGACTGTGAACCCAAAGGCTGGGGACATGGGGGAGGAGGCCAGGGGCCCTCTATCCTAAAGTTCCTGCACAATGAGGATGCAGGTGTTTGTCTGTGGGAAGATATATAGACTCAAATATGTATTCACTGGGGAAGCAGTTTACAGAGTTTGGGGGCTTTTTTCCGTTAGTATTTACCTGTGGCGAGGTCATCGGGGGAATCTGTGTGCAGAGCCTCAATGATCAGAGAGAAGGTGCCCTGGGAGAAGGGGAGGAGAGGAGATGAACTAGAAATATCTCTTAAACCCTCAAAGCCTTCGGGACAAGTCAGAGAGGCCCCACGCCTGCAGATCTGCACGTGCAGTGTGTCCCGGGCTGGGTCTCTCTCCATCTGTCCCCCTGTTTTCACTTTCCTCGAGGAAATGAAAGAACTTTTTAAAGAGTGGTTTCCTGGGGTATATTTTCAGCCTGTTAGTACAGGATATCACGTTTTAAAAAACGAAAACAAAAACTGCACAGGAGCAGGCAGGACTGGAGGGGGGGGGCTGTCCTCAGTCTTCAGGGGAGGGACCCTCGGGGAGGGGGCTGACCGCTGCAAGGCTGACCACGCCACCTCAGTCTTCAGGGGAGGGACCCTCGGGGAGGGGGCTGGACGCTGCAAGGCTGACCACGCCACCGGCCTGAGAAGGACCTTCCCACAGAAGGAGCGCATTCAACTTGGGGGCTGTGTGCACAGTCCGGATACGGAAGCGCCCCGGGTCCCCGCCTCTTCGCCTCGCCCTGGCCCAGCTGTCACCCCGCCGCCGCCGGCCGGGGCCCCCCGCGCGCCCTGCCCCGCCCCGCCCCGCGCGCAGGTGCGGCGCTCACCGGCCAGGTGAAGCCCAGCGGGAAGCGGATGGGGTTGCTGAAGGCGGGGTCGGCGCCCGCGCCCTCGGGCAGGCTGAAGGAGTCGACGCCCAGCACCGGCGTGACGGCGCTGCCGTAGGTGCAGGGCGGCTCGGGGGACACGCTGGCCTGGTAGTGCTTGAGGCAGACGCGGAAGAAGGTCCTGCAGGCGCACGGCGGCGGCCCCGCGCCCCCGCGGCAGCAGTTGCGGTTGCCCAGCAGACCCTTCTTGTTGACGAACTCCTGCAGCTTCAGCTCGAAGACCCCCGAGCTCCAGACCTGCGGGGAGGACGCGGCGTGAGCGCGCGGCGGCTCGGGGGCCGGGGGTCGCGGCGCACAGTCGTCGCCGCCGGGGTCACTTCCGCTCCACAGTCCGCACCACGCCTCCTGCGACCTGACCCACCGGGCTCGTGACAACTCACCTGGCACAGCAGGGCCGAGAGCACCACGAGGGCCAGGGCGCACCGGCGGCCCATGGTGCACCGGCCGACGCGCTGGCTCTCCGGGCGTTCCACCGGCTCGCTTCCGAGAGCGGCAGCTGGGGGTGCGAGGGGCTGCGCGCGCGCCGAGCGGCGCGGGCAAGGAGACGGGTCCCGCCCCGCTGGGACGACCGGGACGCCTTTCTCCCGGGGTCCGACCCGGCTCGGTCCAGGTTCCTTGAGTCTCCGTCGGCGGCTGAGGCGGCTGGGGATGCGCGAGGAACAGGGCTCGCTCGGAGAGATCGCTCCTGGAGCGGCAACTTTCGGTTTTCTCCTCTTTCTTTCAATCCACGAGTGGGTAAGGGTCGTCTGCTTCCTCGTTTTGTCTTCGGCGTCTTCGCAGGAGAAAAAAGAAAGAGAGAGAGAGGGAGGGAGAGAGAGAACGTCCAGACAGTCAGCTTAGTTTCCAAGGCTCCTCCAGTCCTGCTGGAAGCACGGTCTGGAAATCCACGGGCGCGGCGATAATCCGGGGCCGACAGAGCGCGGTCGGGGTCACTCGGCGGCGGCGGGCGCTCCGGAAACAGCCTCGGCTCCTGGTGCGTCCTGTGCCGCCACAGAAATTCGCGTCGTTCCGACGAACCCAGCCAGTGCCATCCGAGTAAACACGCGCGGAACCGAGGCGGGTCGTGGGAGGAGGCTCTGCGCGCCGCGGCCCGTCCTTGGCGGCGATCCGCCCTGACCGCCGGGTCCAGCGGGTGCGCGCCGAGGGTCTGGCTCTCGCCGGCGCCGCGCCCTTATATTCTGCCGGCCGCCCGCATGGCTAATGAGATGCAAATAAGCAGCCCCCCAATCTGGCGAGAGCTGTCACAAAGGAGCCACTTTTCCAAACCCTCCTCTCAATGGATCGCCAAATGGTCAGTGAGCTGTAAAATGTGCAACCCTCCTCCCCGCCCCCACCCCTCCCCGCCTCCGGCCCTCCCCCTGCGCCCGCCCCCAGCCCCCCCCTTCCTCCCTCTCGACACAAAACGCACTCATTTACATTCCTGCAAAACGTTCACCGCAAGAATCCCCTCCGGTCCTGACGCTGGTGCCGCCGCCCGCGTCCTCGTCTACGACCCGGACCGCAGGCTCACGGAGGCCCACGCGAACACGCGGGGCAGCGCCGCGCCTCCCGCCGGCCGAGCGCAGCGGACTGGCGCGCTGGACGTGGCCACGGAGACTATCCCGGCCGCGGCGCCCGCAAACCGTCTCCTCGCGCGGCCGCGTCCCGGGGCTTCGGGGACCGGAGGGGGGGGGGCAAGTTAGAGGCCGGATTCCCGGCAGGCCGCCATCTCCCGGGCGGCCTCTCCGAAGGAGGAGTCTCTGGGAGCGGGGACCCGGGGCACGGTAGGACAGGGGCGGGTGCGAGCAGCGGGCAGAGAGTGGCGAGAGCGCAGCGGCAGTTTCGAGAAGTTTGAGAAGGTCTGACACCCATCCACCTACCGGCCGAGGGCGGCCACTCTGCGTCTGGGAACGCAGAGCCCGCTTGCAGGGCGGGGCCGGGGGAAAGCAAGGTGCCCCCGGAGACCCCGGTGTCCCCGCGGCCGCTGGGGGGCGGGGCCGGGTAGAGCGTCCCCCCCCCCCCCAGCCGGGAGTTCCTGACGCCTTAAACTACAGCCACCTCCCCCTAGAACGCACACTCTTCCCAGCGCGATTCCCGGCCACCGCCACCTTTCCTGGGTGTCCAGCCCCTGGTTCCTGGGTTTTTCCCCCTTGGCCTCCCTCCGACTGCTAAAAAGTGAGTTCGGTGTGTGTCGTTCGCGTGGCTGTCATTAAGGCAGTCTGTTATTGTGAGAGCCTGAATCAGTGGCTCTTTGTGCGCTCAGCTGTATGGTAATGCAGACCGCACCTGCTCCCCGCACAATGCAGAGAGAAAGAGCTCCCCTCCGCGCGCGCCGCGGCCTCTGCAACAATGTCCGGCACATGCTCCGGAGACCTCCACTCGGCCCCCCCAACCCGCAACCTTTACACCACCGTCACCTTATTAGGTTTTTACACGTCCATCAGACACTGCAACTTTTGTTTTCCTTTTTTTTTAAAAGGGAAATGAGTTTATTGGGAGGGCTGAGAACATACGTATCAAACAATGAATTATCTAAATTGCTCTCCTGCTCGCCGACTCAAGGCAGAATAAAGGTGGGGCGTAGACTCCTACTCTGGCATCCAGTTCTGTGCTTGCTGGGCGCACTCCGAGGTCTTTTTCCCATATCTACTTGCCTTCACACTCCCCACCACACACACACACACACACACACACACACACCTAGGGCGGCCTCATCACCTGAAGGTGTGTGTTGGAGCAGGTGTCCCGCTTTGGACAGCAGCGGCTAGGCAGGGCTCAGGCCGTGGTGGCCTCGCGGTAGGTGCTATATAGCACCTTATTGGTGGGGACGGGCACCGTCCTGGCAAAACGGAGCTTTCGTTGCAAGGGATGTCAAGATCACAAAGTATTGCAAACACCAAGTCAAACCACTGTAAACAGCAATCTAAACATCACTTGGTGGCATTGCTCACAGCAGTCCCTCCAGTCAGATAACCACCAGAGTCCTGAATCTGTGGCTCCCAAATACCCGTCAAGTTTCAGGATCCAGATATATATACACCTCAGGTTTCCTGGTGCCTGGTCGAGAAGCAAAGAATTAATCAGAAGTAACGTGTAAGGCTGAGGTGAGAAAGGCAGGCTTAGGACCCCATCAGAAACACCTACTGTTTGGTTCCGAACAAACGGAAGCTTCAAAGGCGGCTGCTGCACCCCTGCAACGGGGCACTCCCAGCGGCCGCCCCCATGTACTTTGCAAGGACTCACTACCCAGGCGGGCCAGTCAGTCAATCCTAATTTAATCTTGCCACCTAGTGTCAGCATCCTTTTTTCATTACATCCATGTTTCCTCTGAAAACTAATTTCTGATAACTCTGGTCCCCACAGCCTGGAAATCTGTGTGTGTGTGTGTGTGTGTGTGAGAGAGAGAGAGAGAGAGAGAGAGAGAGAGAGAGAGAGAGAGAGAGAGATGGGGTGGGGGGAGTGAGGGGCTTCAGGAGCAGGAGAAACCAGAGGAAGAAAGGAATGTGTGCTCTGAATGCTCTGTGCCTCTGAGACTGGGAGTAGGTTCAGTAAGAAATGAAATATCAGGAACCTTTTAATTAGGAAATGGAAGTGGGGAACAGGCTTCTTTGAATGCCTGTTTAGAAAACTGGAAATAAAAAGTTCCACGCGCAAGGGCTTAAACCTTGGGGGGGGGGGGAGAAAGACTTGCCCCAAATCTTTAACAAATCCCCCTCAGTACCAAGTATTTGTTAAATTGACATGGCACAGATTTCTCGATTACCGCGGCAAAGCAGAACTGAAAGGCATCTTAAAATCCATCAGAATCCCGCCCAAAGCATTCATTCTTTTCCAACTTAATTTATGCCATGCGATTCTGTATTGGTGAAATCAAGCAGAACGAGTCTTTCTTCTCCTTCCTCCTACCCTGTTCTTCTTTCCTCCTTTCTTCTTCCACTTCTCCTCCTCCTCCTCCTCCTCTTCCTTCACCTTCTCCTCCTCCTCCTCTCTCACTCCACGTGGGCTGCCCCCTCTCCCTGAGCTTCTCCCTTTCGAAGCTGAGCTGACGGGAGACTGTTTAACTTCAGTGTTTCTATGGGAGCCTGTTGTAGTTTAACTCCTGCACACCAGTAGCTGAGACGAACAAAGGAGAGACTCGAGGTCCAACTATTCACCCTTTCTTTGCACTTTAATTTTCATTGATTGGGAAGACAAGGGGAGCCCTTAGGGATTCAGGCTGAAGGGGGATGACACGCCTTTAGACGCCATCAGCCCCCTAGCCAGCCATCTGCTCCAAACCAAATGGCGTTTTTTCACTCCCTAACTGCATGTCTCTATACTCCCGCAATTCAGCACTCTGAACCCCCTAAATGCAGGAGGGGGCTTTAATCTACAGTGTGTTAAATAGACTAGCTCCGTGTTGGCCCTTACAGCCAGATTCCCCCCTCCCCACACACCATAAATCCTCACCTTGCTCATTAGGAAAAAGCAGGAAACTTTCTTTTAAATACTTTTTGATGTCTCAGCAAATTCACTGTACAAAGTGAGGCTCATTAGGGTTGTGAAGGCACCCAGCACATCAGATGCAGGAGCGGAGAGGGACTTACAGCCTGCGGTTGGTGTGTTCTCACCATGCCCGCAGAGCAGAACCATGGCACCACCACCACCACCGCCGAGTTCTGCTTGCTGGAGATCCTGATTATTTTACCAGCCATTCTATTAGGCCGCCTTATCAAATTAAATATGCCCATGCTCAGCAGTCAGACCTACTACTCTGGTCATCATCCAATCTTGTGTCAATCCTCCTTTCGCCCAAAGAAAGGTCCTTTTCTCAAGGGTGTTTGTGTGTGTGTGTGTGTGTGTGTGTGTAATGGTGGTGCTT
Organism: Saccopteryx bilineata; assembly: GCF_036850765.1. NCBI lineage: Eukaryota > Metazoa > Chordata > Mammalia > Chiroptera > Emballonuridae > Saccopteryx > Saccopteryx bilineata. The sequence continues at coordinate 58,814,984 of NC_089501.1, forward strand.
GTGGGGAAGGGTCTGGGCAGATTGCAATAAACAATGCTCAGAATCTGCTTCGGACTCTAAGCCAGCCACAGGTTCAGTTTTCTGTGTAAACAAGTCTGGAGGCTTGAGTGGGGTTTGTGTTTTCATAGCCCGACTGAACACTGTATACCCAACAGAGAGGTTCTCTTATTCCGAAGAAGAATTAGGGTCCTTGTTCAGAACAACAAAATAAAAAACTTCCAGGAAGCAAATCTGGTGTTGATCAAACATGCCAGCTTACTTGAAAAAGAAGGAGGAGGAGGAGGAGGAGGAGGAAGGAGCCCTAAAGCATGTTTATTAATTAGTATTAGTATCACATCTTCCACCAACACACCCTCTGCCCACTCTCCTTCAGCCTCCATTAAAGCAGTTAAAATAGCGAAGGGATTGACCTGCCTGCTGTGAATATAGGAAGCTCTTGCAGATTTCTGTGGGTAAAACCTCTATCTGTGTGCCCTGCAGATACTGTGGCTATTTCCTCCCTTCTTCTTAGGGCTGTCTTAAGGACCAAATCCCGGAGACATGCACATTTACAAGGCACACTGACTCAAATGTATGTACAGATATGTTTACGTTTGAGTTATGTCTGGATCTCACTTGGCAGGAGATACCTTCTCACCTAAGCCAATGATTTTCAACCTGTGTGCCATGGCACACTGGTGAGCCACAGGAATTTTTAAAACATGCAATACCAGGTTATTTAGTCAGGGGCACTGACCACTTTTCCCTTAGTTTGTCAAAGAAACAAAATGACAACAGCCAGCACAACCATAGCCATCAGTGTGAATGAATCAAAATTATACTTAATTTTTGTCAGATACGCAAATATATATATATATATATATATATATATATATATATATATGCCCAGAATCTTAGTAATTAGTTCATATGTGCCATGAGATGGAAAAGGTTAAAAATCGTTCACCTGTGGCATATTATGCCATTCATTCATCCACAGCCTGAAAGAGAAGAGGGTTTCTACATCAGCAGTGTAAATGTTGCTTATATTTAGACACCGGGAGCTGCAGGACAGATAACGCAGCACACCCAGGGACCAACCTTCTCTGCCGTCCTGGCGGCGGACCCTGAGGAAGAGATGACCCCACAGACACCCAGGACAGCGACCCCTGGCCCGCAGGTCTGTTTGGGGTCGGGGTGGAGTGGCAAGACAAAAACCCAAGGAGAAACAATTGGCCCTGACAGCTTCTCCGAAGCCTTCCCCTGGACCCTCAGGCTGGGCGGCTGGAGACCCTGTGAATGAGACTGTGGCCCTGACTTTCCCTGTGGAGCAGGGTCACGGCGTGTTTAATTACCTCTCCTTTTTTTTTTTTTTTTTTTTTTTTTTACAAGGGACTGGCAGCGGTAGCGAGGGAGGAAAGGAATGCCCCAAACCTTCCAGGTTTGTTTTGTTGCTTGGGGCGCCGTGCACTGGGTGCACCGTCACCCGAGCGGGTGCGCGGAAACGCGAGGTGGAGGGCGCGGGCCTGCGGAACGTTGCAAAGGCATGTGCGGATTTACATGAGAAAGGGCGGGTCGCGTGGCTCCGGCGCGGCCCGGGCCGAGGACTGCTCGGCCCCGCCTCCCGCGCCACCCACCCTCCTCGCCTCCCCACTGCTCCCCGCCCCCCCCCCCCCCGGGTCTCCTCGGCTGCGGCCGGCTCTCCTCGGAATCGCGGATCATCTGCTCGGGGCTGCGCGCCCATCTCCATGACAAAGCGCGTGTTTACCTGGCCCGGGCCCCGGCGGGCGCGCCTTTGTCCCGGATCAGATGACCGCGCAGCTGCTTCGCCGCCGCTCCCCCACCCCGCTCCCAGCGTCCCTTCGGACCTTTCCGCCATAGAACGTGCCGAGCCGGTGGGGGGCGTTAGGTGGAGGCTGCCGAGCCCACGGCCTTGGGCTGCAGCGCTCCGGAGGGCTTCCTGGAGGCGGTGGCGGCGCCGAGCCCGACAATCACTGGGAGGTCCGTCTGTGCTGGACCGAGGAGAGGTCAGATTGGCTGTGACTCGCGGAGAGCCACCCCCTGCCTCTGCCCCCCCGCCCCCCCCCCGCCCCCGCCGCAGACTCTGTCGGCCTGGTGACGCTCCCACGCCCGTGCATCCCTGCGGCTGGGGAGGGGCTCCCGGGGTTGGCCAACTGCAACCCGAGGGGCGGCTGCGCGCACTGTCCACGTAGTCCGCGAGTGGGCAGCAGAGCCTTTGTGTGGTCCGCGAGGGGTGCGCCGCTGGCCCCCAGACCCCGACTCCGGGGGACGCAAGGCCGGGTCACCTGCATCCCTGCTCAGACCTGGATATCGCCGGCCTGTGACTTTGTAAGACAATGGCGGGAGAGAAAGGGCGTCGAAGGGCGACGCGCGACAGGCCTTCCTCTAAGCCTCGCTCTTCGGGACTCGCCCCACTCGGGAGGTCGCGGGCACCTGTCGCCCAGTCTCCGGGCGACCCGTCAATCACCCGGCCCGGCGCCCCAGGCTCTGAAGCGCAGTCGTCCCGGAGACGCCGCGCCCCCAGCCCTAACCCGGCGCCCGGCGCTCGGACCCGCCTTCCCCGCGGAGTGTCCCCGCTGGACCCCAGGATCCCTGGGTGAGGCGGGGCTTTCGACAACGCTGTCCTTCCCTGGCCTCCCCACCTCCCCTTTTCTGTGAGCATCTGCCCGGGGAAGAACAGATGTGGGCACCTGCGGTGACAGGCTGCATATGCTCCATCCTATTCACAGGCATTCAGACGTGGCCACAATGAGCAGCCTTTGTGCGCAGTCACTAAATATATTAATCTGCACTCCCCAGAGCACCGGGCTGTTTAATTTTTCACTAGCAATAACATCTGATCTAATCCTTAAATCGGCTCCCAAAAGCCTGTCCTCCCGCCCTCCTCTTTTTCTCTATCTCCCCACCCCCTCTCCCGAAAAACGTGTGAAGCTATTCAACCTTCCACCTGTTGCCTGCTGAACTGGGCGTGGGTTCTTGAAACATCTGATGTTGGTGGGGGCCGGGGTGGGGGGCGGGGGCGACTGTGTGGAAGACGCTGTTGGGCCACATGGGCAGAGCCTGTGCATGTTTATCGGGAAAATACACACAAAGTGCTGAACATGGCTCCCCAAATGTTGTGCAAACAAAAAACAATAATTATTAAACAGCTTCCAAAGCAACCAGGCAGACCCATCCCCTATGTGTAAGTGCCTTTGAAAATGTACATAAAGTTCCCGTTTATCTTTTTGTTTTATTAAACTCCGGAGGTTTTTATAAACACTGGTCAATAGGCCCCATAGCCAAAAAGGTAACATAAATCTCAGATGTAAGACTTAGATTTTTTTTAACAATTTTGTTGCATGACTCTTTTATCTTAGCATCCCTTATTCTGTTTTGATTTGTTTTCAGCCACAATGAGTCCTTTAGTGCCATTGTGGTTGTCACAATGCAGACGGACATCAGGCTGTGAATGAAGACAGAGGCAGTTTAAACAAACCAAGCGCTTTCTTTCCTCTCCATCCATTGTAATATGAATGGGCCTTCTGCATTCGCTGCTAGGAGACCGGCTTTGCAAAGCTTTGCTCCAGTAAATGGGCTGGAGAGAAAGGGACCCCAATAAACAGCCTATGTATTGGAGGAAAAAAAGAGGGGACACACTTAGGCAAATGTTTTCCACCTTCCGATCCACACAATTTCTTAATCTCAAAATGTAGGACCTACTGTCTAGCGATGCATTCCTTGCTGTTGCAGTTTCCTTCCTTCTCAATATTTTAATACTTACCTTCTGGCCTCCACCACTTCCCAGGGGACACAGAATGGGAAACAGCGCTGGCTCACCATCGAGATTTGTTTCCAAAATGCTATTTTCTTTTAGGAAAATGGGAGCAAAGCAGGGGGCTGTTTCTCAGTCATCACCACTCATAACTAATTGTAGAGTGCTTTCAAACTGTATTCATTGGGTCGTTGCTAGGTAAGCAGGGGCATGGTTGGTGAGTCTGGATTTTTTAGAAACAATCACAAACAAGCGTTTGTTTTAGTGCTACTTGGGACTGTTTCTATTAACAGTAGTAGGTTAATTAAGGCAAGAAATGTAGCTGCTTTCAGGTTCTTAAGGGCTAGCAAAAGTGTTTCTCAGTGGCTAGAACGAAGTTATAGGCCAGCCACAGTTGAGCAGATGGGAGTGTGGGGAAAGGTTTATGGCGATCCCCTTTCCACGCTGGGGCTAGAGTCGGTCCCGGGGGCTCCCGCTGCCTGGCAGTGAGAAGGTGACTTGGGGTTCTCATTTGCTCATTCAGGCACTCACTCGCTCATGGGGGCTGGAGCTCCAAAATGAAATTAGAACTGCTTTTGTAACTACTGCAGGACCAACTCAAATTCGTTTGTTCCTGTGTCCAACAAAACCCCAAAGTGCAATTTACCCTACTCACAAGTAACACACCTATGAGGCCTTCCTTGCTCCCGCCCACAGAACGGAAGGACAGGGACATGGCCAGAACCTGAACACCAGAACCTTTCAAAGCCAAAGTCTGCTGTCCAGGGAGATCCGGTGCTGAAACCCTCTCGATCTTGCCTGGAACCCTGGGTCCAGGCAGCAGTTTTGAGCCTGGCCTCCTCTCTTGGCTGTGCATTCACAAGTAGAGCCTTTTCTCAGAAGCCGAGTTCACAGCATTGGCTTCTGTGTGCATCAGGCAGCAAGCCTTGCTAGGTAACTTTTCTACCGTTATGTAAATTATACAATGAGTTTGTGTAGGATTAACATGTCTTCCTAAATGCTTGAGAGAATTCACCAGCGAGTCCACCTGTGTCTGGAGTTTTTTCTTTGTTGAAAATTTTTTACTTGCAAATTCACTTAATAAATAAATATAGGGCTACTCAGATTTTTAATTTTTTTCTTTGGTCAGGTTTGGTCATTTGTGAGGTTCAAGGCATCGTTCCATCTCAAGTTGCTCAAAGAGTCTCCTTTTAACCCTTAGTGTAAGTAAAACTATGATAACAATCTTCCAAAGTTAGTAGGGGTGATCCTTGAAATCCATGTTTTTATCACGACCAATATAGCTACAGGCTTATTTGTTTTATTGATCTTATCAAAGAAACAGCCTTTCGTTTCATTGGTTTTCTCTGCTGATACGGACAGGAAATCAGGGCAGTCTCATTGTTTCCCTTCTTTCAAGAACCTGCAGCAGTCACTTCCTGTCATCTACTGTCTGAAAACAGTAAAACTGTATCTTTTGTCTCGTTTTCTAACTGTTTAAAGTGGAAGAACATGTTCTGTACGAATTATTTCTTCATGGATGGAAGCTGAAACAGACTTTGAGCTGCGAGTAACAGAAAACCCTAATTCAATACTCGTAACTATGAAGAAATTAAGTGTGGCATTCAAGTAAGATAGTGAAAATGTATTGTCTCCTAGAACTCATGGAATTGGGATGTAGAGTGGTCTTGGTGAATGTTAGTTCCACCACATACATCCTCAGGGCACAGGGGTGCTCTGCTTCTCTCAGCTGTCCTCTCTGCTCTGCGTTTGTGGCTTGTGGATTCAGACATTGCTCACTCCTGCCCACAATGCCTGCTGGGCCCAGAAGCCACAGACAGACATGGGATGGGTCGCAGCAAAAGAGGGACCTGTTCTTTCTTTATGTAAAAACACTTTGGTCATTTTTAGTGTGCTTCAACCATGTAGAAGTCAGTGTGTTTTTATGGTTGTGGCTTTTTTCTTTCCCAATATTTGTATGGTAAACTATTATTTAAATAAAACCTAGGCCCCACGTAGTTGTTGCATTCAAAGAACTTCAGCTCAGCATTCAAATAAACTAGAAGTTAATTCCAAATAAAGCTTGAAGGCTACTTAAAGGGTCCTCTGCTACTGAGGGGAGGCTGTCCTGATCCTGCTCTTCCCCCACCTTCACTTTGTTCTCCATGTTCTTTTCTCTCAATCAACATTTTACTCTTCTGAGTCCCAACTTCTCCCTATTTTCAACCTGTAGTCTTCCTTTTCCCCCTTTCTTACCTTTCCTATATTCCTCTTTTACATAAATTCCTCATCCCCTGTGTTTAGACTCTCCACCAACTGGTCAAGTTGCTGTGTACAATAGGGCACAGGAAGGTGTCTGTGGTGTGAAAGATGTAAATAGTTACATGTCATGTTTTTCTGTTACACTGATTTAGATGTACAACTTTTCTTTTACTCTGCCAGGGAAAAGTTCTAGAAGTAATCTTTGGTTTTTTTCTTTCCTTCACTCTAGTGTATTGTAGCCATAAAAAAAAATTATAAAGCCTTTAGAAATTAGACAGACTTGAGTTTCATAGTAACAGTTTGTTCCACTTACTTGTATTTGGTTATTTAACCAGTTTTTAAAGCTGAAATCTAGAACTTTTTTCTTTTATCAGAGCAATATACTTACAGATTTTAAAATTCAAATAGTATTTCTAGATTTATAAGAAAAAATATCAAGTTTCCACACCACACATTCCCACTCCCAATTCCTCCCTCTATGTTTAACTGTTTTTGAACTTTATTTTATTGATTTTAGAGAGAAAGGGAGAGAGAGACATAAACATATGTTTCTGTATGTGCTCAGAACAGGGATCGAACCCGCAACCTTTGTTTATCAGGACAAAGCTCTAGTCTAACCAACCGAGCTATTCAGCCAGGACTATGTTTAACTCTTATGTTTATGATGTGATATCTTTCTTTTTCAGTTGTTCTGTGGACTTCCTAATCCAGCGGATGGTGATTTAACTCTCCCACCTCCCATTTCTTAGATGCTGTTGGGGGCGGGGGACAGAGGGTCAAAGGAAAATAACTTTTCTCCCACCTTCTAAGTTCTTCTAGTTGGGCTATTATATTAGTCAGATTAACATGAGTCAAATTAACAGGAGAAAATGTCCAAAATTTATTATGGCTGACATGTGAGGGTGCCATGAGAATACAGACCCAACAACACATTGGGCAGTGAGGTTTATTGCCATTTTGGACAAAGAAGGAGGCAGGAGACTGAGATTTCAAAGGGAAAGCAGGTAATTCACAGGTAAAGGAGAAAGAGCAAACAAGCTGTAAACAAATTCTCCCAGAAACAATGGGACACAGAGAGTGCTTGAACCACCAGACTTTGCTAAATTCTTCCTTGTTGGTCACATTTAGTTTATATTCTGATGCTAAGAGGACGATTTCTTCCTTTGAGCAGGGTTTTCCTACCTGGATTCCTTTTGGCAGCTAAAGGAAGGGTCAAAGTTCCTTTTAAGTCTCTTGTTTCTTAATAACCAGCTTTAAAATCAATATCCCAAAAGCGTATTTGGGGTGGAAAAACTTTGGTCCCCCTCAACATACACATTTATGAATACATATAAGATCACGTCTCATTTCTCAAAAATAACTACGGCACCCTTTTGATTAAATTATTATTCAATATTTACCTTATTAAAATTGTGTATATGCTGTTATTACATTTTTCTGCACAATTTTCTGTCTTTACTGGACTCAACAATTGCCTAACTTATTTGCTTATTGACTTTTATATGTGCAACTTATTGTCACAAAACTGCAGATCTTTTAAAATATTCAAACACATTTGAGGGGACACACTCTTTCTGGAGCTATGTCTCCAGGGCCTTCTTTTCCAATCTCGATGGTTCTTAGTTTTCATCCTTGCACTTTCTTCCTCTTTCTCAGTTGGATTCCTGCTCTCTAGGTCTTAAAATACTCCTATGTCTTGACTTCTTAAAACATCCTCCAACCTATTTCTGAAATAAAGTTTTGGATAGAGATTTTTGAGCTGCATATCTGAAAATATCTTTATTCTACTCTCACACTTAACTAATATTTTCATTGAGAGTAGAATTCCATGTGGTGGGGCCAGGGTCCGCCGCCATCGTGGCCATTCACATGCAGGTTCCCATTGGATTCGGGCAGACGGTAAAGAAATGGCAGAGTCGGAGGATGGTGGGCCATTCTGTTTATTGGTGTCTCACCAAGACGGGCAAGCCCCAAGAAAAGCCAAGTCCATGGAGGGCAAGGGATCAGGGAGGGGAGAGAAAGGAAATCCTCCCGCACCTCTCGCTGGTGGGGCAGAGTCTCTCTTCTGGGAACATTAACAAGACAATGGCCCCTCCCAATCAGGAAGGCAACCTGCAACCTCACAGACCACTGTATCTGGCATTTCCCAGCCCCCAATGAAAACTATAAGCGAGCAAACAAGTTCATCATATTTACAAACTTATTTGACCAACACATTTTAAAATTAATTTCTTCAGAATTTTGAAGTAAATGCTCCATTGAATTCTAGCTTCCTGAGATTGTAGTGAGAATTTCCATGCCTTTCTGATTTCCAATACCTAAAACGTAACCCTTTATGATTTTCTTATGGAACCTTTTTAAGATCTTTTATCACTGAAGTTTTGTGATAATGTGCCTTGGTGTGAACTTTTCAGATTGGTTATGCTGGGCATTTGGTGTGCTATTTCAATATGAGAATGTTTTTAGATCTGGAAAATTTTCTTGAATTATTTCTTGAGTAATATCCCTACTCTTATCTCTGTTCTTTCCTATAATTGCTATTTTCAGATGTTGAACTTCTTAATCTTCTTTTATTTTTTTCTTTTTCCATGTTTTTTTTAAGATCTTATTTATTCATTTTAGAGAAGAGAGAGAAAAAGGGAGAGAGAAGCAGGGGAGGAGCAGGAACCGTCAACTCCCATATGTTACTTGACCAGGCGAGCCCAGGGTTTCGAACTGGCAACCTCAGCATTCCAGGTTGATGCTTTATCCACTGCATCCACCACAGGCCAGCTACCATGTCTTTTTAATTCTTGCTTTATCTTAGAGGCATCATCAAATTTATCCTCTTTTTAAAAATAAATTCTTACATTAATTTTTGAATTTCTAAGAGCTTTTTATTTTCTGAATACTCTTTAATATACATTGCTTATATGGATGCAATATTTTTAGAGATTATAGATTAACTTTTATGACATTTTTTTTTCTTCTCCTAATTCCTGTTTTTTTCTTTTTTTGTTTGCTTCTTGTTTTCTCACCCTTTCTCAAATGTCTGTTGATCCGTGGTCATCTCTGTATATTCAGAAGGGAGGCAGGAGGCTTTCTGCAAGCTCAGCAGGGTAGATGAGGCCTAACCAATGGCAGGACTCAGACAAGCAAGGAGAGATGCTTTGGACAGCCTCCCTCCCTCGCCACCACTGTCTGAGAGGAAACTTCCTGTTCCTGAAGTCTGACGTTCCTGGTTCCTCCCTCACACCACCTGAATCCCTACTTCCATCTCTTTCCGAGGTTTGCTCTGTCTGCCTGGATGCCCTTCTCTTCTGATCGCACCTCAATCTCATCCTTCCTTCCAGGATCCGCTCACACCTTACTTCCTTGCCACCTTGTTTATCACACATTCTAAATCTCACTCTAGGCTTTACTTGCTTTCTAAACTTAATGTGTCTCCCCAACCACGATGCCAGCTCCTTACTACAGGCCATCTCACGCTCTTCCTGGTGTAACCCCAGGCACCCAACCAGCAGTAGGTACTGAGCATCGTTTGATTTCATTCTTCAAAAAAAACCCAGATCAACAGAAAATGAAAGCCTTGTATGCCAAATGGAGATTCCTTTCCAAATTTTTTTTTTAATGTTTATTGTATTGAGTCTAGAGAGAGAGAGAGAGAGAGAGCAAGGAAGGGAGAGTGGGAGAGAGACAGACAGGAACATCGATCTGCTCCTGTATGTGCGCTGACCAGGCATTGAACTGGCAACCTCTGTGCTTCTGGATGATGCTCTAACCAACTGAGCTGTCAGCACAGAGCCTTTCCAAATTGTTGACTGCATGCATATGGTGCCCCTTCCATCTGGTAACTCCTGAGCGCTTGAACTGTCTAGTGCTTTGGACTCTGCAGGACAACCTCCCTGGGGCTCACTTTCCCGAAACACGCTGAGCGTGAGCATGGGTTTGAGATGCACCCTAACCTGGTGCTATTAATAACTGATTTGTCAATTATTTTCTTAAAAATAAATGAGATTGATTTCAAGGCTATTTTTTTGCCACCAAGCTTGGCTACCAGGGTGTTCTCTCCGCTGCAGAGAAAAGGGTGGTGTTGCAGACGGAGGAGTGGGGAATGCGGGGCGCGAAGGCTGACCGTCGTCCGAGCCCAAGGGAACCAGCCCCGAAGGGAAATAAGGCCTAACAGTCGTCTGGAGTCCAGCCTCGGTCACACAAGGCGATGCGCAGCAGGATGAGGAATCCCGGTCAACCCGTTGCCCGCCCACTCACTGCCCAGCGCCCCGACACGCTCCCACCGATACCCCACGCTGCGCGGAGCAGCACCACTCGCTGCCGGAGCGGAAAGCTGCGCCCCACCACGCCTGCGCAAAGCCGGGACCGGGGACTAAGGCCCCGGCAGCACCGCGCGGTTTCCCAGGCAACGGGCGCGGCGCCTGCGCACCTCGTCCTCCAGCGACTCGGCTCCGCCCACGCGCGGGGCGGACCCTTGAGCGGAAGCGCCCTGAGCGGGAGCGGAAGCGGAAGTGGAGGTGCGCGAACCTCTGCGGCTGGGCCCAGGGCGGCGCGGGCGCGTCTCTGGTGGTGGTGGGCATCTCTAGGTAGGGCCCGGCCTGTGGGGCCAGCGCCGTCCGGGCGCCGCTCTCCTCCCGTCGGCCTTGGCTCTGCCGGCTGCGCTCGCGGTTCTGCGCCATCGCGGCCTCCTGGCCGTGAGCCTGGTGACTGTGTCCGGGCCGGTCCTGCCCGCCTCAGCCCCACCGTCTCCCTCCCGGGCGCGCCTGTCCGGCCACGTGCCGACCCCGCCGCGGTGTCCCTCGCTCCTTCCCGCGCCACCCTCCCGTCCGGCGACGTGCCGGTTCCCGGGCGCCCCGCGATCGTCCTCCAGGAGTCTCCGAGGTGTGCGCGCTGCCGTGACCCCGAGCCTCCGCACGGGGCCCCGGGGACGGGGGGCGGCCAGGCCCTGCGGGTGCTGCGCCCGGGCAGCCGGGGAGGGGCGGAGGCGTTCTTCCTGCGAGACGGGCGTGGAGGGGCCCGGGTTAGGCGGAGACGCGCTCACGGGACGGCGGGGCGCAGGTGGCCGTGATTCGGGCACCTGGGCCCGGGGGTGAGAGACCTGCTGGGCGGGACGTGGCTGCCGGTGTCTCCGGCGACTTCGGGGCTGTAGAGGCTCGTGCGGCTGCTTCCTTAATGCTTGCTGGGAGTTTTTACGTCTCAGGACGCTTCTTTTTTTCTTTTTCAAGTTTTTCTATCTTTGCTTTTCCCAGGACAGCGTTCAACCTTCCTACCAAGTACCCTTTCCACACTTGTCCCTGCTGGGGGCTTAGGAGCAAGTGAGAGGGCTGGCCCTGGTCAGGTAGCGCAGTGGTTAGAGCGTGTGCAGGTGATGCCAAGGTTGCGGGTTCCGTCCCAGATCAGGGCTCGTAAGAGAATCAGCCGGTGAAGGCGTAAGTAAGTGGAACAAACGGATGCTTCTCTCTCTTTCTTCCCCTCGCTAAAATCAATCAACTAATAAAAATTATTTAAGAAGAGAAGCAGTCCATAGATGGTAAGTTAGACTCTGGGGAGGTCTCTGATGAATAAATTGTTTTAGTTTTAACTCAATGAGTTTAGAGTTTCATATTGGATTTGCTGTCCTGGGTTCATAAGGCACAGTTTGTACACAGCTGCACACATTTTCCTCCCCTGTGTCCAGTGACGGGCTGTGTCTCGTTGGCCAGGGACGCGTTGGTGCGCTGCGGTGGGTGGGAGAGTCTCCCGTCTCAGTTGCCCTTCCAATCCTGATCGTTCTGATCCTGCCCCCGGGGCTGAGGATACCTTCAGGGAAGACAGAGTCTGGACTGTGCCTTAGTGACAGGCACACAGGCTTTGGAGGCAGGTGGGTTCCAAGCCCAGCTTTCCTCTGCTGCCTGTGACCTCGCCAGGTGACTTCGTGCAGGTGGCACTAGCTCTCCTGCCTTTGCTGGCAGATGAGCCATTTCCTGCAGTGAGCAAAACCGGTAATGTGCCGAAGGGACCAGAGCGGATGCTTGCTGTGGAGCTTTTTGATTTAAAAAGGAGGCATGTTTTTTGCAGAACATTTCGTAGAACAAAGAAAAGTTTTAAGTACACGGTGTTATACATTTTGATGTATGTACACACCCACCCAGGTTTCTTACTTGCTGAACGGCCCTGAAGCTTTGCTTCCCTCTAAAGATCCAGATATTAGGCGAGGATATTGTGGTGTTCAGCTGCTGTGTCCACACCTGCTAGCACAGGGCCTGGAGCACAGTGGACTCCAGGGGAGACTTGCAGAGCACATGGGGGAATGTAGATGTCATTGCCTGTGGCTTATCTGGGGCCAGAATATGGTCTCTCTACCCCCCTTAGACTTTTGCAGCAGGAAATAGGGTCTGGATCCCTCTAGTCTGCGGGGTATTGGGAAACCAGAACAACTAGCTTCCCCAATAGTCCCTTTACCCCCAGGCTTGCCTTCCTGCCTCCATCCCTTCTCCGAGACGAGAGGAGACCTAGGAGCTGTGGCATTTCTAAAACATCTGTCACCTGATTTCCCTTCTGGTGATGTGTCAGTGTGTGTGGTTTGCAAGCTCCTTTACCGCCTGGGCTGGCCTGCAGCTCGCTCTTCCTCAAAGCACAGGTTCTAGCCATACTTCCCATGTGGGTCATTTTCCCAATTTTTCATGTTTGAGGAACACACTTATAAATAAAGTTGCAGGTCAAACTACGTAATAGAACAGATATTTTAAGCACCTTAGAAACATCCATTTAATAATAAAAAAGATAACATATGGACCTAAATTTATCCCTTATCGATCTTACTTCAGGCCTCCCATCCACTGGCTCTCCAGTCTGTGACTGGCCACTCAGGATGGCCGTCATGTGTCCCAGACCTGGGCTGGGTCTTCCTGTTACATGTTCTGCAGGTTTATGTTCTCTGCCCTCTTCTGTCCTAATGTTTGCCCAGGTGCTTGTTGCTGGGTGGATATTTCCCTGCTGGAGTGCAGGGCTTGTCTGTCTAGTTTATGCTCTGTGTCTGCCGTGGAGCTCCGATTCACGTTCAGGTAGAACCACCCTGGTGGTGCTGAGGAGGTGCCACTGCAGGTGGACTCTGAGGGAAGACCCAGGACGTGCTTGTATGTTGCCCGGGCACTTTTACGTCTGCAGTTATCCCCAGGGAAGAGATCAGGATGGGCTCAAAGACTCGAGGATCTTACATAGGGCATGCAGTGTCAGAAGTAACCCAAATGTCAGTGGTAGTGTTGAGTAACTCATCTTACACCCACATGGTGCACCCATTAGAAACGACACTGAGGGGTTAATGTGGTATGGGAATGTAGTCATAATAAATTAAGACACAAAGTAGATTACAGAAAAGTATGATCCCAATTATTAAAAACAACAAAAAGACTAGAAATACATACTCTAGAATATTGTAGTCCTTGTCTTTGGGAGATGAGATCATGAGTAGAACATGACTGCCTTATTTTTTATGGCTACTTTTTAAATTAAAAAAATTACAAATAAACATCACTGGAACTAAAAAGTAATCTAGTGTATAAACATCATGAGTATAGTAAACCCTCATTAATATTTATATGGCTTTGTTTTAAATTTTGAAACAATTTAAGAAATTTGAACTGGTGCTAGGCAGAATTTAAGCTTTACGCAAATGGTAAGTGACTGATGAGTAACTTTAGAATCTAAGTGAAACTGCATCACAGCAGTGTATGAGGTAGGTCTCCTAAGCTCACTTGCAGGTAAGAAAAATGAGGCTTACAGAAGACGAGAACTTGCTCAAAGTTGCTTTTCAGGGACGTGATTCCAGGCAGTTCTAGAGCTTTTCCTTTGTCATCAGCACTGCTGGTGTCAGCCCCTTCCTAGGACGCAGCGTAAAGAGTCTGCTGGCAGCTGCTGAGCGTCTGCTTCAGCCTCACGCTGGCTTTTTGGCTCTGGCACCAGTGGTCATGCCAGACTGTTGTGGGGGTCCTCAGGGCCTCCCGAGTCTGGACATGGATACCCAGGCATAGGGAAGCACACTGTAATAGCTACAGGCCTTCCATTTCTCGTTTCAATAAGCAGCTTATTTTGACACTGAAGACAGGAAGACTTCAATTAAGACTTGCCATAGGGGAGAGATGGGGCTCAACTTCAAATACGGCAAAGACATCTGGGGGTTGATAACCAGCAAGCAGAGTAAGGGATCAGCAAGAATTGGGGCGGGGCTGAGGACTTGGATCAAATGTCAGGGGTGGGGCGTTCTCTGACTCAGCAAGATTCTTAACTGAATGGACCGCGGGCGTGAGCATGGAAGGTTGCAGCCTCGCGCAGAAGAGAGCCCAGAGGAACCTGCTTGAAGTTTGGTCAAGGAGAGTGTCATGTTAAGTGAGCCCTGTGTGGCGTCTCTGGCCATGGACTCCATCTAAGTGGCAGCTGCCCTGAGTTCACTTACCCAGTTGTCTATGCACTGTAAATGCAGTTGAGGCAGCAGTGTCCCTTGTGCTGCCACAGGATAAACTTGGAACCCTCAGTCCCTGTTCTTACTCTTCTGTGCAAGGGGTGCCCATGGGTTACTCTCTTTTATTGGAGCGATGGGGAAGGAAAGGAGAGAAGAAAGCAGATTTCAGATATCCCACATGAATAGGGAGGGCCTCACTGAGGACCACGGCCCAGCCAGCTTGTCACCATTGTAGACTCAAGAGTGGAGCACAGAACAGAAAGAAGACTTGTCCCTGTCATCCAGGGCCACTGTTTATAGAGTCACCCCTGACTTTCATGTTTATTCCTTAACACAGCCCAAAAACACTGTGATGTGTGTTAATTTGTAGATTTTTCTGTTGTGGGGATAGAAATTATTTGTCTGATAAACATAAATTCAGGGTTGTGGTTTCATGGCTCTCTGGGACATTGATCTGTTTTGTCTCCAACTTGAAAATTATTTTAGTCACCTCAGCTGTCCAGATGCCCTCAGCATGGGCAGTGTGCTGACACAGTTGGTGAGCTGGCCACGTCTGAAGGTTGCAGCGACCAGTGGCACTGGTCATCCTGCAGATGCTGCTCTGCACATGAGACATGTCGCCATGACTACCCGTGTCTGGAGTGGTGGTGGGTTGTGGTCTGACCCTCCTGTCGGTTGGTAATGCTTTTGCTGAGACACGCTGCTCTCTAGTTCTCCGTTCATTGAAAGACTGAATAAAGGAGCTCTGACTTACCTTTCTCCTGTTTACTTCCTCGTTCACTGGGAACCCAGTACCTGGGATTGGCTAAGGAGAAGGACGCCATTCCTCAGAGTGAGGCCACCTCCAAGATGGCATGGTCCCTGTGCCTGCTGCTGTCCTCCATGCACTGCCTGCATCGACAGCACTCCGGGCAGTGGTTCCACTCTCTCTACCTTTGCCCACTTTTGAAGACTGTAAGCTTGGCCATCCCTCATTTCTTTTTTTTTTTTTAATTTATTTTTTATTAGTTTTAAAGAAAGAGGAAGGGAGACAGAAACATCCATCTGTTCCTGTATGTGCCTTGCGATCAAACCAGCAACCCTTATTTATCTGGGTGACACTCCATCCAATTGAGCTCTCTGGCTAGGGCCTTATTTCTCTTTATACACCTGCTCTTTGATGCCTTCATTCATTTAGTCACGAATACTCGGCCCCTCGTGTGGCAGACACTGCTGGGTGTTGGGATGTCACAGTGGAGAGGGGTCACATTGACGGGACTGATTCCCAGCCTACTGAATGAGACAGTTCTATTTTATTTATAGACAGTAAAGATTCTATTATTTACAGGTATAATACATGAAATTATATGTATATGTATGTATCTGCAATCATCTTAACTACATAAAGGTAGAGAGTGAAAAACTTTGTTAATGCTCTTAGCAATAAAAGGCTTAAAAACAAAAAAAAAATGATTTAAAAAAAGTAATGTCAAAATTATCTTTTTGAAGCATTTTGATTCCCACCACACTGCCTGTGTTGACTGGTGTGAGTGGTGTGGGCTTTAACATGTTGAGCTAAAAATAGGGAAGGACCCTTGATGCCATAGGTTACCAGATCTTTGCCTATCTGAGTTTTCCTTTGAAAATGCCACAGAAGAGCACATTGTAAAGTAACATTCCTGTGGTGATTTGTGACTCAAAATGGGAGAGATTGGCAGTGTGAATGGCAGGAAAAACCAGTGCTGTGTTTAATTAAAATTGTGAGCTTTTCACTACTGGGGTGAGAAAGGAGGAAAACTTTTGAATGAAATCAAAGCAGAGCTAAGCCCGAGCCTGTGACATAAAGAGGAGTGTGTTTTGGGAAGTTCAGTGTTGTCACTTGCAGTTTTAGTAGAAAAATGCTTGAAACAAAAATCCCTTTCTGTTAGTGAGGGAAGGCAGCCAACCCACACGGGACCCAGAGGCTGCACCACTGGGGGCCTGGCCCGTGGGAGCTGCTGAGGGCAGGTTCTGTTGCCCTCCCACCTGCAGCTGGTGGGCTTGGAGGGGGGTCCACTGCGTCCCACCTGGAGCCTGGGTAAAGAAAACCAAGCCACACTCTCAGTTTGTCAGATTTACTTTTACTTTGCTCATTGTCAACAAACCTCACAAGCCTGCTTTTTCCCAAGTTCGGCTTAAGTAAGAATAATGGCCTGGAATTTGAGAAGTCTAAGCACAGTGACCACCCTTATATCTTTAGACGCCATTTCCAGACCTGCACCTACCTACCGTTGGAATGTCAAAATAATGTCTTCTATTACATCTTTTATTATGTAAGGACATCTTATTATAAAGTACTCTGCTTAGATTTCGTTCAGATTTTGAATTTATTTCTTTATTTTTACAGAGGCAGAGATAGGGACAGACAGACAGGAACGGAGAGAGATGAGAAGCATCAATCATCAGTTTCTCGTTGCGCGTTGTGACTTCTTAGTTGTTCATTGATTGCTTTCTCACATGTGCCTTGACCGCGGGCCTTCAGCAGACTGAGTAACCCCCTGCTGGAGCCAGGGACCTTGGGTCCAAGCTGGTGAGCTCTTTGCTCAAGCCAGATGAGCCCGCACTCAAGCTGGCAACCTCGGGGTCTCAAACCTGGGTCCTTCCACATCCCAGTCCGACGCTCTATCCACTGCGCCACTGCCTGGTCAGGCCATAGTGAACTTTTATGTACTGTGTTTCTGATCTGAGGTAGGGGATCTGTGAAGGCAGAAGGCCTGCTTAAGTTACATGTGGATTTTCAACTGTTCACGGTGGTCAAGACCCTGACCCACGCATTATTCAGGGGTGAGCTAGTTTTCTTTTTTAACCCCTTTATTGAGGTATAGCTGATAGTAAACTGCACGTGCTTAGAGTTTACAATTTAACACGTGTTCACCTGTGAAACCACCACAATGAAGATAATGAATGGGCCTATCACCCCAAAAGGCTCCTCTTTGTAAATTCCACCCCACCCCACCCCCGGCACCCAACCAGATGACCTGGATGTGCTCTTTGTCACTACAGTGAGCTCAGCTCTCAGCTAGAATTTCATGTAAATGGAATCATACAGGGTGTTTGTTTGGTCTGCCTTCTTTCAGCAAAATTATTTTGAGAAATACCGTTTATGTTTTAGGTTTGCAAGGTTCTGTTTGGGTTCCTAGATGGGAAATATTACTTCTTTGAAAACTGTTAGCCTGTTTTGAATTCAGTTCAGAAATCTCTTGAATAATAGTCTTAGTTAAAATCTTAGAAGATGCTACACTATGTTGTCCTTGTGAAAGCCCAACTCTTAGGAGAAGCTCCTCACGTGTCTCCGCGGGGCCTCGTTAGGCTCCTGACAGAGAGTGGCACTCAGCATTGTGTGTGTGTGCCCTGTAAGATGCCATGTGTACTGATAGTGCTGTAATGACTGATTTCTTTCCCTTTCCAGACCCTCCCAAGAGTCCCGTCATGGGTGTTAGAGGCTTGCAGGGGTTTGTGGGAAGCACCTGCCCACATATCTGTACAGTCGTCAGTTTCAAAGAGCTGGCAGAGCAGCACCAGAGCGAGCACCCTGGATGCAGCCCCTCCATCGTGGTGGACGCCTTGTGTTGTCTCAGGTACTGGTACACGCCCGAGTCGTGGGTGTGCGGCGGCCAGTGGAAAGAATACTTTGCCGTCTTGCGAAATTTTGTTAGGACTTTCACAGCTGTTGGCATCAAGCTGATATTCTTCTTTGATGGCATGGTGGAGCAGGGTAAGAGAGACGTATGGGTGAAACGAAGACTCAAGAATAACAGGGAGATAGCCAGGATTTTCCATTATATCAAGTCACACAGGGAGCAGCCTGGCAGAAACATGTTCTTCATCCCCTCGGGGCTGGCCATATTTACCCGACTTGCTCTGAAGGCCCTGGGCCAGGAGACTCTGTGCTCCCTACGGGAGGCTGACTACGAGGTGGCCTCCTATGGCCTCCAGAGTCATTGTCTGGGGATTCTCGGAGAAGACACTGACTACTTGGTCTACGACACCTGTCCCTACTTCTCAATTAGTGAGCTCTGCTTGGACAGCCTCAGCACCATCATGCTCTGCAGGGAGAAGCTCTGTGAGAGCCTGGGCCTCCGCCTGGCCGACCTCCCGCTCCTGGCCTGCCTGCTGGGCAATGACGTCGTCCCGGAGGGCGCATTTGAGGTCTTCCGGCACAGGTGCCTGGCTTCCTACACCGCCATACAGGAGAACTGGGACAGAAGAGGCAGCGCTGTCTTAGCCGTGGCAGACCACATAGCCAGAGTTCTTCGTGTCCACCAGGGTGAGAAGAAGCTGGAAGAGATGTTGCCTTTGGGACCAAACAAAGCTCTTTTTTATAAAGGGATGGCATCATATCTCTTGCCAGGACAGCAATCTCCATGGATTTCCCAAAAAGCCAAAGTTATAGCAACTTTGGACAAGCCGGTAGTATTCATGAGTTCAGACCCTGAATCCAAGCAAGAAGTTCCCATGAGTACAGACCCTGAATTCAAGCAAGAAGTTCCCATTAGTACAGACCCTGAATTCAAGCAAGAAGTTCCCATGAGTACAGACCCTGAATCCAAGCAAGAAGTTCCCATGAGTACAGACCCTGAATTCAAGCAAGAAGTTCCCATGAGTTCAGACCCTGAATTCAAGCAAGAAGTTCCCATGAGTTCAGACCCTGAATCCAAGCAAGAAGTTCCCATGAGTACAGACCCTGAATCCAAGCACGAAGACCCCATGAGTACAGACCCTGAATCCAAGCACGAAGACCCCATGAGTACAGACCCTGAATCCAAGCAAGAAGACCCCATAAATATGAAGCCTGAAATTAAGCAACAAGTAACCATGGTTTCAGACACTGAAATCTTAAAGGTATGTAGATATGCCCACTCAAATCTAAAATGTCCTGATAGAAAACGTACCAAGCAGGGGATTCTTCAGTGACTGTTGGCTGCCTACAGTAGTTAAGGCACTTTGGGGATACAGAGCAGGACCCTAGGCTAGGAGTTTAGTTAGGAAGTGTGACACAAGCCACGAAAACACATTATAAACCGTAATTGATACTGGCACACGGCCGTTACAGAAGGGAGCTCTGGGAATTTGAAGCAGAGAGATTACTGTGGGTTAAGGTACAGAGGAAAACACCTCCATAAGAGGCGGAAGTGGAGCCAGACCTCGGTGGGTCTGACCTGTGCTTTGAACAAAGAGGGGTAAGCGACAGAAAGGTGTGGGGTATGGAATCTGTCACCTCGGGCACAGTGGTAGGACAGCAGGCTAGGAGGTGGGGCTTAAGGGGAGAAGTAGGAAGAGCAATCCGGGAGTGGTGGACTGCAGCCAGACAGTGAAGTTCTCACATGCCACTCCGGGAATTGGGACCTAACTGAAGTGCTACAGAGCCCTTCGGGGTTTTTGATGAGAGGACCACTGTTAATGAGCCACTGCTGTGTGAGGTCCTGTGCTAGGTGCGTTACATATAGTACGTCATTTAATTCTGTATTACGGAAAAAGTACACGTTCACAGGAATGCCCACAGGCACCACAAGTCAAAATCAAACTCCTGACACCACCCACAAACCTTTCATTGCTCTGCATTGTGAGTGCCACCATCCTCCATCCACTCATATCAGTTACAAACCTAGGAGTTTCCCCCCATTTCTCATCAGCTGTCTCTCCCAAGTCCAGTTCTATGTGCCTGTCCAGTGACTTAGCACCCTGGTCCAAGCTGCCTTATCTGGACTACTGCAGTAATTGCTAACACTCTTCCCGAGTGGACTTGGGCCCGGCCGGTCCATTGGCCATGCTGCGTGCAGAATAGAGCCTGCTCTGCGGCTCGTGACGACTCCTCGGGCAGAAACCCTCTCCTGAGCGAGGCTGTGGCACGCCCCGCCTTATGTCCACGCGCATGCTCTCCTTTCTCCTGGTTACTACCCTGGTTACTAGTCTTTTCTGTCACAGCCCCCAGGAAGGCCCCGGAACCCCCTGCAGTGCTCACTGCTATGTGTGCCTGACATTTGTCACACGTGCCCATGGGAATGTCGTGTTTGGTGACTGTCCTCACTGCTAGCCTGAGGCAGTGCTGGATGGGCAGGGTCTGGCTGTTTCTCTCAGCGCTGACTCCCTGCGCCTGTCATCCTGTGTTGTGGCAGCTGTTCCTTAAGTCTGAAATGAAGTATTTGTCCCCTTTCCCTGTGGCTCTAGTTTCTCCTTCGTGACCTCTCCTCCTGTGTAGCTCCATGGGTTCTCCGATCCTGAAGTCCTCCTCTGTGACATACGCTGAGGCAGATGAGCTCATTCAGTAACAGGAAACTATAGTAAAAATAGGGTAAACTACATGCTTTCGGAGAGTTATAGGTGAAAAAGTATTAACAGTGACACCAGTTCCACCTGGAAGCACATCTGATGTACTTTGAAGGAAAAAGAATGTGAGTTGGAAGTGGAGGCGCCCGTGTTGATGGGGAGCAGGGACAGCGTGAGAGAGGGGGCTGTTGCTGTCCTCCCGTGGACTCAGTGATGGGAGTCAGGAGCCTGGGGAGGCGTGTGGAGCCCCCTGAGAGCCGGTCTGCGCTGTGCTCACGTGTTCTCAGTGTGCCGTGCAGGCGGCTGGAGTCCTGGGGAGGCGTGTGCAGCCCCCTGAGAGCGGGTCTGCGCTGTGCTCACGTGTTCTCAGTGTGCCGTGCAGGCGGCTGGAGTCCTGGGAGGCGTGTGCAGCCGCCCTGAGAGCCGGTCTGCGCGGTGCTCACGTGTTCTCAGGGTGCCGTGGGGGTGGGCTGGAGTCCTGGGGAGGTGTGTGGAGCCCCCTGAGAGCCGGGTCTGCGCTGTGCTCACGTGTTCTCAGGGTGCCGTGGGGGTGGGCTGGAGTCCTGGGAGGCGTGTGGAGCCCCCTGAGAGCCGGTCTGCGCTGTGCTCACGTGTTCTCAGGGTGCCGTGCAGGCAGGCGGCTGGAGTCCTGGGAGGCGTGTGGAGCCCCCTGAGAGCCGGTCTGCGCTGTGCTCACGTGTTCTCAGGGTGCCGTGCAGGCGGCTGGAGTCCTGGGAGGCGTGTGGAGCCCCCTGAGAGCCGGTCTGCGCTGTGCTCACGTGTTCTCAGGGTGCCGTGCAGGCAGGCGGCTGGAGTCCTGGGAGGCGTGTGCAGCCCCCGGAGAGCCGGGTCTGCGCTGTGCTCACGTGTTCTCAGGGTGCCGTGGGGGTGGGCTGGAGTCCTGGGAGGCGTGTCCCCTGAGAGCGGGTCTGCGCTGTGCTCACGTGTTCTCAGGGTGCCGTGCAGGCGGCTGGAGTCCTGGGAGGCGTGTGGAGCCCCCTGAGAGCCGGGTCTGCGCTGTGCTCACGTGTTCTCAGGGTGCCGTGCAGGCGGCTGGAGTCCTGGGAGGCGTGTGGAGCCCCCTGAGAGCCGGGTCTGCGCGGTGCTCACGTGTTCTCAGGGTGCCGTGGGGGTGGGCTGGAGTCCTGGGGAGGCGTGTGGAGCCCCCTGAGAGCCGGTTCTGCGCTGTGCTCACGTGTTCTCAGGGTGCCGTGGGGGTGGGCTGGAGTCCTGGGAGGCGTGTGGAGCCCCCTGAGAGCCGGGTCTGCGCGGTGCTCACGTGTTCTCAGGGTGCCGTGCAGGCGGCTGGAGTCCTGGGGAGGCGTGTGCAGCCGCCCTGAGAGCCGGTCTGCGCTGTGCTCACGTGTTCTCAGTGTGCCGTGCAGGCGGCTGGAGTCCTGGGAGGCGTGTGGAGCCCCCTGAGAGCCGGGTCTGCGCTGTGCTCACGTGTTCTCAGTGTGCCATGGAGGCGGGCTGGAGTCCTGGGGTGTGTGGACCACGCAGAGCTGATCCTCCAATAACACGTCTGTGTAGATATTGTTGTTTGTAGCTGTCACTCCTCACATTTCCCCTTTAATCATCACGCAGTGCTGTCACCAGATGCACTTGTCTCCCTTCTCTCATGAGGACAGGGGGGCAAAGGTGAAGTGACACTGTGTGTAGGTGCACGGCTAAGACTTGATGGACTCGTCTGAACCCAAGCCTTTGCATATTTGACGCTGCAGTATCCCGACTGGTCTGGAAACTGCTGGGCCCTGGGCAGCGGCTGAGACGGCTGTGGGTGGGTCTGGAAGAGGGAGAGTGGAGGTGCTGGAAGCAAGGCTTCAGAGCTGGCATCTGGGCAGGTGAGGAATGGCACCCGGGCAGAGGGAACCACAGAGCAGGCTGGGGACACTTGGCCACTCCGTGCGTCCAGGTGGCCTTGCCTGTGAGTCAGCCAGTCCAGTGCTCTGAGCACGAGGCCTAGCCAGCTGCCAGCATCCACAGCGCCACCCCGCCCGCTCTGCTTACCTCTGCCACTTCCTGACTCACCCGCTCCCAGTCGGTGTGGCTGTGCACGTGTCCTCTCTGGGCGTGGCTGTGCTCCACAAACCCAGGCATGCACCCACCCCCTGCCAGGCCCCACCCCTGGCCTTCCCTGCTTTAGTGGGCACCTGGCCATCTTCCTCAGTCTTTTGCAAGAGGAGTGCCAGCCGGTGAAGTGAGACCACAGAGGGCAGCACGTGGATTCTGAAAGACCCACGACCTCATTTCTATACCCATGAGGAGGTATTGGCTATCTAAGAAAGGGTGTGATGTCATCAGATTGTGTTTTGTTTAGTTTTTTAATATTTTATTTATTGATTTTTAGAGAGAGGGGAGAGAGAGAGAAGGGGGAGGAGCAGGAAGCATCAACTCCCATATGTGCCTTGATCAGGCAAGCCCAGGGTTTCAAACCGGCAACCTCAGTGTTCCAGGTCGACGGCTTTATCCCATTGAGCCACCATAGGTCAGGCCAGATTGTGTTTTTTGAAATACTTGCAGAGACGGGACTAAAGTTTCAGTTGAAAAAATAATAAGGTTGCAGTTGCAGAAACCCAGGGAAAAGACAGAAGGCTAGCAGCAGGAGAAGAGCAGTGGAAATCCACTTGTCTCAGAAGTGAAGCTAGTGAAAGTCAGTCTTGCTGTGAGGCGGTCTCCTTGCTTGAGGGCAGGAGGAGGAGGAGGAGAGGCTTCCCATGCGGCCGTGACAGTTGGAGAGAGGGACCTCCAGCCCGTTTCTGGGCAGCAGGTAGGCAGGTGTTTGGAAGCTACCCCAGGAGAAGGCTGGCGTGGAGCCTGAAGAAGAGAAGCAGAGAGAGGAGAGGTGGGCAGGGGTGGGGAGGAGGGCGAGGGAGGAAGATCCCAGCGGGAGAGCAAAGAGGCAGGTTTCAGGGGGAAAGACAGGCCAGTGTCACAGGCTGCAGGGGGCGTCGGGCAGGACCAGGAGGCAGAGGAGGTCTGGTGGCCTCACAGATCTCTGCTTGCCCATGGCCTTGGTGGAGGTCCAGTTATAGGCATTTCCCGGACCCTGGGGACGAGGTTGGGGGATGTGGGCCTGCCCTGCTCTGCAGGACATCTGGCAGCGGTGGCACCTGGACAGGGCAGCTGGGAGAGTCCTGGTCGCTGTCCTCAGCAGACGGAGGTGTTGTCATAGACGGAGGGCCCTTGTGTGCACCCAGTGACACGTCTGCTGAACTTAATCATGGCTTTGGAAATAAATGGAAGTTTCTTCAGTTCGCTTTACATTTTTTCTTAAAAACATTTGCAGTGGTGTCTTCCAGCCTATCAGATAGGTGACCAGAATCAAGTATGTGTGTGTTGTAACCACACAGTCACCCTGTGCACCCATGTGTTTTCTCTGTGTGCTTATAGAGTGTTGGGTAGACTGGATTATTAATAGCTTTAGAATTCTTAGATTAGATGGGTTTTCCTAGTACAGAATGCTATGTATCTACAGGGAAGGGCAGAGATAAAAAACCACTTACTAGGTGAGATGTGGCCAATAGTTTTTGCCCCTGGGCCAGATTAGAAAGAAAACTTTTTTCACTGGCCAGACGAAATATTAAAATTAAAAAATGTTAAATACAAAACGATTCAACTAAACAAAATTTTATTATGTAATTTGTTTATGAATAAATGTGAGCGAAAAACATTTTTAATATACAATATTATTTTAATAAAAATATAATTATATGTTGTATAAATATCTAAACTGTATCTCAATCAAAACAATATTTAATTCATAGAATGAACTTGAAGGGGTTATATCTCAAATAAAACAATTATTTCATTTTACAAACAGCCTGGACACATTTTCAGTTATCAACTGCAGCTATTGTCTATGCTACAGTGCCACTTGATTCAGCACACTTGACCACAAAAATAACGAATTGTTTGACCTTGGGTGCGCACTGGCAAACTCCACCTAGAAGAATGTGGGTTTCACATCGTCGCTAAATGTCAAACAGTTCATATTGAGTACAGATGAGCACAAAAGTTGTAAATCTTTATAATGGAATTCTTTTAAAAAATACAAAAGTATCGCAAATCCATTCGACCAATTATTGGAAGTTTACCCTGGATTAGTCACATGGGGAATTCTTTTCCGCGTATCACTATCTTCTTAAATATCTTGATTTTCAATAATCAAAAATGCTTCCGCTTCTGAGTAGCTAAGATTTTAAAGTAGTGGAGAATATTAAAAATTTAATCGCAGGCCGCATAGACTCATTATGTGGACCGGATTTGGCTTGCGGGCGTGGGCAGTATGTTGGCCATGTCTGTACTAGGTGATACTGAGCTAATTAGTAGATTAAAGTTATAATTTAGAAAATTAATCTGAAAACCCTTAGCACACCCAGACAAGGCTGTTACATCTCAAATTCTGTATAGTGGCCAAAATTTAAGACTTCTTGGTAGAGTAGATATAATTTATTACTTTGTAGATAAATTTGGCAGAATACCAGTTCGTTTCAAATATCATAAAAATCAGAAATGGTGGAAGAGGGTGTAGGAGAACAAATCAGAAACTATTGCCTTAGAAGGACCATGAATCCATGACCGTGACATTTCTGATAGATCTGTGTCACGAGGACCAGAGAACTAGGTCACTGCTGATGATCTTTGAGTATCAAATAATAGCTCTTTTAAATCTTTTTTCTTTTATACTTTATTGATCTTAAAGCTGTTTGTCTGTTGGTGGTCTTGATTTAAAGACATTCTAGCAGTGACACAAACATTTTTTTGGCCCATGCAGCCTTATAACAGCGGTCAGCACTGACAGCGTACATGATATGCCAGGCCAGGGACTCCACATGTGTCACCCCCTTCGTCCTCAACAGTTGTGTGAGGATGGCACTTTATTATACCTGCCTTGTATATGAAGAAGCTGAGGAATTAAAATTAAAACTCAAGTCTGCAGTATAAGTCAACATGACTAGTGTGTATAAATAATGAGATGGTCTGATTCCCAGAGTTTTTGGTGTTCCAAGTAGTAACCCTGATGCCACATTTTAAATGCCATTGGCTATAGACTGTTTGATTTAATTTTTGGATACTAATGTAGATGAATTTATCCCTGCAGTAATGAGAATGTTCTTCACAGGAAAATAAAAACTGTGTGTAGGTTACCATAGCCCTTCTGATTTTAAGTTCCTATAAATGAGAAAGTGGAGTCATTTAAATCACATCTCATCACCTACCACATGCCCAGGCATAGCAGGGCAGGAACAGATGGGTTCTCAACATGTGGCTTTCCCTCAGTAAGAAGTGATCATGGATGTGAGGGCGATCTGGCTGCGACATCTGTCACCCCATTGATCGCCGGGTTGACTCGGCTGATCTGGCTGGCTAGGTGGGTGTCCCCTTCCTCCCTCACCGCTCCATGTGCGTCCCTCCCGAAGCTGCGCGCTCCGTCGAAGAGGATGGCCTTCCTCGCTAGAGGAGAGGACCGTTCTTCGGTCAAGGGTATACGAGTAGCTGCGCTCTCCTGCTAGAACCCCCAGACAAGTCTCAAGAAATGATCACAGAGGAATGAGTGCGACACAGTTTCCCCTCCCGAGGAGTTTATAGTTTAGTGGCGAGAGCAGCCGGGATAACCTCTGCAGGGTCCTTGTGAGCTGAGCCCGCTGATGTCGGGGCAGAGGGTTTGTGGAGGGGGGATGTTTGAGGTCAGCCGTCACGAGAAGGGGCTGGGGGAGTGGGAGGCTGGGAGGCCCAGGACAGAGTTGGTGGAGCACAGGCAGAGGTGGGAGCGGGCTGAGCATCTCTAGGAGCGCTGCCAGAGTCCGCTGTGCCTGGGACAGGTTCTGGGAGGGGTGGTGTGTGCGGGAAGGAGCAGGCCTGACAAAGGCCCTTGCCTGTGAGTGTGAGAGTTTGTGGCAGCTTTCAGAGGCGGGCAGTGACTGGGCCTGTGTTTCCGGGTGGTAGGGAGGGGCAAGACGGGGCTGGGGTGGGTCCTTGCTGTCGGGTGGACAGAGAACTGTGCTGCGGAGCTGGCCGGCACGTGTGCGTGTGCTTGGAGCCTGGAGCAAGGGAGCAGGAGGAAGCCTGGCCAGAGGCCCTGTGGGCAGGAAACACAGAGGCCAGCTTGAGTTCGGGACAGTTCTGTATTGCTGAGAGCCTTGAGAGCACTGTTGTGTGACATACGGGTGCTGACTTTTGTATTAAGGTGGTTCTTTTGTTTTCAAGGAAAAACCCATGTGTCTAAATTCTGAATAGGTTGCTAGAGCCCGTCACGTGCAGGCGGAGAGCTACCTGGTGTACAACATCATGAGCAGAGGGGAGATCGAGTGCAGCAACACCCTGGAGGATGCGCTGGACCAGGCCCTGCCCAGCCAGGCCTTCGTCTACCGCCCCGTGCGGCAGCGGGTCTACTGCCTGCTGCTGGCAGAGGGCCGAGGTGAGTCCTCGGAACAGCACAGGGCGCGGGCATTCCGGGGCTGGCCGGACGAGGACACGGGTGCGGTTGGATAGGCTGCTCCTCTGCGGAGTCCGCGGTGGAGACAGCCACTGGCATCGCATAGAGCGAGGGTAAGAGCCACGGGCATCTGCATAGAGCGAGGGTAAGAGCCACGGGCATCTGCATAGAGCGAGGGTAAGAGCCACGGGCATCTGCATAGAGCGGGGGTAAGAGCCACGGGCATCTGCATAGAGCGGGGGTAAGAGCCACGGGCATCTGCATAGAGCGGGGGTAAGAGCCACGGGCATCTGCATAGAGCGGGGGTAAGAGCCACGGGCATCTGCATAGAGCGGGGGTAAGAGCCACGGGCATCTGCATAGAGCGGGGGTAAGAGCCACGGGCATCTGCATAGAGCGGGGGTAAGAGCCACGGGCATCTGCATAGAGCGGGGGTAAGAGCCACGGGCATCTGCATAGAGCGGGGGTAAGAGCCACGGGCATCGCATAGAGCGGGGGTAAGAGCCACGGGCATCTGCATAGAGCGAGGGTAAGAGCCACAGGCATCTGCATAGAGCGAGGGTAAGAGCCACGGGCATCTGCATAGAGCGGGGGTAAGAGCCACGGGCATCTGCATAGAGTGAGGGTAAGAGCCACGGGCATCTGCATCTGATCAGCCAGCAGTCAGCCTGTAGTCATATAGAAAAGGAGCATTGTGTCTATAAACTGTTATTTTTTTATTCCTTAAAAGGACTTGTGCTTAAGTGTGAAAACCCTTTTCTCCTGCAGGAGTTTAGAAATGGTAATTATTAGAAGACATTGTCTACTTACTCGCCCTTAAAATAGGGTTTTCATAAAATCTAATGCATCATATCTTAAAATATAACAAGTTTTCCTTTTGGGTGTGTGTAATTAAGTGGGGGTGTCTCCCGTCTCTGTCTGTGTGCAGTGGTGGCGGCAGTGTAGGGAGAGGGCGGCAGGGAGGTGATCGTAGATGTTTGTTGGGCGTCTGCTGTAGCTGCCTTTTCAGCATTTGCATTGAGCAAGGCACTCCTTACAAAAGGACAACTAATAATGACATTTAAGATGCAGGAAGGGAGAGAGAAAGACAGCCTCTCAGATCCCACTAGGTAAGCAGCTGTCCCTCAGCCCAGAGTGACTGGCAGTGGGAACTCCTGCTTTAAAGTGAGACAGATGTACAGTCCACGTGCCTTTAACTCCATGGTGTGGACTCTGAGCACAAGAGCCAAGCTCTTAGACTCGTGCAGCTGTGGACACTGGGTCTGAGCAGAAGTACAGGCACTGAACTGACACTTGGATGCCTCAGAGTCCCCCTTATGGGGATAGTGTGGATAACTGACCTGTCGGACACTCCAGGTCTGACTGTGTTGGGGTGGGCGGTTGATACCATGCCCTCGTGTATTTTCTAGTTGAACATGTGGCATTTGGGTGGCTGGATGGCATTGCGGCCAAAAGCAGGAGAAACCCTGAAATCACTCACCACGTTGCCCCTCCCTAGCCTCATACCTGTCCTTAAGTGATTCTCACCCTGTCCCCGGGTCTCAGTCTCCCTGATGACAGTCACTGTGGAACCTTTTCAATCTCAGGAGCTCGGAGAAGCTGCTCCTTGACATCTCAGTAGCTCACGGGGCTGGAAGTATGTGCAGGGGCTGTCCCAGTCGGGGTGAGCTGTCCTGTCCCTGGCTGCTGTCCCCTCACTCACCAGTGGGCATTCCTGTGGTGGGGGCCCAGTCCTGCGAGTCAGTGGTTGTGTCCAGGAGGTGCGAGCAGAGGAGAGAGACAGGCAGGTGCAGGGAGGGTCCCAGGAAGGTGGCCAGGGCCCAGCCTGCTGTGTGGCTGCTGCAGAGGGTGGGCCTGAGAGCAGGGAGTTCGGGGCTGCAGTGAACTCTCAGGACAGCCAGGCCAGGCAAGAATGCCAGTGCAGAGTCCTCCTCCCGCCTCTGTCTGCTGAGTGAGATACAAGGATGGACGTCACTAGGTGCCTTTGCTCTGGGTGGTTTCTACCAGCTTCCCCTGTCTCATGTAGTGAGAGCCTGGGTGGTTGTGTGACACAGTGAGTTTAAGACCAGAATGGGTTGTCACTCCACCCAGTGTCCCTAAAAGTGTTGTGGACAGTGTGAGGTAGGAGGAGGGGTGGGGCTCTTGTTTACAGGCCCAGAGGCCGGTGTCTGTTGAAATGAGCACATGGCCCTCAGATGGGAGAGCAGGAGGACAAGGTCCATCTGTCAGATGCTGGAGGTCCCTCTCAGTGACCTTGGACGTGAGAACGCACTGTGCATCTGTTGGAATGCCCCCACAGAGTGGGGTCTGCTGCTGTCAGCTTGGGACGACAGGTCCTCACACGCATCTCCTCGTCCTGCTCTGCTCAGATGACCTCAGCAGCAGTCCCCCCGTCCAGGAGTGGTTTGTGTACGCTGGGAACCCCCTGAGGCACCCGGACCTCGTCAGGCCTCTGCAGATGACCGTCCCAGGTACCGACGCCCCGCGCCAGCACATCGTCCGGCCGCGCACTGTGTGGGAGGAGTCAGCGGAAACGCCTCCCAGAGCTGCCCGTGCACTGGTTTCCAGGGCAGCGGGGCCCCGGAGGAGGGCGGAGGGAGCCAGCGTGGGCTTGCGGCAGCCTGCTCTGGGGGAGTCTGCTCACGGGTCCTGGCACGAGGTCCCCAGGGAGGGACCAGATCCCGTGATCTGACCCCCAGGGTCTAACTCACTGAATTTGCAGGATTTGGTTCTTGACATTCTGCTCAAATCACCTTTTTCCCACTACTGAAAGCATATTTTGATGAATGAAAAGTCATTTTAAGTGGAAAACTATGTTTTTTTCATGAGCTGTATCTTAGCACCTCTATGAGGGAGGGGAGAGCAGCCCTCCCCCCGTGAGCTGAGGTCTCCCGCGGCTGTGTCACCCCACACGCGTGCGCTCCCGTGGTGGCAGGACAGGAGGAGGATGTTCCTCTCCTTTGAATGTAACAACGTACATGTACGTGTAACAGACAGTGTGAAGCACCCGGAATTACATGATGGGGTTAGTTTTCAGGCACGGGGCTCACAGGAGCTAGTGCCCGCCTCCTGGCACCACAGCGGCAGCCCTGGGGACGTGCAGTCTCGCTGTCCCTGTAGCGGTGAGACCACCAGTCCGGGGGAGAGCAGAGGGACGTTGAGCTGCTGCCTCGGCCCAGTTCTCCGTGGTGGCTGTGACCTCGCTCACACTCAAGGACAGTGCCCGAAAAACAACTCTGAAAAGCATTCATAATACAGGGCGCAGCACAGGTAGGAACACCAGCGGCAAGCTGTTCTCAGTGAGATGCGTGTGTGCTGGTGCCAGACCAGGAGCCCTGCTGACGTTGACTTCTGGTCCCTCTAAAGCCCAGAGGTGTATGGCCCTCATCCCCTGACTCTCTAGGAAGTACGCTACAACTTGCTGGTGCAGAGAGTAATGGAAATGGACTTCATGGTGTATTTTTTGGGGGGGCGGGGAACTTTTTTAATCTAGGAGGAATGCCTAGTTTGAGACAGTTGTGGCTGAACCAGGAGCCTGGAACCCAAGTGCGGCGTGTGGACGTGTTCCTGGCCTGCTTCGACCTCTCCTCCTCGAGAGAAGAGCTGCAGGCTGTGGAGAGCCCCTTCCAGGCGCTGTGCTGCCTCCTCATCTACCTGTTTGTGCAGGTGAGCCTCGCTCCTTGTCGGCTCCTGTCCCATTGCTCAGTCCCTCCCACTTCTGCCCTGTCTCCTGTGAGGCACAGCAGGGGCCAGTGGCTCTGTCACCTCTGTCCAGTGCCTGGTCCCCAAACACCAGCTCTTTGCCACGCTCTAAAGGACAGTTCGGAGTTGTCACACGTGTGAGCAGCCCGTCAGCCTTAGACGTGTGTGATGCATGTATATGGAACAGGCTTGGGGAGTCCTGCTCATCAGCCTTAGACGTGTGTGATGCATGTATATGGAACAGGCTTGGGGGGTCCTGCTCATCAGCCTTAGACATGTGCAATGCATGTATATGAAACAGGCTTGGGGGGGTCCTGCTCATCAGCCTTAGAGGTGTGTGATGCATGTATATGGAACAGGCTTGGGGAGTTCTGCTCATCAGCCTTAGAGGTGTGTGATGCATGTGTATGGAACAGGCTTGGGGAGTCCTGCTCATCAGCCTTAGAGGTGTGTGATGCATGTGTATGGAACAGGCTTGGGGAGTCCTGCTCATCAGCCTTAGAGGTGTGCGATGCATGTATATGGAACAGGCTTGGGGAGTCCTGCTCATCAGCCTTAGACGTGTGCGATGCATGTATATGGAACAGGCTTGGGGGGTCCTGCTCATCAGCCTTAGAGGTGTGTGATGCATGTGTATGGAACAGGCTTGGGGAGTCCTGCTCATCAGCCTTAGAGGTGTGTGATGCATGTATATGGAACAGGCTTGGGGAGTCCTGCTCATCAGCCTTAGAGGTGTGCGATGCATGTATATGGAACAGGCTTGGGGAGTCCTGCTCATCAGCCTTAGAGGTGTGCGATGCATGTATATGGAACAGGCTTGGGGGGTCCTGCTCATCAGCCTTAGAGGTGTGTGATGCATGTGTATGGAACAGGCTTGGGGAGTCCTGCTCATCAGCCTTAGAGGTGTGTGATGCATGTATATGGAACAGGCTTGGGGAGTCCTGCTCATCAGCCTTAGACGTGTGTGATGCATGTATATGGAACAGGTTTGGGGGGTCCTGCTCGTCAGCCTTAGACGTGTGCGATGCATGTATATGGAACAGGCTTGGGGAGTCCTGCTCATCAGCCTTAGACGTGTGCAATGCATGTGTATGGAACAGGCTTGGGGAGTCCTGCTCATCAGCCTTAGACGTGTGCAATGCATGTGTATGGAACAGGCTTGGGGAGTCCTGCTCATCAGCCTTAGACGTGTGCGATGCATGTATATGGAACAGGCTTGGGGAGTCCTGCTCATCAGCCTTAGACGTGTGTGATGCATGTATATGGAACAGGCTTGGGGGGTCCTGCTCATCAGCCTTAGAGGTGTGTGATGCATGTATGTGGAACAGGCTTGGGGAGTCCTGCTCTCCCTTTG
This sequence comes from Saccopteryx bilineata, assembly GCF_036850765.1. NCBI lineage: Eukaryota > Metazoa > Chordata > Mammalia > Chiroptera > Emballonuridae > Saccopteryx > Saccopteryx bilineata. The sequence continues at coordinate 58,847,186 of NC_089501.1, forward strand.
CTTCTGCTCTCAGAGGGGATCATATTGTAGGGACCCCGCTTCCCTTTAAATGGGGTTCCAGGGCACAGGCTCCCCTGGGACTGGTGAGGTGGGTCTAGTCCCAGCTTTGGTCATCTCAGGTGCCCTGTCTGCAAACCCTTGGGTTGCCAGCTCTGGAAACTTGTGCCCAAAACGATCACCTGTATTCTCTAAGACTCAGACTCAATCATAGCTCATGACTCCTCCCAGCATTCTGGAAATTTCTTTCTTGCAAGATAGTAACCAGGCCCCTCTGTCCCCTTTGGCTCTGGGCACCTGGGGAACTTCACCTCAGGGCCTGTGGGCAGTGGGAGAAGAGACCCTCTCACTCCACCGTGTCTCTTCTGCCCCCGTCTGCTGCATGAGGCCCACTCTGTGTGTGTTGTGCTGGGCGTTGCCGCCCGTGTGCGAGTCTGGGCTGGGCTCTGCTCTCCCCCCAGGTGGACACGCTGAGCCTCGAGGACCTGCACGCCTTCATCGCTCAGGCCGTGTGCCTCCAGGGGAAGTCGGCGGTGCAGCTGGAAGATGTGCAGGTACTGAGTGACCAGGAGCCCGGGGCTGGGGCCAGCGCTCGGCCCGCCTGGCGTCTCTGTCTTTGTCCTTTTCATGATGCAGTGGTGTGGCTTCCTCCCTCACACGGCCGAGCCCACAGCCCTGCCCACAGCCCTGCCCACAGCCCTGCCAGGTCAGCCCGGCTGTGGGAGGAGCTGGCACAGGCGGCAGCCGTGCTCGGGCAGGGCCGTCCAGGTGTCTGGGCAGCTGGGTCAGCACGCTGCATGGCCTCGTGCAAGTGTAGAGGAACTTGAAGATATCCTAGTCATTTGAAGAGAACCTTTATTGATCTTTTCTAAGCCTTGCTAACTTTAGGTATAACACCTTGTTCTAGTGTTAGGACACATCTTGTCCAGGGCCTCGTCCCCCTGACTAGTGTTGGCTCTGGGAGGACGGCCAGGCCGCACCCTCCCAGCACTCTGCCTGTGGTGCTCAGTGAGGGGCGTGTGGTGATGGAGAAGGCAGATGTGTCCAGGAGATGCACATCCCACACCCTTGTTCTCACCACTGCCATTCACGAGTGTTTACGCCTTAATGTCACAAAACGGCCCAGGCCCGGCCTCAGGGTTCCTCTGCAGCTGCAGGATGAGATCTGAGTTCCTTCCGAGTGGGAAACCCCAGGTCAGGCCAGCTGTTGGCGGGAACTTCAGACTGTGCTCTGGAAACACGATTGGATAACGATAATGAGTTTATCTGTAGCTTTGACCTAATTGAATTAGTTTTTACTTGTCTTTCCAGTGAGAAAAACTAGTAAATTTCATTTCTAAACAACTTTTAATGCAATCTTAGAACGTTTCCATGCTGGGTGGGTTCACAGCCTGATGCTCACAGCAGTCCATCAGGTCCAGACAGACAGGCAGACTGGTTTCTTTTGTATTAGCAGTTTTATTACAGCCTTTTGTTTAAAAAAGCAGTTTCTAAAAGTGGATTTCTTTTCCTTTGACAACACACAAATTTAAAAAGTGCCTTTTGAGTTACTAGGTACATACTAGTTCTTAGCCTGGGCTGTGGCCCCAGCCGCATGACCTTCCCCCCAAGGCCCCTGTCTGCCACCTTCCACCTGAGCCCTTGGCAGGTGCGAGCTGCTCGTGCTGTGGCTGGAGACCCACACAGTGAGGTCAGACAGCCGGCAAGAGAGAAAGAGAGCTCAGCGTGGAGGTCGTGCTATCTCCTGCTCCGTGGTACACAGGGGAAACTGAGGCAGTGTGCAATGCAGAGCCAGCTGGAGTTCACGTCTAAGGCTCTGTGCTCTTGCCGGCTGCATGGCTTTGCACAGGCTCTCAGGAACGCACAGTGGGAGTGATTCTTCTATGTGAGAGGTAGGGGATGTGACCTGTGAGCACCATCAACACGGGCATCCCCCCACCCCCCCTGCTATTGGAGGAGCTGGAGCGGAGTCGAGGCCTCTTCCACCCGGACGGCGTTTCTGCCTCTGCCCGTGTCCAGGATGTGACCTGTGAGCACCATCAACACGGGCATCCCCCCACCCCCCCTGCTATTGGAGGAGCTGGAGCGGAGTCGAGGCCTCTTCCACCCGGACGGTGTCGCCTCTGCCCGTGTCCAGGATGTGACCTGTGAGCACCATCAACACGGGCATCCCCCCACCCCCCCCCTGCTATTGGAGGAGCTGGAGCGGAGTCGGGGCCTCTTCCACCCGGACGATGTCGCCTCTGCCCGTGTCCAGGATGTGACCTGTGAGCACCATCAACACGGGCATCCCCCCACCCCCCCTGCTATTGGAGGAGCTGGAGCGGAGTCGAGGCCTCTTCCACCCGGACGGCGTTTCTGCCTCTGCCCGTGTCCAGGATGTGACGTGCGGGCACCATCAACACGGGCATCCCCCCACCCCCCTGCTATTGGAGGAGCTGGAGCGGAGTCGAGGCCTCTTCCACCCGGACGGCGTTTCTGCCTCTGCCCGTGTCCAGGATGTGACGTGCGGGCACCATCAACACGGACATCACCCCCACCCCCCTGCTATTGGAGGAGCTGGAGCGGAGTCGAGGCCTCTTCCACCCGGACGGCGTTTCTGCCTCTGCCCGTGTCCAGGATGTGACGTGCGGGCACCATCAACACGGGCACCACCCCATCCCCCCTGCTATTGGAGGAGCTGGAGCGGAGTCGGGGCCTCTTCCACCCGGACGGCATTTCGGCCTCTGCCCGTATCCAGGAGACGGACCCTGTCACTGGGAGCGAGGAGGGTTAGGGAAGAGACACTGGCACGGCAGACATTAGTGAAACTTGAGTAAGGGGGGGACGAGGACTGCTTCTTATTTTATAGAAGGAAAGCCAGGTATATTTAATGGTGCACAAAGAGGGATCACACAGGTGACAAGACTCTGGCCCCACCGGGGCACGGAGCGCAGCGTGAGACCTGCACCATGGCTCCTCCCCAGCTACGGCTGAGGGCTCTCTCTGGGTGCACCTGTCCCTGTGTGTGAGCTACAGCTCTGGGGCACCAGGCGTGCTCACTGTTCTGTGAGGGCTCACACTTAGCTCGCGCAGGCCGTGTGGAAACACACACACACGCAGGTGGAGATGGACTTAGGTTAGAATCTGCATAGTTAGGAGGGAAACTCATGGGAACAATAGACTTGATAAGAGAGCAGATATCTATCTTACAAAGTCCCGCTCCTGAAGTAGCTGTAAGTGGGAGGGTGGGTTCCTGGACCCTCTGTCTGTGCAGCTGGGACAGGTTTGCCTGACACCGTCGCACGTGAGCCTGTCCTAGGCTGCCCCGGCCTCAGCCCCGTCGCATGGCAGCTCTTGTGAGCACACCACGCCTCGCCTGGGAACATACCGGACAGAGGTCATTAGCTACACCCACAGTGTTCTGTGGGACACGGTGCATGTCCGGAGTGTTCTGTGGGGTCCTCTGTGAGACACAGGGTGTCAGGGTTGTCATCCTGCTGTCCCCAGGCCACCCAGAGAGCGTGTCCACTTCTGTCTCAGAGCAGCTGTGGTTTAGATCTGCTCTCGCTGTCTTTTGGGAGAGAGCCAAAGAAACTGCGGGAGCTTCTTGTCCACCAGGTTCCTATGGCATTGGGTCCTCAACACCAGCAAGACCATCATCCCCTTTGACTCCAGCCTCCTTCCAGACAGAAAGCACCGGCTGTTAGAACCTTCTGGATTCATCTCTTAGCAGCAAGGGCTCAGGAAGCACTGTCTGAACTGCCCCTCACTGGGAAGTGCTTGGTCACTTTTGATTGGGAAATTAAAAGGAAAAGAAGTACATAAGTTAATGACAGAGACAGTTGTTATAAAATTGAAGCCACAGCACATGGAAGGTGACCTGTCATCAGCATTCCATATCATTGGCCTGAGGACTTTGAAGTGTGCTGGGTGCCTGGCTGATGGGTCACATACAGTGTTGTTGGTAGGCATGCATCTGCGGTGTAAGTCACAGCAGCGTCATCAGCCCCCTGCTGTCAGAAGCAGCACAGGTGGGCCAGTGGCACATGGGGTGCACGACAGGGTGAGCTGTGTGCACCCTGTTTCTGTGAACCCCAGAGCCTGAGGGTTCATTGCTAACCATGCCAGCAGCCCTTTTGTTCAGAAGTTCCCTGGGGCCTCAGGCAAGGCCCTAAGCCTCACTCTGCTTTATCATGATCGTGTTTATTCTGCGCACTGAGTTACCTCAGTGACGGGCTCACTGTGAGGGGCATTCACATTACCTGGGCATGGCATTCTTGCAGTGAGGTTGCACCGTTTGTTAATGTGGCCTGACCAGATGTGGTGTGGTGGATAGAGCATTGGACTGGGATGCAGAGTACCCAGGTTTGCATCCCCAGGGTCACCAGTTTGAGCACGGGCTCACCAGCTTGTGCACGGGGTCACTGGCTTAAGTGCAGGATCATAGACATGTCCCCATGGTCGCTAGCTTGAGCGACTGCTTACTCTGCTGTAGTCCCCTGGTCAAGGCACATATGAGAAAGCAGTCAATGAACTACTAAGGTGCCACAATGAAGAATTGATGCTTCTCATCTCTCTCCCTTCCTGTCTATCCCTATCTGTCCCTCTCTCTGGCTCTGTCTCTGTCACAAAAATAACAATAATAATAATAATTACTACTCATAATTAGAGTGACCGAATGTGATTTCTTGCAGCACACTGAGCCCGTTAGTACCTAGCGTGGTGCTCTCTGGTTCCTCTTCCTTGGCCTTCGCTGTTAAAGAAAGTTTTTCAGAGCACAGCGCCTAAGAGACTGCTGAGGGCTCAGCTTTGCCTGGGGAGAGGCCATGGGTTTGCACTCACAGGGTCTGTGAACAGACCAACCTGGCAAAAGGTCTGGTGGGTGACGCTGGGTGAGCAGGCTCCCCCGCGGATCACCTACCTCCACGCCTCAGTTTTTGGAGCAGCCGTGGTTGTGTTGCGAGTGTCCTGAGCCCGCGGGGGCACAGATGTCTGCTCCCCACGGTGTGGGGCTCCTCACCTCCTCCATATCTGCTCTCCACAGCTCGATTACATCGACTCCAGAGCCGTGCAGCTGGGCTCCCTCCTGGTCCGCGGCCTGACCATGCTGGTGCTGGTCAACAGTGCGTGCGGCTTCCCCTGGAGGACCAGTGACTTCATGCCCTGGAATGTGTTTGACGGGAAGCTATTCCACGAGAAGTACCTGCAGTCTGAGAAGGGGTGCAGTGCGGAGGTTCTCGTGGAGCAAAATGTGAGTTCACGGTCTCCTCCACGTCTGAGCGGCTGGCAGGCTGGATCAGTGGCTCCGAGGCCTCGTGAAAACTCAGTGTCGGCCAGACAGCGGGCAGGCCAGAGGTGCCGAGTTCCTGTGGTCACTTGACTGCGAGAAACAGGCTTGCTCTCAACACTTGCTCTAAGCCTGAGCACTTGGAAGGCTCTCGCAGGCACTGTGGGCCTGCTGCTCATACCCTGTAAGGGACTGTTGTCCCAGAGGCCAGACCCGAGGTCCAGGCAGAAGCTGTAGGGCCGACATACCTTCTAGCTTCTGCCAAAATACTTCCACGGGATCAGGACCTCAGTGATGTCTGTGGGGGGAGGGCCGGCCACAAGCCACCCAGTCTAGCTCGCTGTCACTGGTCAGCTGCTCTCCCTCCTCCCCTTCGTGAGCTGAGGACAGGCGTGTCCTGCCGGGGACCTCTGCAGGCGTCAGGCTGATTCAGTAGGAATAGTGACAGTTTCTCATCTGAAAACGCTCCTGACAGTGCAGCTGGGGACGTTGACAGCTCTTGACCTCGTGACTACAGTGCTGCACAGTTCCCGGAAGGTCTCCAATGCGGCCTGGGCCAAGCGCGCTGGCGTGCGACAGCACACCCACAGGCGTGCGCGGTGGGCTCACTGGCCGGGGAGGGAGATGCGCTTTGAGCTCCCCCAGAGAAAACATTTGGGGGTTGTTACCACGCTCATTTCTCACACACACCACAGGGCATCACGGGAAACAGGAAGTTCAGAATTTAGAGCCATCAGAAGGATGAACAGACCACAAGATCAGGATAGCAAAGGAAAATGTTTTCCGATTGGGCTGGTCACCACAGAATGGACAAAAGGCAAGTGCCTGTGAGTCATGGTCACCGATGCTAGAGATAGACTTCTCTATCTCTAGCGTCTTGACCACATGCAAAGTGACTGCGTTTGCACCTTCTGGGTTAGACGAGGCAGGATGGAGAGTCGGTCAGGTGAGGCCAGGAGACTGAGTGGCTCTTCCTCCTGCTGCCTCCACATGGGAGACAACAGGGCCTTCACAGGCAGAGGTTTAGGTGAGATGCTGTACTGTGACCTAGGTGTCACGACCGAACGTGGCGTGTTTTAGAAGTGATTGTCTGACCTACGCGGCTGCTAGTGTTACTGTCCAGGGACTGCGACAATGGTCAGGCCACGGGAGCCCATGGAGCCCACGCCCCACCCCGTCCCGAGCACCCCCCTGTGTCTGATGCTGGTCTGTTGCAGAGGTCTTGGCTCGCCACGTTCCAGCAGCTGAAGTCGGTCGTGTGCAAGGCCTGCCAGAGGGAGGACCGGCGGATCGTCAACAGGCAGCTCTGGCGGCCCCACCAGTCAGGTGGGCACCAGGGTCCTGGCAGGGATGGCCACGAGGCTCGTGGCGTGAGTGACAAACAAAATGGGAACCGTCGGCTGCTACCCAGCGATTTCTACGATGGTTCCTTTAGGAAAACTACTTCAGAGGGTTTGTTAGTTGATGATAATTAAGAGCTGCTCTGGGGGCAGAGCCACCGTCCCCACATCCCTAGGGACAGGCGTTGGACGGTATTTGTTTGACAGACGTTTCGGTTTATGTTTCCCCGTAATGTGTTCAGAATTACCTGACCAGGCTGTGGTGCAGTGGATAGAGTGTCAGACTGGGACTCAGAGGACCCAGGTTCGAATCCCCAAGGTCGCCGGCTTGAGTGCGGGCTCATCCAGCTCGAGTGCAGGGTCGCTGGCTTGAGCGTGGGATCATAGACATGACCTCATGGTCGCTGACTCGAGCCCAAGTTTGCTGGCTTGAGCACAAGGTCACTGGCTTGAGCAAGGGGTCACTCGTTTTGCTGTAGCCCCCCTCCCCCCAGTCAAGGCACATATGAGAAAGCAATCAGTGAACAACTAAGGTGTTGCAAGGAAGAACTGATGCTTCTCATCTCTCTCCCTTCCTGCCTATCCCTTTCTGTCCCTCTCTCTGTTTCTCTCTCTCTCTGTCCCTGTCTCTCTCACTAAAAAGGAGAAAACATCAAAACACAGAGAAAGTAATGAGGAAGGAGACGTAAATCTGGACAGCTGGTGCACTCTGCCGTGTTTCCTGCACGTTCGCTCCTGGCTGGTCTCCGTGCTGCCCCTGTCCCGACCCTCAGCAGTGCTCGCCCTGCCGCGTGACCAGGTCCCGGTACCCCTCCTCGGAGCGTCACTGCCACCACAAGCACCCTGTTCTCTCGCGGGGCCCCCAGCCTGAGCTTTGAGGTTGCTTCCATATTCCTCCTCATACATTTTAGTTTTATTTGCATCACTTTCTTAAAATGGAACACGATAGTTTACAGAATGGTAGATTAAAATGCTCGAATTTTGAGTAGATATTGCCAACTTATTTTCAAAGACAGGTCTGTCTCTGTGTGGCCCGAAGGCAGTGGTGAGGGCTGTCTCAGTGCCCCCTGGGCAGCATTGGGAAGTGTGTTTCTAGTTCATCTGACAGGTGAAAGAGCATAGCTCATCATTGGAGGCTTCTGTTCACCAGTGACTTTGGACGTCTTGATAATAGCTTATCCTATCAATGAGTGCAGTTACCATTTCACGGCCTCATTTGGTCCAGATACACATCTGTAACTACGGCAACCCCGTGTTCTTTCTTGGTGGACCAAGAGAACTCACCCCAACTTTCTAGCACCAGTTGTCCTCAGAGTGCGTGACGTGAGCCTTGCAAGTATCATTCTGAGGCCTCTGTGTTAGAGGTCAGGACAGCGTGGGGACAGGTGGGGTGTCCACTGCAGGGCAGTGTCTTCAGACAGCAGCAGGGCGAGAACAGAGCCCTCTTCTCCAGTGTCCCTTCCTCCCTCCCTGCCGCCCTCCCTCCTTCCCACCAGGCGTGGGGAGGCAGGTTTTGAGGCCACAGCTCCAGGTTCCTGCTGTGGCCCGGTCCCAGCGGGCTGCTAGGAGAGCAGCAATAGGGTGGCCAGTGACATGCAGACAGGGTTCTACACCTGAGCAGCTTCCCGCCTCTCAAAGGATGAGTGCTTGAACCAGGCCTAACAGGACTGTATGTGACAAGTATTGTCAAAGCCTTCGGGACGGCCTGTGGTTTCATGCTGTGGTCACTTTCGGTCAATATGGCAAGTTAAATTTGGTCTTTCTCATGAAGTTCACATAAGGAGGAGGAGAATTCGCTGACCCTGTCGTATTATTCCAAGTTAATGAACAGAACCATGTTTCAAGAAATTTGACGAGTTCATTTAAAAGATTTGGAAACTTGTTTCTTTTTGTTCCTGAAGTCGTCATTCTCTTCAGAAACATAACCTGAGGTTCTATGGTTAGTTCCCCTCTCTTTGCAGGAGGAAAACATAGGCCCCTGTGACTCTCCCATCCCCGGGTTTGGGGGGACCAGAGCCTGGGCCTGTAGACCTCCAGCGTGAGACACTGCACCCACATGTCCACACAGGTGTGCGAGTGAGGCTGCAGGGACGGGGCAGGTGTCCGGGACTTAGCCCTCCCAGGCAGGTGCTGCATAGCTAGCTCCACTCCCATGAGTCTGCAGGGGCCCCAGCTGACCCCCGTGCGCCCCCAGTGCTCTGTGCACCAGGCGGGTGCTGGTGGCACCTGGGAGACGGTGCTGCCAGCCTGTCCTGAAGCTCTGAGCTCACAGCGGCTCGAACTCCGATGCTGACCTCCAGCCAGGCGGGGGGCTGGACGGTGAGTTCCGATGTGTTCGCCGTCCGGGTGCCGTGGGAGTTTGACCAGACCCCAGACGGCCCACACAGAGGCACAGGTTAGGGCATCACAGAGACTTTATACAGAGAGTGGCACTGGCTGAGGCCTTGAGGGCTGAGTGGAACTCGACTTTGTGGGGGACGCAGGGACACTGCCCAGGAGGAAGGAACTTAGGCGACGGCAGGAAAGTCTGGTTTCTGAGAGGCTGCCCGCAGCCGTAGCGACCGACTGGAGCAGGAGGAGGGGCTGGGAAGGGAAGTGGGAACCAGGTGTGGGAGGCAACTCAGTCTTGACATTTTCATCCACAGCAAACTGGGGAACTTCTGAGGGGTTTTTTTTTTTTTTTTTTTTTTTTTTTTTCATTTTTCTGAAGCTGGAAACAGGGAGAGACAGTCAGACAGACTCCCGCATGCGCCCGACCGGGATCCACCCAGCACGCCATGGGGGTGCTCTGCCCATCCTGGGCGTCGCCATGTTGCGACCAGAGCCACTCTAGCACCTGAGGCAGAGGCCACAGAGCCATCCCCAGCGCCTGGGCCATCTTTGCTCCAGTGGAGCCTTGGCTGTGGGAGGGGAAGAGAGAGACAGAGAGGAAAGCGCGGCGGAGGGGTGGAGAAGCAAATGGGCGCTTCTCCTGTGTGCCCTGGCCGGGAATCGAACCCGGGTCCTCCGCACGCTAGGCCGACGCTCTACCGCTGAGCCAACCGGCCATGGCACTTCTGAGGGTTTTTAAAGTGACCTGATCACAAATGTGGCGGTGCAGGAACATTGGGAACGAGGCGGGTTGGAGGCCTGGCCCTGGTGAGATGCACACGTGCTCACAGCACACCTGCGTGTGTCCACCCTGCACACACCAGGCCTCACCGTCTCTTCCTCCTGGGAAGGGAGCCCTGTGCCCCACACGCACCTCCCCGTCCACAGCTGGGCGGGAGTGCACATACCATGGCTGGGTCACAGGCCGAGAGCCTCTAGGGAAACACCCGTATTTTTTATTGCCTGTAAGTAGGGTCTAGTCAGACTTTCTGTGTTAAATTCTCATAGAGACACGTGGTGGAGATGTCTAGGTGCAGGAGTTGAGGAGAGGGGATTTTCAAGTAAGACAATTATGTGAAGTACGTTTGTGAAGACCTCATCTGGTGTACGAAGTCCCTACACACCGACGGTGGGTGTGCTGGCAGGCAGCCTTCCCGAGGGAGGCAGCGTCCATCAGAACTGACCCCGAAGGCCCTGCCTTGGGGACCGCAGAGCACACCAGGTCCTTGATCAGCTCCACCAGCAGCACAGGTCCTCAGGTGCACCCGGCTGCACTGGGACCTGCGGGAGCATTGTCGTGGGCTCTCCCTGTGGCGTTCGGACCCCCGCTAGTCTTACACGTACGTGTTATTGGGGGTTCCGCGTCTGGTAGCTTGCTAATGTGCTGACCACATGTTCCCACAGGGAGATGGGGAAGACAGGGGCTCGGCTCCCACAGGAACAGCTCCGGGCAGAGCCGGTCCGGCCAAGGACAGCACTGGAGAGACCAGGGCCCAGGTAAGAGGCGCTGCCTACATGGCACTTGGTCAGCATGAAGCGAAGGGCACAGGTGTCCTGGGAAAACCCTGCTGGGCCCTTTATTCTGAGGGTTTTTAAAGACCTGCAGTTTAGAGGAGGACCTCATAGAATATTCATCAGCTTTTCAGGTGTGCCTCCACACTGATGGGCCAGGGTCAGGGGCCAGCACAGGTCTGGGGGTCGCCAGCCTGGGCCTGCAGTTAGAACGCAGTTGAGACCTCTAAGGAGGTGACACTACGTTGGGCCGGAAAGTGCTGGGGCTGCTGCAGGTGGGGGGGGGGGGTGCAGCCACCCCTGGAGGGGAGCTCCCAGGGTGCAGGCGGGTGTGGGGGGGGGAGTGGAGTGCAGCAGGCAGGCTGCCCCCCCCCGTGTTTGCCACCCCTGGAGGGGAGCTCCCAGGGTGCAGGCGGGTGTGGGGGGGGAGTGGAGTGCAGCAGGCAGGCTGCCCCCCCCCCCCCCGTGTTTGCCACCCCTGGAGGGGAGCTCCCAGGGTGCAGGCGGGTGTGGGGGGGGGAGTGGAGTGCAGCAGGCAGGCTGCCCCCCCCCCCCCCGTGTTTGCCACCCCTGGAGGGGAGCTCCCAGGGTGCAGGCAATGCACACACTTCCTGATCCCAGGGGTTTCTATGCAGAGTACCTGTTTTATGTGTGCGCACGCGCGCACACACGTTTTTATCACGGCTGGAACATTTTTTCAGATCAGGTGATCCGCTTTTTTAGTTTTCATTACCATGATTGGATCATGTCCTGCTCGCGTGGCCAGCACATTTCTTGCTGGGTTTGTCTGCCTCTGAGCACCTGTCTGGGAGCAGTCGTGGCTTCCAGGACCAGGTACAGCAGATGCCTCAGTGCAGGCTCCGCTCCTGCCCCTGGGCTCCCCCTCCTGGGACAGCACTCTCCCAGCGGGTGGGTGGGGAGGAGCCCCCCCGGAGGTGTGAGCATCAAAGCTCTCTGACCTTTTAAAATGCTCAGCAGCCAACGTGAGGACATTTTAACCTCTTCCTTTCTGGTGGTGAGAGGTGAGGTGTGAAATTCCACAGTCAGTAGCTACCGGTTTGCCTGTGATTGCTTCAGATTTTACTTCTCTGGGCTGATTCTGTGGGAGCAGGGACTGTTGTAAAACTGTCTGATCATCTGTGATAACAGGGCCCCTGAGGGCCTCACACTTGGAAGAGGTGTGAGCAACAAAGACCTTACCGCCTGCCCAGAGGGTGGGCGTCACCCACCAGGCAGAAGCAGGACAGATTTTGTGGGAAAAGTATTATTTGTTGAAGGTGGAAACATCACCCTTTTTACTTGTAGGGTTGCCCTGCCCCGGGGAAGGCAGAGGGTGGCCAGCTGCTCCAGGGCGGGGCTGGGAACCCTGGGCTCAGCTGTAGAAAGAGCCCCCATTGCTTTTTTACACTTGGCAGAATGTCCCCGTGGCCATCTGCCTGTGCAGCTCCCCTCCTGCGTCCTTGGCAGCTTTGCTGTCTGGACAGAGTGCAGACAGTGGGACCCGGAGTTGGGAGCAGCTCAGCGGGCTCCTCCCACACTCATGGTGCCACCGCTCAGGTCATTGCTTCCTGCTGTAGTGAGCAGGGACAAGGGTCCTGGGCCAGGCACCCGAAGGGGAGACAAGGGCCCGGGCCCTGCCGACACAGCTCTGCGCGCTGCCCGAGTGTGCTCAGAGCACAGGGCTTCTTCTGGGTGGGTTTCAGACAGTTCCTTCTTAGGTCTGGTTTTCTTGTCTGTTTGGTGCAGGAAACAGACCACACGAGCCTGACACGTGGAGGAGACCCTCGGCGTCTGGGTGAGTCCGCTGCACCAAGAGTGAGGAGACACATGTCTTCATAACAGGCTTGCATATCAAGTGCCAAAGTTCAGAAGTACTCACGTGTTAGAGCCTACTGACATGCACCTCAGTTAACTTGGGTTCAAGAAAAGTCTGCTTTCTCCGGAACAAGTGTGGCAAGAGCAGATGTCTGGACTCAGAGTCCTCAGAGCCACATGCCCGTCTTATGTGGAAGGAGAGAGTGGCTGCAGGGTCCAGACCTAACTTTCCACAGAAAATGAAAACACCCTTCAGTGACTTCTCCCTCATGCTTACAGAGCTTGGCTTATATTCAAAGGCTGTACCTGAGTCCCTGGCCACAGACAGCCATGTTAACATCCCTGTGCCTGAGGGAGGGTGGAGTTCTTTATGAGCTGGAGTCTGGCTGTCCTGCTTAGTGTTGACATCTGGAGGGGTTGTGAGATCTTTGCCAGATCATCCGTGTTTGCAGATGTGACGTCCGATAGCAACACAATATTCCAGGAATTGTGTTCTTATTACAAATTCTAACCGCACATCATGTTTCTAACTTGATCTTCTCTGAGTCCTCAGAAGTATTTGTATAGAATAAGAAGTAGCCCCCTTTTCTCCCATCCTGTGGGAGAGTTCACTCTGCGGACAGGCTCTGCCTGAGGGTCACGACACGGGGTGACTCCTGGGGCTCTGTGTGTCATCCCTGTCATCTCACCTGGGCCGGGCACAGCGCAAAGACTCTGCCGCAGAGCGAGTGCGACAGGCCTGGCTCAGCACTGACGCCAGGCGGCCTGCAGAGAGCAGCCCTGTGCCCCCTCTTCACCTGAGAGCACCGAAGAGCTCTTATCTTTAAGAAAACAGCCACTTGGAATGAAGGCAGGTTCCGAGGCCGGCCCTCCTCTGCAGAGTGGTCCTGAGCACAGTCACTGGGTCACTGTCACGCCTGCAGGCTTGTGAGCTGGTCAGTCACCCTGACTCACAGCTCAGGTATGCATGGCTTCAGGCTCTGACTTGTCTTAAAATCCCATCTGGCATTTACCAAAATATAGTTCCAGTCTCCAGATATTTCAGTGCATTTGCATTTCTTACATGTGACACAGGCTCACCACTTCCTGCAGTTCTTACCGATATGAACAGGTCTAATGATGCATGTCTTGTTGGGCCCATGACCCTCTTTCCCAGCTTTGGAAATACATCTTTTCATCCCTCTCAGGAATGTGTGCTGTCTAAATCTTAGCATTCTGTTCCTTTTATTTCTGCTAATTTGAGACCACTGCTGCCTCTAAGAGCTTTATTTCTTTGCTGCTTATTTATAGAACTTTGAAATAAATTTGCCATTCCTTAGACCAGTGGTTCTCAACCTTTTTGAAGTTGGGGCGTGTAAAGCCAGAAGCCAGGGCCAGCATCACAGCAGCCCAGCCCATGCAGGTTCGCATTGGATTCGGACAGTCGGTAAAGAAACAACGGAGCCAAAAGTTGATGGGCCATAGTCTTTCATCCTAGCTTGCACTCGGCGGGCAAGCTAAAAACACACACTGGGCTCCAAAACCCACTCACATTCAGTGCTCACAAAGCTACTGACTTATCCGAGTTTCCTAGAATCAAAGGTTTCTAGCTCACCAGACTTTATTCACCTCTGTTCCCCATCTCCTTCCTTCTCCCTGCCCAAACTCTGCACAAACTGGCCTCTCACTCAGCACTCCGCCATCTTGGCTGCTTCTCCTGGCCTCCTCCACGTGGCCTCTCTCTGCTCTCTCCTCTGCATCTCAGTCCGACACTCTATCCACTGTGCCACCACCTGGTCAGGCAGGTGTGATCTTTTTTATGTTTGAAAAACCAACGCAGTGAATTTTTTAAAAGCTTGATATAAGTTATCTCTATGGTCAAGTCTTCTGATGAAATTTCCATATATGTATATTAGTTTTAAAATGAAACTAAAACAAGATCTCTGTTACTCAAAATTAGATATTATGTCACACTTCTTTGGTTATTTAGAAAACATATCACCAACCAATATATTGGGATCTTTGTGAAGAAAAGGTGTTGATTTCATCCCATGCTTTTTCTGCATCTGTTGAGACAACCATGTGGCCTTTGTGCCTCATTCTGCAGTTTGTCAGGTGCGTGTGCTCAGCTGCCTGCACCCCCGGGTGAGCAGCACTGACGGGGTGCAGACCCTTCCCCTGTGCTGCTGGGCTTGGTGTGCTAGGATTTGTTGGAGGGTTTTTTTTGTTTTGTTTTGTTTTTGTATATTTCTGAAGCTGGAAACGGGGAGAGACCGTCAGACAGACTCCCACATGCGCCCGACCGGGATCCACCGGCATGCCCACCAGGGGGCGATGCTCTGCCCCTCCGGGGCGTCGCTCTGTTGCGACCAGAGCCACTCTAGCGCCTGGGGCAGAGGCCAAGGAGCCATCCCCAGTGCCCGGGCCATCTTTGCTCCAATGGAGCCTTGGCTGCGGATGGGGAAGAGAGAGACAGAGAGGAAGGAGGGGGGGGTGGAGAAGCAGATGGGCGCTTCTCCTGTGTGCCCTGGCCGAGAATCGAACCCGGGACTTCTGCACGCCAGGCCGACGCTCTACCGCTGAGCCAACCGGCCAGGGCCTGTTGGAGGGTTTTTATATCTGTGTTTATTGGGGATCTTGACCTGTAGGTATTTCTTCTCGGTAGTGTCCTTTTCTGGTTTAGGTGTCAGGGAACTGTTAGCCTCATAAAATGAGTTTGAAAATGTTCCTTCCCCTCCAGTGTTTTTGGAAGACTTTGAGAAGGTTTGGCATTAATTCTTTTTAGATATTGGGTAGAATTCACCAGTGAAACTGTCTGGTCCTGGACTCGTTTTCCTCTGAAGGGTTCTGTTTGTTGGCTCAGCCTCCGTCCTCCCTGCGTGGCCTCTTCCAGTCTTGCAGAGTCGGTCGGGAAGGGTGCCTGTTTCGGGGAATGTGTCCATCTCGTCTGGGTGGTCCAGTCGTTGGTTGACTCCACAGTCATCTCGTGTCCTTTGTTTTTCTATGGCGCTGTTTCCTCTTATTTTGATGGTAATTTTTAAAATTTAAGTCCTTTCTCCTTTTGTCAATTTTGAAAAACCCAAATGTTTGTCAGTTTTACCTTTTCAAAAATCCCACTTAGTTTTATTGACCTTTTTTATTGTCCTTGTCATCTGTGCGTCTCTTATTTCTGCTCTTATCTTTCTTATCCTTCCTCCTGCTGCCTTTGGGTTTGGTTGGTTCCTTTTCTAGTTCCTTGAGGTGTAAAGTCAGGTTGTGTATTTGAGATCATTGTTTTCTTTAGTGTAGGTGCCTGCTGCTGTAAACTTTTCTCTTAGAACTGCATTCCACAGCTTTTGTATGTCGCATTTTCATTTGCCTAAACATACTTTCTGATTTTTTCCTTGACTCATTGGTTGCCCAAGAGTATGTAGTTTATTTCCACAGATTTGTGAAATTTCATTTTCCTGCTCTAGCTTCATACCACTGACCACTGGTCACGTCCTGCTGCTGTGGACACTGTCCCACATGTCTGTCCAGTTCATCAGGCACAAAGTGCATCAAGTCCATGCTGCTTTATTGATTCACTGTTTGGGTGACCCACCCATTATTGAAAGTGGAGTATTGAAATTCTGTATTATTATATTGTCATCTATTTCTGTATCCAGTTCACGTTTCCTTTATATATTTACAAAATTTAACATCCTTTCATGATAAAAAAAAACTCACCAAGTTAGGTGTAGAAGGAATGTCTTCAACAAAAACACCTTATAGGCAGGCCCCAGGATCGAATGAGATAGGTGATAAGGATTATCAAAAGGAGGAGGAACCAAAAAGAGGCTGTTGTGCTGAAATGCACAGTAGCGGAAATGGGAAGTTCAGAGGAGGAGTTCAGAGACAGGCTTTAGCAGAGAGAAGGACGCACAGACTTGAAGCTGGGACATCGGAGTTACTGAGGCAGAGAAACAGAAGACGGTGACTGAGGAAAAGTGTGCGGAACCTGAAGGCCTGTGTGCTGCCCACACGCAGACCACACTCCCGCCCCAGCGTGAGGAGGGGAGGGAAAGGAGAATAGTCTAAGAAATAATGGCTGAAAATGCTCCAACGTTGATGAAAGACATGAACCTACATATCCAAGAAGCTCAACAAACTCCAGTGAGGAGGGACTCAGCCCACAAGACACGAGGACACGCTGGTGGGACTAGAGGCAGAGCCCCTGACGCAGCGCAGGAGAGGCATCAGCTGCAAGGGCCCCTCCGTGACCTCAGCTCTGCTCTCACCAGGAACCTTTGTCTACTCACTGCAACGACCTTTGCAGACTTGAGTCTTCCACTGTGGGAGGGGGGGGGGGGTGCTGTCCAGGGGGCACCCAAGCCGGACTCCAGCACCCTGACCACCGCCAGAGCTCCTGGGAGTGGCCCCATGCACAGAGCCTGGAGCCCAGCGCGGGCCACCCCAATGGCCTTCCTGCATCCATGGTGGGCACCGGCTGCCCATGGAGGCAGCTGGGAGTGGCCGTGTCTTCCCTGCCCTGCAGGCTCAGGAGAGATTTCTGCTGTGTTTCCTGGCTCCTGTTGTTTGTCCAGAGGTCAGACACGCCTCATCCTGTTGTCTTTGCTCTCCTTTGTGAGAGGTGTCCTTGATTCTGTCCTCCATTCTTTCTGTTAGTTCTTTAGTGTTGCTGCTTGCTCACAGGTGTTCTGTAGCTGGTGGTCTCCCTGGTGTCGGGCCTGAGAGCTCCCCTCACTGCGACGGGTGGGGTCTCCCTCACCACGGGGCGGAGGCTGCAAAGGGTGTTTTGTTAGGTTTTCTTCAGACAGTTCTCCCAGATTTCCTGTGTGCACACACACACTTTAGTCTGGTTTCTACTTTAGAATATTTCCTTGAATGCCTGGTAGCTCTCAAGTGCCCACTCTTGTTGAGGAGTTGGGCCTTAGAAAGGTGCCTGGATGCCCGCGCCTGGCCGGCACCGAGTCTCAGATCGTTGGGAAGTCCTGGCATGGGGTTTTCACTCCTTACCTTGGGTGGGTTGGTTTCCTAGAGAAGAGGCGAAGAGGCGAAGAGGTTTTCGGGTGGGTGGCAGCTTCCCCCCCCCAGCAGGGTGTGACCCATTGGTCACAGCAAAGGGCGAAGGGCAGAGTGAAGAAGAGCAGAAGCTGTCCCACTGGCCATATCGGAGGCCAGAGCAGCGCCTGGACCGGCCCTGGTGTCTCACTGGTGGTGGGTGAGATTTCAGCACCACTAGCTGGGGGCAGTAAAGGGAAGACGAGGTGTGTAGAGAGGGTCACCTCTGGGTGCCCTGTGACTGAGGCCTGTGCCAGCCATGGCTGGCTCTGAAGTCAGCAGGAAACGGTTCAAGTTCTGCTCTGCCACTCGCGATGGTTAGAACCTCGGGCCGCACACGTAGCTTCTCCGCGCTCCCCTTTCCTGGGAGGACAGAGCCACCTCCCTGCAGGAGCATAGGTGAGAGGACGTGTCTGGGCATGGGCAGCATGTGCAGACACAGCGCACGCTACCTCACAGCCGTGGTGCTGGGAGCTCCTGTGGCCAGGCGTCCACTAGGCGCCCAGTAGTGTCAGCAGAGTCACAGCAGGGACTTGTCGACATGTGGAGACCAGCACCAGAGCCACGGACCCCAGGGAAGGCTGAGCCAGAGCACGCCAGGGCTCAGGACACAGGGCATGGTGCAGGGAGGTTTTTGGGTGGGTGGCAGCTTCCCCTCCCCCCCAGCAGGGTGTGACCCACCAGTCACGGACACCGAGCCCTGAGGCCACATGAATGAGCCCTGGTCAACAGCTAGGGAGGGAGGCCGGGTCAGGTGAGCGTGGCTGGAAATGTGACCTTCGGTTCAGCAAGCGAGAGATGGACACTGATGGCCACAGACTGTGTTCAGTGAGGGAGCGTGCAAGGCGAGGGCGGGAGGCCTCAGTCCCCGCTGAGTCGGGCAGCCGCTACTTAGGGAAACGTCTTCCAGCCTCTGGTTCAGTTCCGCAGCTCAGCTGCTGCTGTGTACACACTCACACCCACAGCTGTGCACACACATGAACCAGTCCACACATATCCACACACAGACCCACGCTCCTGCACACACTTATGTGCCCTTACACACACACACACACCTATGTTGGACTGCATCAGTCAGGGAGTGCAAATGACAGACCCCGTGTGTCCTCCGTGCCCCCTCCACTTGGGGACTTGTCCTCAGCAGGGCAGCAGGAGGTGGTGACCGCGCTGTCCCAGGCTGGCTCAGGTGGCAGGCAGACTCACACGATCCATCGCTTGTGTTCCAGGTGGTCCAACTGACGCCTCTGCCGGAACCCAGCAGGACCTGTCACAGCTGGAGAAAGAACCATTTAGAACCGGGACGTGGAGCAAGAAGGTGACAGGCTTGCTCATTCCACGAGGACACGTGACTGTTTCTCACATCGCCGCACTCGGTACCTGTGGTGAGCTGGGCTGGCGCTGTGTGCAGCTCCTCCCACACGGCGGCCAGAGGAGGGGGCCCTCGTGAGAACAGCCTCCTTCTGCTTCCCCCCCGGAGGGGCCTTCTTCAGTCAGACAGCTGTACACATGAAGACATCGTAGGGATGTGCTTCCAGGAGGGAAGGGAGGCACCCTCTGGGAAAAGCAGGGGTTTTTGCATCCCGGTAGGGGTCCTCACAGCTCCTGGTCTGTCTGACGAGCGTGGAGAGAAGCCCGCAGCCACGTGAGTCCCACTGTCACGAGTGTCCTGACAGCTGTCCTTGGACTCACCATACTTAGGTAAAATCACAATTTCACAGCACCTCGTTTCCTGCTGGGGACCCCAGGCTTCTGACGTAAGGCCCTTGTCAAGGGTTCTTGGTGCAGACACAACTCCAATGGTTGGACTCCTTGTTTCAATTTGTCAAAAATGCCTCTTGGTCACGAGGTCACAGTTCTCCGTTGGGGAGTGGAGAAGGCGGGTTTGCTGTGGGCCTGTAGCTGGACCGTGTTCGTGTCAGCAAGGCCCACAAGGGGCACGTGTCACCTGCTGTGTCTGCCCTGATGACCAGCTGGGGGTGGCGTCTCCCTTCTGTGTCGTGAGGAGGGTCTGCAATGACATTGGTGGTGTGTGGCCGAATGCAGATGATTAGTCTGTTGAACTAACGAGAACACATGACCAGCTGCTGTGCTGCTGTGTTTCCTTTGAACCTGTCCTTCAGGTTCTAGACCTGAAGAGAACCGGGGGGGGGGTTTCGTCTGAACCTGTCCTTCGGGTTCTAGACCTGAAGAGAACCGGGGGGGGGTTTCGTCTGAACCTGTCCTTCGGGTTCTAGACCTGAAGAGAACCGGGGGGGGGGGGTTTCGTCTGAACCTGTCCTTCGGGTTCTAGACCTGAAGAGAACCTGGGGGGGTTTCGTCTGAACCTGTCCTTCGGGTTCTAGACCTGAAGAGAACCGGGGGGGGTTTCGTCTGAACCTGTCCTTCGGGTTCTAGACCTGAAGAGAACCTGGGGGGTTCGTGTGAACCTGTCCTTCAGGTTCTAGACCTGAAGAGAACCGGGGGGGTTTCATCTGAACCTGTCCTTCGGGTTCTAGACCTGAAGAGAACCTGGGGTGGTTTCGTCTGAACCTGTCCTTCAGGTTCTAGACCTGAAGAGAACCGGGGGGGTTCGTGTGAACCTGTCCTTCGGGTTCTAGACCTGAAGAGAACTGGGGGGGTTTCATCTGAACCTGTCATTCAGGTTCTAGACCTGAAGAGAACCGGGGGGTTTCGTCTGAACCTGTCCTTCAGGTTCTAGACCTGAAGAGAACCGGGGGGTTTCGTCTGAACCTGTCCTTTGGGTTCTAGACCTGAAGAGAACCGGGGGGTTTCGTCTGAACCTGTCCTTCAGGTTCTAGACCTGAAGAGAACCGGGGGGGGGGTCTTAGGGGCCAGGTGTGATCGGCGAGGTTGCCTGTGGGCTTTGGCAGTAAGGTCCTGGCCAGGCCCTGGGCTGCCACCTCCTGCTTTGTGCCTCCTGTAGTTTTCAGCTGGGGGTTTGCTTCAGCTCAGTGTTTCCCCAATGTGAGTGCTGTGTACACCCCTGAAAGGCAAAAAAGTGGCAGTTCCTGTCGTTTGCTGCTGTTAGTCTGTTATTTCTGTGCATGTGAGCCTGCATTACAGTCTTTGCCGAGAGCTTTTCCAGTACAGCTTTCAGTCCAAGACATCATGTGAGGGAAGTGAAAGCCAGGTCACAGCAGACTGTTGTCATCACAGTCCTGGTGGCCTAGTGGCCGACTGCAGCGCGGAGTCGAGCGCAGCCCTTTGCGTGGGCACTGCATGCAGACCCCGCTGCAGAGGGGACACACGTGTGGCCCGGAGGGGAGCCAGGCATGCCGGCGGTGCTGGGGGGCTGTCACCCCACTGTGCACCCCCTCCGTGACCCAGCTGAGCTCCTGCACCTGCACATCTTCTGCGTCTGGGTCTCAGGTCCCTGTCGGCCTCACCTGTGCTGGGGTTTCTGCAGCGAGAACGACTTCACAGTCGTCTGTGGAGGTCGAGGAAGGAAACAGTGACGCCCGCGATGGGGTGTGTCTCCCAGAGCGTGTCTGTGCAGCCCTAATTCC
Source organism: Saccopteryx bilineata (assembly GCF_036850765.1). Lineage (NCBI taxonomy): Eukaryota > Metazoa > Chordata > Mammalia > Chiroptera > Emballonuridae > Saccopteryx > Saccopteryx bilineata. The sequence goes on from NC_089501.1 coordinate 58,868,017, forward strand.
CAGGGTCGAATAAACCAGCTTTCTTTAGGTCTCAGTACCCAGCACATTGGACATGTTCGCATTTCTCATCCTTGGAACATTTTTGTTCAACATTTCAAGCTCTTTCGGCATCTGCCACGGCTTAGAGGAAAACTGCTGATGGGTCGGCCTTGTCCTGTCACCAGGGAGAAAAGTGCACGAGGAAAAGAGCCTGTGCCGTGTGACTGTATTTGAGTCAGTGTGTGTAACAGCGTGTGAGCACGTGTGTAACTGTGTGTGAGAGCGTGTGTGTGTATAGCTGAGGGCATGTGTAACGTGTGTGTGTAACAGGGCGTGTGTAACAACGTGTGTGTGTAACTGAGGACGTGTGTGTAACAGCATGAGTGTGAGCACGTGTCTAACTGTGTGTGAGTGTGTAACTGAGGGCATGTGTGTAACAGCATGAGTGTGAGCACGTGTCTAACTGTGTGTGAGTGTGTAACTGAGGGCATGTGTGTAACAGCATGAGTGTGAGCACGTGTCTAACAGTTTGTGTATGAGTGTGTAACTGAGGACATGTGTGTGAGTGTGCCGTGTGTGGTTATGTGTTAGCTCCAACTCAGCTTGTGTTCACTTGTTCCCACCGCTGTGGGAAGAGCTGGCCTTCACGGTGTCCCCAACGTCGAGCCCGGGGCAGGGTGTCCGCCCCAGTGTCCTGTGGGCCGTGCTGGCCATAGTGTTGTCCGACCACTGAGCACCTCCCGCCGTGAAGGAGGGCTCCGCGCAGCCCTGGGGAAGCTCTGCTCCGTGGGGGGCCGGCCTGCTCGCCAGCTGCGACGCCCCTGGAAGCCGGTGCCGCTCAGCCGCTGTGTGTGATCTCGTTTGATGCCAGTTGACGCTGGGGCCTGACCCGTGGCCAGCCGGCTGCTTCCCCGAGACTTCAGCGAGAGCTGACGCGTGCCTTTTCTTTCTTGGCTTGCGTCTCCCAAATGCTCTGGGGGCTCTTTGTGAAGCGTTAAGAGGAGCGAGCTTTTCAAAACTGACCATGAAATCTAGTCAAACGGTGATGAAAACCAGCCAGCAATTGGCAAACGTTCCGTCTCGTTTTCCCCTGTGTTGAGCCAAATGCACACGAAGGTCCTGATGATTAGCAGTTATTCATCCGGAGTCCTCAGCCTGCTGACGTCTGAGCCGTGTGGTCTGTGTGGTCTCCCTGGCGACCCCCTCCTCCTTTACTGCAACTCTGGAAATGATGATGAGATCTGGGGGAGCCCACAGCCCTAAACCCACGCAGCGAACAGGGAGACCAGCGTCCCTCACCCCCCAGGTTAATCATGGAGACAGTATGTGACCCAGGAACACCCTCCAGCAGAGGAAGGAGGGGACAGGTGCCCGGGCATCTCACAATCTGTGGAGACCAGGAAGTGAGGGCCACTTGTTCTGTTGGCCGCTGTGTGCTGATGTCACGGTGGTGTTGGGGACTGTACCCTGCCCACCTCCAGTGCGTCAGGAGCAGGGTCGACAGGGCTCTGTGGCATCCCGAGGGTCCGGGCCCCAGCCACCTGCGCGAGTGGCCACAGTCTGTGTGGACCTCTCAGTGCAGGCCCCAGGCCATGAAAGGCAGTTGGGGCAGCAGGTCTGCCTCCCCTAGTTTTACCCTGGAGCAGTGGCCGCAGGGCCAGCTGGGCCCGAGAGGTCCCAGAGCAGCCCCTCTGCAGCCTCAGAGGTGGGCGGTGCTCGGCCCGAGCTCCCTGTCCTGCAGCCACTGAGCTTGGCAGGCCCAGCACATACCCGTCCACCTGTGTGCCGTGTGCTGAGGGGGTGCTCCTGAGCCAGTGACCTGCCCGCTGACCCTCAGTGGCACCCGCTCCTGCCAGCTGGTGCTTGCTAAGAAAAGAGCGAATTCTAAGGAGGCCTAGTGTTAGAGATGGGATCAAACAAGACTCGTGGAGACAAAATAACCTCGTCAAGACTATTTTAGTCACTTCTGCAGAAGGGCGTGCTGCCGCTATTGAAGGCCAGCCAGCAAGTGTGCGGGCAGAGGGCAGACTGTTTTATCCCTGACGCGGCCCTAGGCTGCTGGGTCTGGCTCCATTGGCTGGAGTGCTGACCGTACAATCTTATTCTTTCTCTATTGGCTAGTTTAAGTGGCCGCGCCACGGTGGAAGGGAGAGATGGGATATCATCAAGTAGGTAAGGGGGTTGGGGAATGGCTGGAAACAACCGGATAACCAGACAAAGGGGGCGGGGGTGGGGGGTAAACAAGTGAGCTCTTTCTCACTCCGCTCCACAATTGGAGGGT